>NW_024543069.1:22610000-23237500 GCF_018167655.1 Microtus oregoni | reverse complement strand
GTTTTTTTTTTTTCTGGTCCTTTCTATTTGGTGTTCTGTGTGCTTTTTGTGTGTTCTTGCATGGATATGCTTTCCCTTAATCTGTTCATGCTTTCTTCTTTGATCTTGTTGAAGATCTAGTTTATGCCATTGACCCATGGTTCCTCTCTTTCATCTGTGCCTATAATTAGAATATCTTCTCTTTCAAGGCATACCAAATTTTATACGTGTTTCTTTCATGTATTTTTTAAAACCTTTGATACTCTTGGTTTGAGTATTCAAATTCTTCTACTTTTTCTTCTGGTCCTGTCTTAGTCGGGATTCTATTGCTGTGAAAAACAAAAAAACAAAAAACAAACAAAAAAAAAAAAACAACTCCATGACCACAGCAGTTATTTCAGCTGGAAGCTTGGTAGCGTGCAGGCAGATGTGGTGCTGGAGAGAGCTCAAGAGTCCTACATGTGGGTTTGCAGGCAGCAGGGAGAAAGGGACAGAGAACCACTGGGCTGGGCTTGGACTTCTGAAACCCCAAAGCCCGCTTCCTCTAAAGAAAACTGTCAGGAGTGGTCATCATGAGCTATTGCGAGCCATGGCACAATTACAGCTCATAGAAATTGATAATTCAGATGTCAACTATAAAAAATTATTCCCAGATGGAGGAAACCTGCTCAGCAAAGCCTGCAGGACCACTGACTCTGAAAACTGTGGCTTTCGTCTGTAATTTCACTTGTGCAATAACAGCTATCAAATCTCCCCATCACCGTGCATTTTCATGTAATGGGTATATGTAATCTCGTGGTTACATCTTAATCTTATGGGCACATATATCTGTGGATGGTCAGGAAAATGACTTTTCATTTAGCTGTGTAATTTTAATATATAGAATATATTTTAGGATATGCTTCGTAACTAGATCGATTTGTCCCATAGGACTGTAGACACTTAAAAGCCTGCTTTGTCGTTTTTGCTTGGACTAATGTCAAAAAATAACGATTTCTCTTCAGTCTAACACAAACTGCCCCCAATTAGTTCACTTTTACCTCAGAGCAAGTTCAAGCTAGACCAAAAGCTCTTTGTAAATAGATCATAAGTTTAAAACTTTAAAGGTACGCACAAGGTCAGAGTCAGAGATGCCCAACCAAGGTTACTAAGCAAAGCATGGCGATTCTTTGCTTGCCTGTCTGCTGACAGTAGACCTATGTCTCAAAGTTTGTCACTGGACACTGTACCACACACACCCCCTCGGTTCTGGTCACAGTCTGACTGCTGGGACCTTGGAACCTTGTGTTGCCATGGCAATGACTCAGCTCCCTATCACTTACCCTAGGTGTGTGCTTTTGACCAATGAGAGACAACTCTTGTAGTTTTTATTTTTTATCTCTTCAAGCCTCTCATTAAAAAAAAAAAGTTTCAAGGCAAGAGAGAAGACTCTAGAAGAAGCTAGGAGGAATTAGAGGTAGGATAGAAAAACTAGAATAGAAGCAGGAAAATAAAGACACTGAATCGGCAAAGCACAACGTGAGAGAGTCATTCACCCTCAGACCTTCACAGACTGTTGCTTCTTCTCTGTACCCTGAGAGGGCCTTTTGGTTGGACCACAAAGGCTCTTGTTAAAACACACACACACACACACACACACACACACACACACACACACACACCTTCTCCATCAAGGCCACACCTCCTGATCCCCATCAAGCAGTGTCACTTCCTAACAACCCAACATTCAAATCTATGAACCCCTGGTGCCATTACTCCTCAACCAGTCGTGCCTGAGTCACGAGACACCCCAGCAAGACCTCCACAGAGCTGACTTCCCATGCAATTGCACAAGGTTTCTTTATTGTACAGGTTTGCAACAAGAGCCCCTGTCCCACACACTGATGCTGCAGATGAGGGAGAAAGGCCCTGAGGACATAGTGCAGGAGGTCTGTAAAGGGAAAAACCCGCAAGTGGGGAGTTATGTGCCTTGGCATTAACAGATTGGGTAGGGGGATGGTTGGCTCTAAAAGTCGACAGGGAATTTTTTGGTAACTGTAAAAATGCTTGTTTGTCTAGCTTCTAATTGGCTGTCCTTGAGTCTCTGGGCAGCCAGGCAGTTTTTGAGCCTGTTGTGGCTTTTCTCTGAATTCACAGGTACGTGGGGTGGGGTGTCTGGGGTGGGGTGCCTGCTAGGTTAGACTCTCACAAGGATAGGGCCTAGGTTTAAAATGGCTTTAGTCTTGTCTCTTCAAAACCACCGCAAGTTCTGGTATTCTAAAAGCATCCACTTGACTAGGAAATGCTTTCTGTTGGGTTTTTCAAGTCCAGCTTCATTTCTGTGGGAGTTCTTTTCAGTATTTCTATTTTTTTTTTTTTTACTGAAATCAGTTTTCAGATCCTCAATTGACTTTGTCATTTCATTTCGCTATATGCTGTGTTTTCCTGAACTTCACTCAGGCATTTCTTGCCACCTTCTTTGAGTTCACTGGGGCATTTGTTCTTGTCTTTTAAAAACTTCTTGAGTTCTTTGGAGTTTCTGGTTGTTCTTTTAAATCTGTGTCCCGGGATTCACCCAGATCATTCTCCTTGGAGACCATTTCTACAGGAGTTTTTGGTTAGAGGCAGGGATAGAGTATCTTGGCCCTTCCTATTGTTTTTGTTTTGGCTGTGTGACCTGGACATGGTGTCTGATCTGACAGTCTTGCCTGTGTCAGGTTGGGAGCTGGATATCTAGAACTCGCCCTGGGAATGGGTAGATATCATGGACATGTTTAGTTGAGGGGGAACTCACCAGGAAAAGTGTGCAGAAGCTGGGAAAACAGAACCAGGGCTTGAATTACGGAGCCAACGTGTGGGGTTCATCCAGTCTGCCCTTCACTTGACATTCACAAGGCTTTGTGATTGACCCTCATGGGGCTCTTTCCTACTTTGAGTGTCATGAATTGTTTCTTCAACCCAGGATCAGTTCTGTTCTAAAGGGAAATTGAAATTGACTGACATGGGAGAATTATTGCTCAGGGGATGTGGCTATATTTGCTCCTATATACTACAACTCTTGCGCATGAGAAATTATAGTTGGAGAATATATTTCACCTACAAATCACAGCTGGATTAGGAAAATGTCATAGAAAACCTCCTACTAACTCACCGTCTCTAGCAGTGGCCTTAGAAAGGAGTGGCATCCTTCTACTCCAAATGTTTGATTTGTCCACCAAACCATGTTAAATTCAAATCATTTTTAAAACATTGTGGAACAAATGATTTGAACAAAATACGTCTTATAAGGCTCAATAAGCGTTAATGGCATGTTGTTCCACAGGCCAGGAACTCAGCTAGAGTTTGAGGCACAGAGGAGGGGCAAATATGTGGCCTCATCATTGATGGCACCTGTGGGAAAAGATATAGCAGCAAAGGCATTCTAATAACATCTGTTAAACAGACTAGTCAATGTTCTAATGCAGTCACACACAAAAAAGCTGTATAAACAATGCATGCAATTACTGTCATTGTCCGTCAAGTAAAAGCAAAATAGTTTGTGGGATGCAGATATCCAGTTTACTCCCTTCTGGATCAAAATCTATTTATTGTATTTTAGTCTAAGAATTTTTTTGGAGTCTTATTATGTAGCCCAGGCTGGTCTGGAACTCACAGAGATGCCCCTTAGTACATTGCCTCCAACACAAGTGTTTTTGTTTTGAAAAGGGAAAGCCAACTCGTGGAAATGTGTCTCTTTCATATTCCACTTTTAGGGGAAGCAGAGGAAATCTTGGGTTGTAAGGTGCTTGTGAGACTTGCTACAACCTCCCACACTCTCCTCTAATACCGCATCTTCCTCTTCTGTGCACACAAAGGCTGGAGGACCGCTCTAAGAATGGCCTCCAGAGCCACTAGTGACAGTCTTTAGTCCATGGCATCTCCAGTTCTCAGCTGCCAGGAGGCTCTGGAAGTTCATCTGGGCTTCCTCCCAATCTAAGTGCCGAGGAGCACAAACCCTGCATTGCTTCTGAGATGCATGTCCAGACATGCGTGGTCCAGACATGCGTGGTCACAGATGCATGGGGAGACATACATAGTCACAGATTCATGACCACAGATATTGCATGGCCACAGATGCATGGCCAGAGGTGCATGGTCACAGATTCAGGACCACAGATATTGCATGGTCACAGATGATGCATGGCTACATATGAAATTCAGTTTTCTATCAAAGGAACAATTCCTATTTTTGAGAATGAGACCTTAAATCATGTGAGTTACAGTTTTTTTTGTCTAGAGATTACTGTTCTCAAAACACAAAATTCTTCTGATATCTCTATTTTTAAATTTGCGTCTTTGGCTCTAATCAGATTCACGGAAAGTTAATTTAAGCTAATTGACCACAAACCATTCATTTTTTCCTTTGCAATATACATTTTTCTGACCTTTGATTGTGCGCACTTTAGTGACTTGAGAATTTATGCCAAACCAAATATTCTGAGTCATGCCTTCCTCTTCATAACTCTTTGTAGCACCAAATGGCTCTTCTTTTCTCCCATTCAGGGTTTTGAATAAGCTTTGTCCCAGCCCAACACAACCCTGTTGGAATCTACTGATTCTCTGCTGTCTAAAGACATAATTGCTTGGCTTATGAGCTCTTAGTTATGAATATGTATATATACATATATATATGTATATATACATATATATATGTATATATATATGTGTGTGTTATAGAAAATATACTATGAGCTCTTAGTTGTGAATATATGTGTGTGTTATAGAAATTATACTATATGTGTAATATATATGTTTAATTTGTATTGAAGCTCTTATCTACAAGATGAAAGAAAATGAAATGATTATTGTCAAACTGGACCAAAAAGATGGTTCAGTGGCGAAAGGTTCTTTCTGCCTAGCCTGAAGACCAGGGCCCTTGAGGTAGAAGGAGAGAACCAACTCCTAAGCTGTCCTCCAACCTCTGTACACATGCTATGGTGTATGTGTCCATGCATACACACACACACACAGAATAAATGCATGTAGTTTAATTTTTTAAGAAAGATGGTTGTGAAACTGTAGAAGATTTTAATGAGGAAAGAAGGTGAAAAGACATTGGTGTTCCTGTGAGGGCACTCATCCTTGGCTAGCCTTTGTGACAGTTCATTGCATATACACATATCCATTATGAAAAGGCCACACTAGAGGACCGGGGACATGCACTTTGCAAAACCAAATCAAATCTTAAACTATGTTTGCATCACCCTCCAAAGAGAATTTAGAGATTATCCAATCAAACCATTTTCTTTTTCTTCCTTCCTTCCTTTCTTTCTTTCTTTCTTTCTTTCTTTTTGTTTTTGAAACATTTTTTCTCAGTATATCCTTGGCTGTCCTGGAACTGGCTCTGTAGACCAAGCTATCCTCGAACTCACAGATATCCACCTGCCTCTGCCTCCCACTTGCTGGGATTAAAGTTGTGTGCCACCATCACCAGGCCAACCACTTTATTTAAAAGAAAGAAAGAAAGAAAGAAAGAAAGAAAGAAAGAAAGAAAGAACTTGTTTATTTATCCAGTTTCTCAGGATTCCTTGCTTCTTGGGGACGGGATCTGGAGGGTGGGGTACAAATAGGTCTGTGTGCCTGGCTCCCCATCACGCTCCCTCACTCCCCATCCCAAGGCATACACAGCAGCTGGTTTCCAAGTTGGGTACTCAGCTTTTGATTTTTCTCTGAAGCCTTCGGGGATCTCAGTTGACTATGTCTCAAAGGTCTGAACAGGCTGCCTTGCTTTCTGCTCTGACCAGCAGTGTGTGTACGTTTATGTCATGCTTTTGAAACATAAAATAATTCAGCCAGAGGCGATTATATTCTTCAAGGCATTCTCTCTAACTTTCCTACTGTGGTTCACTTAGAGCTTCTCGTCGTTCATAAGTTGTGTGACTTCACACTGCGGGTCATTCTGGGCATGCTCTCAGAGAGTGCCTAGATCCCCAGTTTTTCTTGGGAGCAACTGCCCTGTCACCCTCCGGGACCCCATTATTGCTGATCTCATCTTGTTGTTCATGCTTCCTGGCAATCGTAATTCAGTAGCCATGAATGTTCATGTTTGTCTTAACCTCAGACTTCCTCTGATGGATGATTGGTATTTTCAGGTAAATCAGCCTCTCACTTGACCGCTTTCTGCAGGAAAACATAAATAAAGTACCGATGTTTTATTGTTGAGCAAAACTTTTATAATGGAAGTAACCCATTACCGGCAGGTGGCTTTTCCCTAGGCAATCATGAAAATCCCACTCAAGGGACAATTATGGAGATTCTACTAATCAAATAATAACATTAAAAAAAAATCAAGAATCAGAGTATGTCTTTTATTTTATGTCTGTGACCTCCTGGAGCTCAGAAGAAGGTGCTGAGTCCTCTGGAATAGAGTTACAGATGGTTGAGAGATGTCACGTGGGTGCTGGGAACCAAGCCTCGGAGAGCATGCAGTACCCTTCACACGGAGCTGTGTCAAGACAGCCCCTTGTCAAATGCTTTGCCCCTGCCTTCACTGGCACTAAAGCTTATACCAGAATCATCTAGAACTGTTTTTTTGTTTTTCAGATTGAGACTTTAATGAGAAATCCCTATTCTAGGAAAGCATTAGGACCTAGTTCAGCTTTATAAGATAGAAACCAACCTCTGTGCTTATTTCTGGAAAGGTTCAGATACATTTAATTAAAGTCCAAAGAAGCTAAGGCAATGGCTCCCCCAAAGCATTTAATTAAAGTGAAATGTTCTTCACGCCATAGGCCCCAGGTGGGTTTCTAACTGGAATGCTTAAATTAAAGGGCAGCGTACTAACTCCCAAACTACCCAATCTTTGATAAAAACCATAGCATTTCTTGAGTTTTATATTTTCCACTGTATAATTTTCTCTTTAGTGCGTAGTAAAACATGAAGCATAGTCTCAAGGCCATTGAGTGTCATTCAGCCCCTGAGATGTAGATGAGCTACGAAAGTCTAATGAGTTGTCAGGGAAATATAATTAATTAAGTCGGTGCAAGAGAATCAGAGTCTGCGCGCTTGCCCCGCCTAGCATTTTAAAAGAAGGAAGTAAGTAGTCCACGCCTGCACTTCATCTTTAGAGGTAATTTGTCAAAATGTACAGATCGAGCCGCGCCACTCTCAGTAGGCTTGACTGTGGGTCTTACAGAAAGGATAGCAGCCATCCATGCAAACCCTGGCTTCCCCTGAGTTTCCACTGTAAGATTTGCTGCAAGGGAGTTTGTATTCAATTTACTTTTCCAAATGGCAGATAGTATAGAAAGGACTTGGTACTCCCGGAAATTTAGGAGTAAGATCCTGAGTGCTCGGTCTGACAATATGATAACCCAGGCACCCTGCATCTTTGTTTCATACACGGAGAAAGTGTGATCCCTGAGAAGAATTCACAACTGCATTCTATAATGATGAGAAAGTGTGTTAGAGAGGACGCTAAGCCAATCCATCTCAGAGTCAAACCGCAATTTTTGGAGGAAAGAGCCCGTCCTGCGTTGGCCTCTTGCCAACACAGCAGGTTGCATCCTTACAGGGATTCACTAAGCGGAAGAAAGGCTAAACGGCATAATTCATGGGCTGGAAGCTCAGTGACAGACAGAAACCATAGTGGAAATGAAAGAAAATGACCCTGAAAGCCGACTGCAGGAAATTGGCTCTATGCAGAGGGTCTGACATTATTCCGCACAGTAGACCTGGAAAGAAGAGAAGCTAAAAAGCCGGCAAATGTTACACTGCCTTCCCCAGGGCACCTCTCGGGCTGCAAAGCCCTCTCTGCTTGAGAGAGCCTGGTGCAGCTGGTGGAGCCTCGACTACCCTTGCAGCAGTCAAGGCTTCTCGCTGCTTCATTGTTCTCTCTCCATTTGTTCTATGATTCCAGTGCCACGGCCAAGCCTAGCACACCATGTGGGGCCTTGGCGTATACCGAGGTGACAGGTAGGTATGCCTTCAGCCTCCGCCTTGAACGCCATCCTGCCAGGAAATATTCCGTATGTAATCCAGGTGCATATGGTATAACTGACAAAGAGAACCGCAACATCACATGCATGTCTTCCCTAGACACATGCTAAACAAAGTCTTCGATCTCGGCCCACTTTCCTGTCAGGCAGAATTGACAACCATTCGAATTAAGATTAAAAGTTACAAACTGCAACTCTCAGCCCTGCAAAAGCTTGCAGAAATCTGATTAGCCGTATTCACTTAGTGCCTTTAAATCGAATACCCCTGATTACATTATTGCCATAAACACTTCCATCACCTCTAGTGTTGGTCCATTTCAGTGGTGATTAGGATGTGATCCCTTCCCTGAAGATCAAGACCGTCTAAAGCCTGCAGATCATTCTGCACTGGAAAGGTTACAAGTACTTCAAGTATCATTGCTGGTGCGTCTGTTATAACATTTAACAATATCACTAATTGGCAGCAATGTTATGTATGTTGCAAAGAGTAATCATCAGTTTAACTGTCCTGCTCTCCTCACGTTGATTTGTGAATTAGAAACCTGAGGCCTCCGGTACCCCAGAGTGTGAGCTCATTGTAGTTACATGCAGACTGAGGCCCTAGGGGCTTTGATCCCAGCCATGTGCAGACACAGACACTGTGTGAAGCTGCACCCAGAGATCTTGAATGATGCAGCTTCCAGACCAAGAACACCAAGGGTCTACGGCCACGGCCAGAAGCTGTGAAGGTCTTTCTTGCCTGATGCCAGACAACTGTCACACTTCCTTCCCTAGACACTTGGTTAATTAAAAATCCAGATACTAAGAGCCACGGACTGGACTGTGCCGTGGAAGGTCTCTCATGAAGAATCCAGACCAACTTTGCCAGTCTCTCGCACAGTCTAGCACCAGGAAGATCTCTTCATCCTATTCCGGTTTTCAGGGACACCTGTATCCCTTGACTTGTCAAAAATCTTGATGCCTCATGTTTAGCTAGAAACCTCCCTCCTAGTCCCTAATCCTTAGCTCTTCTCCCCTGTGCTCACAGGCCACTCACAGGCTTCCCGCTGTGTGTGTTTAGTGGTATATTTTTCATTTCTGTGTCTCTCTCACTTCTCCATCTTACAGAACACAAGCCATTTAAGTGTGTTTCATTCAAAATATCATTCAAAGGTTTCTTGCCAAAGAAAGAATAATTTTATATATGAACATGTATGTCCTCACCTAATAAATGTCTCTTATGTTGGCTGCACAAACAAGAGCTGTGCTACAGAGACAAAAGACAATTCACAGGGACTGTGGCAGGTGTGCAATGCCAGGCAGAGAACTTCATAAATCCTGAGCTCCCCCAGAAGACGGCTGACTTCTGAGTTTGACCGTCTTTTCTCTTGCTGGGCCACTTAAAAGCAAATTTCCCATTCCCACCTCCCATTACCTCATGATCTAGCTGAACAAAGTTCTGGGACAAGGATGAAATCCATAAAGGCCCCACAAAGAGAAGCAAATGCATTCAGATTGTGTTTCCTCAGAAGGAATCCAGAGGATTGGTCAGTTTATGAAGCTGGAGGGTTCAGGGATATTTTTAATTTGTGTCTGCCCACAATTAAACCGTGCGGAAGTGGACAGGTGAAGGAAGCTGACCCCAATGACAGCTGCTGTGAATCAAATCTTTTGTTTAATATTTCAAATTCCCCGATGGGTTTGCTTCCACTGTGAAACTTTGAAGTCTCTCCATCTGAGGTGCAATCAGCTCATCTCTGTGTGTAGCCTGGTTCCATTTCCTTCTCATTGCACCGCCACTACCACCTGCTTCTAATGCAGACAAGAGGGACAGGGAGGCAAAAACAGAGACGAAAAGCGGGATCTCTCCTGAGACACCAGAGAAGGGAAGGGGAGAGATGAGATATGCAGCCTGCGTATTATGTAATGACCCAGGGGACAGAAAATAATCAGTTGACAAAACATGAACCACCTTAAGTTAGCTTTAAACCTAACCAGTGGAATTTAAATCCTCAGCTAGCTGAGTAAGCTTTTCCTATAAAAAAAATAACAACAACAACAACAAAAAGCTTTTTAAATGTTTTCCCAAGCCAAATATATTTCTGGTCAACTTTAAACTATGTTCTTCATTCCTTTTCACATTTTAATTAAAATTGTTGGCTGTAGTTATTAGGGAAGGTTCTAGAACCTGAAAGAAACCGTGTCTGTTTTAATATTTAAGCCCACCGTGATATCTTCGCTTATCATTCATAACTCTATCAATGTTAAGCTTAGTCTTCTGCTCTGTGATGTTCAACCATGACCTCAGACTTATTTTGGCATGATCTTTTTGAATTTAAAACGAGTCTAAGAAACCAGGCAAGGCGAACCAACTGAATTGGCTTTATATCAAATTAAGGGTGTGTATACTTGAAGCATCCTGGAAGTCATCTGTTCGGTATATTTTAAGAAATTGGCGTACGGCAGTATTTTCCTTTTCTTAAGCTGAAGCAGGTCCACAGAGCTCGGAAGGCCACTGCTTCCTTCTGGAAGTGCTTTTTCTCTTGGAGTTTAGCTTGAGCGTTGTCTCAACAGGAGGCAGACACCACCCCCATCTGGCAGCCGAGGCATAAAACTCCACGTTACACTCTTCAAGATGGTCTAATCTAGTTTGGAGGCAAATGCCTTAATCATAGAGAGAATCCAGTTTCCAGGCACTGAGCGATGTTCTCAGTGATTCGTGGCTTTAGGAATCGGAGCCCTGTCTCCCCCTTTTCTGTAAACCCCTACTGCTTGTCTTGAAACAGAGACACTGCTTAGGATCAGTAGAATGGAATTTTGACTTTTTAAATATATTTTTTGATGATCGTTTTATATGCATGCACAGCTCTTTCTATAATTCTGTTTTATCAGCCTGTGATTAAATATTGACTAAGGAACAAAAAGATCAAAGCCTTATTAGACACCCAGAACTATTATTCCCTTTGTTTTTCAAAATATACCAAACTAATTCCTTTATCGCATAAGTGTTTTTATTTAGATTGTTTCCAGTGCTCGTCCTTCAGGGTTAATGCTACAGTTTATTAAAATGCATTATATGGGGTCACCATAGTCAGGTTTTTGCTTGTTCTTTTAGAACACTTGTGAAAGACGAAAAGATAAAATTTTAATCTCATTTGTTATTTAACTCCGCTCTTAATGGACCTTTCCCGTCATCATCATCTTCTTTCCACTCTTTCCATTCCGTCGTTGCACACACACCTACCCCTCCCCTGAAACAATCTCGTTGAAGAGCTAACTGACGTAGGAAGCACAGTGGGCATGACTCGGTGGTGGAGGACTTACTGGGAGGACTCAGTCATCAGCCCTGGCTTCCCTGGGTGCAGCCTCCAAAATTCCATGGTTAAAGGTGGCTGAGAGTCACACTCGCTGCCTTAAAAATCATAAGATTAATTAGTGGTGTGGATGAATAATTCTTCATTCATTGATCTTATGAAATCTCATCTAGCTAAAATGGGAATTCCCTTCAATGGACATATGATTGCAAGTTCACTGCCCGTAAGCTTTCCGGTCATGTATCGCCACCTACGATGACTGATCTCTATATATTTCTGTGTTGATATTTATGAAAAAAAAGGATTAACTCCATTTGCTATTTCCCTCCCTGGTTATTTCCTCTCTCCACCTTGGGGTATTTCCAGGGTTGCAGAGTGTGTACCCAGTGCGATTAGCTCATTCTTTCATGGCCTGCCCCAGAACCAAGCTCCTATCACTGAGATTGTGTTTGAAGAGTCCTGGAGATTAAATACGTGTGCTCTTTGACTTTTGTCCACTGGTTCTTTGGATGTGTGCGATGCCTCTCTGTAACCATGGCTCATTGCCTCTCCCGCCCCCCACTTTGGTGACCAAAGACAACAAGAACAGCCTTATCTACAGAAGCAGTAATGTTTCGGATAATAATGGACCCGTATAACCTCACAGGACTGTCTTTTTCCCTTTCAGCGGCGGGCTGCTGACAACCTGAGGAGACACCACCAATATCAAGTAAGTAATGCTGATGTTCAGTCCCCAGATCGCTGTTAAAATGGGCAGAAACTGAACTCCTGAACTGAATGTCAATCCTGTCTCTCAGGAGGTCATGAGGAATCTGGTGAAGCGGTACGTGGCGGCCATGATCAGAGAGGCAAAAACGGAAGAAGGCCTGACAGAGGAGAATGTCAAGGTGAGGCCTCACCTGGAGGCAGCCTGTGGAGGCTCTAAAACCAAAGCTGCAAACGCAACCCTATGTGTTCTTACAGACGTCCGTGTCTTGCCTTCTGTGTTTTAAATGAAATGTCTGTGGAGTTTAGGGAGAGGGAAGACAGACAGAAAGACAGTAGCAAAGTAGAGATAGTTCCCAAATTGCTTTGAAACATACTTAACTCACTCTCAAGGGGACTTAACTTAGTGGGAAGGGAAATCCTAGTCCCTGCTAGCATGCTGACCGTGACCCCAATCCCTGCTACCGGGTAAGCCTTCCATTTGAATGTCAGCCTGATTTCTAAGTTGGAAGCATTTACGAACCAGCCCACTAACAATAGCACAAGCTTCCTGGATCACTGCAGCTCTTGGGGGCAGGGATTTAAGGTTTGCTTTCATTTTAAACTTAGTCTTTGGACTTGATTTTCTAATTTTAAAGTCATGTGACTGGTAGTGAGTGAAGACAGGAAAATGAGAAATTTCAGATTAAATGTTAAGTGATTCTTTTATTCCACATGACTGTCCAGAAACGTTAGAGGAATGTTTAAGGTGAACAAGATTTGACAGGCAAAATCAAACACACCAAAGCATTAAAGACCTCTACAGCAACCGCAGCTAAGCACTCATTGAGGTCAGCAAGTCAGGGAACTGGCAAGCCTACAGAACAGATTGTCAATCAACTAAATTCCAGAATATTTAACTGCAAATCTCAATGATGAGGCTAAGCCATTCTCTTTGCCCTGGAGGGCAGTAGGGGATAGGGTGGGAGCAAAGAAGTTTCCCAAAGACATAGGAAAAAGATCTAGGAGTCTCACGTGAATTGGAGCCAGGCCTTAAGGACACAGTGGTTGGCCTAAGACACTCCCCAAGGTACCGAGACTTGGAAGTTTCTCAGAATGGTAGGCTCCATGTCATTTTGCTTTGGATACCCCTTTGCATAGAAAAAAAAGCTTTAAGACATGTGAACCCAAGAGCACAAAGTGGCCTGACAGTTATATGCAGACTCCAGAGAGGAAATAATTTGAAACCACCATCTCAAAGAAAATAAAAACCAAATAAATAAATAAATAAATAAATAAATAAATAAATAAATAAATCTGCTGAACAGTCATCCTTAAAAGATTTCTTTTTGTGCCTTAGCCATTTTTCTCCTCATTGTGACAAAACACTAGAGAGAGGCACCTTAAAAGAGAAAGTGTTTATTTGGGTCATGGTTTTAGAAGTGTTGATTTGTCTGGCAGAGAGGATAAGGTGGAATAGTTCCCACCATGGTTGCCAAAGGCGCTATGTAGTCCCATGGACATGCTCTCTGTGACCTCCTTTACCCAGTAGGTCCCACCTAGCCCTAGGTGCCATGGTGTTATGAATCCATCATGAAATTAATCCATTGAGTGGGGCTTGTATCTTCAGCATCACAGACACACCTAGGAGCATGCTTTGGGGAACTCTCTGCTCAGTCATGTTGGCAGTGAAGACCAACCGTCACACTAGGACATAAAATGCCAACAGGGAAGTTACATCAAAATGACACCAGGTAACACAGAAAGAGCCTGGCTTGCTAAGTAGAGTCCCAGGAGAGCAGAGCCCTAGGTCTTCAAAGGCACAGGGCCATTTCAGGTCTATGACATTGGGATATAATGTTTCCAGAAGTGACCACCTAATCTGTCATTTAAATTTCACTCAGGAACTAAAGCAAGACATTTCTAGCTTCCGCTTTGAAGTTCTGGGATTGCTCCGAGGAAGCAAGCTCTCCACAATACCATCAGGCACCGCGGCGAGTTCAGCAGACGCCGACGAAAAGAGCCACAGTGAAGGTAATAGCAAGGACAAGAGAAAGAATCTCAGCCTCTTTGATTTAACCACTCTGATCCACCCGAGGTCAGCAGCCATTGCCTCCGAGAGACATACCATAAGCAATGGTTCCGCTCTGGTGGTGCAGGAGCCGCCCAGGGAGAAGCAGAGAAAAGTGAATTTTGTGGCTGATATCAAAAACTTCGGGTTGTTTCATAGACGGTCAAAACAAAATGCTGCTGAGCAAAACGCCAACCAAATCTTCTCTGTTTCAGAAGAAATTACTCGTCAACAGGCGGCAGGACCACTTGAGAGAAATATCCAACTGGAATCCCACGGATTAGCTTCACGGGGTGACCTCAGCATTCCTGGGCTCAATGAACAGTGTGTACTAGTAGACCATAGAGAAAGGAATACGGACACTTTGGGTTTACAGGTAGGCAAGAGAGTGTGCTCCTTCAAGTCAGAGAAGGTGGTGGTGGAAGACACTGTCCCTATCATACCGAAGGAGAAGCATGCCCACGAGGAGGACTCGAGCATAGACTATGACTTAAGCCCCACGGACACAGCAGCCCTCGAAGATTACGTGACCACGAGATTGTGACAGTCGGAGGAGGAATGTTTACCATACCTATACATATTTTCCATAGTGCTCTGGGTGGGGGGAAATGTTTGAAATTCCATTATCAAATGCTAATTGACACTTTCTAGTGTTTATCCATCGTGGCATAGCAACCTGTAACATGTTTGAACAAAGCAGAGGCAACCTGAACCTCCCCCCACCTTTTGTAGCCTGCTTTTGCTTTCACGGTTTATTTTACAAATGTTTCTGTTAAATAAAAGCACCTCGTACTCCTTGTACTGTTAAAACCACCCACAGAAAATTTCTAGCTATCTTTTTCAATTAAAGCCAATGCAATTGATTACATGTGGTAAGTGACTCCTACAGTAGCCATTTTTATATGCAAAAATGGAGTATAGGGAAATATTCAAGGCTGGACATTTTCACAACTTGGGGGGTATGGTAATTGCTAGAGATGGTTATTCACTCAAGAATTCCATGCAACACTACAGCTTGTCTACAATAAGCAACCATTACCAAATTACTTCTTACCATATCAGACACAGTTAAAACAAGCTACCATCCGCCCGTGAGATCTACATCCCAACCCTTTGGTACCAAGAAAGTCTGAGGCAGCTTGCAAGTCTTCTAGGCTCTATTTTCAAGAGTCGAAGAAGGTTTGTCTTGATGGCTGATGGTTTGTGTTGGCAATTTGTCCTCAAGTTCATACCTCCAACTTAAAAAAAAAAAATTGTGAGCTTCTTGTTCAACTGCTTATCAAGACAAATGTAGATCTTTGTCTTTGTCCCCAGTTAGGAAATGCAGCTCTTGGCTCTCAGTAATAAAACAATAAACTGTGGTTGTTCAAGAGAATGAGCACACCCAGGAGAAAGTAAAATCGCCCTAGAGCCCAAGGCAAAAGAAAGTTGTTTTTCAACGCTCTGAGCACTCAGTGTTGTTATCCCCTTAGCAGGGGAATGAAAGCCTGACAGCTCCCACTTCCCAGAGTGACAGGTAGATACTTCTTTACAAAGAAAAGGACTCAAAACCTTTATCAGTAGAATCAATACAGTGTATAGTTTCCCTTATGGGAAGTAGCTGATCCCTGCCTCTTTTGTTGTTTACAAGATAATTTTCCTTATATGGCATTCCTTTCCCAGGTTTTCAAAAGGAAAACATTCACACATAGTCTAAGGATGGCACTGGCAATTTCTTAAAGTTTAAATTAATTACTCCTGTCTCTTTTAAGGAGCCACAGGAACTTCCCTCCCCACATGCAATTATCTTTTCCTTCAAATCAGTGAAAATTGTTGAGTCTGTTTCACTGTAGGATTTGTCTCTGTAGACTCCAGGAATTATATAATTTAGCGCTGACCCAAGCTGTAATATGACCATGAAGTAAGAAGTTGCAGCTGGGATGGTGTCAGTCACTCTTCTTTGTGGACAATACAGGTAGACATATTTATCTCATGTCCAGATGAGGAAATCCAGTCAAGCCATAACCTAAGGTAACTCATTCATGAAGGAGCTTTTCCATACCCTTAGGGGCCATTCCGGTCACCACAGTGCCCCAAACATAAACACAAGGAAAGCATTGTCTGCACAGAGGGGTTTCCATTCTGAAGCCTTGTTTTTTGTTGTTGTTTTGTTTGTTTGTTTGACAGTTAGTTAGGTAAAACTCCACAAGTGTGTGTCCCTTCTTGTAAAATAAGAATATGCACAAAATTTAAACCTTTAGACCAAATCACATCACAGAAGTTAGAGGACTTTAAGCAGTATGCAGCATGGGGTCTCAATAAACAGTGTGCAGTGTGGGGTCCCAGCAGTATGATTGTGGGGTCTCAGTAACCAGCAGCATAGCGTCTCAGTTATAGACTTGAAGTATTAGAAAGCCAAGACATTGAGCATCACCCCTAAATCTGTTTTGTCTGAGGATTTAAGAGAGGACTGGGGGTGTCTGGAGAACCCTAACCTGGTGAACGTGTGCAATGTTTCATGTACACCTTTATCTCCAGTGTATCAGCGCACAGAGTGAACTATAGTTCTACCAGAATATTCCAGGTGCCCAGTAATGGGAGTTCTGCAGGCTTATTTTTAATCTTATGTGTTTTTTAAATAAATGGCCCTGTATATCACCATTCTGCATGTCTTAGCAGAATGGAATTTCAAATACTCTCTATGCTTCAAACAACACCAAAGGTAATAAAAACCAACTCCACCTTTATCCTTTTTCTCTGTCTGGTAGCTTTCCATATTGGGTAGGAGAGCTGACATTTTCCCAGAAACCTGGTGACTGGTGAGTGTGTGTGTGGATCACCTACTTCAGTGTCCTGGAAATGGTTGCGCTCACAGCTCTGGGAGGTCACTGATAGGTGCCCTATAAGTAGGCGTGAAGTATTGCCATTGATGTCCAATGCCCTGAAGATATTTTATGCTCTGATCACTGTGCAGCATTAACAAGGAGGAACAGACTGTCCGGAGTAAGAATGGGAAGTAACAGTGGTTCTCAGGCGAAGGAAGCTGCTCTTAAGGCCTTAAGTAAGCAACTTGGTTTTCCATCATTGTTCTATTGCCTATACATAGAAATTCCCAATACTCAAGAGAAGTTTAAAAATTGCCTTCCATTTGTGTTAATAACACACACACACACATATGGTTTTATTCCCTTGATCTTAAAAGAAAATATACATTGGGGGGACGGGAGCCTGGATTAATAGAGTATTTTATGGAAAGTCCAGCTGAACTGAGATAGCAGATCTGAGATAAATTAACAAGACTGCCTTCGCGTGTATATGAAGTGTTGTGTGATGAGGACACACACACACACACACCTGTGGGCCAGTGGTATGTTCCTGATGGTCTCCATATAAATAAATCTGTATTCGCTTTAGTAAGAAAACTGGCTATTGAAAAACTGGTAGTTTTTTTTTTTTTTTTTGTAAAATGATGAAGTATTTTTCAGAGTGTTTATAATCCTGGAAAAAATATGTTTCCTTAGTCGCCTATGTGTATATCAAATTTTATTAAATCATATTTTATTTGCTGGCTAGTGATTAAAAGAGTGTAAAAGAAAAAAAATGTCATCCCTCGCTACGACATGACTAGCAGCCTTACTTCAGGGATCCCTGCAAGAATGCAAACCATAGCGCTCTGTAAATAACTCTGGGGGAGTAAAGGAAATACTAGAAAGAAATACTCGGAATAAAAGAAATCAATGAACTTTCAAGACAGCATTCTCATAAGCGCAGCTGGCTTTCTAGCAGCTAGAGCGACAATCTAGGCGATCATGGCACGAAATGCCTTCCTCCACTTATACTAACTAGTCCGTGATAGACAGGGAATTCAGCTGAGCGAATGGTTGACCATGCATGGCCAGTCCTGTGACCCCTCTCCAAGCACGCCCATTCCTAGACACAAAGCCCTGTTAGCAACAGGGTGGGTGGCTGCCTCCCACCCTCAACCTCCTTCAAAGCCAGCCTGACCGAAACCACTTGAGAATCTCTGTGAATACATTTGCGCTGGTCCAGATTTCACAAGGACCACCTGTCTGACTATAGGTTATAGTGCTGAAAATCAGTTCTATTTTTTTTTTCTTAAGTTTTAAGCACAGAGCTACTAGTAAACTCAAAATTGCAGTGTACACCGCTGGCAGTTCCCTTAGATACCACAAATTCCAGCGATTTTACAGTCTTAGGTGGCGTTTTGCTCAGGCGGTTTATCATGCTTTGTTTATTTGATTTTTACATTTAAATATTTAAACTGTCTTAAATAAATTCTCCATAGATAACCAAAGAAACAAAGGCTCGTGAGATTTATGAAAACACTAAACTTACCTTGATGTTCAGTGCCTGAGTTGAGTTGAAGCATAAATCAAAATTTAAACAGCAACTAAGCTTACAACTCCCTATCAGGTGTTCGGGGGAAGACATCAGATTCTTTGGACTTTTAGCAGCTGGAATTTCCTTCAGGAGAATTGCTTATTCCAGTCCCTTAAGTAGAAGGAAGACATCTGCAGTTGCCCAAACTCTCCACAGTGAGAAGCAAAACTAAAGATGCTTATCCTTCGCTTTCGGCACGAAATCGCTTTAGCGGGTTTTTAAAGCCCCCTTCTTAGAGTTTTCGAAACATACCGAGTTTGGTTCACTTCAAATGTAGAATTTTGTGATAAGCCTAAAGGCACACGGGTGTCAATGACGTGTACCCAGTCTGAAGTGTACCCACTCTGCTGGAAAGGGACAGAGCTGAGGATGAAAGGCTGAGCCAAGATGAGGTCTTGAGACCAGGGCCAGGGTGGGGTGCAGCCAGGCATCGCTGGCCTGACCCACGCTGGAGATGTCTGAAGGAAACCAGATTCAAACCTTCCATCCCCTAGAACTGCGCATGGGGATAAAACAGTATGATAGGGCTTCAAGTCCTTGGAATGAGCTGAGATTGCCGTGAACCAAGGTAGGCCATTAGCGAGAAAGCACTTTCTGTACAGCTCAGTAAAAACAATAGAAAACTAAATAAAAAAAAAAACCACTCCCCCATCAGAGATATCCAGTGTGATAACAGTGTAAATTACCCTGTTGGCGATATCTTAACATATTTTGCTTGGTGTGACTTAATATTAATTGAATTTTAGGTTGCTTTTTTACCTTTCAGTGTGGCTGTTAACGCGGTAAAAACACATATATGGCAAGCGTGTGTAACAAAACATCTGTGTCTGTTCACTGGGCTCCCTTCAGTCCCAAATCTGCATTACAAGGGTGAGTTTATATATTTGAACTACTCAACACAAACAAACAAACAAGAAACAAAACACGGTGTGGTCCATTGAAATCGGGAGCTTCTCCTAGGTTCCTAATCTTTTGGAAAGACTGGAGATTTTTGTAGTTTTCCAGAAGTCTCTGCTCTGGCTTTTCAAAAGTGCAAGTACATCAGTACATCATTACATGTAGGGATGCACCTGTCTTGGTTACGGTCGGTTGCTTTGTTAAGGACGAGTTACTCCTCTCCACAACACTTGGTAGCTTTCCCTCATCTAACGGTGTTACTGAAACCATCTGTGCTCCCTTAGGATACCGCAGAGCATCTGAAGCCACTCACACATTCCTTGCTTGACTGTTTTTCCAACTGCAGCAAGTCCACATACAGTTTCCTGGGGGACAGACGCCAGGCACTTCTGAAAGGCAAATGTGTTGATTTCTGTCCTGTGTTTCCAGGCCACTGGGGTCCCTGCCTCCCCAGGGGTGAGTGTCAATGCCCCCAGTGGCCTGACTGTGGTATGAGCATGCTTCTCTCTCAAGCTAAACTTTGACAGTTCTCAGATTCTTATTAACTACCTTGCACTTTTTACTCTCTTTCCCCCTCCAGCCTTAAGTAAAAGTGTTATATTAATGTCATGCTAAAATTTTCTCTGATGTAGTAATTTAGTCATTGTAATGGACTTATTTTATATTCTCCTTTAGGCTTTTTTTTTTTTTTTTTTTTGCCTTTAGAGAAATCTTTTTCCCTTAGAGACAATCTGGGTCTGTCAATAATGAAAGTTTCCCTACCTCCTAGGAGTAAGAGGCAGTCTGCACTGAGGTCCTTTGAGGGCACCAGTGTGCTCTGAGAGATTTAATTTACTCCCAGGAAACAACTTGCTGGACCGATTCTGTACAGGGAATGCAGACTGCCTGAAGCACCGGGGGAAGGTCGGAAGCTCTGCAGGGTGCCCCATGTCTGTAGACCTCAACTGCTGGCATTTAAATTTTCCGCCTGAGAATATGTCCCCTCTACCTCCACAGCACAGAACTAGAGCAAAGCAACGTCAGAAGCTGGCAGCACCGGCTGATTAGATAAGTCAAGTAAAAACACCCTAGGGTATTTCCTCTGCTTAGCCGCTAATTAAACATTTTAAAAACTGGAGGTCATTATGCATCTGCCTTCAACAAAAATAAGTCAGAAGCATTTTATGTAGCCTTTACCTCTTTCCCCCTTATGCGGCTATCTAGGTTATATAAAATCAGTGTTCCTTTCTTCCTTAGTGTTTTACTAGTGCTGGGGTGTGGAATAGAAGGCGCTGGGTTCTGCACATTGGATAAAATGTATCTGTGTGAAGCCAGAACTGCAGGCAAGAGGCAGAAAATCCCCACATCCAGATTTCTTGGTCGTATCTACATTTTTAAAATCCCCAACCCCTCCCCGACTTGACCACTAACCTCTGTTTTATGTAGTCCTTTCTAGGCAGGATATTTCCCAACATTGCGTTCGTGGAGTTACAGGAGAAAGCTCTTATAAAGTAGTGGTTTTCACTGCAGAAAACTCCCAGAGGTCAGCCGAGTTATCCCACAACCATCTCAATCATTTGCCATTCGCTACAGTCTCATTCCATGGTTTGGACTCCTTACCTATCACAAGATATCCAGAACATTCCCAGGCAGTAGCAGTGACCAATGACTCTGCCGTTAACACGCATGAACAGGTCACTCTGTGAGCATGAGATCTCCTTCTCTGAGGTCAACTCCCAGCACGAGAATAGCTTCGGAGTATGTTAGTTGAAGATTTGCGTGTTTTTATTTTTTGAGTGGGAGAAAGATCAATATGTATTCAGGTACACGCTCTAACATTTTACATACAACGTATAAGTAACTTGGTTTCCCTGCTTTTTGTTCATCTCTGGTGTTATTTTAGCCACTATGATAGTTGCATGACAACCCATTCGAGGTTTAATTTATGTGTTCCCGGTGGAGAATGATTTAAATGCTTCATGAGGAAATGTCTCACCACGTGTTTGGGAATTTTTATTAGACTTTCCATGTGTTTACTTTATAAATACCAGCTTTTGAGAGTTAGCTCCCAGAGGGTGGCTGCTATGTACCTGGATTCCAAACATAATCCAGTTAGTTCATAACTTCTCTTTTCATCCTCTTTCACAAGGCAAGATAGTTGACTTTTATTGGTCTAATTTCTCACTCATAAAACATATTGATTACTGGCTGTGGAGAGATGACGGAGTTAAGAGCTATTTCCTCCTCTGTCTGAGGACTGGTGTTACCTTCCCAGCGCCCACATCAGGCAGCTCACAGCTGGAACTCCAGTTCCAGAGGATCTGTCGCCCTCTTCTGGCTATGAGAGCCCCTGCACTCACATGCACACCTATAGAAATAAATCCTTAAATAAAGTTTCTCAGATGCATTATTATCTTTGCGTGCACGCTTGTATGTGTGCGTGTGAACAGGAAAGGACACTTTACGGAGTCAGTTCTTTGCTTCCTCCTGTGTGTAACTTCTGGAGACCCATCTGAGGTCACAGGGCTTGTTCAGCGAGCACTTCCACCAGCTGAGCCATCCCCCTGGTTCCAATTACGCTTTGTGTGGGAACCCAGAGAGCTCTGCATTTCCACTGTGATTGTTGTTCTCAGTAAGGGCTCGCTTTTAGGCTTTGTATTTCATCATATTTTGTCTGCTTCCTTTTTTCCCAAATGGTTTAAGTAGCACATACACCGATTAACAGAAAAACTTAGCTTTGGGAAGAAGAACATAGACAGGGGAGAAATAAAGGTGACAAAATAAAGGAAATTATTCTAATGAGCTAAAACTGACCCTGTTACCAAGTACAGCCAGAGTTTGGTGAAATTACAAAATGAGAAACCTCAAGTGGTTCTCAGTTCCCTCCTGGTTCTTCTTAAAGCATAGAATCAATAAAGATGAGTAAAACCAATCCCATGAGAGTGAAATAAAAGAATATTAAGAATAAAAATAGATATACATCCCAAATGCAGCATTATCATTTAAATCTTGCATGTACCGAAGGGTCTAATAGGATTGTCTGCTAGCCTGTAGTGATGGGAAGTAGGGGCTGGAGAAGAGTCAGGTTATTTGAGCATGTGCACCTGAAGTGGGACCAAGCCCCTTCCTCTCTGTCTTCTACATGGCTTGAAGTGAGCAGCCTCCTCTACCATATGCCCCCTGCCATGTCCTCTGTCTCACTACAGACCCCAAAGAGCAAAACCTCCTGAGCATGCAATGAAACCATGAGCCAAAAGCCGTTTTCCTGTAAGGTGGTCTCGGGTATTTTATTCCAGCCAGGAAAAGCTACTTACCACAGCAATCCTTTTGATATTACATGGTACCTGCATTTTTTATCACACCTCTGACATTGAAGGTATTGCATGGGTGTCCTAGAAATGATCAGTCATTTGCTTAAAAATACCTCTCTTTGCCTTTGACAGTTATACAAACATAACAAAAAAAGAAGTATCTAAGAAAGAACACCAACGTAGTTTTCTGATATAAACTTGACCAAGCTAGAATAATAGATTTATAATCATTAATAAGTATTGGATTCCCAGTTATTGGGTTCCTTTACTGATGCAATAAGCCAAATCAGACTGCATTAATAAAACCAGATTTAATAATCAGAGCAAAGCAAGCTAGAGCACTCCTGGGTGACTCTCGGGAAGGCAGGAGAGAAATCACAGGCAGGTCTGGTGACCAGGTCTTAAATATCATGTAGGCATGGGCTTGAGCAGCTCCTGGGGAGGAGCTGAGCCTTGGTAGGCTGTCTGAGGGGCAGGGTCTGGAACGGGAGGAGTGGGGGCTGAGTTGGAGATCCCACCTAGACAATCACAATGTGAACGATTCATTGAACAACGCAATTTAGTGCAGAATAAAAATTACACCTGCACCATGAAAGTATATAAAGTTCTCATGCTCATCTGGAACACTTCTGAGCTGTCATTAGCAAAGAGAACCATATCTCACATCTGTAAAATGTGGACTAGGATTTGGAGCAGTACATTAAGAGACATAGCATCACAGTATTTTATCACTCTGATAGGAATATGGATGGAGTTGTCTAAAAATAAATATGTTAAGTTTTGCAAAGTACAAGGCTGTAAATATTAAGTCAATTTGTAAGGATTTTCCTGATCTCTAATTTTCTTTAACTTCATGTCATCCCCCACTCTCTCCGTAGCAACATAGCCTTTCCCTCAGGGCACAGCATAGCCGTATAATCCTTTGCCATCCTGAAGTATAGACAACCATGGTCTGTAGTCATGGCAACAAAAAAGTAAAACGCAATAGCGATGGCTTGAGCTAGGAGATTAATAAAATCCCTTGTTAAGAAAAGGATTGAGGGTCACAAGACTCTCACCTGAGATACCATCTTAACTCCTCTCCTGCCCACCCTCCCCTGAGTTACACACATTCTTGGAAGATGGTAGACAACAGACAAATTTGGCTGAGGATGGGACTCCATGGGCAGCATCTGCTGTATCATGATACATCCTGAGGATAGGCTCTCCAGTGACACCGCTGTTCTGAGTCACCTGTTCCTCTAAGTCAGTCCTGGAAACTCCTTGACTCACCTGGACTTGTGTGGATCTGTTCTTTGATCTGTCTTTATACTGTCTGGGGCAAACACATGTATAGGCAGGTAGCCACGGAGGTCATAAAGAGGCATCAGACCCATAGGAACTACATTATAGGTGAATGTTCCTGTAGAGGACTGGAATTTGGTTCCCAGCACCACACGGCAGCTCACAGCAATCTGTAACTCCAGCTCCAGGGATTGCAATGGACTCTCCTTGCCTCCAAGGGCAGTACACACATGCGGTGCCCATTCATGCCTGCACAAACATTCACCTAGGAAATCAAAATAATCTGTTAAAGAGTCTACTAACTTCTGGTCAACAAACATGGCATTTCCTGTTTATTTAGATTTATTAGATTTTATTTTATCATTTTCATGATATTGTGAACAGAATAACAATTATATTTTAAGAGTCCTCAAAATTCTAAATTGTGTAAGTATATGCATATAAATCACTCACTAACACTATTATTATGTCAGTTAAAATTAGATAAAATGTACTTTTTCTTTGATTACCTTGCATTTATCTATGGCATGTGTACGTGCACAGGTGTAGGCACAGAGGTGTCACGCGCATGTGTGGTCCTCAGAAGACGATGACCAGGTTTGGTTCTCTTTTCACGGAGTAATTTTAGGGACGTCATCAGGCTGGACCATTAGCGCCTTTCCCGTTCAGCGAGGAGCAAGGGACCGACAAGTGGATTGAAATACTGATTGCAATTTCCACACTTTAAGTTTTACCCTCCTTAGTAACAGGCTTTTAACTGATATGGAAAGTATGCCTGTGGGGAATTCGTGAATTTACCAGCTTTTAAAATTAAATTATTCCAGCTTATTATATTAGACAGGAAGAGGCTAAATCTTGTCATTTTGGAGGATTAGTGTTCAAATTACTTCTTTAGAAAAGGTCATTATCAGACTAATTGGCTCTTTTCACTGCAAACGTGGTATTGAAAGGAAAAGGAGCTGGGCTGTGTGAGAACGTGAGGTTCGTGATAGCTGACAACGAAGAAGCCACTGGGAACTCGAGAAAAACTACGAAGGGCAATGGTGTCAAGTAAGTTGTACATGGCCCTCGGAGGAAGATTGATGAAGCCAGCATCTCACCAATTTGCTCTTCTGGGCCATATTCACAGCCACTTAAAGACAAAGCAATTTTCAGTTGTCACTGGGGAAACCAGACCGATTGATCATAAAGGCAGATACACTCTGCAGTCTGACTCTGTCGGCACCTGAAGCATGTTTCTATGCAAACACAGACTCAAGGAAATTAAGTTCAGAAGCTCAGTACGTATGGTCTACATGCTTCTTTCCTGTATCCATGGAGACAATGATGCTTTAAACAAGCTTTCATGATTTCACGTTACTAATCTGATATTTCTAAACTGAGATGAAGTTAGATATAATCTTGTATAATGGATAATAGTAATTAAGGAGACCCATCTAAAATTTATGTCAGAACTTACTTTTTTGGCTCTTAGACTTGGATATAAGCAATTCAATTTACAGTTTTACACTAATACATCCTGGACACATGATACTTCTCTGGACTGAGTCACTCGGGTGTCTGCATGACTAAAGAGGGAAAAGTCGATTAGAAGACTTTCCAAGGGCCTGTGTATCATGACATTTTGTCCCCATTATTTGAGAATAAAAATGAGACGGCCCAGAGAAATAAGAATCAAGTGTTCAATAAATTCTCCCATACAACTTGAATCAAATAAAACCGTAATTGATCATAAGAAAGCAAAATGAGCCACAGGCTCAAACTAATCTGGTGTATTAATCTAGATAGAAAAGAAAATGTCTGTCAAAATGAGTGACAGCCAGAGTCTAGAGAAACGTCAGTAGACAAAGGGAAGGGTTTTAGAAGGGCGGCCCCTTCCCGCCCTTCCTGGAGGAAGAAGGGTTTTCTCTGGCTCCACTAGACAGTGCTGACCTACCTGTGTGGATGAACGAGTGAAGGCAGATACACGAGGTCCTCTGTTCAACAATGTCTAAATCTAGTGACTTCCAGTAGAGCTGTATTCATCAAACACATGTGCTAGGGGTGTTTGTGTGACGGTTGTAACCATGGAAACAGGAGGAAAGCATCTTGATGGAAGATGAAAACTTCTGAACTGAGCTAAGTGCCAGGATGGAAAGATGCTTTATGTGTCGACAAAGTTGGAATTCAGAGTCTGTATGCAAAAAAAAAAAAAAAAAAAAAAAATTGTTAAGGCCCATTTATCCAAGTGAGCCAGCCAGAGGGTAAGAATGAGAACGCCCATTAACTGAGACTAAGTAGTGTAGAATTTCCTTCTCATAATACAACTTCAATAAAATGAAACTATAATTCACCTCGGGGCAGCAGAAGGAGCCTGCATGGTCTCTTAGGAAACAACCAGGTGGTTTTCCTAAGGGACACAGGGACCTTTACTCTTCAAATACTAATTGTCACTGTCAAATCACGTCTTTAAAGACAATTTCTTCCTCTAGTATGTGTATGAGTATTTGCCTGCATGAAGCTTACATCCACCACAAGCATGTAATACCCCTCATGCTCAGAAGAGAGCATGAAATACCATGGTACTGGGGGTAGCTTTGAGCCACAGTGTGGGTACTGAATACCACATCTGGGTCCTCTGCAAGAGCAGTAAGGATGTTAACCTCCAAGCCAAATCTCCAGCCCTAACACATCTCACACCTGCCTAAACACAGCAAGTAAAAAGATCACAAATACCAAATACTTGGGCTCAGGCTAGGTTCTGAAATCTGCAGAGTTCAAACAAAGTATATATGCTAAGAAAACTTACGGATAATGTTAAGGACTAATCCAAGAATGAAGCTGGGAATAACAAAGATTTCAAAGATTCCTAGGTCTCTATCCTGGCTGGATAAATGGATGAACAGTATCTTGAGACTCATAGGGTGAAAAATGAATGCATTTTTCATTAATGATTCATTTGAATTCTTGTATCTTCAGTTAATTAGAGGAAAATAATTTTAACCGGTAACAGCTTACTGAAACTGTTCTCATCCGTGACCCCTTGATTTATGTCACTACCAACAGTAATCACTGCAGACAAGGATAAAGATTCCTTATCATTTTGTTATTGGGTTAGTGATGCATACAATTGAAGCAAATGGAAAGCCAAAAGCTACAGCAACCGAAATTAGTTTTGTGTGCAGAATAACAGAGGTGGAGAGAAGAGAGAGGGAGAGGGGAGGTGGAGAGAAGAGAGAGGGAGAGGGTTAGAGAGAGGGGGTAGAAGGGAGAAACAGCACGTGGGGGAAGAGATTGTAGCAATGTCGAGTCAAGGCATCACCTGCTGTCACAACATGAGTTAATTGAATATATTTAACAACAAGGTTAATTGAATATATTTAACTAACAACAACCAAGTGATAATCTTTAGAGTATCATATTTTAGGGAATTTCTGTCGTGAAATTTTTTTTATTAAAAATTTCCGCCTCCTTTCCGCCTCCCTTTTTCCTCCCCCTTCCCCCACTGTGGTGAAATTTTTGACGTACTGTTTTCATCCATCTGAGATATGACGATGGTTGGATTCTCACCATATCAGTTATTGAACTGGCTAATAAAAGCAAGAACAAAAAAGAACACACATGTTCTTTTCCAATATTCCTCTGTTAGTGTCTTCTTTCTGGCTCCCAATTTAGGCCACTGGTTCTGTAGAATAATGGTAGCATTTTCTTCTTACCAGAATGCTCTTTCACTTAACTCCAACAGAAATATAACAACTTCCACAACACTCACTATCCCAGAAAAAAAGCTGTGTCCCTGGTTAGATCTTTCAACCTTTTGCTGTCAATGAAGTGGCAACTGGCATCTGTGTGGAAATTGCTCTATAGATGAGCTCAGGAGACATGGAAACTGTGACAAGCCTAACTCCCAAGCCCTTTGTGTATGAGAAAGGGAAGGTGCATTATGATCTTCAGTGGGGGACAGAGAACCCTGGGGACATCTTCACGCTGACTCCAACCTTTGAAAACACTTCTCTGCATAGACAGTACCCAAGTTCATGCTTGTGCCTGTCACAGCTGGGAGAAGAGACAGCCTACTTCAAACAGACACCTGTCACATTGACACAGATTCTTCTCAGGAAGTTCTTCTGGCTGGAGAAAACTCATCAATGGCAATAAACATAGTTGATGATATAAACATATTATTGTAGTGATATGAGCGGCGGGGCTGCATCCCCAGCACCCCGGCCGCCTGCTAGCTTATGCCTGAAATAACAACACACAAACTGTATTCATTTAAACACTGCTTGGCCCATTTCTATCTAGCCTCTTCTAGGCTAATTCTCACATATTAATTTAGCCCATTTCTAATCATCTGTGTTGTACCCCAAGGTGCGCTTACCGGGAAGATTCTAGCCTACGTCCATCCTGGGTCGGAGCTGAATCGCGTCTGTCTGCCTGGGAGTGGGACATGGCGTCTCTCTCCAGAGAACAGAGCTGTTGAGACTGAGCTCACTCCCTCTTCCTCCCAGAATTCTGTTCTGTTTACTCCTTCCACCTATGTTTTAACCTATGAGGGCCAGCCAAGCAGTTTCTTTATTTTTTTAACCAATGACCTTCCTCCATCATATTATAGTGGAATTAAAAGCTTCCTCTGCTTCCAGTTTATCCTGGCCAGGACGTTTCTTAGGGGAACTTACGCTTGCTATAATGAGAAAATGAACAACATACAAAGGCAATAGATTCTTGAATACCTGTAATATCACATCCTCTGGAGTATGAATAATAAACTCTGTCATTTCTTTTAATAGACTGCACACTCCCTCATCTTCAGTCTGGCCCTCTTCTGTCCATGTTTGCCCACGGAAATGTAGAGTTTAAATGAGGCAATAACCCCAGCACAATGAATTGCAAATCCCTTAAAGGGTTTGGCACACATTCCCTCTTCCTCTGCGGGTTCAGTAGAGACCCCTTTCTGGGTCCTCAGAGTAACTTAAGAGTATCACTCAACACCTACAGCAAAGTCAGTACCTACCAATCATCACTGTCCCTCCCCACTATGGAGACTTCTGTAAGAAAGCATCGCTACTGAGAGTTTGGAGTTTTTATATTACAAAATATTCACTGTCTGTGTAAATTTTTATTAGTTCTCTGAAAATTTTGTACAATGTGTTTAGGTCATACTCACCTTTCCCCCAACTCCTCCCCTATCCAACCCTCTTTCCCACTCACTCAGCTTTGTATCTTTAAAAATAAAACCCATAAAGTTCCATTTGTGCCGCCCATATATTCTTATATGCGTGGTCTTCCACGGGATCGTGGCTAACTTAGCGGGGGCTGCACTCTTAGAGAAAATTGATTCTCCCTCTCTTAGTACCTCAGCCAGGGGTGGGACTTTGTGCCCACTCCCCATCTCCATGCTGCGACTTGGTCTGGCTTGAGCATTTGTCATGGCTTTGCATGATGTCACAACTGGATATGTGCATTTGCTGTGCTGCGTCTGGAAGACACTGTTTCCTTGTAGCCATCTTTCACTTCTGGTTCTTAACAGTCTTTCCAACCCACTTCCATAATGATCCCTGAGCTTCGGGAGAGAGAAATGATATAAATGCACACACACACACACACACACACACGTGCGTGCACGCACGCACACACATACACACACACACACACACACACACCCTATTTAAGATTGAACATACCATGTCACTTACTCTCCTCACCTTGACCGGTTAAGTACGCTATCCAGTGGCCACTAGAAAATGTTTAACTAATAAAAGTAATCTGTCATCTCTAAAATGAGCATCTTACCTACCGCTAATATGAATTGTGCAACGATACTTTAATCAATATAAATTAATCCAAAGGCATCACTATTTATAAACCTTATTTACCAAAGCATTCGATAATCATTGCTATTTCTGACTTGTTCCAATGCAAATTAAGATACAGACTTTAAAATCTTAACTTATTGGAAAGTTATCATCCCATGTAAGCTATCAGCATGCTTACAGCTGGAGAATTTCAGATTGGAGGGATCTCAAAATCATCTTTTCCAATGCTTTAAATTCAACTGCTGCAGGTTAGTAAAATAAAGCTACCTATGCAAAGTTATCCTTCAAATTCAAAATAGACTGATGGGGTCTACAGTGTTCTATACCCACGAGATGCACTGTTAAGCAGCTCTTGGAAGTGATGGGCTGAATCTACGTCCAGCTACTTGGATGGATTTTAAGACTAGTGTTGAGATTAGATGTGTGCCCAAACCAAAATACTGCATGTGTAATTTCACGATGGGCTCTCACAGAAGCAAAGCGTGACATGTTGTCAGCCACATCGGCTGTGTTTCCAGTTGAATGAGTCTGCACGAGAAGAGCATGGCTCCGTTGGGTGAGTGTTAAATACAGAGATCAACAGCCGAGAACATGGAAGGAGCTTGAATCTTCCTTTAGTTGGTTTTCCTGTGGGCTAATGAGTGACATCACCTCTAATCCACTCGTCCCATTGAGGGAAGAACAATAAAAAGGAAGGAAGAACAGGGAAACAGAGAAAGGGGAGAAAATGCTTCTGGAATAGGCTTCCTAGTCTTCAGGGGGACCGAGTATTATTTTGTAGCTGCACAATAATTATCCCAATAATTCAGCATCGGCACCCACAAAATGCCATTTACTTTGATTGATGTAAGCAATCACACACACACACAAATATGTTTATTGAAAATAAATATATAATTCATTAAATAGAATTTTACTTCACATATTTATAGTCTCTGCTCAGATGAGAAAATATGATTAAAAAACTCAACTATACACAGTTTGACTCCATCACTGATGCATGATCACTAATAGACCACGCTTCTCATTCCCCTGCTGCCTGGCCTCTGGACCCGCCCCTTAGAAAGCTCACAAGGCCTCAGCCATGCACAGCCACACCTCCCGGCAAGTCTATGTACTGTGGTCCAGAACTCTAATTATCAATTAACTCCAATAACCAAGTCAACCCCTATCTTCCCACTCTCCGCAGCCACGGTTGAAGCCCCCTGGAAGCCTCCCTGCTCTCCGGAGAAGCCGCGGTGTGTCAGCCATAAATTTCTATTCCTCTTGAGGCGTGTGTGGCTAAGTTATGACCTCAGACCAGATATTGATGAGTGGATTTTATCCGGCCCAGAGGTCACCACAAATTGGAAATAAAACAGACAGATACTCATTTCCCCCCTTGGCCATTCTAACAGCACCGCAATCCTGAGGCTCCAGAGCATGGAAGACATTCTAAAAGGCGACGTGCATTGGTTATCTCAGTCCTTCTGCCTGGCATTATCATTAGATCTGTGAATATTGCGTTTTTATCCTGTTTCGTTTTGAATAACATAAAAATAGCACTTGAGCAAAAAGAAGGCTTTTTTCTAAACCACCGGGAATGTGTTACCATGGCAACGCGATCAACAAAAAAATAGCAACGCTGATGTTGACCCAGGATTCCTTCCTGATAAGCCAACAGGGCAAACAGACAAGACCTGCAAAGACGTTAAGGGCAAATATCACTAGGATTCAGCATGAACTCACTGTGAGGCCGTGTGAACCCTGACCCGGAAAGCCAGCAGACTAAGAGATCAGACTCTGCCATCTGACTGTGTATTCCGCCTTGATAAGGTACACCTGTTTTTCAGGATACCCAAAAGAACAGATTGTCAGACCCTTGTTCTTTTAAGTGAGGAGCACATATCTAAGTCTTGCGGTAGCTAAACAGAAAACGTCAAAACTAAACAAAAATAAACAAGCAGTAAAATATTAATATCTAATACCTAATAGAGAAAAATAGTAGAAAGGCTTTAAAAATTGTAGGATTTACTTCTTGGTATGTGCATATGTGTATGCACGTGTGTGTGTGTGTGTGTGTGTGTGTGTGTGTGCGTGCCCACAGAGAAAGGGTATTTGATGCCCTGGAGGCAGTTGTTGGCCACCTAATAAGGGACCTGGGAACCAAATCCAGATCCTCTGCAAGAGCAGCCAGTGCTCTTAACCCGAGCTATCTCTCCAGCCCCTACAATTTTAATTTTCATGTATTTATAAATAGACTGGGAACATTAGTGCCTCATATCTTAATACATTTGCACAATATTCACATCAACATAGAGGTATTTTTCTCTTAAATAAGATACAATAAAAGAGCCTAATAGTCAACCTTTGAATAAAATTATTTAGCAAGCCTTTTGTCTCTTCCTTCATTCAGCTTGCCTTTTCTCCTCTACAGCTTTAGAACTTTCAGAACCATCCTAGAACACGGTACCTCTCTGCTCTCCTGTCCACACAGCTGCTCTAAACCAATAGCGCTAAATTGTTATCTATCTGCTTCCCAATTTAAGACCAGCTTTTATACACAACTCACTCCATCTTTAACAAGACATAACTCGAGACATTCTAACTGTTATTTTTGGTGCTTTCAAGTGGCGGCTGCTTCAGGCCGATCACCACGCCTGACAAAGCTGAAAAACAGACACTGTCCGGTCACCACTACGGTGTCACCTGATGGGAGTTCATGGTTGACAGTTTGGAGAATGACAGCCTCCTCTGTAAAAAGTCAACAGCACCCAAGAATTATTTGTAAATTTCCTTAAAACATGTGCCCTGCTTCAGAAATAATTCAAAGCCTCTCTAAGGAGCTGAACGGATGGCTATTATTAGCTGATCATTTAGCTTAAGAAATTGAGACAGAGGGATAAGTTATTGCCCTGATGAACACGTAGCTAATGGCTGGAAAGTTTAGGTGTCAGCCCAGGTCACTGGCTTCAAAATTACAGCCTCTTTCAAGTATATAGTGCTGTCTTTTCCTTGGCCTTGGGTTCTTAGTTTTAATTTATTTGTTTCTAAAGCTTTTAGTTTCTATTAGTATTCAGATACCTCCTTCATCCTTAAAGTAATGCGTCTGTTTTTGAGAAAGAAAAGAAGTAGAGAAAATGATCTTTGTTTGGGGAGAGACATGGCGCTAATCTTTTTGTGGTAAGATTTACTTAGGATTTACCCTGAGCTATGCTGGCAGACTCTAAGCTCAAATAGCAAAGATGACCTTGAAATTCTGCACAGTCCTGGATTTAATCTTCAGCATGGAAGTAAAAAAGAAAAATCTAGCGGAAAATATTCAAGTGTTACCCATGATATTGCAGAAAGGTGTGTGCGTGTGTGTATGTGTGTGTGTGAGCATGCATGCTAAGCCAGTTTGCCATCACAATAACAAACACCTGAGGCAAATGACGGTTTGCTTTTGGATAAGTCTTAAGAGACTTCAGCCCGTGGTGAGACAAGCTCATTGCTTAGACTCCGCTGGCAGGTATGCCAGATGGCATCAGTGCAAAATGTGTGAGTTCACAGGCAGCTCATCTGACTGCCAGGAACCAAAGAAAAGGGAGTGGCCCCCAGAGGTCAAATACCTCCCAATAGGCTCCATTCCCACTGCTCCCTGATATCCATGAAGACATACTTGCTGTGATTTGTGTAATAGAAAGTTGAAGGACCAATAGCCAGGCAGGAGGTATAGGCGAGATTTCTGGGGAAAGGAAGGAAGAGGAGATGGATCTAGGCACAGCAGAGATTTCAGGAAACACAGAAGGTGGAGTCGCCAGCAGCCGTGGAGGAAGCAGCATGGGCAGTAGAGAGAGATGAGGTAACGAGCCACTCGACAGAACATAGATTAAACTAAATGGGCTAGTTTGAGTTAGAAGAACTAGTGAGACAAACCTAAGCTAAGGCCGAGTTTTCATAATTAATAATAAGTCTTCATAGCCATGTCATTATTTGGGAGCTGGCTGGCAGGACAGAAAAAGATTCCTTTTGTCTCACTAGTCTTCCTCTACCCCTTTCCTTTAACTTACTATTTGCAATTGTATCCCAAATAATTTTAACTTCAGAGGTCTCTACTTGCTTACCTCACCCTCTTAGACACCTGGGAGACGACCTTCGGTGGCGAGAACATTTGCCTTATCAAGTTCTACAAAATAAGTCTAATAAGCAAGGAGCTGGAGGATCCAGCCTTAGCCCATAGGCTGCAGAGCCGAGTGTGGCCAGCAGAGGGTGCTGGCAAGAAAGGAAAGAAAACTCCTCAACCGATGGTTCTGGAAGACCTCTGATGTTTCCCTGTTCTGTTTTCAACAGCAGCCTAAAAGATAAGAAAGGCAAGAGACTCCAGCTTCAACTGAATGGACGTCCCTCCCCACTCTTAAAAATACTGACCTTTTGGACACCCAGCTTCCCAAAGTAAATGCTACTGGACATAAAAAGGCAAAAAGGTCAGCGGTAATAATTGTATGTAACTTCAGACTCCCATTCTCGTCCGTGTATAAATCTCCCAACAGAAACCAACAAAGAAATTTCCTCAAGTGGACCAACCATAGACATCCAAAGTGTAACCAACTCATCAAACACCCGAGCTAGTTCCAGGACAGGCTCCAAAGTTACACATAGAAACCCTGTCTTGAAAAGAACAAAAAAGAAAAAAGTGAAAAAAAAAATTCTTATAGCTAGTTTATCATATCATAGTGGAGTGTAAAATAATAGCCCAAGTAATGGCTAGAGCGCTGTTTAAATGCAAGGGTACTGCACAACATGCTCATGCCGGTCACTGAAGGAGTTAGGAGAAAACAAAACGGTTCTTGGAGTCGAGTGAAAACATAAAGGGAACTTTCCAGAACCCTTGGGATCCAGCAAAGGCAGTGCTAAGATTGCTTGAGCTATACCTGTTAGTGCTTGTGTTAAAAAAAAAAAAAAAACCCAAGTTGCTAAATAATAAACCTTTCACAGTTCTTAGAAAGAATAGGGCAAGCCAGCCTCAGACACAACTTCCAAAATGAAACTCTAAGGATCAAGATAGAAATTGATGAACTGGAGATTAACTAGTGATGAACACAAGAAGGTAAGTTCGAGACAAATAAAGCAGGATTGGCAAGCCCTTAGGCAAGCTAGTCTCCAAAAGAGAGATGTTTAGAACAATAAATACGAGCTATCAAAATCAACTCATTAGGATCTGAGACCTCAGACAGATCTCTGCCAAGATCTACAAGCATCACAGTATTAGTCAATATAACGAGATACTGGTAGAAAAGAGGCAGTAAAATTGCCCCTAATTTCAGGTGACAGTGCCTTATATTTAAATACCTCTAAAAAGGTGGATAAATAAATCACAAGACTTGGGTGTATATATAGTGAGGTTTTATTTAGTTATAAAAAGTAAAATTACATAATTCATAGGAAAATTGATATAACTGGAGGTTGTTCCATATAACACTTATTGTCCCACGTAATAATCTACACAACATGCATACTGTTCCCCACAATAATCTACACATTATTATTATTACTGGAAACATCCACATTGTTTTCAGTTATCTACATAACATACATATTGTTGTACACAAAAATCTGCACAATTTACATATCGCTCCACAAAGTAATCCAGATTCAGGCAGCTTAAAACCGTGTTTTCTTTCTCATCTGGGAGGTATATGTCACACACACACACACACACGACTGACAGGTGTCACAAATACATGACTGGCGTTAATTTTGAACAGTTAAATGCAGAGGAAGTATGTGTACAGAGGTAGAAGCGTGAGATGGACTCTAGAACATTCCTATGTGAGAGAGAAGGCTCCCAAGGAAAGGGGAACAATAATCCACATTGTGCATTTGTCTTAATTCTGAACAGGATTGAAGAGACCAAATGTGACAAAGCGGAAGTTGATGTTTTAGTAAGTTCTTTCTATTGTAGCAACCATTCTTCCTTTATCTTAGAGTCTGACTGAAGGAATTCTGGTAGCTATTTGTGGACTGAAGCAGATGATTAGGATACTTAGGTCTCTGCCTTTGAAGACAGAAGGCTTGATGTGGGCAATATCAAGAGTGCCAAAGACGACTGGGATTGTGAACACGAGAAAGTTTCCTAAAACTTATATATATATATATATATATATATATATATATGTGTGTGTGTGTGTGTGTGTGTGTGTGTGTGTGTGTGTGTATCTACACTTCTCTCTCTTTACCTCTTTCTCTCTTTAGAGAGGGGAAGGAGAGAGTTAAGTGTCGTTACTGAACACGGAGATTAATGCTCCTCTCAGAAGTCACAGTTTTCCCAACAAAAACCCAAAAACAAGTGTGGAATGCAGCACTTCGAGTTGTGGGTCAGGGGTCATCCCACCCCACGCAATGCAGGATTTTCCCATTCCTCTTGTTTGCCAACCAGAACTTGATAGCAAGAGCCTATTGATGAAGACAACACATACTTCAGTCGTAGAACATGAAGAAACAGGCTGGTATCTGTCTAGAAGCGTCTTCACTGCTTGGAGCCTTCATAGCACAGGAAGCTGCTGTGCAAGCTACAGGGAGAGAAAAGTCACTAAGAGGCTTATCCAACTGTAAAGCTTCTGAGCTGCAGTAATGATTGTCCTGGCAAGATGTGCCTGCGGAAGCAATAGCTGGCATTCTGGCGGAAGGATTCACACACATGCACAGTTAGGTGGCACCAATTTTTGACTCAGTAGCTTAAAGTAAGTAAACAAACAAGCAGACAGACAGAAGGACATGACGTTGAGAAGGGGAGGGGGGAATCTGAGAAGTGTTGGATAGCTGGGATATGATCAAAATGCATTGTATGTATGTGTGAAATTCTCAAAGAATACAATAAGGTGGACCATGCTAGAGGAAGACACACAATATCAACCTCTGGCTTGCATGTACAGGCACACGTCAGTCCATGTAGAAAAAAAAAACAGAAAGTGAAGCAATGGATTTTCAACCATTTACTGCATGTCTGCTCTTCTTCCAGATTTGACATCACTTAACAGTCACTTCTCGCATTGGCCTTAACAATTTCTTGGTTGTCGGATCACTGGGTTCAGGTGCTGCCACATTGCCTTTTCCAAACTCCCAGGAACCCACAAGGATGACCCCAGCTAAGACTCCTAGCAATAGTGGAGAGGGTGCCTGAACTGGCCTTCTCCTGTAATCAGATTGGTAACTACCCTAATTGTCATCATTGTGGAAGCAGATGCAGAGATCCACAACCAAGCCCTGGGCCGAGCTCTGGCAGTTTGGTTCAAGAGAGGGAGTAGGGGGTTATATGAGCAAGGAGGCTCAAGATCATGAGGGGGAAACCCACAGAGACAGTTGGCCTGAGCTTTTGGGAGCTCACAGACTCTGGAGCAACAGTTAGGGAGTCAGCCTGGAGCCATCCTAGGCCCTCTGCCTGTGGGTTACAGTTGTGTAGCTTGGTCATTTGTGGGACTCCTAGCAGTGGGACCAGGACACGTCCTTCACATATGAACTGCTTCTTTGCCTATGGTGGGATGCCTTGCCCAACCTTAATGCAGGGGAAGGAGCTTGGCTCTATCTCAACTTGATACACGACGCTCCGTTGACTCCCATGGGAAGACTTCACCTTCTGAATGGAGACAGAAGAGGAGTGGTTGGGAGGGGGTTGAAGGGAAGTTGTGGGAGGGAGCGGGAGGAGTGAAGGGAGGGTATGTAAAATAAATAGACAAATTAAAAAAAAGCATACCTAAAAACTACTATAGTTGTTACCTGAACTGCCGTAACTGTTGACTGAAAAAAAAATAATGAATTTAAAAATAAATTACATAAAATAAGAACTAAACAAGATTTCTTGGAAGGGGTTGTTTATTCCTACTTGACTGGCATTTTGAACTTAGGTTATTTCCTATGAATTTCAATTTATCAATTTAATCAGAACATAATAGATAAGTTTCTAAACACACTTGCACGTTGTATTTTCTCCACTAGATGTCTCCAGAGAAATACAAAGTAGAAGGTGCTGATACAAAATACATTTGGTAGTAATGTACAAACTCATCTAATTCAGTGAGGGTGAAGTTTACATGGCTGGCTATTTAATAGGAGAGTGAATCCACCACGTAAAGGGCTTTCAAAGGCAGAGTCTAAGGAGGCAGGCAAGGAGACAGCACCCCATTCCCCATCATCCCCAAAGGCTTCTGCCCAACATAGTCAGCAGTCAAGAGACCATGATTCTTTCTTTGGTGTGCAGTGAGCCCTGAAGCCCTGTGTCACAACAGACTGTGTTTGGAGGCTCTGGTGGAAATCCATGAAAATACTACTAAAAAGAAGGCTTTAGGAGCCCCACTTCGCATAGCCAGCCTTTGCAATGTGTTATTATGAATAACCAAGCCTATAGCTTGTCTTCTTAACTTCTCCAGACTGACCACTGATGTTCAATTTTATTTCACTTATATACATATTTTAAAGATGGGAAATCAATACAAGATTCTTACTTAATTTAATTTCTTTCAACTTAATAATTTTAAAGAAAGATTTTGGTCTTCTCAAAGAACCCAAAGACCCCAGAGTCTCGCCCAGCATTTCCCTTTGCAGGAATTAGACATTAGACATTAGACATTAGACATTGTCCAGGCATTAGACAAGGCTAGCAGTCCCGTAGCCTAGGTGCCTAAGTGCTGAGGGTGGAGCTTTCCCTAACAAGGTGCAAGATTAACTTCAAGTTTGGGCTAAACTTTAAGTGTGGGTTGTGCTGTGTGATCTACACGCAAGCCACTTGAAGCTCAAGTGTCATGACAACCCATGAACCATATCATACCGTTGATATGCACACGATACAAGCGAGACCGTGGACAGAGCGCTCTGGGTTTGAACACGCGGGTTTACAGAGAGCTGAGTCCATGAGGAGTCCCCGGAGGTGCAGGAGTTTGAGGATGGTTACTCACTGGTGAATAAGCATGGCAGTGTGATGACCTCATGGTCTCCGGAGGCTAGATCACAGAGAACTGCCTATAAATCTGCTTCCCAGGCCTAGAGACAAGTGGCCCTGTCTCTCAGAGACACTATCGCTCTTCAGTTACATAATAAACCATTCTTTCTCACTAATGACTTAGATCCCTGGGTCAGACTTTGCATCCCTGGAAAGTCAGACTTCATTTTCCTGACTTCCGTCATCTTCCCGACTGCTAGGAACATTGCAAGGTCCACTAGGGTCAGGGTCCTGTCGTGGAGCAGAAGAGAAAGGGCCCTGTGTGGAGAGTGTGGCATCTAATGAGAACCCCGGAACAGAATGTGTCCCTCCACAGATTTTTTTTTTTCCCAGTCTTTTCCACAACGTGAATCAACTTCTGTCCTCAGATTTCGAATCACCGCCCTCTCCCCTCACCCTTCCTTGAACTGTCTGTCAGCTGCGGCTCAGAATCCCGTCTTTAGCCTTGGACTTTCTCCTGCTAATTAAATGCAGCATCACTTTTCTGGCCTGGCCTCAGTTTCGCTCTCCTTGTTCTTTGGATTTGCTGGTGGGTTGTGTGTCTTCTGGATCTCATTTGCGAGACCCTCCCTGATGTCATCGCTGATCCGAATCGTGACTATCTGAGGAGGGCTGGCCTTTGTTGACCTCCGTGGGAGTTTTGTCAGTCTCAAACATGGTGCTCGGGGTGGAAAGATTTTAGATTTCTATTATTGGAAACTATAAAAAGGGCTTCAGAACGCCTTTTGTTATATGAGAATATGCTCTGCCTTGTGCAAAGAATTTAAACCTGTATTGTTTGTATATGGCACAGTAACCTCTTAAATGTCACCAAATCTTTCTAATCACCAGTTGATTACTATTATACAGACCTTATATGTATGAGATAGGTCTGTCTATTCATGAAGCGGTTTTCAACAGCCCTCCCTCTGTACAATCTAAGAGGAACGAAAAGCTATCGTAAAAGCGAACAAGACAAAAAGCATATAAAGTTAGAACCATTTCATTTCAATTAGTTTAAATAAAAGATCAGTGGTATTCATCACACAAGTATTCTGGAAGGAACGCAGTTGAGTTTTCACGATGCCTTCTCTCCAAGCTCTCCCCGGATTGTTTCATGCACTTTCAACCCTTTAATACCAAGATTTCAGAAGTGACAGAGGCCTCTGACTCACGCTCAAACTGTGCTGCTCGATCATGTCCCTCATAAATCAGCCACTTGTCGCAGAACACTCCAAGGCGATTCCCGCAGGGGGCCTACGCATCTCTCTCTAGATAAGGAATTCTCTCTGGCCTAATGCGCATTCATTCCCCTTAAACTTTTCCAGCTGGAAAACATAAAGAGTGTATATCTTGCTCGTGGGGAAACAATACTGATATTCGCAACAACACAGCACAGGAGGCACTGTGCATGCATTCAGAGATTACTGGTCGTTTTCATTCCCAGCCTAATGGCCCTTCTGGTCCTCTGGCTTCTTCATCAAAAGCATCCTCCACATCTGACACAGCCCTCCTGTGTGAAGAGGTTAAAAAAAAAAAAAAAAGCGCCTTCCCTCAGCTGGGGATGTCGAAGCCCAACGCCAAGAGAGTTCAGTTGTTCTTTCAAAATTCTATTGGGATCTCACCAAGGCCAGCTGGCCTAGGTCTGAAAAAGCATGGGATAAATCCAGACTAGCTGAACATAGCGGACAATGAGGAATACTGAGAATTCAAGAACAATTGCAGTGGGTTTTTGATCCTACTGCATGTACTGGCTTTGTGGGAGCCTAGGCAGTTTGAATGCTCACCTTACGAGACCTGGATAGAGGTGGGCAGTCCTTGGGCTTCCCACAGGTCAGGGAACCCTGATTGCTCTTCGAGCAGATGAGGGGGGGGGACTTGATCGGGGGAGGGGGAGGGAAATGGGAAGCGGTTGTGGGGACGAGGCAGAAATCCTTAATAAATAAATAAATTAAAAAAAATCGCAAGGATAGACTTGGCAGCAGCCCTGTTTCTTAATATGCATTTAATTACCACATTACTTCTGGGTTAGTAATACTTGCTTCCAGGGCTTATCAGGATATGCAGCCTGTGTGTAATAAAAAAGCAATAAAAAGCAAAATTTTATTATATTATATACATACATAGATGTGTGTGTGTGTGTGTGTGTGTGTTTCAAAAGTTAAGGATACTCTCCCAAAGTAGATCTTTGTTAATTAACTCTTTATGTTTATTGAGAAGTGAAATGACATAGTCCAAATTTTATAGGTGTGCAAGGAACGTGCATATTAACTGTAGAAACCATACTTTATATGTATTGTAAATCTAACCAGCATTTGTGTTAAATCCCCTTTGTGATGTCTTTTCTGGTGAAAAATAACCTCAGTGTTCTGTTGTGGAATGGTTGTGATAAGATCACACCAGCAAAGCAACCGAGCTCAGAGACGCCGAGTGAAAGCGCCAGACGGCAGAGTTCCCCACTCCCAATGCCGATCCGGCTGTGTTCATAAACAAAACCTATAGAGACGAAAGCCAGGCATTCTGTGAAAGCCAATAGAAGTTCCGTAAGCTCAGAACCCAGTAGGCTTTCACTGGCAGCCCGGAGCGGTTGGTGCTTCTGGAAAGCATCTGGAAGTCTCAGGTTGCTCCAGCGCCCCCTCCCACAGCCCCATGCTCCCTCCCACCGCCCAGAGGTATATAAACTCAGCTCTGCAGAGCCCAGGCCAGTTCTCTTCCTGGACGGAGCTCAGGGCTGAAGATGATTCCTCTCCTGTCCTTATTGGCTCTGCTGCTGCTGCTGTGTGATCTCAGCCCGGCAAACGCCAACAATTACTATGACAAGGTCCTGGCTCACAGCCGCATCAGGGGTCGAGATCAGGGGTGAGTCCCTGGCTTCTTTTAGTTTATTTTTCCACTTAGCCTTTTCTAGAAATATGTATGAAGTTCTTTATAAATGTGCCTCAGGGTGGTTGTTGGGCTTTTGTTGCTGTTTTACTTATTGCAAGGTGACAGGAGAAGGAGAAATGAGTATTCCTGCAAAAGTGTGTGTGTGTGTACGTATGTATGTGTGTATATATATATATATATATATAGCTACTACAACATATATGTCTTAAATGCATAAGAATTACTGTCAGCATAATTATTATTACTTTATGTGGATTACTAATTTTAATGTAATTAACAAAATACAATAGGCTAATCCTTTATCATTTGGTTCACTTGGGTTTTTATTTCCTTCTGAAACTGCAGAACATGGCTTTCAAAATCAAAGAGTCTTCTGTTAGATGGTGTCATGTTAAAGGCTTTGAAATACCTCACGGATCTCAGCACAAATTTTACTTGATTTATATATGAAAATTAAACTCTGATCTGAATAATTAGTTCTCCGAATTCTTTGAAGTATTTTTATCTTTTAGGAGAAATGTAGGATTTTAAAAGTTATGAGAAACAACTTAGCAACTTAAGCAAACATCTGCACTTTTTACATGTGTCTCTTGGCGTCGCTCCCAAGTCTTAGAGGGTTTTCTTAATGTTCAGAGCACTCCCCCCACAGTGGGGCAGGATTGCCAGCCCTTTAAGAGAAAGCAGACTTGAAATTGCAATAGAGAAACATGTTTATTTGTCCTCGTCAAAGAAACAAGCTTCCTTTCTGTAAAGGCATTGCTCCAAACTTACTTTGGACACTAATCTGCTTCCCTAAAGTACCAAGGGGACCACAGAGCAGAGTAAGTAAGAAGGTGGGTGTCCTTGGCTGTCAGTCTCCCACTGTTCAGGTGAACCCTAAAGCCTCCCATCCTCCAATGAACGCATGCTCAGTTTAAAAACAAGTGTGTGTGGAAAGGTCACTATTAACATTAGTGTGTACATAAATCCAAACTTGGCTAAATAAAATTCTGTGTGAATATTTCTATCTGGTTAACTTTTTAAAATGCTGATATTGTTCTCAAATATACAATGCATCTTCCCTCCTTTACCCCCTCTCTTCCCCTTCCTCCTCCCTTTCTTCTTTCCTCCCTCCTCCTCCCCCATTCCTCTTCCCCTCCCTCCCTCCCTATCTCCCTTAGACTTTTGCGTTTCCTGAGACTCAGTAGGACTGATGCAGGAGTTAGATTGGCACAAAGTTAAAAATCCCATCTTGGAATGTCAAGTCCTAACCTCTCTCTTTAGCCTCCTGACCTGAAACTGTGAAGAGATGGTAGCCATGCGGATTAACTCTTTTTGCTTCCCCTTTCCTTCCCAGCCCCAATGTCTGTGCCCTCCAGCAGATTCTGGGCACCAAAAAGAAGTACTTCAGCTCATGTAAGAACTGGTACCAAGGTGCCATCTGCGGGAAGAAAACGTGAGTCTCACTCTTTTCTTCATTGACAGTTTCATGATGAGCAGGGATTTCACTAGCCTCTTCGTGGGCACACGACCCAGTCTGAAAATCCTGTCCAGTCTCCTGAGTGTTTAAAGAGAGGCTCATCTGCACAGACAGAGAAACTGCTCTCATCTCTCTTGTTCCAGGAGTGGATTTCTCTCCAAGCCCATCAGCTGGCGGGGGAGGGGCCAAAGCCAGCCCCAGGCCAGCAAGATATGGCCTGAATCAGTAGAACAAACATGGTTTCTACTCCGTTTGCCCTCCTTGTTGTTTGGTCTTCCTTTGTCTTAAGAGAGTCAGTAAAAGTCTGTGTTTCATTTGCCCTTCTCACATCTACACACACACACACACACACACACACACACACACACAAGATCAGGGAGAACAAATTGATCTGAAACATAAGAATTTAAAATCCCCAATCAATGTTTCTCCAGTCATCTAGACGTTATGGAAAAGGTTCTACATCAGCCCCGAATTTTCTCTGAAGCATAAAGTAAGAAATGAATTGCATTTTCCACTTCTTCGTAAACATTGATGCCTTTCACACACTGCCTTGTTCCCTGGGGGACCGTGAAGGTGGCAGCAGAAGTCCATTACTCTATTGAACATCCCAGTGGCTAACGGGATAATTTCTTTTAGCTTAGTGATCCAACTATGGCTTAGTTGTATCTTTGGCTGATCAACTTAAAGCTAGAAAGCATTATTGCCTATGTATTAGATAACCTTATCGATTTATTTGACCGTCATCATTGGTAGGAAAACTAAAATCCCTGGATCTATAAAGGTTAGGAATCACTTAATGCCAGCTCATTATTTTACAAGGAGGGCGCTGTCTCCGAAGTGGGGGCAGTTTAGTAAACCAGACAGGGTGGCCATGTCTTTCCAGTGATGAAAACCATGGCAAGGGCTTCTCACCCCATCAGCCTGTGCTGCATCCTCTCAGCGGTAGTCTTGAGGGCAGCAGGTTCTGATGATCTGCTCTCATGCCATGATGAACTTCAGGGACCCACCAAAGAGTAGAAACATTGGTCCACAACTTATTTCAGCCAGGCGTGGTAGCTCATGTCTATAACCTCAGCACCCAGAAAGCCAAGGCAGGAAAACGACCCCAAATTCTAGGACAACTTGAGCTTCAAAATGATACTCAAAATTAATGTAAACAAATATATATATATATATATATATATATATATATATATATATATATATTTCTAGCCTTGGGCTACTGGTCCAAACACTCAACACAAAACTATTGAATCTGGGGAAGTCAGTGATCTTCCCACGCAGAGTATGAGGGAAAATGTTTCTATGATCTTCCTGGAAATTAAGATAGTCTTATTTCCACTATGTAATTATAGTAGAGATGCCAAAGTTGTCACGCAACAAAAGACTCTTGTTTTCCATTAAACAAAAGTTCTGCTTGTAGCCAGACATTTTACCAAAGCTGTAACAATGTCCCCTTAGCAAAATTTCCTCCAGGATCTTCCATTTCAAATCAGATTTACATCTCTTCGCTGAAATAAATGTAAATGCTAGTCTTGAATAACCAAAGAAACCAGTACTGTGGATAGGGAGGAAGCCTGGCTTGTCCTCCCTTCCCTTCTGCTCAAGTTGCCAGCGTCTTCTGGGTTCTGGCAGCTTTCAACTTGGCTTCTGGTTAAAGAGCTGCTTTGGGAGTTTACCGGAAGGAACAGACCTGGCCTCAGGAAAAGCACAAGCATCCCTGGGCCTTAGCTTAAGGTGTTGTCTAGAATAATGGAGCATCCATTTCATAAAGCATTGTGCAGGCTCCCTGTGTGATGCCAGTGGTGTTTACAGCTGGTTTTCAGTGATGTTTCTGTGACTGCTCAGATAGTGAGGAACTATCTAAGCTGCGCAGAGCAAGGACTGATCCTTCTTCTTGCTTTCTTCTACTTCTTGCTCACACAGGAAAATGGATTTTTGTGTAGCATACATGGTCTCTGGAATCAAAATGCTTTAGTTGTATTGGAAGTGTTAACTCAGTTAAACACATTGTCCACTTATCCGTTGAAATCACGGACCACTGTGTTACAAGCTCACCTCTCTGCTGCATGCCTTCCCTACTTTAGAGCTGAGCCTCAGATTATATGAGCGTGTCATTATTATTATACTAGTGTGTCATTACCTTTGTCTTACAATGACATGTCCTGTTCTCATTTATCCTCTAGCCTCTAGATTAACTATAGCTAGACATACCTCATCTTATTACTTATAATGTGCATACATCAAATTCATGAGGACATTTTATTAATTCCTCCATAGTCTATTTATTTCCGTGGAGACCTGTGTAAGTAAAATTGTCACCAAGGGGAAAATTAAGATTTGTATTAAGGTCAAATGAAGTTTCCCTGTTCCAGGTGCAACCAACTCTTGAAACTACAGAGAAAGTTAAACTAGAATAGGAAAATTTTTAACTTGTAAATCATAGTTAAATTAATAATAATATTATTAAGTAATTAACTAGTAAAAACTACTGACAATTTAAAACCTAAGTAACTGTGTCTTAGTCAGAAATGCAGTTCACTGGTTGACTGGTTGCCTTAAATGCACAAAGCCCTGGGTTCAATCCCCAACACCACATAAAACCATTGGCTTTCATCCTAGCATTTATGGGATGAACTCAAGAGGATCAGTTTGGAGACATCCTCAACTTCAGAGGGAATTCAAAACCAACTAGGGTGTGGGAGATACTATCTTATGGGGGGGAAAATGAAACAATAAGGCAAGAGAGGCTCAAAATGAGTAAAATGTGATCCAAGTATATCGTGTGTGTATATATATATATATTATATAATATATATTATAAAAACATCAAAAAATATTTTATTTTGTATAATTAATCCATGCCAATAATTTCACATGAGATAGGATTATATGAATTAGAATGGGTTAATGTATTTCTATTGTTTCAAGGTAGCATATCCCAATGAGTATTCTTTTTCTACACATACCTAAAGAAGTTATTCTAAAACCACTCTTTTGAGATTCACAGCCATTTGTGTTACCACTGCTCTTCCCATGCTAAAATGTTGGGAAGACTGAATTCTAATATATCAAGTGGCTTGTTTAAGGATATCTGTCTACTGCACAGTGAGCCTGCTTAATAAACTGTCCTTCAGGATAAAGATGCAGGAATCTTCCTCCAATACCATGAGGGTGCAAAGGAAAATTCAACTTACAAAAATGTCTGTTATCTAAAGGGCAGGAACAAAAGCTGGCTTCCACAGTCTTAGCAAACCATGGGCATAAGTGTTATGTTCTATTGGGTTTATGTAAAGGTGCACTTTTTGCACTTTCCTGGTTTAATATTGAGACTTTTTTCTTCATCCATGCAGCACTGTGTTATATGAATGCTGTCCTGGCTATATGAGAATGGAAGGGATGAAAGGCTGCCCAGCAGGTAAGATCTACATTTCAAGACTAACTGGGGAACATTTCCTTCGTGAGGAATGAGGTAGACAGCTTGTGGGGAAGCCAATATTGTGTGCGTGTGTGGGTGTACAGGTGTGTGCATACGTATACTTAGCAAATCATAAATCCAAGCAAATTCTCCATGTTTTTGTGTTAATCTCATGCTTACCTACCCTAATGCTGAAATATTAGACCTCTCTTCTCATTAGCACTGGAAGCTGATTGCTCTAGACACTAAATGAGAAGGAGCTCTGCTTCCCCTCCACCTAAGTCCCCATCTTTGAACTTGTTAAGAAGCATGGTGCCTACTTTAAGAAGGCAACATCTACCGTTGACCAGATCTGGGCTTGTAATGGCCATTGCTCTGAAATGTGCTCACTTTGAGATGTGGTTGCCCATAATTTTGCCAACAAAAAAGAAGTCGTTTTCATTTCCTCTGGATATGCATTGCCAATCATCACCCTTCCCCAGGTTCCTGTATCGCAATAGAATGGTCTCCTCCTGGAGCACAGGTCCTCCAGGCCTCGAAGTGGGTGTAGACTTCAGAGCGCTGACTCTGACGGATGCCAATCCATGGGCAGTCCCTGGTATAATACTGTGTTCAGAATGAGATGCCAGGCTGATGTCTCCAAAGCACTCAGGTCTGAGCAGCTGAGAGACCATCAAGAGCCTTACTTGCTGAGACCTGGTGTTTGATTAATGCTGTTGGTGACGATGTCCTGTGACTAACTCGTATCACATCTGCAACCAGTTATGTTACAGGTTTTCCCAAATGAAACTGGGGAGTCAAGTTTGGTGTGGGATGTGTTTTGTTCAAATCAAGGCATGGGCTTGCCATGAAACGTTAACCTTTTTCACTTTTACCCACTTTTGTCATATTGAGAGTTCTTTTGCCAACTTTATGATTTAATTTAATGATTGTCTTGGGGAATTCACTAAAGTAGTCATTTACTTTATGACTATGTCCAAGTGACACCGATTTTCAAATCAATGAGGTCAGGAAAGCAAGTGATGCACAGACAGCTAGAAACACCTTTTCAGGTTGATATTGAGACCAGAGAACCTTCTAAAAGTATTAGACAGATTTTTCTTAAATTAAAATGGAGAGAACTGTGTCCATCTATTGCCTTAGTGACCAAGAATCCTAAAAATTATAGATGTAAACATAGCTCACTCTTTGGAGATTCAGCACCGCAGCGTGTGTTATCCTTGCTAGTCTCAATGAGTGGCAAGGAGAAAGCAGCTTGTCTTTAGGTAAAATAATCAGATATGTTTTCCGGAAATTCTGATTGAACTATTAGTGATGTGATAGGATTTACTGAATGTTACTTCAGATTGATCTTTGAAAACTCACTTCTTTAACACCAAGAATCTAAGAAATAAGAGTTTGAGTGATCTGCTATTATATAATGCACTCGAAATGCAACTTTTGTCTAAAGTGGGTGATACATGGGGTGTTATTGCTTAAATTGATTAGTTCAGTATATTGGGGGATAGGGCAAAGCTTGAATGATTGCAAAAACATTCTGGAGATCAAGCACTAAGCATTTGTTCATTTTTTGTTGTTTCAGTGATGCCTATTGACCATGTTTATGGCACGCTGGGCATTGTGGGAGCCACTACCACTCAGCATTATTCCGATGTCTCAAAACTGAGAGAAGAGATTGAAGGAAAGGGGTCGTACACCTACTTCGCACCGAGTAATGAGGCTTGGGAAAACCTGGATTCAGTAATTAACCTTTTTTGTTATCTGAAACATTTATTGTAGAATACAGCCATTTTCATTTTAGTTGGTCAACTTATATATAAACACGAGAACATGCTGTATCTTTCTATCATACATATGTGAGAATATAGAAAGACAAGTTATTGGGCATGGCGTATGCTCACACTGCCATAGTGAGGCTCCCCAGGAGATAATGTTTTTAAAGGGAAAAAGAATGAGCTAAAAGAGTATTTATTATTATTATATTTTATTTCTCTCCCTCTCATCTCCTTGGGTATGAGAAAATACATGTAATTTCAGATAACATATCCGTTAGAAAGGTAAGTCAAAAGCCTAACATTATTTTAAAAATCTACTCTAAGCTATATTACATTACATAGCAATATTTTATTATGTTTATAAATGACATAGTTATAGCCGAAAGAAAAGCTATGTAAATAGTGTATACTTGTTACTAGATGTATAACTACATGCCATATAGATTGCTATTCCTAAGCTACCAGAATAGTAAATATGTAGGGATAGTTAAACCAAGTGTTATAAACAATATTTGATTTTGTGAACAGACTAACTTAGGACAGATTAATTCATAAAATATTCCTCAATTTCCAATTTTATACAACTAGCGGAAAAACACATTTCTACTTCCAGCTCCTGTGGAGATGAACTGAAAATCCTACAGGGACTCAATGCAGCATCTCAGGCAGAGCTGTTACTGCTGAGTCAGGGGCTCTTGTCTTTCCCTACACCTTAGCACACTCCCTGTTCCTCTGAGCACACCCTATGGGTTAGTGCTGAGTCACGTTCTTGGCTTCCCTACACCTCAGTTCCCTCCTGATTCCTTTCCATCACACCTGGGCTTCCTCACCTTAGCAGCAGCAGGTTAGATATTTTCTCCTGGAAATGCATTCAGTCCTTTGCCTACACCTTGACGATTTTGCCTCTCACTCCAGGGTGCACAGCCATAAAATCTGTAGGGTTTGTACTGATTTCCCTTGCGACCCCAGCAATTCTAATCTCCATATAAATATTTCCTTTCCAAAGATGATGTGGCTACGTAAATAAAGGATACCAAAAATGTCGGTCATTTCTTATCTCCATAAATGCCTGCGTTGCTCTAACTCTTTCTCCCCTAATAGGCAGAATCAATGTCAACATTCAGACTTAAAAACTATAAGTGACCCTGGCTCTCCCATCTCAATTCCTTAAACATGACCTAATCAGAAGATTCTCATGTTTGTCTGTGGTAATTCTCCTTGTGCTTTTGCTCCTGAATAATCTTACTCCTTGATTGGCTTTCCAGAAGCCAAGCCCAATACACACACACGTACACACACACACACACACATGCACAGGCAGACAGGAATACATGCATGCACACACGCACATGCATACAGACACGCACACACACACACATGCATATAGACACACATGCACGTGCACACACACACACAGATAATAGTTTTTTAAAGGGGAGAACTTCAGTAGTAAACTAAAACAAATGAGCTTTTATTGAATTTCTCCTAGGACATTCGCAGGGGACTGGAGAACAATGTCAATGTCGAGTTGCTGAATGCTTTACACAGCCACATGGTTAACAAGAGAATGTTAACCAAGGACCTGAAGCACGGCATGGTGATTCCGTCAATGTACAACAATCTGGGCCTTTTCATTAACCACTATCCCAACGGGGTAAGTCTCATTCATCAACTTCACGTTTCTAAGGAGTGTTTTCCCTAAATCTATCTGTTCCCTCGTTAGGACCTTCACAGACATGATAGTGTTTGTCACTAGAATGTAAGTACTTGCATTAATTAAAAGAAAACAACTTGACCTTGTGAAATGTCAATCCAATTGGCTCCTCCTAAGGACTGAACGGTTGGCAGCTGGGAGTCACCGTGCTGATTGAGAGTCTTGAGTTTTTGAGTTAGTTTGACTATGGCAAACTGTCATCTCAAGGTTTTTATCAACATTCAAATTTCCAGAGTAAAAAAAAATCCCATTGATGAGGCAAGGCTACTTATTGTACAGTAGGCCGCATAACAGTCTTGCAATGGGAATTTTTATTCCTTTCTCAGAACTTATTTCAGAGCTAATTAGAATTATTTACAGGTTTTGACCATCATTAGAAATAGTATAGAACTATAGGAAAGAATAAAAATAAAATCAATAACTCAAATGAAGGAAATTATTGGCCTTGGATGTCCAGAAATGCTTTGAATTGATTGGGGTTCTGAACAGTTCTGCTTTCTGTTTGATAATACTCAGGTCTTAATCTACAGCTACGGCCCTCTGCATGTAGGGTCTGGATGCTATACCTACGAGGTCCCCAGATTATGCGCTTGGCACGTAGACACTTTACACCATACTCGCTAGTGCATGGGGGTGCTGAAATCGCCCTGGTGCCTTAGCGATCAGCGCTGGATCTGATTTTTTGTTTTTCGAATGACTGCAGGTTGTCACTGTGAACTGTGCCAGAGTCATCCACGGGAACCAGATTGCCACGAATGGAGTGGTCCACGTCATTGATCGTGTCCTGACGCAAATTGGTACCTCCATCCAAGACTTCCTTGATGCGGAAGACGACCTTTCATCGTTCAGAGTAAGAACCGGGCAGGTTCCCCTGATTTGCTGAAAGAGAAGGAAGGTTCCTTTTCTGGCAACATCTGTAGACTGCAAAAGTGCTAGTCAACAAATCTGGCAAAGTACAACAATATATTCCATTAAATAACCATTTCCACTTCATAAAGGAGATACCATCCCATATATAGTAATAATACATGTTTGGATATGATGGTTAATATTCTTGTGTGAGTACAGTGTTTGGGGTCTATAGAACACGTTGATTCAGTGACTGAACATGTTGCTGGATTTTGTTGCAGTCAGAGAAATATTGGCAGACTTTCCTTTCTAGCCAATGGTTTGAAAAAAACTGGGGAAGACTTCGTCGGTTGGACCAAAAAGTAATAGTTTAACAATCTAACATGCAGAAATGTCTCTGGTGAGGCTGTCACTTCCCTCCTGATATCCCAGGCCATTTGTGTTTCAGGCTGCTGCCATCACCTCCGACCTATTGGAGACCCTTGGAAGAGATGGTCACTTCACACTCTTTGCGCCCACCAATGAAGCATTTGAGAAACTCCCACGGGGAGTCCTAGAAAGGATCATGGGAGACAAAGTGGCTTCTGAAGGTAGGAAAATGTCTTCCTCTCATGGAGACCTAGGATGGAGGCCATGGGAAAAGAGCAGTTATGGCCGATAATGGCAGTTGTGATAGGAAAGACAAAAGTGTTTAACATGAGGTGCTCTAGAAAACATCATTTAAAAGATGGAAAAAAATACCCAAGTATCATTCTTGATCAAAACAGCTGTAAGGTTGCAGCCTTTCATGCTGTTTCCGAGCAAACAAGTTACAGATGTTGTGGAAGGTTAACAAGGGCTGGAGAGATGGCTCAGCAGTTAGGAGCTCTGGCTTCCCTGGAGGAGGAACTGCCATCAATTCCCGGGACCCCACGATTCCAGAGGACATGATTTCCTCTTCTGACCTCTGTAGGCCCCAGGCATGCATGTGGTGCATGAGCATACATGTAGGCAAACACTCATGCTAATAAGACAAAATAAATAGATCTTTTTAAAAATGAAAAAGATAGATTAATCAAGTGTGGCAGAGTAATATATTGGCCTTGATTTTAATATGGAACGATATGATACAATACTTTCGACTCCAAATATATGCGGCAAGTTCTAACTGAGCAGAGAAAGTTATATGGTTCCCCTTGGCCAGCACACATTGCTTCACAAATGTATTTGAGTCCTTTCTTGTCTCCCTTTCAACAGCCAGATAGGTTTTGTGTTGTGCTAACTACACTATACTCAGTCTCCATATATATTTGTTCAAATACAGCTGACACACTTTGAGATTGTAAGTCTCGATATCATAGCCTTAGGAGGCGACTCCTTCCAGATGCTCTTCTGGATTTTCTAGGTGTTGTTTGGAGGGAATGGCTTGTCTTGCCCTCAGGTTCTCAAACTAGTTTGCCAATCATGAATGATCTTTTGGAAGGCGAATGCAGCATTCTGTTTGAGTATTTTCCAACAGTCATGGCTAACAGATAACTTCAGAAACTGTCTAAAAGACTTTTCTTTTTCTCTTTCTCTTTTTTTTTGTTTTCCTGGTGCTGCAAAAAATAATTTTGGAAGCTCGTATTATCTTCTCCTCCTTTTTAATAAGCTAATCTGTTCCCACTGAAGCAATGACTTAAAACACCCACTTTCCTAGAGACTGTATAGTTAAGACTTTAGAATTTCAAGTCTTAATCTGTGTCATATACCCTTGGTGGATGCATAATGTAAGGATCAAATGTTGTTTCCCTTGACCAGAAGTTGACTGCCCTTCCCCCTTCTCTCCCCAGCTCTCTTGAAGTATCATATCCTAAACACTGTGCAGTGTTCTGAGGCTATCACAGGAGGAGCTGTGTTTGAAACCATGGAAGGAAACACGGTTGAGATAGGCTGTGAAGGGGATAGCATCTCCGTCAATGGAATCAAGATGGTGAACAAGAAAGACATTGTGACAAAGAATGGTGTCATCCACCTGATTGACGAAGTCCTCATTCCTGATTCCGGTGAGCAAGGCCTCCCATCCACCTCCTCGTTACTCACCAATTAAGGTGTTTGGAGAGTAAGTCCATGAAGAGCTAGTGAGAGGTCTATAAAAGTACACCCAGCAAAGTGGCCGTGTGCTCACGCGTGCCAACTCCAAGGCCTGCGGAGTCATGGGCAGCCCGTGCAGGACGTTGGCCTGGAATCTAGTCTTTATAAAAGGTTTTCATACTGCTAGTGTGTTTCTTGGCAATAAAAAGAGAGATAGTGATGGTAGACTTCTGGTAAAGGAAAGGGTGTGTGACTCAGTGTGGAAAGAGCTGAAAGGTGAGTAATTGGGGATTAAAGAAAACTACACTATAAAGCAATAAAGACAGAGAGAAAAATTCCCTCTAAAGTTATTTGTGCTGATCAAGTCCCTCACTTGGAAGCTAGACTCTTCATACTAAGGCGGCGAAGGATGTTATACTAGATTGGCACTTGAGTAAACAGCTTACAAGGATAGAAAAGAGCCAGGCATTGATTTACGAACCCTGGGATGCAGATCATAACAATGACGACATTGTTGAGATGGCAATGGTTTATTTTACAGCCAAACAAGTCATTGAGCTGGCTGGGAAGCAGCAAACCACTTTCACAGACCTGGTGGCCCAGCTAGGCTTGGCATCCTCTCTGAAGCCAGATGGGGAATATACTTTGTTAGCACCTGTGAACAATGCCTTCTCTGGTAAGTACTGAGCTCTGCTGCTTCTTCCTCCCTGGGGGACCGTGATTATTCTGAATACCAAGTCTTAGATAGTTTAGAAAATATTAATGAGGCTTTTGCAGTCTGGAAGATGCAGGTGTCAAATTATAAACGCATAAAAAAAAAAAAACAAGAGACAGTTGCTTCTGAATCATGAAGGGAAGTACATTTTTCACCTAGGTATTGCTACTCTCTAACAATATTTAGAACACATGCTGAGGTCTGTTCTAGAAACTTACTTCACAGGAAAATAAATAAATTTTGAGGAAAAGTTTAGTGACCAAAAGTCAAACGTGTTAATGGTTTTTAAGTATCAAGTTGCAGTATATGACATTTTTAATTAAAGAAATAAAAATTTCTAGAAATAGTGAATCTCTCTTAGACTAATGCTGTGCGCATGTTTTGGCTCAAAGCCACTGTTGTTCTTTCTGCGGGGTTGGAGGCGGGGTTGGAGAGAAAACACGAGACACACGGCGGTCCCACGTGGGTGAACTTTAATGGAGGGGGTGACGACAGGTGAGGAACGGGGGTGAAGAGACGAAAGGGAAAAGGGGTCTCCCCGTTTTTAAAGGGGGATCCAGGTGCGTCTGGGAGAATGCCCTGCACATGCGTGGCTTTCCATTGAGCTGGGATTTGTAGTTCGGTGGGATGCTGGGAATTGTAGTGCGGCCTTGTCTCCAAAAGGAACAGCCGCCACGTTTTGGAGTCTGTGTTCTCTGACCCCTTGACCAGCAATAAGCATGACCTTACAAATGGCTCACCATAGCCGCCCACGTGACTAATGGACACCTAATTGTCAGGGGAAAAAAGAAAGAAAGAACAAAACAAAGAAAAACCTTGACCACTATAAAGATTTGGATTGTGCCAATGACCATCATGAAAATAAAGTCTCCTATGTAGATGGAGCCATTGTTTGTTCAATAAGAGCTTCGTGGTAATAGTTTAGGGTGACAGGCCAGCTTGTACTAGCAGATGGCCTTGCTGGTCTTGGGTATTTAGCTCATTTTTATGATGTGAGCGAGGGACACACATGAAGAACGTGAGAGATGCCCACTTTCAGGTTTCTCCTCCAGCCGTGTTGCTCATGTACAATAATGTTCCTTCCCCATGAATTTTTTTTCACAGATGACACTCTGAGCATGGATCAGCGTCTCCTTAAGCTAATTCTGCAGAATCACATACTGAAAGTAAAAGTTGGCCTTAGCGATCTCTACAACGGGCAGATACTGGAGACCATCGGAGGCAAACAGCTCCGAGTCTTTGTGTATCGCACGGTAAGTGGGTTGGACCAGAGTCGACTGGGTCTCTACACTGGCTTGAGTGTCACCTGGCATGGGCTGGTCCAAGAGCCACAGGGAATGTTTCTCAGATTTTTGTAAAGCTGATTATAAAATTTAATGCCCATCTGATCAGAAATGAGGACAGCTCGGAGAGAGATGATGAGGAGAGCTTGCCGATGCACTGTGTGTGACAGATAATCAGCCTTTGTTTCCATGAACAAGGGACTATGTTGTGAAATACTCATTTAAATTCCAGAAAATTCCCTATAGAGTAAATTTTTGCCTTGTAGTTTAGCAGATTTCATGCTGAGTCAAACATGCAGGGTATCCCTATTATGGTATCTCCATTCAACCATGGAGTATCATTTGAGTGATTTTCAAGATGAATTTATAAAGGCCCATACAGAGTTCTGGACCCCATGAAATGAATTGGAAGTACTATATCCTGAGTGAAATTTCCTAGAAACATTGACTATCAGTATGGCAATGTAGCCAAAAGGCTATCTGGGGAGGAAAGTATTACCTACAAACTGATGTGGCCCATGGTGGCTTTTCATTAAGGCTTCACAATGGCAAAGCACACATTTTAAATAGTTAAAAAAATCACTTCACTCTCAATTATACATGTACATATATTAAATTACACATATACACACATTGAATCATACATATGCATACAGCAAATTATACACACACACACATTAAATAAGACTTCTGCTTACAGTAAATTGTATATGCACATATATTAAATTAAGCTTATGCATTTATTAGATTTTTAAACTGGAAATAAATTAAGGTCTAGACATTTAAGGCATATGTCTTACTGCCAAGAAAACGTACTAGATGTGAGGATTACAGGAAGTACTGAACTTTGGAATACTTATAGCCAATATTAACATCAAAAGTTACAGAGAAGCTAAACATGAGACAGGACCACGGAAAATAAACGGAAGTAGAATTTTATGTAGTCTGTGTTCTGCTGACAGAATGCACAGGCCTAAGGTATAAGGCAGGTTCGCTAGTGGTAGGAATGGATGAGAAGTCACAGGAAAGTTACAAGACATTCCAAACAAGAAAGAAGCTCTTTTTCCTGGCCCTCATCAGTCTACTGGCCTCTTGGAAGGACTAGCTCAGGTGGAACACAGGAAAGGTATCATGTTTCGTCATTCCCTCGGCCAGGCTATCTGCATTGAGAACTCCTGCATGGTGAGAGGAAGCAAGCAGGGAAGGAATGGTGCCATTCACATATTCCGAGAGATCATCCAACCAGCAGAGAAATCCCTGCACGAGAAACTGAGGCAGGATAAGCGCTTTAGGTAAGTCTCCCAGCTGTACCTGCACAAAAGAACGAGCGCCATTGGAGCTATCCAAAGAAGCATCCAGCTCATAGTATTGCTAACTCCAGTGATGCACTGGCAACACAACCCCAACACCCAAAGCTCAACAAACATCATGGAAGAAGGAAGGAAAGGTTGTAGGAGCCATATCTTTGCTGTGAGACAATAGTGTCTATATATGACAGGGAAGTTCACTCAACAACAGCGTGGCCACCTAAATAAGACCTTCATCGTGACAATGCCAGGTGGCATTGTATGAATGAGGGACATTTCATGAAGCCACACCCCTAGATTGGGAATTACAGGCATCTATGGCTGATGAGAGGGAGAGTCAACTTTGTGCAGTGGGGAGTCACCTAATAGGTTTTCTAACTCTCAACCAGCCCTAAACCTGTGTATATATCAGCAACACTAAAGAGGCTCATCAGACTGTGTGTGTGTGTGTGTGTGTGTGAGAGAGAGAGAGAGAGAGAGAGAGAGAGAGAGAGAGAGAGAGAGAGAATAATTAAGGAACACAAGATCCTGGGTTTGAAGAGTCAGGGGAGGTGGCAACACAGGAGGGGGTGATGAAGAGGGGACAATGATGTAAATACATTCAGGAATGAAATTCTAAAAGAAATCTAAGAAATTAAAGTGAAAAAATACATACAAATGTTTTTAGATGAATACGTGCTTTCAGAGCTATTTGGTCTGTTCCTGGGGATTCAAAGTATGATTTTGTGGGCAGAAAAAAACCCTTAAAGTCTGACTTACTCCTTGAGATTTTTCTTTTAATTGTTTGTTTAAAAATGGTGATATAAATAAAGTAATATCAATAAAGTATCAAATGAAACAAAATTTTATGTCACATAAAATGTGACTTTGATAATGTGATTTTACAAGAAAAACAGAGATGGAGAAATTTATAAATTATTTTAGTCATTTTCCCGTTAGACATTTTACTTTTTAAAGGGACATTGCATTTAACCCCACGAGAATGTGTGAGGTGGTTTCTCAGTTTCCAGACGGCGCGGATTCCACCCTACTCTGTACCGTGCAGTTGAGTGAACCTACATCTGATGCATAGCAAATTAAATGCACATTCTCTGCTCTCAGCATCTTCCTCAGCCTCCTGGAAGCTGCGGATTTGAAAGATCTCCTGACACAGCCCGGAGACTGGACCTTGTTTGCACCAACCAACGATGCCTTCAAGGGGATGACGAACGAAGAGAAGGAGATTCTGATTAGTGAGTAGTGGCGGGTGCCAGATATTCACCCCTCATATTAAGAATCTTGGCTCTTCCTCCAGGTTTTCTGCCCACATTTAAGAAAATAAAAGAAATCCCCCCAACCCACCCCCTGGTTTCCTTAACAAACTTTGATTTCCTTTACCATGGTTGGGACGCGCGGAGAGCCATTTGTTAATGTTTATTCATAAACTGCTCGTTGCCATACCATAATTTATCGAAAGACTCACAATTGAATGGTATAAAAGAGAACTGTCATAGTTTCAAGACTAATTGGCATAGCTTGAGTTGATTGAAATGACTAATATTTTGATAAAGCATTGGCATCTACTCAAAAAATTTTTGACATTGTGAGAAAACAGAGAACTGGGAAAACAGAAACAATGGGGTGTTTTATCCCTTAGTCTTGTATCAAAATGTCAGAAAAGCAGCGTCTTATTAAATCAACACCTATCTTTTCCTGCAGGAGATAAAAATGCTCTTCAAAACATCATTCTTTATCACCTGACCCCAGGAGTTTATATCGGAAAGGGCTTTGAGCCTGGAGTCACTAACATCCTGAAGACCACACAGGGAAGCAAAATCTACCTGAAAGGAGTAAGTTACTACAAGGGATTTACAAAGTGCTTTGTCATTATTAAGTGGTTTCCATATAGTTTCTCCTTAACATCACCCCTTCTTTTGAAAGGTGAATGAGACGCTCCTGGTGAATGAATTGAAGTCCAAAGAATCTGACATCATGACAACAAACGGTGTCATTCATGTCGTAGACAAACTCCTCTACCCAGCAGGTCTGTACTGACTGAATGTACTGATGGATGGGATACCGTTCGACATGAACTGAGTTTTGATCACCCATTCACTTCCTTACCATATCCGTTGAATATTTATCTCCGTAGACATCCCAGTTGGCAATGATCAGCTCTTGGAAATACTGAACAAACTGATAAAATACATCCAAATCAAGGTACAGAACGCTGTTGGATTTTATTTCTAGTATGTTGAGGAGATGTTGTATGGCTAATGTAAAAAACTAGAAGTTAGTATAGCATAGTATTGGTATACCTTTAGTATAATGTAGAAAACATGGAAAATATAGCATAGCCCATATACTTAGCTGCTAACTATTTTATAATCTTAAAATATTTAATAACAAACCTGATAGTTATTATAGAACCTGACCTGACTTCATTTCTACTGAGTGACCTTAGCTGTTTTTATTTTAGCTAGAATTATAGTGTCCCTGGTGTACAATACATTGTATGTTACTAAACATAAACATTTGTTTTTAGTTTGTTCGTGGCAGTACCTTCAAAGAAATCCCCATGACTGTCTACAGTAAGTATATGAAAAGTGTGGGCTACAAATTGGGATGATGTGCAAGCAAAAAAAAGAATATTATCTCTTTGTATGTACAAAGACTGCTGATAATCTGGTATTTAGAATTCCAAATCCTGCAAAACTCATTGTCCTTCAAACGGGGCTTGAGATCTGGAAGAGGCCTCACAGGCTTGGTCTCACCCTCCAATTTCGTATAACTGCTTCTCTCCTAATTGGAAACAAGAAAGATGCATTACCAGAGAGTAAAGACATGCTCTAGAATGAGGGAAAATAAACAAAAAGGGCATACACAAGAACAGACTGCTAGAAGACACTCCAGAGCTATCCGGAAATGTTAACAAGTGGGCACAGGATAGCATCGCAAAGATTGTCACTCATCCTGCCCTGGGCCTAAGCCATGCGCGGGAAGATGTGCAGACAAGCCCTGATTCCTAGGAGATGCTGGTTCAAAAACAACCACATCCAAAACTAGGCAAAGGAACCCCAGTGATTGTTTGTTATCCACTACGCTACCAGATTATCAAGATCAAAGCTCAACTACTAAACAGTGGCAAAAGACGTTCTCTCTCATCGTAAATTCTGCTGTCAATCATCCAATAACTTCTTCATTATGGCCCTCCCATTTCTTTCACTGCAGCTTTTAAAGCTGAGGTTCTTTCCATTTTGTTTTGACTCTACCATAAAACAGCCAAGTATGCTAAGGCATTACTTTACTCACCTTTATTCCGACTAGAAATTTATCCTACTTTCTATCATGAACATTCAGTTATCTACTTATGCACATTCCCCTCAATATTAATGATAGACATGAAAAATATCTGGAGCAAAACAAAATGTCTGCTTCTCTACCTGGTAATACCTCTGCAATCCCGGGGCCGGGCTCTCAGAGACGTCTTAGGGATTTCTTTCCATTGGTATCATGATGATTTAGCATGCTCTAAATTCCAGCCATGGAAAATCACTCCATATAAAAATAGCAGGGTCCTCATGGCCTTCATTCATCAGATATGAGACTCTCCCATGCTATAAATCTTTACAAAAATCTTGTTTATCTTTCCCAATTTATCCATATCAGTTCCACTATGGGCTGCACATGACAACACAATATTTTTGCTTATAATGAACCAAAATGCGTTTATAGTATTACATGAATTACGTTTTCAAAATTATGCAAACCTAGTAACTTGCTAGCCCACGCATGCGCTGTTAGGTAGCCCTGGGTTTACCGCCCTTTGTGGGCTGTTGCACATAGAGGGGCAGGCTCACTGAAGCAAAGACTGCACTTCCTGGTTCATTTGTTACCTTCTCTCTACTATTTCTCCAGTTTTGTTAGTGCTCATTTTTCTTCTCCCCCCAAAATATCACACATTTTACATTTTTATTGGAGAGTTCACTTTGTTATAAGTTGTGAAAACAAGATATTTTATGTAGAGAAGGACAAAAAAAAAATCAGGAAATTTTTAGACCTGTTCAAATGAGTTAGGCCTTCATAAGAGCAAAACTACCAACCAAGTCCAGATTCTGACATTCAGATTCCTCGACACCATGCATCACCTTTAAAAGGGATCAATTATTCCACTTGAACAATAGCAACAGAGACATCCGTGTGCTCCAGGAGAAGAGTCCTATGTGGCAGAACCACCTGACAGATCAAGAAAAACACGGATTTAATACATTGTAGAGTTTTATAATTTGAGTTTTCAAGAGAGAACCTATGATTGGAAAGTAGTTCCCCTAAAAGGCTGAGCACACACCCCGGTTCAGAAGGTCCACACAGCTTAGCCTGTGAGAGCCAGGGTTGAGACTGGTGGGAAGGCACGCTGGGCTACCGACTCTTAGTCACAGTTGTGACGAAATGTCCAGAGGCCTGTAGCTCTGATGAACTGGCACATGCGGCCAACTGGACCACTGAAACCTCACCCAGGAGGTGATAAACTTTCACCACAAAACCTTTGTGTGGAAACCGCCTTCAAACTATCCTAACAAAGCTGAAAATTAAATAGTGACCACGTCCTATTTGTTGCAGAAAGCTCATGACTTCCTGGCTGAAATTTATTCTCCTCTAGAATCGTGAATGATCTTCCGTATTTTCTTCTCTGTGCCAAACGCATGGGAGTACTCCAAGGGTCTTTTTCTTCCCATAGCCTTCTTTTAACTGAGAGAGAATCTGACAATGCAATTTGAGTTATCGTGAGTTGCATGAAATTAATCATGTTTATTTGTCTTCTGTCGCTACGCAGCCAGTTTTCAAGAAACACAATGGAAAGTCAGTACGATAGTGCTGCAGGTCGTAGTGGTAGATTTCTAGGTAGGATGCGTCATTGAGTTAGCGCTTCCCCCCTCTGGGACATAGTCAAGCCACTGGCCTGCAGGATTCAGCATCTGGACACGAGAAGACATTAATGCGCTGTGAACATTTCCGGTGATTGCCTGAAACCTAATCCCATAGCTGATAACGCAGCACCATAGAAAGACCAAAGAGGACAACTTCCTTTGAGTTGTTTCTGTGTAAGCTTCCTTCACGCTCCGCTTTTATTTTCAGCAACTAGAATTATAACCAAAGTCGTGGAACCAAAAATTAAAGTCATTCAAGGCAGTCTTCAGCCTATTACCAAAATTGAAGGTAAAAACCAACGTCCTCCGTGGTTCCTTCCACTCTGAAAGAGTCATGTGATCAATTCATTTCTCTGAATATACCTACAGTCTTTTTGGAACTAACATGCTAAATATCCCTTTACAAACGGCATGCTGTGTAATTGCAGATTGTGGAGTGCAATATGCTTTTAAAGCAAAGTAGATGGTGCATCCCTAATATTTTCAGTACATTTGCTTGTATTTATTTTCATTAAATTGAGGTTGTGTCGACACTAGTACCCAGATAATCACTTCACAAATTTACCTTAAACATTTTTGCTGTAGATTCCTTCAGGAAATATACTTTTTGTAGCTCTTTTTCCAACCAACACACACACACACACAATCTCTTTTATGTCATTGAAAGAAAAATTTTCAAATATATGCAGGCATTTTTTCCCAGTGAGCAACCTAAGAGAGTATAGAAAATGTACATTAACAAAAGCCTTAAAAATTCCAAACAGGCATGATATACATTAAAACTTAGATTGCCAAGACAGAAAAAGAAATAGCATAGTTTAGTGAGTCAAAACCAGGAATCTACACTTTAACTCTGGACATATTTTATATACATATGTATTAAATATATACCTCTCATATTTCAAATGTCACTTTTCTCTCTATATACTATGCTAGCTGATGTCGATCTCTTGGATATTAGCTTGATTTCAAGGCTTTTTATTATCTCTAAGATCAAAACTAAGTACCAGTGTCCTTGTTTTTGCATGTTTCAGCAGTAATTTGCACAAAGAATATACCTAATATCATCTTTCTTCCATTAGAAAGATGAAAACAGTGTTTCCCAAGAGAGGCAGATTATGGGTTTAATTGAATCTTGGGAACACTAATTATTCTTGAATTTGAGTTTGATTTTCAATCTGTGACAAATTTATATATGTCTCTTCCCTTTAAAGTAACCCTGAGTTAAACTCATTGAAAACAAGAGGCTAATTCTCTGCCTGGCTAGCTATGGATCTAACTACAGCTTAGTTAGCCTTTAAAAATCTGAGCTTCGCTTAAAAAAAAAAAAAAAAAAAAAACAGCAACAGCAACAACAACAACAAAAGCCCAGTTACAATCATTTAATTTTCTACCTGTTGATGAGGAGAAATTGAGATTTTAAGTAGAAATTAAATGTTAAAAGTTTTGCTGCAATATGTATTGATAATGTCAATGAAAAATGATCATATGATTTTAGCCAAAGACATAGATTTAAAAAAAAAAAAGAGTCACTAAAATGTCACTCTGATAAACGGCTTCCAAAACTAAAGCCATTCATGTGTGCTGTGTTCCCATTTTCAAGAACTCTTCTCCTTCCCAGCTTCTTCATTCAACTCATGAATCCTTTCAGCCTTTGTCAGCTGGTTTCATGTCATGGTTGCCGCAGTTGGGAGCACCCTGGAGTCAGGCTACTTATGTTCTTCCTCATTATTATCTGGATGCAAATGGGGTCATCTCATCTGTAAATACTCTCTGATATAAAACCGGAAAGCAATACCTACTACTGTGTAGCACAAGTGAAGAAACCAACAGCCCTCTTGGCAACACCCACATTTCCCTGTTCACTACTCTCACTCCCTTCTCAGGGTTTGAACTTCGTGAATTCATTGATGCTTTATGAGTTTTTACTAAATGCATTAGAGTCCAAGACATAATTTTAGAATATCTTTGGCAAAAAGACACCAAACCAAAATTCAGAATGAAGACTAAGTCCACTAAAATTGAGCAAATAGTCCCTGTGCAGGATGTTCTCCCAAGCTATCATCTGAATACACAAAAAAGAAGGGTTTAGTAAAATTCCCTCCTTTGTAGTAATAGTTAATAATCAAAGGTGCTTCCAGAATTTCAATTCGACTTTTCTAAAGAAAAAATCTTTATGCATAGTGCTAACTCATTTTCTTGCCGTGAGTCATTGTATATACTTCCTTTTGAGGATTACCCTTCATGTTAGCCATCCCTAAAGGGCTCACATAAAAAATATCACAGCTTGAAATACTTACGGTTTTCTCTCTCCCATTATTTATTACTTATTACTTAGCTCTGGGTAGTGGTGTGCTTTGATGATTTCTCAGCAAACAAATCAATTTTCTCAAAGATAATCGATTATAGCTCCATTCAGCTGGTGAGAAGTGCAAGTTAAATGTACTGAACGGAATAATTCTCCCTCCTCTATAAAACATCCCTGTTCAACTAATGTAGCAGTAAGCTTTCTAACATTCCAGCTGATTTTCTCTGGGAAATCATTTTGTAAGTCAAATGCAACCAGCCCGCTGTGCATTTGAAGGGCTGTGTAACTTAGTCGCTGTAGCTGTGTATGTACATCTTTCTCTTAGTCAAGGTAAGTACTCAAGTCAGTTTTCCTAGAAAGTCTAAAACACAGCATCTTCAGGGTAAGTATATTAGATTTTTTTAATGTCCAATCATGTGCTTTTAGATAAAAATATAAGGTCATAAGTGATAAAAAAAATTTAAATTAAGTATTCCAGTAAAGATTGGCAGAGGATATCCTATGGCAAAGTGTGATTTAAACCAGTTGTCACCCGAGCAACTCCAATCTGTAATGCCATCTGATTCCCAGAGAAAGCCACATAAAATACTTGGTGTAATCATTCCTTACATGCACTAACACAGATGACAGCGTGCACAGCTTGCTGGTGCAACACTGTCAATGCTGAGGCAGGTGGGTGGGGTGGCAGCGTTAACAGAGGCAGCCGAGGTGTTTGTTCTCTTAAATATATGTCTAACCTAAAGACAACAGGAAATGTTTAAAACCAGTTTCATAAAACCAGAAACACCGAAGTCTGAGCGACAAGAAATGTGGAGACAAACTTATTATTGGGGCAATGTAAGGGCTGCTTTAAGGCACTAACCTGTCCCCTAAAATAATGTCTCAGGGCCTGCCATGACAAAGATCCACATTGAAGGGGAACCTGAATTCAGACTGATTCAAGAGGGAGAGACGGTGACAGAGGTCATCCATGGAGGTATGTCTTGAGCCTTTTCTTCTACCTAGGTGGCATCCTGTGACATTTGAAAAGAGAGTTGGTTTAGAATTGTCCACGAGCTGATTTTCTCTTGATTTTCATTTTTCCCAGGCATTTTTACTAGGTCTGAATTCTTGATAGCTAATCAGGGACATAGTGCAGCTTATTTTTAAGTGGATTCAGTCACAGTTTAACAATGAAGCCCCTGGACCACTTCTTATGAATATTCAAACAGTAACCATGAAGTATAATGATTACGATCATGTAAATACAAAGACATTTTGTTCTCAGGACAGAAGAGAGCTGGTGGTTTCTTTGTGAGACTCTGGTAATATGGGCTGGTGCTGTGGGTTGGTAGGAGAAGACAGCTTCCCCCAAACCTGACGTCTGAGTTCGATCCCTGGGTTCCACATGGTAAAAGGACCAAGCTGTTTTCTGACCTCCATAGGCACACCATAACTTCTCTCTCTCTCTCTCTCTCTCTCTCTCTCTCTCTCTCTCTCTCTCTCCCTAAGACAAAACAAAAATGTAATAAACTTTTCAGGGACTGTGCTAACAAGCCAGCACTAGGTTCTATTGTAAGGTTTCTTTTCCGATGCCAGACTCACCTTGGCAACTACCCCTGCCACTCACCTGAGTCCCAAGAGTTACTCATACTGGTTGGAACGAATTCATAGTCTGTTCCAACAACGGCTACAATTGACTCTCAAACACGAACGTTGTAAGAAGCGTGTCTTTGATTAAAATCTCCAGCTCTCCTAGGTATAAACACCATAAGAGGGTAAGTCATGTGTGGTTTTCTTTCTCTGCCTTCAGAACCAGTTATTAAAAAGTACACCAAAATCATAGACGGGGTTCCTGTTGAAATAACTGAAAAACAGACCAGGGAAGAGCGAATCATTACAGGTAATTTTTAATTCCATAGGTGCGCTGTACTCGTTATAAACACAAATTATACAAACCCTAAAATATGTGCATTATATAAACTTAATCTTTATCATAGTGACTATTAAAATAACTCTGTTTCTCATTTTCTTTTTGCAAAAAATATATAATATTCTAAATACATTACCTATTTTTAACTCTAAAACTTTTTAGTAGATATGTCCATAAACATGCATTTTTACACTGTGTTTACGTATATGCTTTATGATATTCTGCCTCTAGCTTACAGTTTACTAAATTATTGAGTAATAAGAAGAATTTTCTTTGAGGTTCCATAAATGTTAAAATCTATACTCTACATACTAAGATTATGAGTCTATCTAAAAGAATTGACGAATTCAGTAACTTTTATATGAGACTCGTGTCTATGAATTAACCTAAAATTTTAAATTTAACACCTTATATATTTTATACTTAAACATTCTGCAGACACAGTCTGTGCCTCATATTTTAAAATAAACTTCACTGGGGCATAGCCACTTCCGTCATTGGCATAGCACCTCTGCCTGCGCTTCCTAGGTTGCTGCGTGGCTGCAGCCCACACCACGTGGTCCGGATTCTTTTCTGCCTTTACAAAAGGAGTTTGCACACTCTTGTTTCTTTCCTTTAGGTCCTGAGGTAAAATACACCAGGATTTCTACAGGAGGCGATGAAACAGGCGAGTCGCTGCAGAAATTCCTCCAGAAAGGTCAGTAGGTCTGGGAACGCAAGAGTGTGGCGTTCCGCACTTGTCCCATTGGCTAATGTCAGCTTGAAGGCCTTGAACACGCTCTCCACACCACCTTGCTCCAATGCTCATATTCCACACCAGCATAAGGCGTTTGTCCAAAACGGGAGACAATGCCGATAACGGTAACCGTGCAGATCGTTTGCTGGTACCCTGATTAACAGCTGGCGAAAACACTACCAAAAGCCAGCACCAAAACCTTAAAAGGAGCTGAGAGGTGGTCTGGAGTTCTTTATTGGGCAGATAGCAGGATGTACCGTGTCAAATTCCTTTTCATTGAGTGAACCAATTTCTGCTGTGAACGTGTGTCCTCTCAGAGGTCTCCAAGGTCACAAAGTTCATTGAAGGTGGCGATGGTCACTTATTTGAAGACGAGGATATTAAAAGGCTGCTCCAGGGAGGTTAGTAAAACACCAACAACTAACCCGTAACAGGCGGCGGAGGAGGGCGTCCGCTTTTTAAAGACTGGGTGTGCAGGCCGTTCCTTTGATTAGAAGAAAAAGACAGCGCAGTGAGCTGTCTTCAGCCTGTTGACTGGTGTGCGTAAGTGGTCCTTCCCCAAAGTGATTGCTGGCTAACCAGTCTTTAAAAAGTTTCATGGTATCCACTGGGGAGCAATGAATACTGTTTTGCCTTCACACAGAAAATTGGGCAGATATTTTTATGATGTAAAAGGCGAATGATTTTGCTGACTGAGAAGCCTAAATTTGAAAATGCGTTTCGTGTTTCCAAAAAACGTATTCAATGTCCCCGTGACAAAGACAGGCATGTCTGGGAAGTTTGTAGGTGCATAGTTAAACGTAAACAGTGCTTTTAGTGACTTGCATTTCCAAAACTGCATTCTCACGAATGAATATGCATTTCTGCTTACTGTTTCAGTGATAATCTGTCCTCAGGATGATATATTCTTCAGCATATAAAATTAATCTTTGAAATATGGAATGTTCTTGGTCTTTGGACTGACTTTCAAAAGAAAAAAAAAGGATTCAAAATATACAAACGCTCTCTCAGTGATGGTCATTCAAACAAACAAAAATAAGAAAGGATTTTAAAGTTGTTTAGCTCATTGACACCTAAAAAAAGGCAATTTTAGTTCAATGTACTAAAGCTAAAATGTAAGACTAAATATGATTCAGAGTATAAGAGTTCAGAGTACAACAAATATGCTCTTTGCAATACATTACAAATCAGGAAAGACACCTGAAATTTGATGTTAATCTAAAACCCAGTTCAGATGGCTTTCTGCTTGTAATTTTTTTTTTTAATTTTATTGCTATGTCTACGAAAATATAGCTCCTCTGAAGATCTTGTGTGTTTCTGGAAGTGATTTTTGCTTATTTGAATACAGATAACACTTCTGGATTTGTGACAGTGATTCTTCACTCCAGCAACAATGTATTTTCTCTTCAGTATATATTCAGTATTTCTGAAAAAGTACAAGATTTTCTTCCAGAAGGCAGGGAGCCGATGGCATATTACTAAGTCATAACAAAACCAAACAGTCCTTGACAACAGAGTGCAGGGCTCACTAATTAACTCTCTGCCATAAAAACATAAAGGGCCTTGAAACGAGAGGGCATGGATTGTGAAATGTAAATTGAATTCTTTGTTTTTCTTTTTAACCTTTGCCATAGTCAGCAGCTTCGTAGAATGGCAATGCTTTTTAGAGAATTAATTAGAACCTTTCTCTACTTATATTGTTTCATTCCCATAGGCTTACACTGTGGGTAAGTATGTTTCCCTTCCTTTAATTAATAATACTCCCAAAGTTTCCTTTGAAATAGCACTTAAACAGTAAATATTTGGTTTTCCCTCCATGAATATATGTACGACTTTTCAAGAAAATGCTGTTTTCTCTTTAATTAAGAGAGCTATTTCTATTTCTTTCACTTCTCTGGATGTGAACTGCCAGCAGATCTATAGGGCATGGTTTTCAAAGAGTGCCATTTTAGATGGCTTAGCAAAGTATTTCTAAGGATTTTTCTTTTCTTAAAAAGAGGGCGTGGACTTGGGGAGATGACTCAGATGTAAAGAACATGTTCTGCTCTCTCACAGTACTGGGATTTGGTTCTCAGCACCCACAAAGTAGCCTTCAAGTGCCTGTAACTCCAGTTCCAGGAACTCTGGCACCCTCTTCTGGTTTCCACTGTCATTGCACACACTTGATGCATATAAATTCACACACAAGCACATACACATAAATAACAAATAAATGAATCTTTGTAGAGATTCACAACTTGCAATATAGTTACTAGTATGTGGCACTTAGCTGTAACAATTAGACTTCCTTTTCTACCTCTCTAAACATCAAGTTGCCACTGAGTCACAACCAGCCCTTTGACTTCAGGTATCTGTTTACCTCTCTGAGTCGCTTCCTAAAGCTCTTTCATTTTGAGATATATGAGGGCCTAGAGAGTAAACCCAGGCTTTTCACTTTATTATAACTTCCTCCTGAGATGTTTCTGAACCTAACTGAATTTGCTGATTTGGATGCTGCAATGGCAGAATAATGATAATTGGCAAATCTCATGGTCAGACACCACCAAATGTACGAAAGGGAACCTGAAAGCAGTTGTTCATTTGAAAAGGGGAGCCCAGGGATTCCTCTTCATCCTGAAACCAATTTGCAATTAAGAAGACTTAATAAGCTCACTACAAACCAAACCTTTTCTCAGTGTTTAAGGTTGCATCCATCTCATTGTGATGAGACTTCATAAACAATTATTTTATTATCAAATAAACCTGTAGCTAAAGAAAATGTCTATTTTACATGTAATGACATAGGCTTTGCTATTCAAGGACATTTCCCTCCTGTCATCCAATCTCAAAAGGTTCTCTGTGGTTCTGTGTTTAACTAGAGTGTCAACACAATACAGCAAATAGTTACCCGGAGAACTGACAGGCTGGGAATGTACTAAGACTGTAGCAAAGCTCATAAATTCTCTAAACTGTAGGTTTTCTCATTTGCTTGCTGTTGTACATCTGACACGATGCTTGCATCAATTTATAAAATTGAAAAAAAAATCCCCAAAAAAGAACATTGGCTTTCTTGCTGAATATTGATACTGTATAGAAAGCAAATAATATTTTAAAGAAAAGATGAAGGTAATCAGAAAAATGAAGTCTCCACAGGAACCAATCAGTCTTTAATCCCAAATACCTGCAAAATGAAGATAAAATGTAACCTTAGGCTTGCTAGATAGTCACAGCAGGAGTTATACTCAAAGGATTAGAGAATTACTTTTCAACTATAAAACAGAAGTCATAGGAACATGTGAAACTCTTAAATATGAAAATGCCAGGGCTAGAGAGAGGGCTCAGTGTCTAAGAACCTTGACTGCTCTTCCAGAGGATCTGGGTTTGAGACTGAGCACACACAAGATAGCCTAAAACGGTCTGTTGTAGGCCGAACAACTGAACTCTAGTTCAGTGGGTTCTTCATGCTCTGTTCTACAGACACTAGGCATACATGTGGCGCATAGACATCCATGCAGGTAAAGCACCCCTAGACATAAAGAAAAAATTAAAGAAAAAATGAAAAGTTTTATTATTTGTAGCTATTTAATATCTTAATGATTTCATAGAATGGGCCATAGAATTAGGGAGAGTGAACTTTGAAATTCTTCTAAATTACTTATCAGCCTATAATGAGAATGTAGGAATACATAAGACCTACAACAACTGAAATATGGGTAGCTTTCTTAGCTTAGCTTACCAAAAAGTCAGCAATATGAAAATCATTTATTCCATGCATAATTTGTACAAATGAAGAGACTCCAAAGACACAACACAGCACTGTGCTTTTGTGTGCATTCACGATGATGTGTGGGAGCAGATAACCTCTCAGTCAGTGCCAGATTCTTAGGACCAGTAAATTTAATCCTCCAGAACCCACACGTTTAAGCAATGGCTACTTATACTTTATACGTTGTCCTTGGCAATGGCCTCCTGATTTTTACCTGAAATCCCAAAACTATTCTAACTACAGATCTTTAATTTTAGACACACCTGAAAAGAAGATACAAAGCAGCAGCAGAAGGGTTCAAGGTAAGTGTATCAAATATACTGAAACATGTTTGACTTATTTTGCTGTGGTGTAAGTCACATAGTAGATGAAACTTTGACTGTAAGCCAACCCAGTATATAGAACATTGACAATAGCCCGGTGGTGGTGGTGCAAGCCTTTAATCTCAGCACTCGGGAGGCAGAGGCAGGCGGATCTCTGTGAGTTCGAGGCCCGCCTGGTCTACAAGAGCTAGTTCCAGGACAGGCTCCAAAGCCACAGAGAAACCCTGTCTCAAAAAAACAAAAAACAAAAAACAAAAAAAAAGAATATTGACACTAAGTAATTGCATAATGTTTTTGTTTTCCATTTTTTTATTTCCATATTTATCCATTTATTTTATTTCCAACTTTTATTGATTTCCTGTGGATTTCACATCATGCATTCTGGTTCTGCTTATCTCCCTGTCCCCTTGTTTCTTGGCCCATGCAACCTCCGCCCCCCCCCCCCCGCCAAAAAAAAAAAACACAAAATTTAAAAGAAAACCTGAAAACAAACCAAACAACAAAAGAAGAATCTTGTGAGGAAGCTGTAGTGTGGCCCATTGAGTCACTTAGTGGACCCTTTAGTCCATCTGTCTTTACTTGTAAGTGTTCATTCCTATGAGTCTTTGGTCTGATTCAAGGCCTCTGGCGGCTTCTTTACTAATATAACAGGCTCTCTCCGGAGCTCCTCTTGGGTATCCCATTGCTGTCCTAACACAGTAGAGATTCTGCTTAGATCTGTAGGTTCATACCCTTCGCTTGCTCCAACAGTTCAGAGATGAGGTGGATTTTGGGATGGACCAACTCATAGCTCTGGTTCTGGGTCTAGATGGGAGATGGGCTGACCAGTCCACCAGTTTTCACGCCTCACGATTGCCCAGGTGAGCTCCTCCACACTGCCTCAGATAACTCATCCAATGCAGCCTGCAGAAAGGAGCAGGGCCAGTTCCCCTGCTCTCCGGTCCTCAGACCTGGACCACTCCCTCAAACCACCAGGACCAGATCTACTGTTTTGTCCAGGCGAGGTGCAGGGCCCTCTCTTCCAACTGATGCAGGGGCTATGCAGGGGTACAAGCTCTCCTTCTCTCATGCCCTCAAGGCTGGCTCAACAGCACCTCTGAATTGTATGTTTTTAAATAAAAGATTTATCCTGACTTTCTTACGGGCATACTTCCATCTTCTAGAGACTCAAAATCATCAGTTTTATACCTTCATACACCTTTAATTAAGGCATAATGTTTTTCTCACAATAAAGATAGTATAGATCTAAATAACTCTTGTTACAAGGATCGCTTTGGACAGATTTGGGCACCAGACAGCCCGTTCTTACCGGTGAGGCTTTGGCACACTCCTATCTAACCCCTGTCATTTCCTTCTACTCAGGATCTAGAAGACGATCAAGGGAAGGCCGTTCCCAGTGACAATCCGGAGTTCAGACAGCAGAGGTTATGTAACCAACAACCTGATTTAAAGGGGAATTGTAAGAGCCACACTGATTTCAGAGTCCAAAATGCCAACAAGCACAAAAGATTCGTCGGGCAAGTCTGAACACAGATTTAATTCCTTTGTTTCTGAATGAGGAACATAAGGGAAACAGTAGTTAGTCTCCAGTGGGGTAGGGACTGAAAGACACATAGGACCATGCAGGGCTTTTATTATCTCAATGAGAAGAGTTCCGATTGACTTGGGAATCAACCGAAGATCAATCTAGTGGCCAGATCCATTACAGCTGTGTCTCCGCTCTGTGAGCTCTTACCTCCTTGAGAAGAGAGAGGCTGAATGTGCTTCACGGAAAAACCCAAAGCATACAGTTGACTGTCCATGGAAGGCTAAGCTGTCAAAAGGGGTGTTCGGTACACAACAAGCAAACCAACCAACCACGATACAACCTGTGGCGTTACATATTTCTCATGCAATGTGGGATTCCTGCTAAATTTTGTTAGTTTTACACTTGATTTATACTCTCGAGATGTTTGTCATATGCTTCTTGCAATACACGTGTTTTGTCTCAAACATTTCAATAAAACCATTTTTCAGGTATAAAGAGAGTTACTTCAAACTGGGTAACTCAGAAAACTCAAGGTTTAAGTTAAAAAATGAGTTTCAACTTTGGAATAGGACTCTTTACTCTTTTATTGTTAACAAGTACTCAATAAAGGAAATCAAATAAAATTAGTGTTGCTCAAAATTCTCAGAGTATTATGTGATATGAAAGATGGTTACACAATTGAATAATCATGAATTATCAATAATGTGTCTACTATAACTCTGGACCTGTGTTTAGTTGTCAAAATTTAGAAAGTTATCCTCCTCAAAAATTACTCATAATATAAAATAGGCTGAGATGAAGGAAACAGGCCATGGTACACATGACATCAATTAACAATTCCTGAGCGTGGTGCAATGTGAGTCCCAGATGCCCTTCAAGAAACTGACATTAACCAGAGCATCAACTGAGTGTCATAGAAGAGGAACCCACTGGTTTATGCAGAACCTGACATCAGTATCTAAAAAACAGTTTTGAGTCATGTGTGTGCATCCATGCAATACGCCTGTGCTCACTGTATGCAAATACACAGGTGTGATTATTTCAGATCTATGCGGCTAGGAATGAACAAGTAGCCTCTGTCTACATTCATACACATAAAATATAGAAGGCATTAAGAAATTCTAAATTAAAAATTAATCCAGAATTTTCCTTAATTTATCAGAACAATACATCAGAATGCTCTCCTTTATTTTAATAAGTCATGGCTAATACAACAAAACCAGGATTAAAAAGAAATACTACGGAAACCGCACCAAGATATGGAGAATGAACGTTGTCGGAAAATGGGTCATTGAGAAAATTAGAGAGGGAATTTAAAAGCTCCTAAATAATAATGAAAAGAACACATCTCCCCAGAACTATTGGGACATAGCCAAGGTAGTTCTGAGAGGGAAGTTCAGAGGCTACAAGTGTTTATATTAATCAGAAATACCTCAAATCAAAAGCAATGGACCTCCAAGTCCTAAGTAAATAAAAACAAGCTAAGACCCAGGGCATCAAAGTGCAGCAAAGAAATTCAAGGGAATCAAGGGCCAACAAGACAATGCATAGAATTGAGAAAATAAAGATTTCATTTTAAAAAACAAGACTGAAAAATCTCTAGTCATCAAAACAAAGAGACCCAAATTAATAAAATTAGACATAGAATGGGTAGTTAATATAAATCCTAATGAAACACAGAGAATCATTTGGTAGCACTTTGGAAACACATACTTAAATTTTTAAAAAAATATATAGGTGAAACCGATAAATTCCTAGACATATATGACATATCAAAATTAAATCAAGAACATATAAACAATTTACACATACCCATAATAGTCAACAAAATTAACATCATGTTAAAATTTTCCCAACAGTAAAAGCTCGACCGAAATCTATGCTTTACCCAGACTCTGGACTACCGGGATCAAACAACACAGCCACTGAATAGAGAGCCCAGGTCAGGGCAAACTCTGCAGGGAAAGTGAACCTGATTGTAAGAACCTGTGTCATCCTCCTTAACAAGAGTATGAAGCAGCAAGAGAGTTCAGTAGTTAAAGCCACCTGTCAGCAAGTCTAAGGGCCTGAGTTTGATCTCCAGGACCCATATGGTGGAAAGAGAGAGCCAGCTCTTGAAGATTGTCCTCTGACTTCCATATGCACCATTGTGTGCTTGTGTGAGCTCGCGTGCGCGCACACACACACACACACACACACACACACACACACACTACTAGTAAATTCAATACAGACAACTGAAGGAGATCAAGAGATACAAATTAGAAAAGAAGTCAAAGTATCGTTATTTTCAGATGATACAATAGTATACACAAGTGACCCTAAAAGTTCCACCAAGAAATTTCCCCAGCTGATGAACATTGCAGCAAAGTGACTGGATACAAGATTAGCTCAAAAATATCAGTAACTCTCCTATGTATAAATGATAAACTGACTGAGAAAGAAATCAAGGAAACAACATAAAATGTCTTTGGGTAACTGAAAGACTTTTATAATAAAAAAAAAACTTCAGGTCTTTGAAAAAAGAAACTGAAAGGGCTATCAAATGGAAAGATCTCCCCTCTCATGGAGCAGTAGGATTAGCATAGTAAAAATGGGCATCCTACCAAAAGCAATCTACAGCTTCAACAAAAACTCTGTCAGAATTCCAACAATTCTTTACAGATCTTAACAGAACAGTTCTCAGATTCATATGGGAAAAAAGCCTTAAGCAATCCTCACCAATGAAGGAACTGCTGGAGGTCTCACCATACTCGATTGCAAGTTTTTACTACAGGACTATAGCAATAAAAACCACAAGATATCAGACATATTGATCAATGGAAGAGAATTGAAGAACTAGACATAAATTCACACAACTATGGACCTGATTTTTTATTTTAAAAAAAATCTAGAAATACACACTGGAAAAAGGACAGCATCTTTAACAAACAGTGTTGGTCAAGTTAGATGTCAGCATGTAGAAGAATCTAAATAGATATATACTTATCACCTTGCACAAAAGTCCAAGTGGATCAAAGACCTCAACATAAATTCAGATACACCAAACCTGATAAAGGAGAAAGTGGGGAACCGTCTTGAACCCATTGGCACAGGAGACAACTTTCTGAACAGAACACTGATAGTGCAGACACTAAGACCAACAAAAATAAACAGGGCCTCATGAAACTGGAAAGCTTCTGTAAAGCAAAAGACACTGTCAATAGGACAAAATGGCAGCTTACAGAACGGGAAAAGATCTTCATCAACTCTACATCTAATTAATTCAAAATATATAAATAACTCAATAATCTGTACATCCAAAAGCCCCCAAATAATCCAATTTAAATATGGAATACAGATCTAAACAAAGAATCCTCAACAGAGGAATCTCAAATGGCTGAGAAACCACTCTTGTGCACATAGCCAAAGGACATTCCATTCTACCACAAGAACATTTGTTCAACTATGTTCTTTGTGACTTTTTTTTTCATAATAGCCAGAAACTGGAAGCAACCTAGATGTCCCTCAACGAATGAATAGTTAAGCAAAATATGGTGTATTTATACAAAGGAGTATTACTCTGCTATTAAAGAAGTGCCATCATTATATTTGCAGGCAAATAGATGCAACTAGAAAAAAATCACCCCAAGTGAGGCAACCTTGACCCAGAAAGGCAAATATGGTATGTATTCACTTCTAAGTGGATATCAGCTATTAGGCAAATGATAATCAAGCTACAGTCCACAGACCCAGGGGGGGTTAGGTAAAGAGGAGGTGTATGGAGGGAATCATGGATCTTCCTGGGAAAGGGCCATAGAACAGATTTAGTGGTGGACTGGGGTGGGTACGGAAGTGGGAGGAATAAGGTGGGGAGAATGGAGGAAAAGAGTACAGGGAGATGGATGCATATGGAATTAGAGGACATTTGGGAGGTGGTCAGGAAACCTAGTGCAGTAGAAATTTCTTGGAATCCATAATGGTGACCCTAGTGAGGATTCCTATTAATGGAGGGTATAGAGTCTGAACTGGCCATCTTTTGTAGCCAGGCAACGCTTGAGTGGTGGGACTGGGTTACATCCGGCTGAGTTGTTGGCTGAGGAAGTCCTGTGGAGATCCCCAAGCAATGCAGGCTGATGGTAAGCAAGAGAATCACTCCCCAAAATTGGCAGTGGGACTCCATTGCTGAAGGCAACATCCACACAGCTCAGTGAACGTAGAGAGGTCAAGTTGGTGTGGGCATGGACTCTTCATCCCTATGTTCTAGCCTTTTTGGCATGAGAAAGCACTCTGCAGGGTATGCAAAGAGAAACCTGGACACCAACACAGCTCCAAAACCCTATACTTATCATCTGTCCTGCTTGCAAGATGTGCTGGGGTGCAGAACTTGTGAGAGTGGCCAACCAAAGTTTGATTTAACTTGAGACCCACACCATGAGAAGGACCCAATGCCTTACCCTACCTGGATGGCCAGGAACTGGAGGATGGACAGCCCAGGGACCTAGGGCAGAGCAAAACACAACTGGCAAAGAAAAAATACAATAAAGTGATTCCTGCTACACTCATAGATTCATAGATTGGTGCCTTGTTCAATCATCACCTGAGAGGCTACCTCTGGCAGCAGATGGGACCTAGGTGCAGAGACCCATAGCCAGACATTACACAGAGAATAAGAGGTAAAGACAGGAGATAGAGGATGAGGGAGAGGGGGAAGGAACCAGGGAGAGGAGGAAGGGCTATTTGTCCCAAAGGGACAGAGAGGAGACAGGTGAGGCACAGGGGAAACTGGCAGTTATAAAGGTAAAGGGGAAAACCCCATGTTAGAATGAGGTGTGTAATTTTAATCGGGCATTCTAGTTAGGTGAGACAAAGAGGGCTTTTGATTGTTGGACTTCAGTATTTTGATAACTGGACCTTAGTAGTCAACCTCAGGAGAAGGAAGTGGTCAAATAATGGAACAGACCTTGGGGACTAGTTTTAGGAATGTGATCTAACAGTTTTTAGCAAGGAAGGGGGAATGAGGGAGAAGGGCAAGGCCTGCCAGAGCCTTGCTCCAGTGAGCTAGTGTCCCGTCAGAGTGGATCTGAGGGAGAGGGGAGGAGGTGGGGGATGCCAGGAGGAGTGGAAGGAAGGAAGGCTGCCATCGGACTGGATCAGATGAGACAAGAACCTATTAGCAATCTTTTTTTTTTTCTTCACCTTAACATGCCTTTGCTCACGGTGAGTTCAGGAAGGGGACAGCTTCAATTCTGGGCCCCATTCTTGAATTTCTTTTCACCAAGCTCCTACATCATTTGCCCTAGAAAATTCCCGTTTCAGTTTTTGTTTCTGATTTCTATGCTTAGTCAGTCACATAGCGCATGGCTTTGGAGTTGAAGTTCCTTCTGTATATGCTGGCACCGGGAAGCCGTGCTTCGCCAAAGGGGATTAGACTGTGATAACAGAAATTGGAAGAGGTATCCTTATGGGTCAGGCAGGCCACCGCTGTGACAAAAGAGCAAACTCTGAACAGGAAAGACTCTCTACTGGGTCATCTGAACAGGAAAGACACTCTGATGGGTCATCTGAACAGGAAAGACACTCTACCGGGTCATCCACTTCCTCCTGTGCTGCTTTGAATATAGTAACACACCACAGAGATCTCCATACTGATGCCACCTTGTTACAGAAGCCCAGAGGACTTCGCTCCAGCATTGATGTGCCCTGCCAGCATCACAGACATATAGCAAACGCAAATGCCACAGTGTGAACTAGGGCAGAATTGCCCATGAGAAGCAGTCTTGAGGTATCTGGAAAGGAGGACGCAGTTTTGGGAAATGCAAACTCATCTCTTTTTTGAGTCAATAAAGATCAGTTGCAGAAGACATAGAGGTTAATCAACTCCTGTGGATGAGCTAAGCAAAGCCAAGGGCTTCAGCCAGCTACGCTCTCCAAGAATTTCATCACACGGAGCACAGCTGTTGGGTTTGATGCTACACAGATAGCATTTTAAAGTGAATGTCTTGATTGGTGATTTTTGAAAAGTTGTTTTTATTTCATGGGCACTGGTGTTTTTGCCTGCATGTATGTCTGTATGTAAGTGCTGGGTGCCCTGGAACTGGAGTGACAGATAGTTGTGAGTTCCCATGTTGGTGCTGGGAATCAAAATCAGGTACTCTGAAGGAACAGCCAGTTCCCTGAACCCCTGAGCTATCTCCAGAGTCCTGATTGGTGATTTTTATGACACCTTATGCATCTATGTGGACAATGTAGACACATGAAAACAAAGTCGTCTCAATGAAACAACTGACCTGACAATATAAAAGAAAGACACATTTTTCATTTGCTTTATCCTGGTAGATAAATGTTGATTTTTACTATTAATGTGTTTTGTCTAATGTTACGTCATCCTGGTAGAAAAGTCTGGCATGGTAATGAACACTTGGGTACCATTAACATCAAAGGTTTTTAACTCCATGACCTAGACCAGCAGGTCTTTCTTCAGTGACAAGTCCTGAGAGAGAGGACTAGCCCAGAAGGTAAGAAGATAGAAATTCTTGAGATCAGGAGGCCTTGCACAAGCTGTCTTACACCAAGCACATTTATTAAGAAGTACAGCATCTTATGTACTATTTCCAGGGTTGAAGTGGGGCAGAGTCAGCAGCAGCTACCATACCATGAGGCAGTCCGCAGTAGGCTTGTGAAGCTGTGTTGCACGAAGGGAACCCGTGGGATCTCGAGAGCCTTACAGACCAAGCAACACAGCAGCCTTGGGAATGATAACCCCAGCCTCTTCACAGAGAAAGGCCAAGTTCCCAGGAACTGAAAGCTTCATTCCTTTGAAGCTCTGGCTCCAGGCCCTGCCTGGCCTTGCCAAGTCTGGTCCTGAGCAGGGGACACAACCCTGTGCCTTTCTGGCCTTTCATGAGGGCCTTTGAGAAAGCCTTGGATCTGTCCGGTTCTCAACACCTCCAGCCCACTTGATCTCCTTCCCTGGTTCTCTGTGAAGCTACCCTTTGCTTTCACTAATTACGGTGCTTTGTAGCTTCGTGATTTTAAACTAGCCCCATGTCAAGTCTCCAGATGTGCATCCGGCACAAGCCTACATCACTCCTGATCTCTTGACTGTTCCTCAAAGCACGTTACCAGGCTTCTCTTCTCATACTGGTCTGTCAGCTCACATGTCTTGGTTCCCATTTCCTGCTCTTCTTACCTGACAGAGTGTTTCCTGGCAGTGCTCATCAGCACACTGGAGTCAATCACGCCTAGCTCCTGAATTTACTCCGCAAAAAAAAAAAAAAAAAAAAAAAAAAAAAAAAAAAAAGGAAACACAAAACTACACATTCCTGCCCACCGTTTCTATGAAATAAAAGGTTTTTAAGTGCCGTATTTTTTCATTTCTATTTCTCTGGTTCCCAATAAAATATAATTCAGCTAGATCGTATTTGACAAAGGGTGGTTGGAATGTGCTCATTTGCTTCTCCGACAAGTGTATTAAATGCTCTGAACTGCTTTTCCGAAACAGGATGGCAGTTTCCGGTTGCTCAGGCAGTAGTGCTCCTCGCCATCCTCAAGAGTCATTCTAGAACAATAAGGCTATAAACAACCCATTTGGAGGGAAAGACAGCTTGAGAAACCTCCCAGGCTGCCGTTCATCTGCGCACATCTGTTGGTGGTTATTAGTCACAAGAGAACGCCTGAGAGTTAACATGTTTCCGTTATGCTCTCCCTCCTTCAAAGTTTCTCCATCTTGGCCAGCCACTGTTAGATGCTAACTTCACTATCTCGCCTATAGTCTGAACAGCAAATGCCTTCCATAGACTCAAGTTTAAAGATCCCTTCCCCAGGTTTGCTGCTATTTTAAAGGCCATAAAACTTTTAGGAGGTGACCCAGCTGGTGATAAGATTACTAAAGACAGGACTTTTAAGGCTATGCCTGCCTCTAATTCCACCAGAATGTAACAGCAACAGTTGTGTGCGCCGCCATTATGGATGGAGATACTGTGCCCTGCCTTGCCACTATGACTAGCCGGACTGAATCCTTCCTCCCGTCCATTGCGCTTGTCAGCTATTTTGTAAAGATCCATCAGAAATGTAACTAATATGGACTTTGCTTCCTGTCATAATGACATCCATTGGACTGAACGTGGTTCACCGGGGCCTTCTCTCCTACAAGAACGTAGACTAGAAGTCACTGCAGGTTGTTCCCCACTTTGTCATGCTAATGGTTATTTAACTCTTTGGGGCACGTCGCTAATGAACAATTGTGCTTGGCAAAAGGATTAGTTCCGTTGTGTAGCTGACTTCACTATAACAGCACCACTGACAAAGACAGGCCATGGATAACTCGTAAACCTGCTGGGTTTTATTATCCAAATGCTGCAATTACCATCTATCCTAGAGCAGGCTTGACAGATCCGTGCAGAGTACTGACAAATGAATAGACACAGAGTGGAGAATGCGACCATGGAACTTGGCACAGCATTTCTCTCAACATGATGAATAGATGGGAAGAGGCCGGGGGAAGCATTTCAAATGTTAATATATGCTCACATCAATAACTGACTATGACTCATTATTTTTAGCCATATTTTCCTGTTTTTCTAGTCATGTGTTTATTAGCCAGGATCTATTAGTCTGCAAGCAACATAAAACTAAACCTTATTAAGCTTGGGAAAAGAATAATTTAAATCTTTGTTTATATACTAGCAAATGAATCAAGTGACTTGCACATCTCAAGAATTAACCACAAACCACAATTTAGGGGTGTGGTTCAGGACTACATAAAAGCTCTATTCTGCTGTATTAGTTTTGTATTGTTGTTTTGGGATTTTGGCAGGAGGTTGTTACCCTTGTTTGGGGGTCTACATAGTATGGTGGCTATTGACAATCTATAAGTTACCTAGGCAGAAGGGAAGCTGAATGCTAAAAAAAAAAAAGTGATTGGTTGTCCATGAGTCACATGTTTGCACTTTGACCCAATCACTGCAGGCAATATATATATATATATATATATATATATATATATATATATCTCACATTTTCAAATGGCTAAATCTATATTATCAAAAGCTGGAATATACATACACATGTCCATACATAGGGCATAGGGCACTATTGTTTCTTACCTTGTTTTGAATGCTTTTGTCCCAGATTCATAAATAATCCTAATCTCTAGTGGAGTGACAATAAGAACCCTGGGAAGGCAATTAGCTTGTGAGAATAGCATCCTCATGAGCAGGACTCATGCCCTTATGAACTCATGGAATATTTACAATTGTGCCAATGAATCCATCAGATAAACCTTTGAACACAGGAGGGTAGACGTATAGAAGGTATTTCAACTAGAATAGAAAATTTCTCTTATATGCATATTGCCACATGACCACTTTATACGATGAGAACAAGAATCACCTTAGCAGGTCAACTAGACAAATGGGATGGAGACAGGGTGACCATTGCTGCATAGATGACAATAGAGAGGTACACACAAGCTCAAGAGGAGAGGAGGGGTTGAAAGTGTCAACCAACGATGGGACAAGAAGAACAGCCATGGTGGTGGAAGAACACATAGTGACTACTGCAGCGTAGATGTCATGGCGAGTTCCAGTGGGCATATTAAGAACAGAAGCCAAGAATGGCTACATGGGTTAAATGAAGAGTACAAGGATTAAGTTGGTTTCCTGGGATGTTTGGGTGAAGAGGAATCTAAATTATGTGTAACATAAAACAATGCATTTCGTGTTAGAAAATATCAGTGAAAGTGTTCTGCAAGGCCAACAGTGAAAGTGTTCTACAATGTCTTACTAAATCTTCCAGGTAACTAGTTGGGGTAAACGTGTGTTTATATTTGGTCAATCAGTTGTTCATTACCTCATGATATTTTCCCACCATAATTTCTTACATGAATTACTGCATGTACTCCAGATCTCTATCTTTATCTGCTATCAATATCTTTAAAAAATTACCCATGTACTCTTAAAGTCACCCCACAACTTCAAGATTAAAGCCAAACTCATTCTTTTGGCTCCTCCTCATCAATCCTACCTCTTGGACATTTTCCACTCCATTTATTTAGTTCTTCCAAAACTACAGTGAAGACCTTAAGCTAGTCTTCGCTTCGAATCTTCTATATTGTGTTTACGATGAACATTCACTTAGAAAACCCTATTTAACAATCCCCAACCTCACACCACCACCCGTGTCCGTACACCTCAAAGAAAACTCCCCCTTTTTCATCTGACTAACATCTCTTTTAAGTGCCAGCCAAGGAGCCGTCTTCCCTAGCATGTTTTCCATCATTCCTCAATTTCTTTGATCTTCTCATTCCAAAAGCACATTTTACCCATGATCTCACCTATTAATTGATTTTCCTATCACAACTGGAAGACACTAAAAGTTTCGTCAGGTGACAGATAATGCTTCATGACTCTTACAGATCTGGATAGTGACTTCTTAAAAGGTTTGGCATAAGACAGATAAAAATATCTGGAGTGGAGTGAGAGAGGATACTGGGGAGGGAACAGAGATTTCTAAGTGTTGGAAGGCACCCAGTAAATCCCAGTTGCCACATTCGAACTCATGAACTACTACTGGCTTGAGTGAGCATCCATTCCTGGGAAGTAAGGAGAAAACTGACTTCACTGTTGTGTTTATAGGTCTGAAGTCACCCTTAATTAGAAGAACACTTGGTTTTTCTCAGCTTAGCATATACTCAGAACAGCAGATGTCAGATTTTGGCACAACTGAAATAAACTTACCAAACAAAAAAAATATATTCACCACTTGAACCAGATAGAACATTAGAGGGGAAAACAATTAGCATTAATGGCAAACATATTTTCTTCAAAATGAACCACACAGTTTTTTGAAGAAAACTGTTATCTCCATATGGCTTGCTAATCCACGTGATTTGATTTCCTTACTAAAACTAAAGGAAACAGGGGGATGAGAAACTTTACCAATTGAATAGTGCATGAAAATAAAAACAGGGGCTTCTTTGGCATGGTCTTGCATGCATCGTTTTAGATTGATTGATCATTGATAGAACTTGCAATCTGCCCACCTCTGTTTAACACAGTGCTTCCCTGTTTTCATCTGTAGACCTTCTGTGTTCCTCATCAAACAAATATCAGGTCACAGACCAACCTGCCTGCTGCAGATGCATCCAAAAGAGGAGGAGGAGAAGGCAGAGGAGGAGGAGGAGGAGGAGGAGGAGGAGGAGGAGGAGGGGGAGGGGGAGGGGGAGGGGGAGGGGGAGGGGGAGGGGAAGGGGAAGAAGAAGAAGAAGAAGAAGAAGAAGAAGAAGAAGAAGAAGAAGAAGAAGAAGAAGAACTCGCCTCTCTATCTGCTGCTGCTTCTGGTTGTTCACGAGTTTGTAAGTCACTGTTAGAATTATTCATCATGACTGTATATTCATTATTCATTAAATGGTTAGTTCTTGAAAGACCATGTCCCTCTCATTCCAGGACACATGTCCTTTAATCCTAGCCCTCTGGAGGCAGAAACAGGCAGATTTCTGTTTGAGCCCTGTCTTGTCTACACAGCGAGATCCTGTATTAAGAACCAAACCACAGAATTCTGCAACTACCATTTTTAAATGAAGTCAGTGGGTTTTGATTTTTCCAATATTCTCATTCTGAACATGTGTTGATGAATTTCAAACTAATTTTCATCTCCCTTTGAGGTCACCAAACTCATTGGTCCAAGCCTCTCTTTTTTCACCCTCCTCTTTCAAGGATAAAGAAGTCTTCTTACACCTCAGCCCAATCTCAGGTTATACACTCAGCCCCACTGCCATTGCTTAAGCCAAACTCAGAGTTTACTAAGAAGCACACAGGAGACACTCACAACAGATGATGCTGAAAACTCTGGGTGTCATTTGTCACATTGAAGACATAGACTTAAGTGTCAGCACTGTGAGATACATATGTCATAAACAGTACTGAAGAGTATAATTTGCATTTATAAAAAGAAAACTAATATATGGAAAATGGTTTTCTTATTACTGTAGCAGAATTAAAAATTGAAAACTTAATTATTAAAATTATTTTCTTAAAGTCATTTCCTCTGGTTATATTGCAATTAGTTTTGTAGTTCTGGCTTTAGAGATGTGTTTATAACATTAAAACAGTTTGTTTTTATTTATGGTGAGGACCATCTGAGACGAACAAGATCTTCATTTGACAATCCAAACAAGTTTTTTTTTATTTGCTTGGGACAGGATCTCACTTTATAACCCGAATTGACCTAAAGCCCTAAATCCCCTGGGATTACAGGCATGCACCAATATGCCTTACTCAAACTCAGAATTTTTATTAAACTATGCTATCCAGACATCCTGACTCCTTATAAATACTGTTTTTTTCTAATCAAAATTAAAGCACATCACTATCTAATGAAGTGAGCCATCCTTGATTCCTGGGATAATGATATTACAAAATAAAGTCAATCCAGCTCTTATTCCTGTGCTATAGAATGTACAAGAACTTCCCTATCTTTTACAGAAGATGCAGTTTCGTCCAGGTCGTCTGAAACAGCATGGCCACCTAAACATGACCCGAGATAACAACACCAATCAACATGCTAAAGCAGATGGGAGAAATCTCATGAGCTTCCCATCCATACATGACAATCTGCAATCGATGACCGACGAGAGAGGGAAAGTCAGTCTTATCCAGGGACGAGCCCTTGGATAGATTATCCAATCCCAAAATGCATGTCCATGCTAACAATGCTAAATGAACCCAGGAAGGCATATTGGTTATATATATATATATATATTCAATAATTTGAGAGGGTGTAGATGGGTGTAAAAGAGGGAGAGGGGGGGACTGGGAATGATAATATAAACACAGTACTTGTGTATGAAGTTCTTAAAAAATGTTTAAAGTTTTAAAATTTCAAGTTAAAAGTGTTAAGAGGAGAGCCAGTGAGATAACCCAGTGGGTGAAGTTGTTGTCACCAAGCCTGTTGACTTAAGTTAGAACTTGCATAGAAGGAAACCAACTCTTCTTCCAACCACCAGCTTTGACCATGGCATGTGCATGCACACACACATACACACACACACACACACACCATGCACACACACACACGCAACAGACCCATGCACAACAAAATAATGATGAACATTAAAAAAAGTGCATGTGGGGTGACTAGAAGTGACATCAAAAGAGAATTCATGAGATAGTGGCGAGTGGCCTCATATGCCTGATTACTGGGCTGGAGAAGCTCTGTGAAATATCCACCCTCTGTGATTTGTTTTTCAGTGTTCACAGGAAATATCTAGACCCTTAAGTTCCAGTTAGATGGAAAAAGCAAAACATAGGAACGTCGACAAAGTTAGATGGACCATCACCAGGAAATTTGGCACGTTCCCTTTGGGATGAAAACAACCTAAACATTGCAGAGGTCATGTGTTCGGGGTCACCTATTAATCACTCCCAGGTTGGAGCAGCCCACTCAGGCCAAACTCTGAGAATGTATGACAGCTGACATCAACAACCATCCACGTTGTGGTAATATGCAGATACGAGAAACAAACAAGAAGTAAAGAGTCTGGAAAGTGCGTTGGGAACGCCAGCATCAACTGTGGACAGGTCTGGATCCAACATTGGGCGTTTCTCTAGGCGCTCACCTCATAGCTGCCTTCAGTGGAGAGGGCCATTCTTTTCCCTCTGCCACATCTGAGGACTAGCAGACACCGCTGTCTGCTGTTTCAGAGTAACTACAAGATGAAAAGAACCACGGCACTTTTCAATGCAAACCAAGCTCATCTCTTAGCAGGGCTTTAGTGATGGAAATTAGCTGTACAGATTTAGAAGGGCCACAGGAATAATTATAGAAGGAGTCATTGATTTCCCAATGCTGATAAATATTCTGACCTTTAAGCTCTATTTCTCCATATTTCATTTTCACATTATAGTTGTTGTAAGTTTTAGTTCTACATCTAATTTTGATCTAATTATTTAATTCTAAATAAAATGGTGACTGTTTATATGAATACTTATTTATACTTCCCAGCATATTTCGTCTCACCTGGTTCTTTATTCTTCCTGCCTTTTCTTCTTAACCTTTTCCTTTATAGCCCACATAAAACAAACTAAAGCCCCGTAGTTGTTTTCTTTAGTTCAGCCTTGATCCCAAAATGTTCTCTTCATTTACTGGATTGCATTAATTTGTATTTTCCCAAAAATGATTTATTTCAGTTTAAGCTTTGAAAGACATCTTGACAGCATATGAAATAACTGGAATGTCTCTCCTTGGCAACCAAAGGTTTAGTTATATTGCCCTATAATTCCCAGAAGTCCTGTTGAAAAGTTAGCCAGTTTTGTTCCTTTGATTTTACTGTGTATTTAGCTCTGCTCTGATGGCTTCAAGCTTTTTTCAACCCCGTGTTTAGTAGTTAAGTTCCCTGATAGGTGGAGCTATTTTTGTATTCTGCCTGCTTGCATGGTTTAAGAATTTGGGCATTTAATTTGTTCCAGTCTTATTGGTTGAGCCTAGTACTGGACTCCTTTAGGTGTGATTTAGATAGATCATCTTCTAACTGTTCTTAATACACTATTTTTGCTTTATATAGAAAGCCCAGGAGATTTCTAGCTCATGATTCCCCAAAACCACAGTAGATAGAGTTTGAAACATCAATGGTCCCCAACTCAGCTCCCCCGCTAATTGTCAACACAGCTATAAAAGCTGGCAAATGTCTTGATGTGGAGAATATCAGTAAAATTCAGGTTCTTGCCCTACCATTAGTAGAAGTGGCCTTCTTAGACTATATGAAACTGTCAGAGCTTTCACTCTGCCTTGGCAGAGGGGAAATTCCAACTCTTGTCTTCTCCAGAAGCCCCGAGTCAGCAAATACTCTTGAATAACAGACTCAAGTTTCCAATCTGTTGCTTTTTGCCAGCACAACCACTAAAATTGCTACTTTAGCTTCCTCTGCCCCTCACCCTGAAACGTTGTCAGTGCTAAGCCCAATCATTAGTTTGTCCACACAGTCAGCAAATGTCTCTGCGGGCAGAGGGTGCCAGGAGGGAAAACATGGGAACATGTACAGTTCCTACACTGTACCATTAGTTCATGTGTTTCTCATCCCTTCTAAAACTTTCTGCACAATTCGATAGATGCGATAGTGTACAAGGCTCTCCTGGGGCCCCCCTCACCCCGTGAGCATCCCCAGAGCCTTGAGGTTCGGTGACACTTAGCAGATGAGATCACATGTTTATGCTGGCAGCAGCCTTAAAGTTGGTGTGCTTGTTCCTGTTATCAGCTCATTAATAGCCAAGAGGAAGGAAAAGATTTCATAGATACATGTAAGTGACGAGATAGCAGAAGAGATAATGTGGGAATCTGAAATTAATCATGACAGAAAAGTAAAATCATGGACTCCACAGAGCTGTAAGAAGACAGAGAAAAGAGCCCTCGGTGACAGAAGTGAGATTCATGGGGCAAACATGCAGGAGACTGGGAATGTCAACATAATGTTATCATTTTTGATTAGTGAATTACTTAAGACTTGTTTATTTTGATTTTCTATGTATGAGCCTTGCTGTCATGGATGTGTCCTGCTTATGTCACTAGTGTCCAGGAGGCCGGAAAAGGACATCAGATCCCTGGACTAGAGCTACAGAGGGTGGTGAGTTGCAACATGGCCCCGGAAACTGAACGCTGGTTCTCTGTAAGAGCACCCCCATTGAACCAACTCTGCAGGTAAACAAGGTTTCTCTGAAATAGTCATCACCTATAAACAAGTCAGAACTGATAAACAAAATGCTTGCTGAAAACAAGTTTGTTTCTTATTAAAAAAAAAAAAACAAGAAAAGAATTCCAACCATCCAAAATAATAGTAAATATTTCACCATGAAAAAAGGCTAGAACAAAGTACATGGGACGTGAAGATACCATCTATTCCACTGTGCAATACGATATCTAAGGAGAAAAAGAAGCTATGTGATTGGCACACTGACTATTGCATGTGGATTCTGACATCATTTGTGGCAAAATTAAACCCTGTATTGAGTTCAAACACCTTTGTCTCCACTACATCACTAACATCTTTACTCCAGCAACCCTACAGTAAGAATGGTGTCACTAGACATTAATCCGGTTGCATTCAGAAAAATTGGGGGAGCATCAATTAAAAATGAGTCATGAAAAGATGTCAGTTGGGTGAAGTGGCAAGAAAACCATCTCAATAGGAAAGAGAATCTAAATATTTCACACAAGGGCATTTTTGTTTGATTTTGTGCTCAGAGTTCCAAGTTACATAGTACAGAGTGTTTTGCCTTCTTCATCCAAAACATTAATAGTGACAATGAAAATACTTGCTATAAACTACAGAGAACAGATGACTATTTGGAGGTGGGAAGAACCTGCTTCTTATCCATTTCACTTCTTTTCTAATTCCTACATTACCTTAAAAGGTAGAGCACAGTTGGGGTTAACACAGTCTAAAACAGTTCATGAGATCTTTCAAAGCAACTAAAAAAGCAGAGTCAGAAAGATTTCCAACATGGAGCAATGAAAGGTGTTTAAGGCTATAGGAATGCTAACAGTGCTGCATTGTTCATCCAATGCAGTTCACATGGACCAAATCATTCTGCTATATAAAGTAGATATCAACAATGTTTGTCAATGAAAATAGAATAATTAAATATGTATTATGTGTGCATAAACCTACCAGTCCATCCTTGACATCAAGAATAACCTATGTTAGGAGCTGGAGAGATAGCACATTGTTTAAAAGGACTTGTTATTCTTACAGAGGACCAGAATTCAGCTCCCAGCACGGAGCTGGTGGCTCACAACTGTTTGTAATTCCAGTTCCAGGGGATCTAAAGCCCTCTTCTGGCCTTTAAAGGCACTGCACACTTGTAGTACATATACGCACATGCAGGCAAACACTCATACACATAAAATAAACAAAAATATATTAAACATATTTCCTATAGTGGGCTTTTAAAATAGTGACCTTTGAAGATCTTTCCTTTCAGTGTGTGAAGGGTGTCTGTGTTCTTTTAAAGGTTCCTCAGCTGTGTACATGTAAACTGTCCTTCTCCACACAATCCCATAGAACAGGAGTTGCCAAGTAAAACAAACTTTTATTTAAGAGAAAAAAATAGCTGTTTATAATTATCAGTCTCCTATCTGTCTTTCTTTCAATTCACTAAATATAATAACGAAAAACATTTTCAAAATTAGAATAATTACACCAGTTGTCCCTTACTAATTTGAAGTTTGAGATTCATGATTTCAATAATGCGTGGCTGTCTTCCAGTTTTGAAAATTCTTGGCTTTCAGAGGGATGGGGAGAAATCCAAAGAAGCAATCACTAGGTTGAAATTGACATCCGTGGCGGAAAGCAGTTTCCAAGCTGAGAGGCTGTTGTGGTTTTCACATCCATTAACTGTGAGAGCCTTTGCAAATCTCATCCACATGTGCACAGTCTCACGAGGATTTGCTCTCTGACTTGACCAGCTTGGGAAGCTGACAAACGCAGACTCTGCAGTGAAAGAGCGTCCAAACCAAACTATAAACCTCCCAAGCTAGTCAACCACTTGGGATGAAATAAAATGATGAAACCCAGTCACCATGCTGGACAGGGATGGCCATCATACAGGGGACTCTGAGTTATGGTCTGTTAGAGTCTGTGGATTGCAAGGCCACGGCTATGTGAGGCTCTGTTCGGGGTGTGTTGGTTGGTTTTGTAGCAAGGAAGAGGAGCAAAGAAGATAGAGCACAGAGAGGATTCAGAATGGACTCTCTCAGAGTCAGAGATTTTTGAAATAATTGCTAACATGTGCGTTCCACAATGTAGTTTTTATTTGCAAAGGTCATTTATAAGCACTTTATTCTCTGATTGGGCTGGGAAAAAATAATTAATTAATTAATAAAGGCAAGTTAATGGGGAAAAAATCAAAGTAATTTGAATGATAGAATAACAGAGAAAGACATATATACAAATCCCAGAGGCTGATAATTACAGCCCTAGGCAGTTATAATAGTAATAGATCTATTTCCATTCTCCTATTTTACCACAATCCAACAATGTAGTGAGGATCATAACTACCTGCTAGAAGAGAGAAAAATGGGAGATGCTGTAAGAGAATCAAGCATCCAAGGCAAGGCTTCACCATCCCAGCACAGACTCACACTAGCACGGAGGATAGTTGTTTCAAATCCTACTAAAGTCACTTATGGCACAATGTGTGCAAGACCTGGACTATTAACATTACAAATATTTCATCAAAAAAAAATAATTCCAGAATTAAAATTATTTTGAAAGCATAAATAATAATATATTAACAAATCTGTATAATTTTATAAGAAAAATACATGATAAAATACATATAAATGAAATGAAAATACATATCAATCACTGCAATTTACCTATTGCCTGATACATGCATGTTTTTAAAATACCATAATGTATACAACAAAGGTACATAATTTTAATTTATAAAGAAAAGTAAATATAATTCCTTAATAGTTGTAAAGTAACTTTACAAACAGAACTGGCCAGGTTATAAAGGAAGACAGAGTTCAGAAAATTATACAGAAATCCAACTGCAGGGGTAGCAGCGTGCCTCTGAGCTCTCATGAATACTAACCAGGAATGGGCAGCCTAGACTCCATAAGACAAGGAAAGTAACCAAATGCTGCAATGCAAAACTGTCCCAAGGAAGCAGAGGCTGAAGTTTCCTTTGGACCACATAAGGGGCTAGGCGTTCTCACTGATCTCTTGGGACGATCTGGAAACAAAGCTCTACACCATCATTATAAGGAGGTAACGGGCCTGCCTTTCAGAGTTTAAGATCAGAACTCGGAACAGTGACATTTCTATAATGACTCAGCTCTGCACCGGATCAAAGTCTAGCATTAGACATGAATAGCATTTGCCATGAAAACTTCGAAGACCAAATTCAATGAAACTCTTACATTCCTGGGTAGGAGCGTGAGGATTAGAATTATTAAGCAAAAGGAACAGAGATATAAGAGAAATAACAGAGATACGAGACAGAGACACAGAACAGTATCAAGAGGGACATATAGCAAATACTGAATTTGTCTCGTTTATTTTCCACACGCTTATATACTTCACTCCAAAAGGAGTGGTGGGATGCAACAGACTTCTTTAACATGGTATAAGGAATAGACTTGAGTTCCCATGACCTTTGATCCAGATGGAGCAGATCTACCTCTATACCTAAAATGCTAATTAACCTCTCATTTGCAGCCACACCTTTTATCAACAACTTGAAGATAGCAAAAATAAGCTCAGACTCTCTGACCTCCAGCCAAGGTGGAACAGGCTCATATTTGTGGGTCCTCAGAGAAAGCATGGTACCTTGGCAAAATCTGCCAGATATGCCCAGATGCGGGCAATTCATCACTAGGAAAATAATCAATAGAATCAGAAGAAAGATGCAGGATCTGAACGAAAGCACAGATACCCTGAAGAAATGTATGCTATCGTGGAATGAAAGAATACAAAATAAATATCAACTGTGAGAAATCCTGGATAGGATAAACAAGGAAAGGCGGAAAAGACGGGTGGCTTTGAAGTTGCAACAAATGAAAAAAACATGCAAATAAAACGAGGAGAGAAGCTGTGGGAAAATGTGCAGATTCATGGACCAGTGGAAAGCGAGCATGAGAATTCACAGACATGCCATTACAGTCTCAGAGACCTTGAGTGACCCAATGCCCACAGTTTAGTTACTGGATGGACAGAACACTGTGCTTCGGTACAAGGAACACAACTCAGCAGTAAAAAGGAAGGGTTGATGGATTTGTGCAGCTCTGTAAATAAGTCTCAAGATGGTATGCTGTGATAAAGAAATCCAATGTTTTTTAAAGACTATATAGCTTAAGTCTATTTACAGAAAATACTAATGATGGCGACCATAGACAGGTAGTTCCTTGCCTATGAGTGACAATGGAAAGAACACACACCAAATTGAAATGCAGAAACCTTGTTCCTTGACTTCTGCATATACATTTGTTAAAAAATAGAAAAAATATGTTATGAAATTATGCCTTATATATAAATATTTATGAATATATTTATATATTTACATAGGAAATATATATAGAATTAAACTTAAAGATTGTATTTTGTTTTGTTTTGGTTTTTTTACAGATCCCTCACTGTCATTTCAAGTATGTTTATAAAAAGTCTTAAAATTCTAATGATTCTTCTTTGTTCTTTTTCATGAATTTTCAACTCTATGCTTTTGCATTATCATACATGTTTTAAGATTTACCAATTTATATAATCTCCAAAGGAAAATATATTGAGGTTGCTTCAAACACATCAATTTGAAAGAAACAATATTGAGTGTTCTAACCCAGAGCATGGAGTGTCTTTCCATTAAGTCTTCAATATTGTTCTCACCAGTATTTAGCAACTCAGTGCATACGGCTCATAATTTGCTAATTTTTCTGAAGTATCTCATATTTTCAATGTATTATTAATGATATTTCACAGTTTCCACTTCTAATTATCTACATCTGAGATTCTCATTTTTCTTTATTTTTTCTGCAAACATTGTGTTCTAATATTTGTTGTTGTTGGGGATTATTTTGTTCTTTATTCTTTAGGCTCTTTGGGTATTTTGAGGGGTGTGGGGGCTGCCACCTAGCTCCTAAATAAATCATAAACAGAGTTTTATTCTTTCTTATAAATGCCCAGTCTTAGTTTGGCTTTTTTTTTCTAGCCAGCTTTCCATAACTTAAATTATCCCATCTACCTTTTCCCCCTGGGATTTTTCCATTTTTCACTTCTGTATACCTTACTTTCACCCTTTCTCCATGGCTGGCAGGATGGCTTGGTGGTTGGCCCCTGGCATTCTCGTCTTTTGTTCTCTTTTGCTCCTCCTTCCTTCTTCCCAGATGCCTCCTCCTGTTTATTCTTTCTGCCTACCAGCCCCACCTATCCTTTCTCTTGCCTCACTATTGGGTGTTCAGCTGTTTAAAATAATATGTTTTTCAATATGGGCAAAATACAACTGTGAAAATTTAATAAAGTAGATGAAAATTAATCATAATTATTATTGTGTACTACTGTGTAGCCCTGACTGGCTTGGAATGTGATGTGTAAGAAAAAATAATGAAATTCCTGAATATTCATTAGTGACACAGTTAGAATTAGCAAGGAGGAGAATGGTGCCACCCTTAGGGTAGGATGCAGGAAAGATCTAGTTTCTCTGTAAGCCCTAGGGCTAATCTTGAGTGCTGGGAATTAAGTATGAGCCAGGTCACATTTTTTTTAATGAAGTGCACCAACATTAAAAACCACATTACCTTTCATTTATTTTGCATATTTGTGTGTGTACTTATGTGTGTGCACACATGTGTGTGGTGTACATGCCCATGCATGCACACATTCATGTGCACCCATGTGTGCTGGTGCCCACAAAGTCCAGAATAAGGTTGGACGCCCTGGAACAGAGTTCCAGAAGGTTGGGAGCCACCATGTAGCTGCTCACCAAGAGCAGCCAGTGCTTTTAACTCCTGAGCCATTTCTCGAGCCCCCATCCTTGACTTGTTGTTTTCTATAATGTTCTGTGGGCATAGACTCTTTATTTTTTTAATCTTAAATTAATTTAAGACATTGTTGGAACATGGCCCAAGAAAGGAGTTGTGTAAGGAGATTAATGAGCGTTTCTGAGAATTCCAAGAAACCAAGACAGGAGTCTTGTGACATCAGTTTCTTAAAAAAAAAAAAAAAAAATATGGAGTTATTCTTGGATTATACTTGTTTGCCCATCCCTGGTGTAGAGGACAGGGATGAGTTTACTTGAGATATTCTTTGAGGCTGGCTATTGTTATTGTTTATATGCCTCTATGGGAAGCATGCTTTGCCACATGGGGGTTGCCCACCACTTTTGGCTTGCCTTTGTGGTTATACGTGACTCTTTACCCCCTAGAGTCTGATGCTCTGAAGCAATCTGGCTAGTGCATGAGACTTTGGTCTGCCTCATTTGTCAGTTCCATTTTCCCAGAACCTACTGCTAACTAGAGCATTACACAGACATGTACCCTGCAGGCGAGAGAAATGAAATCTAAGGTATCAAGACCAGGGCACGGCTGCTTTAAACTTTCTCTGACGTGGGGACTCATTCATTTCTCTTAACATTTAGTAACATTTCTTCATCAACTCTTGCTAAAGGAGCACATCGTCATGTCTTCTGTCCCCATGTCTTTTCACCACACTGCAGCCTGAATCCCTCAGGTATATCCACCCATGTCTTTAAAAGCTCAAATTGTGCCCTTTTCCTATACAAAAAGCTTTCCCCTATCTTTAGTTTTAACACCCCAAACCCAAAACTTCAAGTGAAAAACTAGACTTCCAAAAAAAAAGTCTCCAAACACTTGAGCAACACTAGCAGAACTAAAACAATCCAGAGGCAAAGATGAGCCTGCAGCACAAAGATTGTAGAACATATTGGGAGCTTCCTGGCAGTGTAGGTGGTATTTTAATGTCTCGCTGTGAGAGTCCAGACACAGATGCCCTACACTTAGGGGCAGGTGTGCATCCAGCCTGAACATCACAGGGAATAACAGCACATAGCAGGAGTAGAGGAATCCTTAAAATTAAATGAAAATATAAAATAAGTATTTTCAGGACCAGAAGTGAGATGAGAAGCAAGGATGTAAAGCCACGGCGTTCGGTGCTGTGCGTGAGAGCAGAAGAGGCTGCAGGAAAGGCCCCCACCATGCAGTCCTTAGACCAAAACTGCAGCGAAAGTCAGACCAGGAGCTGAAGCTGCGATCTTCATAATAAAATAAACCAAATGACCAAATTATTGCTGAAACTTGAACAAATCTCCATGCCCAAAGCATGGCAAGGGAAGGTAGCCTTGTAGTAACATGCAGGCTGCCTACAGTGTCCAGGCCAGCCTTGGTGACAACGTTTATGACCATCTGATGGGGCTCAAAGCTGGCCACAGTGTATGATAAACAGCAGAAAAGCAGAGAAAACCTATAGAGAAGGTATGTGGTCACAAGATAGTCTGACACTCTCTCAATCCCCAAGACTGTACTGGTAAGTGAGCCAGCCAACAACTCCAGCAATCAGGAAATCCATTCTTCCTAAACCAGATGAAATACATGCAGAATTTCAACTCTTTGATAGTTTTAATTAAGACTTATGCCATAAAACAAAAATAGAGCAAATAAAAAAGCAATCAAGTGAAAACGTAAATAAAGCAGTCAGGTATTACGCTGATGAGCCACAACTGGTAACGATCACAGGGTTTCTTCAGAGGGTCATAATATGTCCTAAAATTAGACTGTGCTGAGGATTACCTAAGTATTTAAATGTGTTAAATATTAAACCAAACATTTAAATTAGTAAACATTAGCATATGTAACTGTTATCTCAAAAAGCATTAATTTAAAAAGAAAGTAAAACTGTAAACTAAATATAACAAGAATTGCAAAGTCCCAAGGACTGGAAAGACGAGTCAGTGGTTAAGTCACTGGCTGCTTTGCGGAGGACCCAGCTTGGATTCCCAGCACAGGTGTTGTGGCTCGCAAAGGGGATATGATGCCCTCTCTGGCTTCAGTGAGTATTGCACACACATGATGCACATACATATATGCAGCCAAACACTCACACACATAAAATACAAAGAAACAAAATAGTTTAAAAAACAATCACTATATCCCAGCAACTCTGAGATATGCAAATTCTTGTACTAACTCCCTGGAACCAGGATGTAGCTTACAGCCAATGGTGACATAGCTGTCCTCACCCAGGGAGCTAAAAGAATTTGCCGACATCTACTTATTTGAAAGGCAGGCTTCCTTGATGCCACACTTAAAGCATCTTCAATGTATTAAATTTATGCCATTTTGTTCTTAAGGGAGTAAAATTGATACTAATGAGGAAAATATTAGTAGAGTAGGAACAACAACTCACAAGTTTACAAAGTCAAATAAAACCCTGTAAGGACACTAACTAAGGAAAATACTGATAATTAGAACCTTAATTTTGATTGTTAACAATAGAAGGAGGAAGTGTCAAGGCCCAGAAAGAGGCACAAGTTCTGCAAATTTAGTGAGGTCTAAGCCCCAAGGCTCCTTATTTATGCAGATTTTCTCCCAAGAACCTACTCCTATTAATTTTTCATAAAGAAGGATCTTAGCATTGCATCACTATGGCCCTTATAAGTCCTGTCTCCAGTCCTGTTCTCAGAATAGTACAAAATGTTTCCAAGGTCAGTTGGCTGTTGTGCCAGGTTCACATTAACAGAGGCAATGGCTCAGTACTCCAGACACCAATGCTAACATCTCGTGGTACATTGTTCAGTTAGAGGGAAGATGCAGTTGCGGATTTCATTAAGAAAAGCTGTGTCAAGGGTTGGAAAGATGGCTCACTGATCTTGCATTCGAAGCCCTTGCTAAGGACTCGGGTTCAATTCTTAGCACCCATATGACAGCTCAGAACCATCTGTAACGTTAGCTCTGGGAGATCTGGTACCATCTTCTAGTCTGTGGGCACTGCACACACGTGGTGCACACACGCACACACACACACATATATGCACACGTGACATGTATGCAAACCTGACATAAATATATAAATAAACAAATAAATACATAAGTAAAGAGTTAATATTTCACAATCGATCATAACAATAGGTTCAAAAGTATAAGGAGAAGTCAGTTCTCCAAGGTGTCTAAAAACATTCCCACTGGGACATGAGACAAAAGGAGAAAAACCACTGAAACTCTATTCAAGCCAGTCAGTTACCCAAGGAAAACTGTTAAGTAACTGTTTAATTTGCAACTGGAATCTATGGCATCACTTTGGTAAAATTACAGCAGTGCTGTTGAATATACAGTTTCCTCCTGTTTTTCCAACTCAGTCATAATTTTGCAGTATTGTGTTCAACTCAACTATGGTGTCTTATTTGCAGTTTGACTGTTTTTTGTTTATTTGTTAATTTTTCAGCTTTCTTCTTACCTGCATGAATTAATCATGTTTTATAAGTGTTTCAAAAAATCATAAAGTATTTCCAGTAATTATTTTCAGTGATACATTGTAGGAAATTTTTCTTCTTTATTTGGGGTTATAAATATTTTTGTTATATAAATACACACACACATACAAAATATACAGACACAGACACATGAAGGACCACTACATCATGAAGAAGCCAAAAGTTGAGTCTTATCTGTTGAATCATAATGCATATAATTTATATCATATCTTTAGGTCTAATGGAACTCATATTGTATTTTTCAATCTCATGGTAAGGAATCAAAAAATGAAATAAAGGAAATAATAACACCTCTGACCAAGTAATCAAAGCATAACCATAAAACCAGAGCTAGGTGTGGTGACATGTTCTTGTAATGACAACGCTCAAGAGATCGAAACAGGATGATTGCCATAAGTTCAAAACCAGACTGGGCTGCATTGAGAGCGCCATGCTACCAGGGCTACATAGTGACCCTGTCTCAAAAACATTAAATAAAAATCAGAAAAATTATCCAACAACTTAAGAAAATAAATTTTCAGAAGTCATTTGCCTAAAATGTCAGGTAGGAAAATAAAACAACCCAAACTTAATATATTTTAAATATTTACCAAACTCTTTGTTGTAGATTTATTTATTTTATTTTCAGGAGTATATATGTGTACCATATGTGTGTGCTTTGTGCCTGCAGAGGTCAAAAGAGGGCATCATCTTCCTGAAACTGGAGGTACCCATGCTGGTGATTCTCCTGTAGGTGCTGGGAACCGAACCAAGTTCCCAGCAAAAGCAACGAGTGCTCTTAACTGATGGGTCCCCTTCCCAGCTCCTGGAAGTTCCTTTTAATTCAATCCCTTTGCCAATGGATTTTACTGCTGCTAAGGTTACTGGGAAGCTGAGGAGTGGAATGAAGAAGAGAGAACTGTAGTTGAACACACTCCTCAAAAGACCTCACGCAGCAAGGAAGGATGTGTGCACACATTTATCACAGAGCATCTGATGTGTATCCCGTGTGTGCCTGATGGCAGACTATGCTGGGGCATCCATGGCTCGCTGGGTTCTCTTCTCACTGGTTGGACTACTCAGGCTGCATGCCATTTCTCCACCCAAATAAAGAACTTTTGTCATGTTACACATCCATTGTCTCTGCTCTGACGGAGGAAGTGGGATGTGTTGCCCTTCTGATGATCTGTGACTTTTGCTTTCTGACTTCAGAAAAGTCTCCTCCAAAAGCTTCTTTTCATGGTTTACAGCTGCTAATGGGACTTTGGGTTCATAGCCAGTGTTTAGAGCGAACAGGAGAAAGTGATAAGCATGCTAGCCTGTGTACAAGTACGAGTTGCCGTGCTGGGGACACCTAAAATTCTCACCACAGAAAGGACAAAGCAAGCATTTGCAGACTAGATTCATTTCAATCCGTAGGCACCTTCCATCTGCATGAAGTTGTCTCTAACAAATTCCTTAATAAATGTTTGTTTTTGTCCTCACTTTCATAGACTAGATACCTCTCGATCTGTAGCCTTCTTCCATCTTCCTGGGGCTGTCTCTAGCAAATTCCTTAATGAAACCGAGGACAGATAAATAATCGAGACTGAAAAGCTGTCAATAACCTGCAGCCAGGAATCAAGGATTTGTGCCGGTTGTGGCATGTGCAAGCCCTGATTAGATGGGGCAGGAGGAGGGTTTTGGGTTGGAGACACTATGTGACTTACTAAGAATTGTATAGTCTGGTGAGGTTTTTAAAAGGGAAGCTGGATCCAATTTCCGCTACTTTTTTGTTGAAAGCAACTGACAAGCCTCTCTAAATATTGGCATCTCGTTTTTAAAACTGTTGGCAAGCCTGAATAACCTCACACACGTAAAAAGCCCCATTTGTAGATATTCGAATTTGGATTTCCCACTGTCGATAATCTTGAAAACTCACAACATCAAAAGTACACTCCAAGTTCAGAGTAGAGCCTTTCTGTCCTGGAACATTAGTCTCTCTCCTCTCTCTCTCTCTCTCTCTCTCTCTCTCTGTGTGTGTGTGTGTGTGTGTGTGTGTGTGTGTGTGTGATTTCTGTCAAGTCCCTTACTAACAGCACTAATTCTTCATCAGCTACCCAAAATGATAGAAAATGTAGATGAAATTCAAATAAATTTTCATTATCGAGAGGGTCTTACTTTATATATCTGTTGCTGTGATAACCCACTGATCAACATAATTTGGGGGAAGAATGGGGTTATTTGCTTATATATCCCTACCACAATCTATTGAGTAAAGCCAAGGTTGGAACTCAAGACAGGAGTCTGGAGGCAGGAACCAAAGAGGAGGCCATAAAGGAATGCTGCTTACCAACTTGCTTCCCCTGACTGTCTCACCCTGATTTCTTAATAGCAGAATCACAAGCTCAAACTGCCTACAGTTGGCTGGGCCCTGCCACATCAATAATGAATCAGGGAAATAAATACACCTCAGGCTCTCCCACAAACTAATCTGGTGGGGGCATGGTCTCAATGGAAATTTCTTCTCTAATTACTCTAAGTCATGTCAAGTAGACAAAAAAAAAAAACTGCCCAGAAAAAAAGTGTATTTAAAATTCAGATTCATGTAAACCATTAAAGACAAACTGTTCTCAAATACATATAGGGAATTATATACATGTACATAACTAATGTATATGAACATATATATGTGCATATATGTATAATTAAGGCATATGTATAGATGTGTGTGTGTTATAATTTGAATATAGACTCTTCTGGCTATTCTGAAAGCGATGGAGCCTTTAAATGGTAGGACTTAACTGGGGAAGTGGGTTGCTGGGAGCAGGGCTCTGAAGGTTCCAGCAAGTTCTCTCTGCTTCCTGTCTACTTTCATGTGAACGCTGACCACTGTACTTTCTCAGTGTTGCAGATTCAGTCACTCTGACACCCATTCCATACTAAAGTAGACTGTGATCTTCTCAAACCTTCAGCCAAAACAAAGCCTCCCTAAGGGTCACTGTCATGTATTTTATTCACAGAAAGAAAAACTGACTAGCACAGAGTGTTTGCCTTTAAGAGCTATAACTAACACCACATACGTTTGCTTGATAAAGGTTTGTAGAATGAAAAACTGCTCGTGGAATTCTACAAAGCAAGCTTGGGCTACTCTCACTATCTGGCTCAGCTTGAAATGGTCTTTGTCTCACTTTTTTTTTATTATTTGCAAAAGTTGCCCCAAATGAAACAACGTAAATGGTAGGAAACACATATGGACCCCTTTCTGTTTCAGACCGCATGATTATTTGGAGGAAAGTGACTGCTGAAGTCATAACCTTGGCATCCCAGTTCTCCTACAGGTGCTACAAGTGAGTCTCATGGAAGTACTAAGCAAGAAGCTTCCAGCCACAGACAGCCCTAGGATGACCCAGCTCAGGTATGGAGCCCTGCGGAGTTGGTCAGAGAGAACCTTAGCACTGACATCCAGTTGATGCCTATTTGGCCATAATGAAGCTGTCTGGTCTACATTCACGTGTTCTATATTGACAATTATAGCAAATGCTGATTCCTTTATGTGAGATATGAAAACGTGTTGACCTCCTTTCTTCCATTCTCATCTCAGAAAACTTAATGCTTGTTAGAGTATTTGACAATAATTAACAAAATCCCAAGCATATTTTAATTTTATTTAATAGTTTTATATTATAATATCATTTTATTTTATGCATCTAAGTGTTTGCCTATATGTCTGTCTGAGCACTACATGCATGCAAAGTGCCCATGGGAGCCAGAAGCGGGCAACAGATCCTCTGGAACTGGCGTTACAGAAGGTTCTGAGAATTCCAGTTCTTTTCTCTGGAAGAGTAGCCACTTTTAATCTCTGAGCCATCTTACTAGCCCCCAAGTATATCTTTAGGTTGTTCATAAAACCATTAATCAAATACAGTCAGCTAAATGCACACAGTTAAAATGGAGTGAGGAAAACGTTATTTTCTTGTATTCACAAATAAAAAAAATACTCAAAATGTAAACTAAATTTTCATATGTTAACAAATGTCTATAATAAACGAATGCACTACCCACCAGAATGTAAAAGATCACCATCTTCAGTCTAGAGGAGGCATGTGGAACTGTCTCAGTGAGTCCTTCAAATAGTCCACTTGCTGGTGAGGAAATTATGGCTGTGGGTACTTAAATCATTTTCCCAAGTGACACACATAAATTGTAGAAGCAAAATATGGACTCAAGACTGTATGATAAAGAAGTCTCCAAAGGAAGGGAGAAGCTGGTCCTCCTATGTGGGGCTGACTTCCTGTCCTCTGCTATGGGAGGAAAGGGAATGGAAATGGAAAAAGCAAGGGACATATTTGGAGAGTTATGGAGGTTGAAATGGGCATCTTACATAACTTAATGCTACCAGTCAACCAACTTTGATAAGAAATCAGAATATGCTCAGAATATTTCTTCAGCTGAATCACAATATTTCATCCATATGAGATGAGAATGATGAATGTTACATTTAATTACAACTGCCAAAAGGACAATTCAAGGATATCTCAATATTTTCCCTTAAAACAGTGAGTGTATAACACCAGTGTTGAGTCAAAGTCAAAATAAGGAGCGTTTTTATTGAGGCTCCGAAGTGCATGCTATTTTCAAACATCTCAAAGTGGTAGATTTTTTTTTTAACAGAGCTCAAAGAAGTCCAACCCACTTGCAGAATGCAGTTCAAATGTGCTTCTAATTTAGAGAAGCGTTTCCTTAATAATTTGCATCCAAAAAAGGAAAGGGAGAGGAAACAAGAATTCATCCCATATGAAATCTGCTGTTACCGTTTAAGGTCTTCACTGGGATTTTTTTCAACTGTAGTACTTGTATTTTCCTGACTAGCCATGGATTGTTTTAAATATTAAGCTAGATTAGACTTACTTATGGAGTTTGAGTTGGAAGATAGCTCTAAATACAAAGACTACGAATAAGAGGGGTGGAGAGATGGTTCCGCTGCGAGAGCACTGGCTGCCCTGGCAGTGGGCCCCGATCTGGTTCCCAGCACCTGTACAGCAACCACAGCCATCTGTAACTCCAGTTCCAGGGGATCTGGTACCCTCTTTGACCCTCCATGGGCACAGCGTGCATGTGGTGCCCACACGTACGTCTATTTTTAATTGACAAATGCTCCAATGATTCATTGGGATTTCATGCAACACAGGCAAAATTTTGCTCTAAATATACTAGTGCCCTGGTTTCTGCACCTAACTGCGGCCAATGTGCTATGATTTATTTAGACAAAGGATTTTATTCTTTTATTAAAATATTATATTCCTAATATAATCAGAGTCCAGTATATAGCTTACATGCTGTATTGAACATATTTAGTTTGAAATATTTGGTCATTTGATCCACCTTAGATATGTTAAATATAGATACATATGTAGTTATCACAGCCCCATTGATAAAGACAGAAGAGCTAACATGGCATGGGACACTGTGTAGTTAGCTTCTGGGAGATACAGAAATCTGGTTACAGAATTACATTTTGGGACCTGGCACAAATCAAAAGAGAAATAATGCACAAGTCTACAATTTAACTGTTTGAACTGAAAAGAAAAGCAACATATGCTCGAAGCTCATTTTTACAAAAATGCATTTCTCTGATGGCTGCCCTGGGGTTCACTGGGCTCGTCATAACTGGAAGACAATCACATGGTCACAATGGCTGATTAGCCCTTCTCTCCTCCTTCCTGAAGGCCCCCCTTCGCGGACACTCACCACTCAGGTTTACACCATAGGAAATTTCCAACCTTACAGTTAGTGAGATCATTCACAAGACCCCGATTCCCCAGCACGGGTGGTGCCTCCTGCACTACGCAGTCTGTGACCAATAACTCTGAGAGTCAGAGTTGGGCACGCATGCACTGTTGATTCAAATGTACAGAGTCCTTTCAGACAAAAAGAACAAATACATCCTATAACCATAGAGTGTCCCAACACTTAGCTTCTCAAATCTTCACTTTAGGGGTCCCTCATCATTTCTGGGATATCACTATTCCTTGATATGAGGCTTCCTGGGTATTCAAAGGTCACAGGGCGAAGTGTGAAGAATCAAGAAATACGTTCTAAATGTGCATATACCTCTAGACAGGCGTTAGGATTCATCAGAGACCTCAGCTTTCAACCAAAGAAAAGCTACTAAGGGCGTTGTTCATTCCTAAACCTCTGCTGTCTTGTCCAAAGCTGGAGCAGATGCCTGAGGTTACCTTATCTTATTTATAGTGACACGTGAGATAGTGTCTGTTTCGAGCCCTTTTCATCTCTGACCTCATAACCAAACTTATCTCCTGTGGTCGGAGATGCCTCCCAGGGAATTCCCAGGCTTCTCTCCGAGCTTTCTAGATGATCCCCCAGGCCCCTGTCAGAATTAGCCTGGAATCTGTGTAATCTTTCCAAACCCTCCTGCTCCTCACAAAACTAACTGGAAAAGTTGAACACCGCTGTCCACGAAGCTGATCAAAATATACTGTTTAAATTGGCTTAGAAGAAAGGAGTCAATGGCATGAATGCTCTTATTTCTTTTTTTCCACTTCCCTTACCTCACCCCTTCCCTTCCTTCCTTTTCCTTCCTCCCTCCCTTCCTTCCCTTCTCTTTTCCTCCCTCCCTTCCTTCTTTCCTTCCTTCCCTTTTCTTCCCTCATTCCTTCTTTCTTTCATGGTGCAGGAATTTGAGCTCAGAGCCTTACACGAGCTAAGTACACACTCAATTACTGACCTGCACCCTGGCTTTGCCTCTAGTTCCACCAGAGAACTTTTTAAGGACTTAATATTAAAAGGCTGTTCTGGAGATTTGATTTGGACTTTCAGTGGACTGTGGGCGTCTCAGCATGTCCTAAAAGTAAGGGCAATATGCTTTGTGTATTGTAGGGCAGATTTATTGCCTGCTTCTACACGAGGTGAGAGAAGCGTGGTAGTTTCTATATGCAAATTATTATTAGTAGTAGTAGTAGTACTATTATTATTTCTTTTCTTCTTGTTATTTTCCTTAGAATTCCAATCCAGGCAAGACTTCCTGGTTCCTCTCAGATATTTAATTACTGAAAACCCAAGTGCTCTTGCGAGCATTTCTATAATAACTTTAGTTAAGAGATGATTTGAATGTTGAGAAAAAAATGAAATCCACAATGAACAAGGCTTTCCCCACATGGTCTGTCTGAGCTCAACATCCCCAAGGAATAAGAGGAAGAGCAGTGGGTAAACATGAGCAGCATTTTTGCTCTTAAGAGCTAAGCGGTAATCCCTGTGGAATGAGCACCATGGGGAACTTGGCCTTACGCAGCTTTCCTGGGTTCTGAGCTAGCAAGTAAAAAATGTTTGAAATTATGGACATTAACATTTCTCCTTGTATTCAGCAGACAGGCTGTAATCAAGAAAGAAACGCTTTTGTTGGTTCCTTTCTTCTTTCAGAGATCTTGGATACTTTGAAACTTTGCTATTAAAACTTTCCAGAGATGTATGGTATAGGAGGAATTTTTTTTACATACTTTAAAACAATGAAGACAATAACAGTTCAGTGACTACTTTGTTTTAAGGCAAATCATTTTAATGGGTGAGGCAGTAAAGAATGCACTGTTAAATAAGACTTCCTCTCTAAGTGAATGAACACTATGATAAATATTAGGACAATAACACATTATTCAAATACTTCGTAGATGTTTTGGAAATGCATAGCAGATACACAATTTGAAAAACAAACACAGGAGAAAAACAAAAGCCTTAAATGTCCTGGAGGTTAAACCAATGACTGAACAACAAAGCAGGAGGAGAAAGTGTGTTTGACACTAACAGGCAGAACAGAAAATCGAGATGCAAGATCATCTATGGAACAGTTCAATGAGAATATAATAAACTCCACACGGGCTTGCCTTTGCCTGATTTCTCCTACTTTCACAGAAAGCTGGGACTGAGGAATTTGATGGGGAAAAAAAAAGTCTCTCAAAATTCAACAGGACGAAAAACAATCAATTAAGGAACTGGCAAAAGACATCAAGAGATGGTTCCTGGTGGAAGATTAAATGAGTAACAGGCATGGGAAAGACATTCAGAGAGTATTTTGGGGAGACCAGGGCCTGGGTTTGGAGACCCACTGAGGAGACATTGTTCAAAGGATATATTTTCAATTAGAGAAAGAAAATTTCTCGAGAGAGTTGTCCTACATGAGTGTAGTGCATCCCAATGAAGTACATGCTTGAAACTTACTGAAAAAAATGGATTCTCAGTGTTCTCTTGAGGGAGAACCCATTTGTATCAGAGGTGATGTATTGATTCGCTCAGCCAAGACACAACAGAACACATCTATTGTGTATCAAAACTCCATGAAGTTTTGTGGACTTTCTTTTGTCACTTCTATGATGTAAATTAACAAATTCCCAGCATGAAAAATAGAAAAGTCAGCTAGCACCACCAGCTTTAGAGAAAGGACCCCAAAGACTACAGTCAAATCACCACTACACCTAATGCTAAAGAGATGGAAATGCCCAAGGCTGTCAAAACAAAGGAGACAATGGGTGTCTTAAACACTAGTGGGGCAGAAAAAGTTGAAGCCATCCTGAACAATAACACTCAACAGTAGATTTTTAAAAATTAGTAACCTTAGGGCTGGAAAGAGCACAACCATTAAGAGCACTGGCTATTCCTGCTGAGGACCTGGGTTTCCTCCCAGCACCCACATGGTGACTCACAGCCAACTGTAACTCCAGTTCCCCAGGATCAGACTCCCCTTTCTTACCTCTTTAACTATCAGGCACGCATGTGGTGCACAGACATCATACAGACAAAACGCCTACGCATGAAGTTTAAAAGATACTATTTTTTGAAAGAGTAGGTCTTGGATTTACTCAGCATCCAAATGTAAAAGGCCATTTGAGCTGTGAGGGAGCACCTGGATCTTAGGACAGCTATGTATAAATCACGTGACAGGTTATCAGCTTGTGAGGACTATATGTGAGTGTAGAGTGTAGAAAGACATAGGTACAGTAAATAGGTATAGTGTGGAGTGGAGAGGTGTCGTGGATCATAGACAGGTATAGTGTAGAGTAGAGCGGAATAGTGTGTGGGAGATATGTATACTGTAGAGTGGACAGGTACAGTGTAGAGTGGACAGGTAGACCATAGAATAGACGATAAAGAGTATTTAGTCTTTGCCAAACTTTAATAGGAAGAAATATAACACATTCCTCAAAGTTCTGAGATAAAATCTTGCTTTCTTTCACTAATAGATACTATATTCTTTTAAAGTCGGGTACACAAAGCAGACCCATACAAAGAAGTACCCTATGCAGCATGTATTAGGTACTTCTTTTTAATTATATATATTTACATAGGTGGTTTTGTGCATGTATGTGTTTGTGTGCATGTGTGTATATGTGTATTTGTGTGTATGTGTGTGTACTTGTACATGCATAGGAAGGGTCATATGCCTGTGTGAGCAGGCCACCACAAGTATGTGGAGACCAAAGGAAAACTTGAGGGAATAGGTTTGCTTCTTCCACCGTGATTTCTGGAGACCAAATGCAGGTTTTCAGGTTTGCACAGCAGGCACCCTCACCCCTTGAGCCATCTCATCTGCCCAGTGCTTGAAAGTATTCTTCTAATCTCAGCAGTGAAGTGATTTATATGAACAAGAGCATAGCATATGGACAGAGAGACCTTGGGGGACATTCCGCAGCAAGGAAAAGTAAATGCATGGGGTTGGGGAGATGGCTCAGCTGCCGAGTGCTCACTGTAGGACCACGAGGGCTGGTGTTCAGATCCCCACCCCTTCACAAAGCAGGGGGTCCCACATAAGTTGGTAGCCCCAGCTCCAACAGGGCCAGAAGACAAGAGTACTGGGGCTTCCTGGCTGTGAACCTAGCTGAGGCAACTCAAGCCCAAGTTCCCTGAGAGACCATGCCTCGAAGAAATAGCTGGAAATTGATAGAGGAGGCCGTCCATTGCCCTCCTCTGGCCACTGCAAGCATACAAAGGTACACCTGGGCACACACATATGTATATACTGAAATTAATTAATTAATTGACAAATCTTTTAAAAAGTGGACCAATGAGGAAAAGATAATAGAACATAAATATTGTCAAAGGTTATGAGCAAGTGATTTATGAAGGAAAAACTCAGATGGTCAAAAATATGAACACTGAGTTAAAATAGACATTCAATATTCAGTTGTTTTATGAAATCATGCAATTAATTCAAGTTAGTTTTCTGTCTACCGTCTAGTGGATCTTTGGTTTTCATCTTCCAATTCTGAATATAACTTAATCCTGCCTAGGGTTAAGCTAATTAAACTTAAAACTGTTTTTCCCCTCGTTGACTATAATCTCACCACTAAAAATGAGAATATCTTTATCGAAAAACAGAGTGTGGTAGATGGCAACCCGCCTTGCCAGCATCTCACGTGTATAACTACGGCAGTCTGAGAAGCACAGCGTGTCTATGGCCAGGTGAGATCTACCACACAGCGTTGTGATTTACAGCGCATGGTCTCAACCCGTAATTACATGGCTGTAATTTACAACTCTTTCCTGGCTCAAACAGCATCCAACCTATTTGATCATTCGTCTCCCTGTCATCTAGATAGTGCAAACACTAGTTCAAGAACAAAGAAAAGCACGCCATCTCTGGAAATAATCAAACACGGTCAAACTCAATGTGAAAGCCATGAAAAGGCTTGGTAGGTGGTCAGTGGATTTACTTCACATCCCCGTTGTTTGGAGAAAGATGGAGAAAGAATTGAAGTCCACAGGAAGGGGAATTCCAAGTTTGAAATAGAGCCTGTGACCAGAAGCTTATTTAAAGACAGAGGCAGCTCACAGGATGCCCAGGGAGATAAGCCTGCAGGCTAGACAAAGAGTACCAACTTGGGCATCCAGACTCTGGATTCTGGTTGACCCGCGAGTGTACACAGGACCACAGGAATGCATGTGGTGATTGCTGCCCCCGGAGGGGGGAAATAATTGAGCTTTAAATCTTCCTTCTCTCTTCTTAAAATAAATACACATTGTATTAAAATTGGCAAAAGAAAAGACTGTGGAGAGAAGAAAGACACAAGACAGCCCGAAATGGTTTTAATCCTTTATTGAGAGGTTTGCAGTAAATGGGGGGGGGGCATCCTCCAGGGAAATAGGAACCCTGTGAGGACTTCATGGGTCCTGCCCTGTATTCTAACCCAACTTCATAGCCATGGCAGAGCCTGGCATAAGGAGACACTCAAGATTTGCTTAATTGGTTAATCAACTGACAAAGAAACAAACATGGTCGGATCAGGAGATTGAGTACCGTTCTGGTTTCCTTCTTAGACATAAAGCTACTCAACTGTAGTGAAGGCGATGTTTTAAGTCTCGTGTTCAGTAGAATTTCTGCTGATAAAATGGTTTCCATGATGCCAGCGTTCATTTTTTCCAACATTTGAAACTTTTTCTTTTTAAGTGAATGCTAAAATGATCTTTCTCCCTCCCTCCCTCGCCCCTCCCTCTCTCTTTTTCTCTCTCCCTCCCTCCCTCCCTCTCCCTCTCTTTCTCTCTCTCCCACCACCCGCTCTGTCTGTTGCCCTCCCTTGCTCTGTCCTTCCCTCTACCCTCTGTCCCTCCCTCCCTCGTTGTCTCTCTCTCTTCCTTCCCCTCCCTTTCCCTCCCTTCTCCTCCTCTCTCCTCCTCGGTTACTAATTAAACAGGCCCCAGACTCTACCATGGTAACACATTCACACCTGCACATTCACACCTGCACATTCACACCTGCACATTCACACCTGCACCTGCTCCTTTGTCTAGGTGTCTGCCTCCTCCTGCCAAACTGACAGTCCCACCATACAAAACAGTTCATTCATCCCATTAGCAAAGTCTTCAAAAGCCAGCACACATCGACGATTCTCTACTTCTGCCAACGCGCATGTGAAGCTCAAAGCCTGCAGAGGGTTCACTGTGGTGTCTCAGAAGACACACAGGTGTGTGAGACTGTCTCTCTGTCCTTTAATGGCTCTGACAGACGAAAGTCACACTCACTCCAGGATATGCGTATTGTTTGCGACAGTGATTCCAATGTCCTCTTTATCTCCTGTCAATCACGACCAATCAAGGTAGGATTCCCGTCTGCTAATGCTGCTTTAGCAGAAGAATGGCGATTAGGTTAACCTGGGCATGGTAACTGGTACCACGACTGGCACAGAGCCCTGCTCCGAGTAAGCAGTCTGTCCCTTCCCTATTTAGAGAAAACCCACCATCCTCTACAAACTGTCTTCTTATGATGCTTTCATTATGTAAGTGTAAAGTCAAAGGTCAGAGTTTGGATTCCTTTTGATTTATTTTCAACTTATTGTGACAGCTTCACTAATGTAACTCAACCACAACAATACGTTACCCGGATATTAAGAGAAATGTCTAATTTATTCAACTCACAAAGGAAGATGAGTTTAATATGCCACTGTTTATTTCTGGCTAAAATTAATTACTCTTGTGTTTCCAAGAGCGCTATTAACAGCTTTAGGCAGAGTACCCTCCTCAGTCTAAGCTCCGTGTTTTTCTCTGAATTCTCCTTACCTTTTGCTTAGGTCTTGATCTTTGTGTAGTTTGAATGTAATTGCCCCCCCCCATAATCTCATAGGGAGTGACACTATTAGGAGGTGTAGCTTTGTTGCAAGAAGAGTATCACTGTGGGGGTGTGGAGCCTGAGGTTTCCTATGCTTAAGATAATGTCCAGTGTGTCTTAATCAGCTTTCTGTTGTCTGCAAGATGTAGGGCTCTCAGCTCCAGCACCACATCTGCCTCCATGCCGCCATGCTCCCTGCCATGATGATAATAGACTGAACCTTTGAACTGTAACTGAGTTCCTCGATAATTAAATGCCTTCCTTATAAGAGTCACCATGGTCATGGCGTCTCTTCAGCACTATAAAGACCCTCACGAACACAATTTTGAATGATTTGAACCCTGCCAGACGTCTTTGTCATTTCCCCAGAAAACACATAGGAAGATGAGGCTTGCCTCCGTCCCCCCACAGTATTTGAGCCAGCCCTCTTCCGGAATTTATACTAAATAAGCCTGTCTCTTTTTAAAAGATATTTAGGTATTCTGCAAATAATTGTAGACAAAGTGATGCTTTATTGGTTCTTTCACTTATTTACAAAGCTAAAAATATAGTTGAATAAGTCTTCAACCCCTGGTTCTTGAAATGAGTATCAGACCAACGTTTATATAAAGTCTCCAGGAAGATATTTTAACAGCATGGAAACTAAATTGTGGCTGCTTGAATGAATTTAACATTATGCAATAAGACATAATGAGACATGTTTTTTTTTTTGTAAAAGCCAGCTGATGTCTCTGTTGTTTGATCTTGATGTCTGTAAACTAGATGTCTAAAGCATCAAACCCCAACGCATGTTTCCCCAAGGAGAAGAGACTAAGATGTAATGTCTGCAGGAAGATTTGGAAGAGCTTGACACAAAACTAAAGTCCCACAGGGAATATGTTGAAAGCCACGAGCAACAGTCTCTTCCTGTTCCTACAGTGATCTTTGGGGGCTTCTGCCTGTTAACCCATCATACGCCCCAACTGAGGTCAGCACCCCTCAGACAGGAGTCCTTGCCAATTCATTGGGTTTTTTTCCCCTCTCTTTTGTAGAGAATAGTGTGTTTAAAAGTCTTCATTAGACGCTGTCTGGAGTAGAATTTGGTCAGCACTTATTTTTAATTTTTATACTTCAAGTTTCGGATTAAAGCATGCTAAATAACAGGCAGGTCTAAATATAATTTCCCAGGATTTCCTTGCAGTAGCTGGTTCCACATGGGTATAGTTTCTAAAGTTCTTAGAGGTTAGTTCCAGGATAAAGTTAATGAACTTGGATAGTTGGGTCCCAGGTCCTGGTTTTTGAATGAACTTCTGTCATCATCCCAACCATAGCATTGCATAATGTGACCAAGGAAACTATAACATGAAGGTAAAAGAAAATGAAATTCTTTTCAGAGAAAGTCTTCTGTCTATTGGGTTGAAGGGTTTTTAACACAAAAATAATAATGCAACTGTAAAAAAAAAAAGGAGCTGTCTACTCAAGCAAAGGCTGTGGAGAAGGCTCTCTGTAAAAGTAAGAGCAATGAGTCCTGAGCACGAGACTATTAGGAAAACAGATACAGTGTTCATGGATGAAGACTTAAAAAAATACTGAATATTTTAAAAAGAGTGACGAAAGATTTGGGATTCAAAGAGAAAGGCAGAAAGACTAAAAGAAGAGGCAAGAAGAAGCTACTCAAGGGAGAAAAACTGTAGCATGGCAAAAGTCACAATATGGAGAAAACAAAAATATTCAACCTGACAGAGGGGTTATGTAGATGATAATGGCAATTGTTTTTTTTTTAAACATGACTTAAACAAATGGTTCATTTTCACACATGGTTTTAAAGGTCAGTGGGATCTCAGTTCATCATAAAGTGGAAAGTTTCAGAGCAGCAACTATCCACATCACAGCTATCCAGGAAGCAGAGAGCAGTTGGAAATGGTCAAGTGCTCTCTCTATAGAGATAGATGAATGGAGAGAGAGAGAGAGAGAGAGAGAGAGAGAGAGAGAGAGAGAGAGATGATTGACAGATGATAGATAGATAGAGATAGAGAGATAGAAGATAGATAGATAGATAGATAGATAGATAGATAGATAGATAGATGATTGACAGATGATAGAGAGAGATAGACAGATGATTGACAGATGATAGAGAGAGAGAGAGAGATAGATACATAGATACATAGATACATAGATACATAGACACACAAACAGTAAAATGTGAGACACAGAGTAACATTGCACATTCCAACCAGAAGTTTGACCTTCTATCTTCCCTACAGAATTTTTATTTAAATCTACATCACTTTAAGTTTGGAGTCTTGTTTGAGCAGATCTGAAATGAGAAAACATTAAATCTTTCCTATCTAGTTATAGAAGAAAGCAAAGAATATCCCCAATAGTGGAAAAGTAGAAACTGAAGGCAATAAACTTTATTGGACTTAGAGTTTAGATCATTGGCCATCATAGAATCCTCTCCTTTTTTGTAAATTAACTGATCCTTATTACATGACCTACATATAAATGTTTAAAATTGTCATAGATCACATGGTAGTCAAGAATCCTAAAGTACTTAGTGCTATTTTTGTTACTGAGAGTTGTGGTTCACTCTGTGTCCTATCTTATTCACTAAATATTTAGACAGTGGGTTAAGAATCATTTCATAGCTGGGCTCATAAATTCATAATAGCAAAATTATAGCATTTACTAACGTAAACCTAAATTGGATTATTAGTACTGTGGATTCTACATGTACTTAATTAACACAAGTCCTAGAAAGACTTTATATCCCATAATGATACATGATTCTTAAAAATAGCAACCCTGGCCCTGGAGAAGGAGTTGAGAGTTCTGTCTGCTCTTGTAGAAGACTTTGGTTATATTCCCAGCACCCACAGCCCTCAGAATCATATGGAACTCCAGTTCCCGGAGATCCAGTACCCTCTCTGCAGACACTGCACTCACATAATATACATTAAAATGGGCAATCAAGCATTCATACACATAAGAGAGAAACAAATGCATCTTGACAAAATAAGGCATTAACACTCTGGTCTATAGTGCACAGTCAGCAAATGGACCCATGACATTTGTTCAGAATGGACCATCCTCTAAATACATATCCAGGAGATTAGCTGTTATGCCAAAGTCTTGACTTTAAGAAACAAATCTATTTGTTTTCTTTTATATGCTTATTATGCACATAATGCTTTCTAACTCTAGTCCCTGAAAGAATTGACTGTATTTAAGAAAATAACTTGGGGAGGCCTGAGTCAGAACCTCTGTGGGTCCAAGGGCAAGTTGGGACCTCTGAGGAAGTAGGCAGGAACCAGAGACCTCTGCGGTCCAGGCATGAGTATGGAACCTCTGAGGGAGTAGACCAGAGCTAAAGAATCTGCAGGACTGGGCCCAAGCCAGGAGTGAGTCCAGGCCAGAGACATGTATTGAAACAGGTCTAAGCCAGTAACCTTGGCTGGAGCAAGCCTGAGGCAGCACACTCCACAGAAGCAGGTATAGGAGAACAACCACTGAGAGAGTAGGCCTGAGCCAGAGGCCTCTGTGGGTTTGTGCATGAGTTTGGGATTCTGAGAGAGTAGGCCTAAGCTAGGACCTCTGCAGGTCCTGGCACCAGTGAGTAGGCCAAAACCAAAGACCTCTGTGGGACCAGGCCCAAGCCAGGGACCTCCTTGGAAGTGGAGCTAGGCCAAGGATATCTACAGAAACAGGTCTGAGCCAGAAATCTCTGCTGGAGCAGGCCTGAAGCAGCGAACTCCACAGGAGCTGAGGGAGCAGGCCCAAGTCAGATAATTCTGTAGGACCAGGAGCAGATACAAGGGAGCTACCAAAGAGGGGGCAGGCCTGAACCAGAGACCTCTGCCTGATTGGGCATGGATTAGCAACCTCTGAGGGAACAAGTCCAAGCTAGCAACCTCTGCCAGAGCAGGCCAAAAGCAGCAACCTCAGCAGAAAGAGCCTGAAGCAGGGGAGCAGGCCTGACCAACCCCTGGTATTGCTGAGCTACCTGCAGAAACAAGGAGTGACCAATGGGATGAATGGAACTGTGGCCCTTACTGCACCATGAGGAGCAATCATCTGAGCCTTTGGATCCATTAGCACCTGGAAGATTGATCACCAGAGTCACAGACAGCCCCAACTACACCAATCAGAGAAAAAGATGGGTAGACAAGGTAAGAACACAGGCAGCACCACAAAGAGCAACATGACACCAGTAAAAACTAGTGATGCTACAACAGCAAGACTGGAATAGCCAAATACAGATGAAGCAAAAGAAAATGACCTAAAAACTAACTTTAGGAGAATGCTTGAGGACCTTTAAAAGGAAATAAAAAATTCCCTCAAAGAAATAAAGGAGAAAACATCAACAAATTTGGAAGACATCAACAAATCCCTTAAAGAAAACCAAGAAAAAAACATATGAAATAAACTATTCAAGACTTGAAAACTGAAATAGAGACAATAAAGAAAACACAAGCTGAGAGAAATATAGGAACAGAAATCATGAGAAAATGATCAGGAACCACATATTCAAGCCTAAACAGCAGAATACAAGAGATGGAAGAGAGACTCTCAATGCTAAAGATACAATAGAGGAAATAGACTCATCAGTCAAAGAAAACATTAAGTCTAACAAAAGCTTAAAACAAAATATCCAGAAAATATGGAACACCATGAAAAGAGCAAACCTAAGAATAATAGGTATAGAAGAAGGAGAAGTTCAACTCAAAAGCACAGAAAATATATTTAACAAAATCATAGAAAAAAGCTTTCTCAACCTAAAGAAAGATATGCCTGTGGAGATACAAGAAGCTTATGGAACACTAAATAGGTTGGATCAAAAAAAAATCCCTTCCCACATAATAATCAAAACACTAAGCATACAGAATAAAGAAAGAATATTAAGAGCTACAAAGGAAAAAGGCCAAGTAACATATAAGGACAGAACTATCAGAATTACACCTGACTTCTCAATGCAAACAATGAAAGCCAGAAGATCCTGGTCAAGTGTTATGCAGACAATAAGAGATCATGAATGTCAGTCCAGACTATTATACCCAACAAAACTTTCAATCACCACAGAAGGACAAAACAAGACATTCCATGACAGAACCAGATTTAACCAATACCCAGCCCTACACAAAATACTAGAAGGAAAACTCCAACCCAAGGAAGTTGGCTACATCCACAAAAACACAGACAATAGATGATCTCACAGCAGCAAATCCCAAACAAGAAACACACACACACACACACACACACACACACACAAAACCATTACCAACAATGAAAGTAACAGGAGATAGCAATCACTGGTCATTAATACCCATGAATATAAATGGACTCCACTCAACTATAAAAAGACATAAGCTAACAGATTGGATTCAAAAACAAAATGCATCCTTCTGATGAATACAAGAAACACACCTAGACCTCAAAGACAGACATCACCTCAGTGTAAAGGGTTGGGGAAAAAAATTACAATCAAATGGACCTAAGAAACAAGCTGGTGTAGCAATCCTAATATCTAACAAAATAGACTTCAAACTAAAATCAATCAAAAGAGACAAAGAAGGACATTTCATATTAATCACAGGAAAAATCCATCAAGAGGAAGTCTCAATACTGAATATCTATGCCCCAAATATAAGGGCACCGTCATATGTGAAAGAAACACTTCTAAATTTAAATCATACATTAAACCACAGACACTAATAGTGGGAGACTTCAACACTCCACTCTCACCACTGGACAAGTCTGTCAGACAAAAAATTAACAGAGAAATAAGGGGACTAACAGATGTTATGACTCAAACGGACTTAACAGACATCTATAGAACATTCCATCCAAACATAAAATAATATACCTTCTTCTTAGCAGAACCTGAAAACAACCTAAATGCCCCTCAACCAAAGAATGGATACGGAAAATGTGGTATGTTTATACAGTGGAGTGCTACACAGCAGAAAAAAAATGACATCTTGAAATTTGCAGGCAAATGGGTGGACCTAGAAAATAACATACTGAGTGAGGTAATCCAGACCCAGAAAGATAATTATCACATGTATTCATTCATAAGTGGCTTTTAGACACAAAGCAAAGAAAACTAGCCTATAATTCACAATCCCAGAGAACCTGGACAACAAGGACCCTAAGAGAGATATACATGGATCTAGTCTACAAGGGAAGTAGAAAAAGACAAGATCTTCTGAGTAAATTGGAAGTGTGGGGACTATGGGAGAGAGTTGAAGGGGAGGGGAGAGAAAGGGAAGGGAACAGAGAAAAATGTATAGCTCAATAAAATCAATAAAGAAATAACAGCCATTTGTTGTCCACTAAAAAAAATAATAACTTGGGGAAACTTAGTTGCAGGACCATGATTTCCTCAGAAATATCTATTGTAATAATGTGAGCACCTGTAATGTGGTATAGAGTTCCTGCTCAGTTGTTTCCGTAGTATTTCCTTCCATCTTTAAGCATGGAAGTTAACTGGTCACAGAGCCACTGGGGCACTGACCTGGCCTTTCCATCATCAATTGCTTATTTCTTTCGTCCCAGTGAGCCCCTCATACCCTAACTGTGGGAAAAATAAAGTCCATCTGTGCAAAGTGCTTGATGAGGGAAACAAAGAGTTCTCTGTGCTTTGTTTTTCCAGGGACCAGACAGAAGGAGAGAGAGCCACATTCTTAACACTCATAGTCACCGGAGCTTCACCGCAAAGGGAAGGGGAAAGGGAAATACCCACTGATAAATAAATACATAAGCCGTTCACTCGGTTAAGGAGACTGTTGGCCGGACGTGCAATCTCTGTCCCTGTGAAGGGCCAGGCGTTCAAGGTCATCGCTGGCTCTGCAGTGAACTCCTGGCCAGCCAAGGGCATGTGAAGCTCTGTATCATAAAGGCCAAGAAACAGGAAACAGGTAGACAGACAGGTAAAGAGAAAGGGAAGGAGGGAGAAAAGAAAGGAGGAAAGGAAGGGAAGAGGAGGGAGGGGGGAATATTAAATCTATCTGGACTTGTACCATTTTGTGATCAATGTTTTTAATTTCCTCTATAATAGCACAATGTCTAAATAGAACTTTATGGAAGTGGAAAAACAGTAAGCAGAGAATTCAGTTCCTGGCGGACTCACAATACTCATTAATGAGCAAGGAAGATGGGACATCTCTAATGCAGCAGGACTTAGTTTGAAACAAATGTAAAATCTTTTTTCATATAAAAACTATCTCTTTTCTTTCCTCTTTTGAAAATAGAGTTCTTTCATACAATATATTGTGATCATGGCTTTCCCTTCCCCAGCTCAGATGAGATCCTCCCCACCCACCCAAATTCACATCCTTTCTTGATCTCTCTGTTTAGAACACAAGCAGGCATCTAAAGAAAATAATAATAAAATAAGATAAAAACCCAACCAACCTGAATAAGACTACAGGAGTTTGAATGTAATAGGCCTTCATTATCCCAAAGGGAGTGGCACTATTAGGAGATCTGGCCTTGTTGGAGGAAGAGTATCACCTTGGGAGTGGGCTTTGAGATTTCTTTTTTGCTCAAGTTTTTCTCAATGTGACAACCAATCTACTTCCTGTTGCCTTCTGATTAAGATGTAGCCAGCACCATGTCTGCCTGTGTGCAGCCCTGCTCCCTGTCATGACAAAAATGGACTGAACCTATGAAACTATAAGCGAGCCACCTCAATTAAATGTTTTCTTCATAAGAGTTGCCATGGTCATGGTGTCTTTTCACAGTAGTAGAAACCCTAAGACAAAAACAAAACAAAGAACTGACCACAAAAACAGGGAGCTAAAGAGAAAGAGCACCAGAAAAACATATAGACACAGAGACACACACATTGACAAACAGAAACCCATAAAAACAGAGACCATTTGTGTAAGTAAAGGATCTGTGTCTTTAAAGACCATGGAAGAGCTGCTTTATAGCTACAGCCTGGGAGTTTGAATGCATGACATGTGTAGGGTGAGTCGGTAATGAGCTAGAGGTTAACAGAAAAAACGTCACAAATGGGGCTTCTGGAAGTAGCGAAAGAATACAGTTTCAGAGAGAAAGAACAGTACAATGCTACTCTCTGTTGTTCTGCTTGGGTCTGTTTCTTCTGGTTAAGACAGCCAAAGGTGAGGGGACTCTGCTGGAATGTTAAGATGGCATGGGACCCTGGAATGTGAAGAGGAGTTGAAATATGTAGGCACAGACCCTGGGAAGGGACCTAAGCAAATGCCCACGAAAAGAGAGAATAGCTTTCTCCAAATGTTTGAAGCTTTGTTACATGGCTGAAGAGTCAGGATTGTTCTAACTGTAGCAGAAGGAAGCCAGATTACACAGGAGAGCTTGTGAAAAGCTGGAGGGGTATCAGTTGGAGGTGGCTGGTCATGCAATCAGGTCTCCTTTGCTTACAAAGGAAAAGATAGTAAGAGAAAACCCCACTCACCAGAAGGAAGACGCCAGCTTTGAACATTGTGGACTTAGAAGTTTGTATAGCTGCCATTCTTCTACATGTGTAGCTTTTGGTCTTTCCATAGCTGGCCAGCTGGAGAGGACATCTGTCAAAGAGACACTTAGCCCCCTGCTTTTAGCTGTCAGATGCCTGAAACACCAGAGCTCAAATAATTAAAATTTCCCCCAGGAATCCCATGCTGAGGGAAGAGAGGGCTACCGGCTAATGCCAGCCAGAGAAGGAACCTGCCTCTCATGAAGAGATTTCACACAATTCTGACAATTTGTCAGCCCACTTTGCAAGACAGAACAGAGCTCAGACGGTTATGCGCCAGTGACAGGTAGGGCCACACCGACACGTAGGGCCACACCATGTCCAGGACTGTTCATTTTCCACAGCTCTTGCTATATATTTAAACCTAAACCTCACATCAGCTCCATGAAGGTGGTATCACAGGGTCTCTAGGTTCACTTCTGCTCATTGTGGCCCTCGCTTAATAAATCTATTTTCTCTGATTTTAAGTTGTCTCCTTAATTGGAACTCTGGGAATAGGTAGCTGAGCCTAGTTTGTAAGGGTTTCCAGGGCCCAGCCCATGCCCTAAAAACTTTGGTAACATCCTGATACGTGATAGTCAGGAGACCCATCGAAAGCCAGAGTTTATGTGAAATTGCAGTTACAGAGAAGCTGTCCATCCAGCCATTACAACATGATGTCATGAAACATATGCATATTGCAGAATGATTAAACCTTGACTGTTTTAACTTTTTAATATATGTATACATTATATGTATATATACACATACTATTTGTGTGTGTGAGGTGGGGAACACACATCATGATGAGAATATGGAGACCAGTTGACAAACTTGTGGCATCTCTTCTCTCCTTCCGCCTTTGCATGCGTCCTGGGGATTAATCTCAAATCACCAGCCCTCTTCAGTAAGCACTTTATGAACAGCGCCATCTTGCCCTGAGGAGCTGTGCCCGGCCGTGTGTTGTGCAGTGCCGCAGCTTTTGATTTGTATGTGACTGTGGCTTCAGAAATATGAAAAGGGACAGAATTGCTTCTCCAGACAACTAATCCTTTGAAGCTGTTTTATATAAACAAAGAATGCAACACTGGAAATGATGGTCCTCCTGACTCCAAACTGAACAGAAATTCTCTTCCCAAAGCATTCCCTTCCCAAAGAGAGAATGCTCTTTATTTTCTTTCCCCAGCCCTGCAGCATGACAATGAACTTGTGCTTTCTCAGGCTGATTTATCCTTTCTGTCTTTCTCCCTCATTCTCAATCTCGAGCCGCATAAGGCTCAAGATTTTAACTGATAGCCTCTTGCATTCCGTCACAGGATCTCGGCTAGCAGGCTCATATTTCAAAGTTGCTTTTTGTGGTTTAAAGGCTTGGGGAAGTTCACTGTTGAATGTTTCTAAAAATGACTTTACCATTAGTTGGTTTCATCGTTTTCCCGAGGGGAAAGTTGCCCTCATGTTTTAAAGATGCTGGTCAAAACTTGGCATCGCACTCACTTGTTTTGATCCATCTTGGTTCATCCAGAAAGAGACTGTAATCCACAATGAACCATCACATGCCTCTGTTTTAAAGTTTATGTTGTCCTGGTCCCTTCCTTCCTAAAACACTTGGCCACAGTCATAAAATTCTGACTAAAAGATATATAATAATCAGATACCAATAGAAAATAATAAGTATTTTTGCAAAGCAAAAATGCTATTGTACATACGTATACAACACGAAAGAGAAAGAACTGTAGTGAAAGGAATTTATCATCATTTAAAGAAGAAGAAAATCTCATCAAAATATTTACTTAACAGATAGTTAGAAATGTACCATGTAAGTGTGGACAAACACGGCTCACATCCTAGCTCTCTATGATGGGAGACTTCAAAAGAAAATGGTGCTGCTTTTCTTCAAGTGTTAAAGGAGATTCAACTGCTTCCTGTAATAAAAAACAAAATAACAAGAATAATTTCCAAAAAACCATCACTTTTATATGTATTCCTCAGAGTTCATGTGCAACCATCATCGAATAATTAAATTAGGTAGACTTCCCTTTTCTGCAGCCTCCTGTGCACCTACATAGACACATGCATGTGATATGTATCTGTGGAATAAAAGTTAACTTCCTGCATTCATGAGGTTTCTTTTTAGTGCATCCAAGCTTGAAGACATGCCATCTGCACAGAAATATTTGGAAAGGCTCATAAACAATTTAAAGTCTTTTTTCCTCAGGTGCTTCCAGAGAGGAGAAAAATAAACACCCCTTTCCAAATGTTCAGAGATATAAAAAATAATGTCAGGCAGCACTTTAAACAGTCCCCTAGTTTCAGTGGCCTGTGATGGAATGTTGCCTGGGTGGTTTGGGTAAGAATGGTCCCCAAAGGCTCATGCATTTGAATACTTAGTCATCAGAGAGCAACACTACTTGAGAAGGATTAGGAATGGGCCTTTTGAAGTAGGTGTGTGATGTGTGATGTCCTTCTGTATATGTGTTCTTTTTATTGGTCAAGGAATAAAACTGTTTCAACCAGTGGCTTAGTAGAGTAAAGCCAGGCGAGAAATCTGAACAGAGATAGAAAAAGAGAGAGAGTAGGTGACGTCAAGGAGATACCATGTAACCACTGAAGGAGAAAAATGCCAGAACATTCCCAGTAAGACACAGCTTCGTGGTGATACATAGAATAATAAAAATGGGTTAATTTGAGATTTAAGAGATAGCTAGTAATACACCTGAGCCATTGGCCAAGCAGTGTTGTAATTAACTTAGTTTCCGTGTGATTATTCAGGTCTGGGCGACCAGCAAATGAAAGGTCAGTCACTGTTTACTTTATAGCGCCTAACATGGGACTCGAACCCACAACCCTGAAATTAAGAGTCTCATGCTCTACTGACTGAGCTAATGTCTATCCTCAGAGTGGTTATTTCATAAGCCTTGTTGGAGGAACTGTGGCACTGGAGATGGGCTTTGAGGTTTCAAGAAGCCCAAGCCAGGCCCAGTGTCTCTCTCTTCCTGCTGCCTGAGGATCCAGATATAGAATTCTCAGATACTTCTATAGCATAATGTCGCCTACATGTAGCCACATTTCCTGCCATGGTGATAATATACTAAATCACAGAACTGTAAGCAAGTTCAAATTAAATGCTTTCTCTTATAAAAGGTGCCATGGTCATGGTGTCTCTTCACAGCAATAGAACACTGAATAAGAGAGAAGTTAGTACCAGGTAGTAGAGTATTGCTATGATAGGCCGGACCATATTGTTTATTGGAAGAATATGAATTTTGGAACTTTAGATAAGGAAAGCAGTTGACTGCTTTAGGTTGGACTTAATAGGCCATAATAGTAGGAGTAAGGAAGACTGTAGCACTGAGAGATTATGATGGCCCAGCACAAGAGGTTTCAGAGCAGAAGAACATTAGTAAGAATAGCCTAGAGACTATTCTTGTGATATTTTGGTGAAGAATGTGACTGTTTTCTCCTTTTCTCCAAAATATCTGCCTGAGGCTAAATTGGACTGAATGCATTTTTGCATTGTATGTCTACAAGCCTGCAGGGGCCAAGAAGCGGAATGTGCTGATCTGGGTAGGAATGGCCCACATAGGCTCATATATTTGAATTCTTGATCATTAGGGAGTGGCACTACTTGACAGGGATTAGGAGGTGTGGCCTTGGTAGAGTAGCTGTGCTCTCATTGGAGGTAGCATGCTACTGGGAATGGGCTTTGGGGTTTCAAATGCCCAAGACAGGTTCAGTGGCCCTCTCCCTGCTGCTTACAGATCCAGATGTTGAACCCTCAGCTGCTTCTCCAGCACCACATCTGCCTATGCACTGCCATGTTCTCCACCATAATAATAATAGACTAAACCTCTGAAACTGTAAGCAAGCCCCAACTAAATGCTTTCTTCTATACGAGTTGCCTTGATCATGGTGTCTCATAGCAATGGAACACTAAGAGAGCAACCCTCCCCTCAAAATGTTGTAGGGGAGAATTGCTAAAGCCTGAGTCCACATAGGACAAACTGTATTCAAACTTCAGCTTCCTAAAGCTGAAAGAAGAGATCAGGACACCATGTGGAACGCGTGAGGTGGAAAGAAAGCTCAGCACTGGCCACATCAGGCTGACAGTGCTGCAAACTATGGGGTCATTCTTACTGGTCCTGGATCTGCAGTGAAACCCTTGTTTTTCCTTCACTTTTATTTACTACTGTCATTAATGGCAGGTTTTGTTTGGTTTCTTTTTTTCTTTTTTTTTTTTTTTTTTTTTTTTTGGTTTTTCGAGACAGGGTTTCTCTGTGGTTTTTTTTTTTTTTTTGGAGCCTGTCCTGGAACTAGCTCTTGTAGACCAGGCTGGTCTCGAACTCACAGAGATCTGCCTGCCTCTGCCTCCCGAGTGCTGGGATTAAAGGCGTGCACCACCACCGCCCGGCTTTGTTTGGTTTCTTAATCCCAGTGTTAGGTATTCCTTCTTAATGTTTTTCTCTCTTTTCTCCTGTGTCTTCTAATAATAATTCCTCAGTGAGTTTTACAGTGGTCAGTAACACCGAGTAAGAGAGTCCAGTCATCTGTAGGTGCTCAGCTTTCCATAGATTCAGTCATTTACTGTTTAACCCATCCCTTTGGCCTACAGTCATAGAGATTTTGTCTGGATCACGTGGCCCAGTCACCAAAAAAAAAAAACCTCTTTCTGTTTCCCTTAGAGATGATTGTGTCATGAGACCATGGTTTGATTTGATTGATGACATAAGTCTATGGCTACATCAGGAAACTCCCTCCCTCTTTTTTTTTCTATTTTGGAAGATTCTCCAAAATGTATAACATTTATCAGCTTGCTAATTAGACGGCTTTCCTCACCTCACCTCACCTGACCCTTTACTCTCGACCATCACACCGTAGAATGCACTCACAGCTCTTACTATTGTGCAGATATTTTCTTTTAGAAAAAAGACTGTAGGAGCTGAGGAGATGGCTTGGTGGTTAAAAAAGCACTGGCTGCTCTTGCAGAGAACCAGGATTTGGTTCCCAGCACCCACATGGTGTCTCACAACATCCTGAAATTCCAGTTCCTTGGGGTCCAACGCCCTCTCCTGTCCTCTGTGGGTATTGCACACATGTGGTACACAGACACATGTAAGCAAAACATTTATCTTAGTTGGGGTCCCTACCACTGTGACAAAACACCATGACCAGAAAGCAAGTTGAAGAGAAAGGGGTTTATTTGGCTTTCACTTCCACATACCTGCTCACCACCGAAGGAAGTCAGGACAGGAATGCAAACAGGGCAGGGTTCTGGAGGCAGGAGCTCACAGAGGCCATGAAGCAGTGTCCCTTACTGGTTTGCTTCTCCTGGCTTGCTCAACGCTTTCTCAGAGAAAGCAGGATTTCTGGCTCAGGGATGACAGCACCCATCATGGGCTGGGCCCTCCCCCATTGATCACTAATTGAGAAAATGTCTTACAGCTGGATCTCATGGAGGCATTTCCTGAAAACAGAGGCTCCTTCATCTCTGATGACTCTAGCTTGTGTAAAGTAGACACAGAAAGTCAACCAGTACACCATTAAAACATACAAATAAAAAATAAGTACATTCAAAAAGAGAGTCTGCTTATCTGTAGCTAAGGATATCCTTGTGACCTGCCCTAAATACTGCCTTTAATCAACTGACCAAATCAAACACTGAGAGGTCCGCATGGTAAGAACATTAAGGCGTACTTTTTAGTAAATAACTAGAGTGTGGTTTTACTGAAAATTACAGTGGGAAAAAAAATGAGACAAATCCAGACTACACTCATCCATAGGTGGCCAGGTTTCCATAGACTCAGCCATTGCTGCTTTAACCCATCACTTTGGCTTAGAGTCATAAAGATTTTATTTGGACCACATGACCACTCCTTTAAAGACCCTTTCTTTCTGTTTCCCTTAGCAATACTTGTGTCATGTGACTGTGGTTTGATTGATGGCGTGTCTGGGACTCAAGTTGAAAAAGCAGAGCCTCCCATTGCCTCTTCCTCCCCTCTGCTTCCTGGAAAACGGATATGGAAACAAGCTATGGAAATACAGAAAGATGAGTCAAGTCTGGAAAGACAACACTGCCACTGGGGGAAGAAAAAAACACACCCAAGGCCCTGACAAACAAGTGAAATTGTCTCCAGAGTTTACTTGAAAACAGATGAAGCTGGTTGTTGTTTAGGCTCCATATTTTAGCGTAGTGTTTAAGCAGCTGTAGTCATGGCCTTGGTCCTTCCCACGACTGGCAATTTGTTTAGGGTGGCCTTCAGACATCCTCAGTCACAGAACACATACCGAGTCCTGATAGCTTTGGGGTGTCTTTGCTCTCAGGAGCTGAGATGCACTTTTGACAGAATCATCTAGACCTCAAAGCTAAAGGTTCTAAATCCTGTGCTCACAGATGGAATTGGCCTGCTGGAATCAGGCTCAGGTCACAGACTAATGATGGAATCCATTCTTCACTAAACCTTTAAGTAAACATCTGTCCTACTCAAAATTAGTCTGAGGGTTGGAACGTGACTCTGAATAAATCTCTTTTTAGTAAATCAGCCTTCTCTTACTTAATGTTTAAGGAAATGCGACGTGATGGCTCTACGTTTATTCTTGTCTATCTGTTTACTCCACATCTGTCTATCCCTAACTCTTGCTTCTAGGGGTCAGTATATATTGTTGTCAATAACGTCCTATTTGTTAAACCATTGGCTGGTGTTTAGACTCGGGTCTCATGAGGCATTCGATAGCCTCAGGGTCTTATTATTGAAAGTCCAAAGCCACACTCGCATTGCTGGGGACATCACTCAGGGAAGTCAGACTCCATCAGTCCGGGTGTTTGTTCTCATTGGTAAAGAATGCAGACAGACACAGATGGCCAGTGAGCAAGTCAAGAGTTCACCTGGTAGAGGAAGTGGTTGAGAAAGTAAAAGCAAAACTCCTGTGCCAAGTCAGGGATAACTGGGGTATTGTTTTTTAAGGATCACCTCAAGAAAAAATTGGGCATTTATTAAGGGTTATAGATATTGATGAGATGGAAGTGTTTGGTAGGGGTCATTTGGTGAGTTGCATCTTTCATAATAAATGACATGGGACTAGAGACATGGCTTAGAGGTTAAGAGCTTTGCCTGCTCTTTCAGAGGACCTGGGTTGATTCCCTATGTCCACATGATGGCTCACAACAGTCTGTAACTCCAATTCTAGAGGATCCAACACCTTCTTCTGGCCTCTGAGAGCACTGTACAAACATAGTGAACAGATATACATGCAGGCAAAACGTCATACCAATAAAGTAATAGAAAAAAATAGTTATAACAAATTATATAACAAAGTATGATGTGTATATATTATTGATCTGAGCTGTAGGATATGTATACATGGTAAGAACAATTTTCCCTTCAATATAGGTCAAACACCAGACATGGGTGGCGTGTACCAGTCACCTAATGTGGTTTTAAAGGAACTGCAGGATTCTGAATATTTTATTCGGGGAAGATTTTAAATATCAGGGAAAACATCTGTGAAGCCCAAATCCCTTTCTCTTCTAGTTGGATGAATGGAGTGAGCAGCTTGTCTCTGTGCGTGTAAAAAGGGAGCAAATGGACTATCATGGGTGTCTGGGCCCTTACCTCCCGCCTCCCAGTCCTTCCTAATAAGGCAAATTTTTCCAGTTATTTATTAGCAACATACTGAACAAATCATGTGCCATCTTGCAGCCTCAGTTTCCCCCTTATAATTGCAAATTGACTCCTGTGTGGTGGAAGCCAGCAACACTTCGCCAGGAGACACCAAACCCCCAGTCACGGTCCTTCCTCTAGCGGAGTCAAACTTTCCACACCGCTGAACAGTAACACATTAGCAACTGAGAAGGTCAAATACTTTAGTTCCGCTTCAGTTTGAAGTGAGAGGGCATGCTCTAGTTTTCATCCATCGGCCCTAACCTTTCCTGAGGGAAAACCTGTCCTCGTGATTCTGATTCTTTCGAAATACTGTTTTTCCATTCCTTGGGCTGAACCTTCCCAGTGCCTCTAACATTTCCAGATATGCACGATATAAGATGTTTACAAAGGCTGTCCCCTTCCTCTGTGTGGTCCCCAGTATTCGGGATTCATGTCAGAGGACCCAAACCAAACCCACCACCTGAACCCCGAAGCTCACGTGCTAGTCTGATATCCATTTAGGATGGAAACTGTTTGTATTCTCTAGATTCATCATGGGCAGATCCCTTTAGCTTCTCATAATAAATCTGGACCAGAGGCAAGGTTTTACATGGAGTCAGGGTGCTTTGTCTAGGAATGCTAAAGAACTTGACTTGTGTTTGTTTAGGATTTTTGTTTGGTTAACATTGAAACATGTCTTACCAAAAAAACCCAGATTAGCCTCAAACTCGCAATTCTTTTGCCTAAGACCCCTAAGAGCAAAGATTACAGATGTATGCCACCACACTCGCCACTCAGCTAATTTTACTTAATGTCTGCGAAAGGGTATGGTAGGCCTGTCTAGCCTACAAGTTTCTAAATAACCAAAGATGTCTTTGCACTTCTGACACTCCTACCTCCACTTCTCAAGTGCTGGAATTACAACCAAATGCCAGTGTGGGTGACAATGCCTTCCATCTCCCAATACTTCTGCTGAGTCTAGGCATCAAGAGTGACTGAAACACGAGGATGCTACTGGGATGTCACTCCAACCTCCCCTCAACTCCCTGGTCCTTGGGAATCTCCACTGAAGCAATTCAAATGAGACCCGCAGAATATAGTGTAGAAAACAGAATTTATTACCGAGTAAAATTGGGGGCACTCTCAAGGGGCATGAGGGGACAATAAGCAAAGGGGCCGTGACTCCCGAAAACACATTTATGGGGTGAAGAGGGACAGTGGTCTAAGAGACATTGTGCCCCACTAGCATGCTTTGGTGGCGCTTTTATTTCCTTGCAGCACATAGAAGAAATGGTTTTCCTGAAGGATCTTTTCCTACTCGGATGATTGACAGGCCCCTTCCATTTGGTCCTTATCAGAAAACACACAGCTAGACAGCAATCCTCTGATTTGGGGGTGGGGGGGGGGGCATCTCAGAATAATATGTCTCTACCCAAGGCCAGATCACTCAGATCCCATGGTTTTGAGCAGTAATCAAAGCTGCTGGCTGTGGAAAGGGCGGGGGGGTCCATCCTCAGATACCCTCATACCTGCTAGTACCTGGCTAGCTGCCTAAAGGATTAAAACACCTATGTTTATTGTGGCTTAAGTCAAATCCCCATCAGATGAACTTGAACAAAACACTATTATCTCAATTTCCTGACTGACAGAATCCCTGCACTTTCAGATAAGCTCCTTTGTATGGAAACAGAAAACAGATGGAGGGAGCATATAAATGCATACAGCCTGTGTTATAAACACAAGATCTCTCTGAACACATGATTTTCCAACTCTGCTGAGTTTCTTTGTTTATAAAGTGGGAATTAAACTGTTGAATCATGGGAGGATCAGCTGAGTTAGTATGGCACATTGGTCAAATAAGGTAATTATAGTGGGTTACGGCCCTCAAAATAGGAGAGTTGTGCCCTTTGCATGAATGCAACTCCCCCTTCAATTATACTTCAAGACATTTTAAAGGAAGTCAAATACTAAATGCTTAAATATTTACAAAGGTCACCTGGAAACTACTCTATTTCACAGCAGGAAAGTTAGAGTAACCAAACTGTCTCCAGGAGATGAACAAACGAGACAGTCCCCTGTGTTCTCTTAGCCGCTGTTGTTCTAAGAACCACATACGCATAAATCCACACCAGAAGCCAATTCAAATGTGATATGTTGTTCCTAGATAGAAATAGCGAGACATACATTATATAACAACTTATTTCTACAGATGAAGTAATTCACTTCCTCCATTTCCGGATTGTGTCCTTGTGCTGATCATAACTTTGGTTGCTACTGGAGCTAGTTGAAGGACTCACCATCCATCATGACCCTCTCTAAACATGCAGAGAAGACATTGAGACTCTCACTTTGTCAAGCTTAGCATCCACTGTGTGTTGATGGCTGCAAAGAAATTTTGTTTTGTTTATGAAGTATTGATTTGTGTTATTTTTATTCCTGGCTATATCCCCTATTTCACTCATCTACAGTTATTTTAAATCTTCATGAAGACCTTTTTTTTTTCTGGTAAGGAAAAACAAATTTTTAACAAAGCTTGTGAACTTCTTTGTCCTCCCATTGCATCAAATTCAGAGCCCAAAAGAGCAAAATATTGTTGGGGTGGGGGGGATCTCAAAATCAACTTGACCTAGCTCAATCCAGTTTCCAGCTCTTTCCTGACCACATGGGAAAGTAGACTCTTCTGTTGTTCTCTTGGTAATGTGATGTGGTCACACGCTGTGCTGCATCTGTTCTTGCAAAAGGCAAGGCTTGCTGAAAACGCCTTCCCCGTCCCCATTCTTTCCCAACACCGATGACCTCATGACTGCTTTAGAGAGAAAACAAGCCTGGCCCTTCAAAACAGCCTCAGACTCTCATCTAAGACCTTCCCCCATTTGTTTAAACGCCCAACCTCCCCAACTGCGACCTAGCATTCCTCAGTCCTCTGCTGAGTCTGAGGTTCATCAGAAGATAACAAAATGAGCATTTCTCAATAGAAACCGTGCCTGTGTTCAAGAAGCTACAGTCTTCCAAAAGAAAGTCCTGGTGTCTTTGATACAGAATACAGAAAGTTTTGAGTGTCATTCAGGGCCACCATTAACAGAACAAAGTACCAAGGTCACTGCTGAATCCAGTGAATCATGTGAAATCTGCATATAACTGGAGTCATGATTTTGGGGGGAAAGATGTGAAAAAAATAGAGGTTTCCCAAGGGAAGAAAGACCTTGAACAAAAAGATGAAAGTAGAAAACAGCAAAAGACTATAATTATAATTAGTACAGCTAATTCACCTTTTTTAATTCGGAGAGAATCTGAACAGAAACACAAAAGGGCTCCAGATAAGAGCCAGATTTGGTCTGTAATGCTGACCCCAAGTTGCACAGATTTATGCAAAAATCAGTTTTCAAAGTCACAGATGAGTCTCCATCAGTCAGAGGTGTTTAGTAGCATAATATGGCAGCCACATCTGGAATGATTAAAATTGGTGAAGTTAACATCTTATCTTATCTTAGATATTTGCTGCCTGACCCAAATAATAGACACGAGGAGTCACAAAGAAACTGTGGGAGCCGGGCGGTGGTGGCGCACGCCTTTAATCCCAGCACTCGGGAGGCAGAGGTAGGTGGATCTCTGTGATTTGAGGCCTGTTTGGTCTACAAGAGCTAGTTCCAGAACAGCTAGGACTGTGACATAGAGAATTCCTGTCTCAAAAAAAGAATTGGCACTTTCCTTCACAAGAGTGCTAACTGTAGAGATACAAAATATAAAGAGATGGGGAGAGAAACAGTAGGAGAGAGAGAAAGAGAGAGGTTTATATTCTACATACAAGATATTCTTTATCTTTCATGGGTAACAGTGATACTGATTCTGCCACATTCTGGTTACCAAGTAGAAGGAAGTTTTCAGAAAAATAAGAAATTGACTCAAAACTAATACATAGCTGGGCGTGATAGTGCACCCTGTAATCCTAGCATGCAGGCACCTAAACCAGCCTGCAGGAGACTGAACCAGCACACAGGAGGCCAAGGATGACCTTGAACTTCTAATTCTCCCATCTCTGTACTGGGATTACAGGTGTTGACTGCAATATTCAGTTTATGCAATGCTGGAATCAGAACCAGAGCTTCATGCATTTTGGGCATGCTAGATTCCCAGTCTAAAACTGTTCATATTTTAAGACAAAAAAAATTTAAAAACCACCCATAAGTGTTGACTATGTGCTGGTCCTCAAAGATGTGCAGCAGCTCAGTCCCCTTTGGCCACTGTCTCCTGTATGTGTCTACACTGCTGAGACACGCCCAGCTCTCTATGGCCCCTGCAGCTTCCCTGTGCCTCCCCGTCCACTGCTTCCCTGTTCCTGTTCATGTGATGCTCACATGGCATCGGATCTGGGCCTGGAAAGCTGACAGCTCTTTAGCCAGGGCTTTACCGCAGCTGATGAGTATGTAAGCTGTTCATTTACTACATCAAAGAACGGAAAGAGCCACAGGCCATACCCCTAATGTTCTGTATGGAACGCGAGTGCGGGAGACTCCAGTCAGATGACTTGGAGACACTGGATGCTGCAATCATCTCATTAAAGCAGCATGAGCTAACAAAACAGATTAAGCAGAGAGTTTCCTCCCATGTATAAACAAGGATTTGTTTAACAACCCACACCTAAGACAGAAACAATGTGAGATTTGGTTTAGAAATAGAAATGGCATTTGAAGAATGCCTGGGTAATTTCTAGATGCGCTGATTTCAAATAAGGTAAAAATGATGATGTTCAAATCTGTGCTCTCCTTAGTAACTGAAATTATATGAAAACGTGTGTAGATGTGATGCAGCTTTGTGTTATTGATGACACTGGGCATCATTAGCAAAGGCACGTTGGCAAAGGGCACTCATCCCTGTCTAGGATGCCCTCACCACATGAGGTAACATCGTGGTATGAGTTAGACTTGGCATGTGATTATTGCAAGGATCACATCCCTCTCCTCCCACCCCTCCCCGCATTTTACTTCCATTTGAATAAGCATGGGACGACACGAGAAAAAAAACACAAAAACTGTTTATCCCAGGGCATTCGTAGGAAACCTTTCTGGATGTTGTCTGCACCATTTCCCACGAAACACAATAGTGAAGAACCATTGGATGAAGAACCAAGTACCCCAGTCTAACTTTAGCCATTGTGCCCGTAGGTACAATTAGACCCTCTCATTAGAAATGCATGCTATTGTGTGAGTCTGTTGCATGCACCGCTGAAAGCAATCATCATTGCATGCCTGCAAGTGGCTTATAATGAGACACATATTTATGTCGGCAGAATGTTTTTCCAATTGAAGGCGCCCTCTCTTTTTCTCTGCTCTACAGCTGAGAAACTGTGGCAGCCTACGTGACCCTCGGGACATCCTCAGATGATCACAGATTTTGCTAGACTTGAGGTGTAGTTTTGTAAAGTATGCACTACGAGCAAGGGAAGTAAGAACCTGCCCAGAACTTTTAAAAATCAAAACAGGCTACTTAAAGTACTAAAAGGTTAGTATATTGTAGCATTATCTTAAAGACAACTTTATGCACATATTATGTATCACATGTATAACACCTAGACCCCATGAGGGTAGTTTTTTTAAGAACATATGACTCGAAGTGAATGGCCCTGCTGAGGGAAATGTGAGCAGAAACTGGGTTTAAATACTTCCTTCTCTGATTGGTGGTAATACAATCTAAGAGTCTTACTCATGCTCAAACTCAATTATTCCTCCTGACTGTAGGGATAAGAACACGCCTTAGGGGGCGTGTTCGCCTCGGGCTAATGTCTGCCTATAAATTTGGCGAGCAAGCTCCGAGCGCTTGCTTCTGCTTTCCTGGTCTCCGCGGGAACGGTGGTTCTGTAAGTCTATTTCTACATTAAAGCTATATATATATATATTTACACTCTGTCTGCATTCATTTACGCCGTTACATTTTGGCGTCCAACGTCGGGCTATTTTGCCCCCGACTCAAGCGGGTAGCCCGCTAGCTAACACAGCACCCTCCCCGGTGCTGTTTTTCAGTTCGTGACTCCGGCCCCAGTGCCGAGTCCAAGACCCACTCGGCGACACAGGCCCATTCTGCCTGCCTTGGCTAAGTTTTGCAGCGGAACCCCACTGCCTGAATTAGCAGAAGCTCAAGTACTTGCGGTTTTGCAACAAAAGCTGCCACAGCGTCAGATTTGGTCTGTTACAAAGTGACTTGGCCGGTTGTGGTGGCCCACGCCGGTAGGATTTGCTGAAGGAGGCAGAGGCAGGAGGATCACAAGTTTGAGGCCGGCCAGGCAGTGGTAGAGCACGCCTTTAATCCCAGCACTTGGGAAGCAGAGGCAGGCAGATCTCTGTGAGTTTGAGGCCTGCCAGGCCTTGGTAGTGCACGCCTTCAATCCCAGCACTTGGGAGGCAGAGACAGGCGGATCTCTGTGAGTTCAAGGCCAGCCTGGTCTACAAGAGCTAGTTCTAGGACAGGCTCCAAAAACACAGAGACCACCACTGGCAGGAACCGATCTTTGCAGGTAAAAAAATTTTCTTTTATAAATAAAATGTCTGAACACATTACTGTTCAAGAATTTAATGATTTTTTTAATTGTACCATGTGGGAGATTTTACAAGAGGTGTCTATCACCCCACATATATGGATCCTTCTGGGATTCGTAGTTTTCATTGGCACCAAATGGTTTGATAATAGAAATATGATAAAGTCTTTACGAGACGAATCCAGGATTCTTAAGGTAGAGATTGAACGCTTAAAAACAATTGAGAATGACAACAATCTTCTCAAGAATCAGTTTGAAGTTCTCCAGGCTGATAACAATATTCTCAAGAATCAGGTTGAAGTTCTTCAGGCTGATGTTAAGGAGAAATTCATTATTATAGAAGAGGGAACAGCTGATCTGGACCATAAGATTCAGTCCCTTTCTGTAGGAAATGAAACATTAACTGAGAGAATCAAAACTGCTGAATGTGACAATCGGATTTTGTCTAAAGCTTATGACAGATTGACGGAAAGATTGTCAATACAAGAAGGCACGGTTTATGCCATAAAAATTATGTCCAAAGATGAGATGTTATCTCTAACGGACAAACTTCATACATTAGAATCCTCAATGAAGGCTTTGGAACATAATTCTGGACAGGAGATTCAGACATTGCAGAAGGAAATGGTGAATAGAATTGAAAAGATTGAGGAATTTCTAAATTCTGATGAAGAAGAGCAAAGGGTAGAAAGGAAAATTTTAACTACATCTGTGGGTAAGTCTCTCCGGGACAATTTCCACAAAGCTCTACCTACAGCTCTACCTGCCTTTCCCGTAATAACAACAGAGAAGGTGATTGGTTCCAAAAACCCTAGGGTCATCAAGGAGGATACATGGGAGCCTGTGCGTATGAATGATCTCAAGGAAATAAAACAGGCTGTCATGACTTTTGGGATGCAAGCCTCTTTTGTTAAAGAGATGCTAAAATCTTGGGCCACGACAAGCAGAGCAACCCCCTCAGACTGGCTCCAGCTGAGCTCTGCGGTACTGGAGAGTGGACCCCAATTGAAATGGAAATGCTTATTCAGGCAAGAGGCTAGACTCTTAGAACAGCAGGAAAAAGCAAAGGGAATTGACATTTCCCTAGATCAAATTCTAGGTGAAGGGCTCTTTTCTGATCCTCAGGAACAAGCTAATTTGGATGAAAACACACTCTCCATGTGTACTACAGCAGCCTTAAGGGCTTGGGACAGGGTACAAGACCCAGGACAGAGAATGGAATCATTTGTCAGAGTTAAACAGGGTCAGAGAGAACCCTTTAGTGACTTTTTACAAAGATTAACTAAGGCTGTACAAATAGGAATATCTGACCCAGAAGCAAGACGTATAATGATTGAGTCTTTGGCTTATGAAAATGCAAATGTGGAATGCAAAAGGATTTTGGGTCCTTTAAAGCTCAGATCAGCACCGTTGGAAGAATGGGTCTTGCATACACTCAATGTTGATACATTTGATTATGGCACTGAAGCATGGGTAGAAGAAGCAATTTCCAATGGTAAAAGGAGACACCAGAATACCAAATGTTTTAATTGTGGAAAAATGGGTCATATTAAAAGGAATTGTAAACAACGGATTTTCAGAAATAATAATAATAATAATAATAATAATAATGCATCTTTCAGAAATAATAATAATAATGCATCTTCTAGAAATAACAGAAATAGGAGGACTCAGCCTTCAGGTTTATGTAGAAGATGTGGAAAGGGCAGACATTGGACGAATGAATGCAGGTCTACAAGAGATAGACAAGGCAACCTGATACAGCCGGGAAACGTGAGAGGGGGGGCCTCACAGGCCCCCATGGCAAACATGGTTCAGTCATATCCAGTTTCTGCAGAGAACGTGCCTCATCAGGACAATTAGGAAGCCCCATGCCTACTGTTACAAGCAATAATGATCAGAAAGATAAGTTACGTGTGTTTTGGCAAACTTCTATAAATGATCAAAGACCTAAACTGAGAGTGTGTGTAAATGGCATTTTTATTACTGGCCTGCTGGACACAGGTGCTGATGTAAGTATCATTACCCCAGAATCTTGGCATCCGTATTGGCCTCTTCAAAATGTAAATGTTCTGCTCCTGGGAATTGGAACCCTATCTCGAGTAAGGCAGAGCACGAGATGGGTTGAATGTATAGGGCCAGAGGGACAAATAGGAAAATTAAAGCCATATGTAGCCAATATTGCAATGAATTTATGGGGTCGTGACCTATTACAACAATGGAATACTGAAATTAACATTCCTGCTAAATCTAGAGCCTATATTTCTGAGAATAATATTAAAAGATATTACAAACTGAGAAAACCAGCCATTCGGGCTGTAAAAGAACAAGCAATTGATGTCCCTTCAGAGATACCAACAGCCTTGCCTCTAAAATGGTTGACTGAGAAACCAATATGGACAAAGCAATGGCCTTTAGCTGAGGAAAAGTTACAGGCTTTAGAACAGCTGGTACAAGAACAATTAGATGCTGGACATATAGAAGAATCTACCAGCCCTTGGAATTCTCCTGTATTTGTGGTTAAGAAAAAATCAGGTAAATGGAGAATGGTGACAGATCTCAGGGCCATCAACAAGGTTATTCAACCTATGGGCCCTCTGCAATCTGGAATTCCTTTGCCCTCTTTATTACCAAAAGGATGGCCTCTCATAGTTATTGATTTAAAGGATTGTTTTTTCACTATACCTTTGCAAAAAGAAGATAGAGAAAAATTTGCCTTCACAGTGCCTAGTTATAACAATTCTCAACCTTCGAGGAGGTACCACTGGACCGTTCTCCCCCAGGGTATGTTAAATAGCCCCTCCCTGTGCCAATATTTTGTGAACCAACCATTGCAAATAATACGCAAGAAATTTCCCAAATCTATAGTATACCATTACATGGACGACATCTTGTTATCCGATTCAAACATGGATACCTTGAACAGACTGTTTGAAGAAATAAAGATACTTTTACCTAAATGGGGATTGCAAATAGCTCCTGAAAAGATTCAGAAGGGAGACTCTGTTAATTATTTAGGTTATAAAATAGGTTTGCAAAAAATTAAGACACAAAAAGCACAAATTAGGAGAGATCGCCTACGGACTCTTAATGACTTTCAAAGACTGTTAGGAGACATTTCCAGTCTACGACCAGCTATTGGAATAACACCTGATCTAATAATTCATTTGAACAAAACCTTGGATGGTGATAAGGATTTAAACAGTCCCAGAGAATTAACAGCTGAAGCAGAAAAGGAACTGACAATGATTGAGGAAAAATTACAACAGGCACATGTGGACAGGGTGAATCCAGAGCTCGATTGTATTCTCGTCATACTACCATCAAAAATTTCTCCTACAGGAATTTTAATGCAGAGAGATGATATTATTTTGGAATGGATCTTTTTACCACATAAACCAAGTAAGAAACTGAAAACTTATGTGGAAAAAGTCTCTGAGTTAATTATAAAAGGCAAGCTGAGACTTCGTCAACTAGCAGGCATAGACCCAGCAGAAATTATAGTGCCTTTCACTGCTGATGAACTAAAGAAATTATGGGAAGATAATGAACCATGGCAAAGAGCTTGTGCTAATTTTTTGGGAGACATTAATAACAACTATCCAAAAAGCAAGCGGCTTAACTTCATAAAGAGAACCTCTTGGATTCTTCCTCGAATCGTCCGTGATGCTCCAATAACTGGAGCCCGTACATTCTATACTGATGCCAATAAATCAGGGAAGGCAGGTTACAAATCAGAAGACTTGGATAAGGTGGAACAAAGTCCGTATAATTCTGTCCAGAAGGCGGAATTATATGCCATTCTTATGGTGCTAAGGGATTTTAAAGAACCTATTAATATAGTTACAGATTCACAATACGCAGAAAGAGTTATTTTACATATTGAAACTGCTGAATTTATACCTGATGATACTGAACTAACCTCATTGTTCCTCCAGGTTCAAGATTTGATCAGGAACAGGCTTTGCCCTATGTACATAACACACATCCGTTCCCATACGGGTCTGCCAGGTCCTCTAGCACAAGGTAATGCAGAAATTGATCAATTATTGATTGGTAGTGTGCTACAAGCCTCTGAATTTCATAAAAAACATCATGTTAATAGCAAAGGTTTGAAGAAAGAGTTTTCAATTACATGGCAACAAGCTAAGGAGATTGTAAAGAAATGCCCTACTTGCTCTTTCTATAACCAAACGCCACTGCCTGCAGGGGCTAATCCAAAGGGCACCCAAAGGAATGAAATCTGGCAGATGGATGTGTTCCACTTTGCAGAATTTGGCAAATTAAAATATGTACACCACACCATAGACACGTATTCAGGTTTTCAATGGGCTACTGCCCTGAGCTCAGAAAAGGCTGATTCAGTAATCACACATTTATTGGAAGTTATGGCCATCATGGGTATACCTGCGCAAATAAAGACAGATAATGGTCCAGCATATGTATCTAAGAAAATGAAATGCTTTTTTGAATATTATAATATAAAACACATTACAGGTATACCAAATAATCCTACAGGTCAGGCAGTTATAGAAAGATCAAATCGTACTATAAAGGATATGCTGAACAAACAGAAAGGGACCGAAAATACCCCCAGAAATAGATTACATAATGCTTTATTAACCTTGAATTTTCTTAACGCTAATGAGAAAGGAACGACAGCAGCAGAAAGACATTGGATAATGGAAAAGTCTGCTGAACTAAATCAACCGATTTATTTCAAAGATGTGCTGACCTCTCAGTGGAAGCCAGGAGATGTGCTACGTTGGGGAAGGGGTTTTGCTCTTGTTTCCACAGGAGAAGAAAAATTGTGGATACCATCAAAATTAATAAAGTTTCGATTTGAAGAGGAGAAACCTCTTGGAAAGGAGAAATGACAACTCATCCACAACGATGATATTCATACAGGTGGTAAGAAAAACATATAAAATGGGGGCAGGGTTCTGTTCTTATCTCCACAGGGAAACACTCATCTTTGAGAAATTCAAGGAACCCTGGTTGTTTGGATACTGACAGATGGAAAAATACCTGCCCAATAGGAAATATCAAGACAACTGAATGGGTTGTGTAAGTAATATTAAACCATATTTCTAAATTTATAAAGCTGGTTTTGAAGTTGGACTCTGGCTCAGTCCCTCTCCAATTCCAAGCCTGTTGGTAAGAGAAAAACCCAGAGTTTCTGGAATTTCTGTCTCATGTCAAGAGCCATGATATGGGACAGAAAGAAATATGAGTTTAGAAAACATCTTTGCATTTCTTCATATCTATCATACTTTTCATTGAATATATCTATCATGTCTTTCATTGAATATATATATATATATATATATATATATATATATATGTCTATATGATTAATGTTTAAGTTTTTTATAATGAACAATGAGTTTTTCCTGAAGTGACATTTGAAGTTTCCAGGAAGAAGATGGGGCCCCATAACAACAACTCCACCTGGTTGATATGACGTCATGATACTGATAGCGCTACTACAAGACCTGCTTTTGATACCAGCTGCACAAGACAGTTCCAACTTGGTTAGCTGAAATGGTGCACATCTTATACAACATTTTGGCCAGACCTGCACGAAAATACTCAGAGACTATTTGCAATTTTAAAAGACATTATCTTGAAATTTAACCATCATTTTACTTTCACAGGATCCCCCAGAAAGAACGTCGCCCCTATGACAGCAGGAAGTAATTCTAGAGAACGACGTCCCCTCTCCCAGTAAAGTTTGCCCTTGGGTTTAGGGACATCATTTAGGGGTTGATTATAATTAGTATATGATTGAGGGTTGGGAGAGGAATTTTATAAGCTCAAGGATCATTTTGAAAAAAAAAAAAAAAAGAGGGAATGATGGGATAATAGATTTATAATTGTGAGTTACTGCTTTTAGACAAATATATTGGTATCAATTCTTGTATAATGAAACAAAGTTAAATTATATGGACTATTGTACGCATGCATGTTTCTACCTCTGTTTAAAACATTTTTATGTATTGACATATATTGTATTGATATATATATTGTATATATTTACCATATTGCAGTGTACATTTCTACCTCTGATTAAGATACTTATATAATATTTGTGTATTGATATATATTTACCTACTGCAATGTATATTTGTACATTGTTTATATTTGGAGGTCATTGTCCTCATTTGTTTCACAGTCGTTTATTGTCTTAGTCTTTAAGTTAGATAGATATTGAGAATTATATAGACTAATTGTCATCTAAGTTTGTCATTTATAATTAGACTAATCAGGTTCTTTAGATATATAGAGATTATACTCAGTATAGATAGATAATCTTCAACCTCTTCAAAGAGCTGTAGAATATGGCCTTTAATCTAACTCAGAGTTTCGTGATAGTGAGACACAATTGCTCCTGGCAACACCGCTCTATTCCCGAGAGAATGTTGAGCACCAAAAACACTCCACCTGGAGCCTTTCTATTTTGGCAGAACTGGCCTTTGGGCAAAGAAATGCCCATACCTCAACCACTGACACAGATACAGAGCGTGCATCAATGGATAAAACAGGACTGTCATATCCTGCCAAGACAGGGTAAGATAGTTTTGAAAAGTTCCTTGCCTTTAATAATGGTATGTCAGTTATGTTAGGCCTTAGCCAAAATTGGTTGACTCAACGTTGCAAACGAGACTTTGGGTGATTGCCCAGGTAGTCAGTTGTCTCTGTCAATTGTTGCACATTTTGGATATATCTCGTTTGTTGAGTAGTGTTTATTCCCTTCTTAGATCTTTGACTGAGTTGAAGATTATATAATTGTAGTTACTCTTTACATTATTTGGATTCCTTGAGATAGAATGTTTAGCAAAGCTTTTGTTCTCAATATTGTTTGTTATATTTATTATTTGTTGTTATTGTATGTAGTTGTATTTGGTTTAGTTCTGTCTTATTTAGACAAAAAGGGGAGATGTAGGGATAAGAACACGCCTTAGGGGGCGTGTTCGCCTCGGGCTAATGTCTGCCTATAAATTTGGCGAGCAAGCTCCGAGCGCTTGCTTCTGCTTTCCTGGTCTCCGCGGGAACGGTGGTTCTGTAAGTCTATTTCTACATTAAAGCTATATATATATATATTTACACTCTGTCTGCATTCATTTACGCCGTTACACCTGACTTTTTTTTTTAAATAAAAAATTTCTTTCAAAAGACCCAGGTTCGGTGTTTAAGGCGGAACTTCCCACATACACCCTACCTGTTATTCCAAAACCATTTTCCTACCCTCTAGCTTCACTTACCCAGATTCCTTTCTCAACTTACGCCCCCAACATACACACCTCCAAACAGCACAATATCCTCAAACTATGAACCTCCGGTGGAGCCCAGTTTACCTTTGACTAGAGTGCCAAGGGGACATCAAAATGACCCACTCCTTTGACTTTAACCAGCACAGCTATTGCTGGGAGACTGCCCACAGATAAAATTGCCAGCCAAGTACTCTCAACCTTCCCTGGAGCCAAGCAGAGACATGCACCCTTGTGTGAAGTGAAATTGAGTTTTGGTCTAAATGATGGCAAATTAGGATGTGGACTCCAGTGTTCCCCCAAGACTCTGAAAGCCCTGTGGCTATGAGAATCATGCGCAGCCCACCTTAATGTCTGCCTGAGTAACCAATTGACTGCCTTCGCCAACAACGCTCAACAATAGGAAAAATAGTCTGTTGGCTGAGGGTTTGTCAAGAGAGTTAGCAGAGGGCTATGCCTTGAAGGTCTCTTAGTCTGGTTAAACCTAACACTGCAAAAATTCAGTGCTGATGACAGAGACCCTGAAGTAGCCTGTGTCAGAGGTGACATGTGGACCTTGTCTGGTTGGGCTTCTTGCCCATTTAACTTCATTGGTACTATGTAGTATTATCCTCAGACATCAATTTCTCTTCAACAGTAGATAGCCCATTGCAGCGTGGATCTTGGTCCTATTCTAGGTCTGTAGTAGTCTTATCCTGCAGGACTTTGAACTCAAATTATGGCACTTCATTGGAGTTGATGACCATGACAGTTAAGTATGTCCCTGGTTATTCTGCCCAGAGCAATTCAGAACCCTGGGCCTCACTGTAGAGATAAGGACTGTGAACAGAATACAAGGTGATCAGAAAGTAGAAAAGCAAGGCATTAAAATTCAAAACTGTTGAGAGGAAGAAGTGTGAGGGCGATTTGTTTTATTAGGATGCTTTCCTGCTTCTCTTTCCTTTCTTTCCCTAACATTACCATAGCATTTCAAAATATCTTACAAGAAAAATATATTTGTTGTAATCTATCTTATGGGAATATAAAACTAAACACCATAATAAGACAAATAAAATTAAAAAACAAGGACTCAATGCATATTGTTAGAGTAAATAACTCAACCACAGAGGAAGAAATAAAGAAACGACAGTAGAAAGCAAATGTTGGTGTGGAAAGACCTCAACCTGTCTATAATTATCTAGTTATTAATTACCATTACTTAGGAAACAGCTTAAATCTTCAATAACCCACATGTCCGATCCAGATATTAATAGACAGTAACAGTATAACTTTCAGACTCCACTTTCAGCGATGAAAACATCATCAATGAAACATCTAGCCAGGCAACATCAAAGAACACTCTGCTCAACAGTTGGAGGATGTACATTCTCAATCAGCACATGGAAAAGTCCCCAGGGTAGATCATATGACAGGCCACAAAATAAGTCTCAACAAATTTTTCAAAAACTGTAATCAAACCAAGTATCTTTTCCAACCACAATGCAAGAAAGTTGGAAATCAGGAAGAAAAAAAACCAGCTCTGAAAACTACACAGAGACATGGAAACTGCACAACGTACTTCTGAATCAAGGAAGACACTGAGAAAGACACTAGAATAAACCTGTCTACACATACAACCCACAAAAAAGTATGGTGGGTGAATCACCAAGAGGGAATCAGTGCTTGCACAAAAAAAAGCAGAAAGTGTTGAAACACCTGCCACCATGCCAAAAAACTAAAATAATGGGAGAGGTGAAAGCCAAACCTTCTGTAATAGAAGAAATAATAAAGATCAGAGAAGGAACAAACAAAACAGAGGCTAAAAAATATCCCCTCCCCAAATCAATACAATGAAGTTCCTTTGACATGAACAAAAGAGACAAACCCTTAGCTAGACTAGCTTTAAAAAGATAGAAGACCCTTTATTTATGGCTAGAAACCAGGCTGAAGAGGGAGGGGGACTTGACTGGGGGAGGGGAAGGGAAATGGGAGGCGGTGGCGGGGAGGAGGCAGAAACCTTTAATAAATAAATAAATTAAAAAATAAAAAAGATAGAAGACCCAAACGAACAAACAAACTGGAAACATCACTGATGAAAGAGGAAGTGTTAGAGCAGACATCATGACTATTAACCATTATCAAGCGTGATGCACCAACAAACATGGCACCCTGAAGAAAGTCGCCAAATCCCAGACGGCTGCACCTTGTTAAGGCTGAAGAATGAAGCCACAGAAAATCTGAGCAAACCTGTAACTAACACAGGGGCTGAACTGATGATGAAAAGTCTCCCATCAAACAAAGCCCAGGAGAAGAGAACGTCCTTCCTGAGTCACACAAAACAGGAAAGCCATATCAATAAATTCTAAAACAATTAGAGAAGACTGAGTCTTTCCAAACACATGTGAGAAAGCAAACGTCACTCAGGCACTAAAACCAGACAAGCAGCGGGAAACAGAGGGGAAGGAGGGAGGCAAGGAAGGGGAAAAGGAGGAAGGGAGAAGATCACAGATCCCTGAACACAGATAGGAAAATCCTTAACGAAAACACTAGTGAGTCCATAAAGGGTCCCTCAATATGACTGTCAGACTCTAGAAATAGTGACTCCAAAATGGGAATTCCCTCAGGGATTTCATGCTGGGAGAAGAAAAGGGGAGCAGAAATGTTCTAGAAAAGAGATTTACAAGTTGACAGACAGGCTGAGACTATAGCTCAAATAATGATGGGTCAGTGGTGGGCAGACCACTCCACACTTCCACCTGAACTGCTTAAGCGTGTGTATCCATGGCCCTCCATTCAAACCGTACTCTCAGGTCAGCACCCCACAGATGGACTTGAGAGGGTCACTGGATCGCAATGTCCCTCTTCCCAATGTGGCTGCCTTGAATACATCTCTTTTCTCTGCTGCTCATGATTAATTTGCCTATTTTAATCCGTTTCCCTAGACTGAGTGACTAAAGTAAACTCCTTTAGATACAGATGGAAACACCATGCTAAACTGGTGGGTCACAAACCAAACCAAAAGGACAAGAAGTGGGTGGGGAACTTGGTAGTAAGGAGGTTGGCAGTGGGGAAAGATGACCAAAGCAAGTGGAGGCCAGGGTGTGACCAGGGTGGATGATACACATATATGACATTGTCAGAGAGAATAAATATAGAAAATTAGTGGACCAAAACCCTAATTAGAAAGTGTGTACACCATGGTCAAGTGGGATTCATGATGCAATTATTAATCAATAAACATGATAAATTATATTAACAGAATGAAGGACCCAAATAAATGGCAGCCCAAAATTCAAATATTCATATTTTCTAAGTTCAATTAAATAGTTCTAATAGAAGATTTCCTCAATACAATAAAATTCACACATGAAAAGTCCATAGCTAACATAAACTTTTTATTAGTTCTGGAGCAAGACTCTGTCCACTTTTACCACCTTTATTAAACATGCTAACTCCTAACCAAAAAAATCCGGCAAAGAAGGAAAGTGAAGGGCATCAAAGATTCAAAGCCAAATAAATAATTAAATAGAGAAAAACTAAAACCAAAAGTCCACTAAAAAGAAAAAAAACTGAGCTATTAAAACTAATGCATTTACTGTAGTTTCCGAACACAGAATCACTGCACAAAGTTCACAGTACCTCTGTACAGCAATAACAAATTTTCCCAACTGGAGATCAAGAGAGCCGCACCCCTTACAGCAGGTACAGCTCATGAGCTTAACTGAGCAATGAAGGATTTCCAACAGCATAAACCATGAAAATACTGACGAACGAAAGCAAATAACTGAGGAGCCTGCCTGACTCCGCTTTGAAGGCCGGAGCCACTATGCTGAATCTTTAAAAACAAGTTTCCATTTACTGTGAGAGCTGAGTTTCTTTCTGTTTCCTGGAACCTGACCTTCTCCAACCCACGACCTTGATTTGCTTTTGAGAATATCCTTTCCACCTGACCCTCTCTGACCCCTCCCTAATCTCATAGTGGCCACATGATTTTTTAAAGATGTTTTGTATTTCCTTATTGCCCCATTGTCTCACTTTTGTAAAAACTACTTGTGATTCTACTCCTAAAAAGGGGCCCAAGAGATGGATTCAGGGCTGCTCTTTTTAACCTGACGTAGGAGGCACTTGCTGGCCAGCTCTTAGATGCACCCCAATAAAAAAAATTAAGCTTGCTTCAAATTTGGCTCCAATTGTGGTAGTGGTCTTATTCTTGCCGTTGGGATTAACACAAGACACAAAAAAAAATGGAGGAAGACCCTACATTCTTTTTTTAATATATTTATTTATTATGTATACAATATTCTGTCTGTGTGTATGCTTGCCGGCCAGAAGAGGGCACCAGACCTCATTACAGATGGTTGTGAGCCACCATGTGGTTGCTGGGAATTGAACTCAGGACCTTAGGAAGAGCAGGCAATGCTCTTAACCTCTGAGCCATTCTTAAAATGGAACAAGCAATACTGTAATGTCTACAATACACAAAAAATCTGCAGATCCATTGTCATCCTCACCAAGTACCAGTGACTAAGTAACTGCAACAGCTCTGCTCACACAGAACAAGAAATGCCCACTTTCTCCTGGACCACCCGTAAGTCTTCCTTCCAATAAAGAAGAGAGCTGCGCAGGAGGCAAGCCTAGCAGTTAATAAATACAGAAAAAAGGTAGGATCCTTTGGCAGAATTGTACAATCCCCAAGGTCATAACTGGTCCTTGAAGGGTATGAAATTGTTGGGTAGATGGCATTGGAAGCAGAATGCTGTGTAATATTTTGTTTGTGTTCTGACAAATGAAGCTTGCCTGGAGATCAGAGGGCAGAGCTAGCCACTAGTTAAGCATAGGAGCCTGGCAGCTGAGGCCACACCTTTAATCCCAGCACTTTGGAGGTGGAGACAGGAAGTGATAAGGTGGGGTGTAGACAGGATCCCATCCTCTCAGACTAAAGAAAGAGAGAGGAAGGAAGCAACCAGCGGCTTCTCCCGGTTCTCTGATCTTCCGGGTTTTTACCCTGATATCTGATTCCTGGTTTTTATTGATTAAGATTAATTAGATTAACGCTTCATCAGACACTTCACATGGACCCAGTGAAACGCCTCATTGATTAGTTATGAATTCTAAAAGTTGAGTCGATTTTTATAAGGGACAGGATTTAACAGCTTGACCAAGTGACAACTGGACATCTGGCTGTCACGTGGCACACATAAAAATTGCACAAGATCAGCTGGAAATCCTGCCCCCAAATGAACTTTGATCAGAAGGCAGCAGGCACATAAACTGAGATTATGCAGAACTCTGAAAATAAAATCATATGAATTTCTCAAGAAGTCAATATCAGAAGAAAAGTGAGGGGTCAGGACCAATCTATATGGAAGGAAGTAGAACTTTGAAAAGCAAAATGTCAATACTGATTGTTGTCTAGAAAAAAAATGTGAACTCTAAAATAAACTTTAAAAACTAGAGAAAATTTTGAATATGTAATGCCTATAATTTAGTGATTTTGAATTATTGTTTATTTTCTGATCTGCTTTTCTGATTCTCTATCTCTGTGTGTGTGTGTGTTTGAATTATTGTTTATTTTCTGATGTGTTTCAAGACTAAAATAAAAGAAGGCTTCTTTTTTTGAAACTGCTTTTCTGATTCTCTCTCTCTGTGTCTCTATGTGTCTCTCTGTCTCTTTGTGTGTGTGTGTGTCCTCCAAATACAACTATCAAGCCCTGAACAATTAAGCCATGTGTGGTTGTATATTTAGAGCTCATCCCTATGGCACATCAAACAAACAAATCAAAGAGCATGAAGTGCTAAGGGACCCAAATGTCCACTATTCAGCCCAAGTAGCACGGAGCTCACCTGGGCCACTTCTGAGCCAAGGGAACAGAATGGTCTTCCTCACACACATCCTCCTAAGCCTACCAGTCTTGAGCAGTGTCTCCATGAGGACAGGGACAGCAAGCTCACTGTGGAGAAGGATGAAAACACGGCAAAGACGTTTAGTTAAGAAAATGCTAGATCTTGAAGTCAGTGCTTTAATGACAAAATGGGCTAAATTCAGTGCACACTTTGTCTGCACAGTCCCTTTTTCTTCACAGAAGTCCTTCGTGCTGACACATAAGTGGCAAAGTGTTCTAGATTATATAGTTTAGTGGCTTTGAGACAGCCCTGTTGATAAGCATGACACCTAGAGGGAGGTAGAGAAAATTAAGCACTATTTTATCCTGTCTCTTCTTTACTCTGTGTGAAGCAATGCTTGACCTCACTCATTGAGGAAAAGCATGCCTAACGAAGAGTAATTTCCCTTAACTACGCCCAGACCTGACTTCAGACGCCAAGTTCTTCCCACTGGCACAAAGCCCTAAGGCCCAGGCATCTTCTGACGGTTCTGGTACAGATATCTGACCTGTATGCTGGGCGTATCTTCATCCGTCTGGTACAAACATCTCCCCCACATTGGTATTTTGACACAATACAGTTACACCCAAAAGAGTAATCATTTTAGATGATGTAAAAAACTGTTTGGTGTCGTTCTACCTTTTTATTGTTTATGTCATTAATTCTGCTTGCTTATTCTGGCCAAGTCATGTGTAGATAAGGGCATGATGATACCTGCCTGTAATCCCAGGGCCTGAGAGGCTGAGGCAGGAGGACAAGACTTTAAGGTTAGTCTGAGCTATTATAGCAAGACCCTGCCTCAAGAATCTGAAAATGGTTGTATTTAGGAGGCTAGAGACACATTTAGAGACTAGGTGCCATGAAGCCAGCACCTAGCAATGGAAAAAACAAGAAAAAAAGAAAGAAAGGAAGGAAGGAAGGAAGGAAGGAAGGAGTGTAAGCAGATAGAATCTAGAAGGTAAAACACGCACACAGAAATTCTCAAAGCAAAACAATGACCAAAAAAATCCCTCTTGTGGAAAACGAAACACAGTGCATGGAAGCTGTGGCGCACATAACACTCTTACGCTGTGGGTCACAAGAAATGTGACAGGGAATTGATGGATAGTAGTTTGTACCACATTGCAGGAAGAAAATGTGAGCCTAGCGCCTGCTTCCAATACTGGGCTTATTTTAAGATGGTATTAATGAGATAATCTTTCATCTGAAGGCCATTAATTGTTAGTTGAATGTACTCAACCCAAAATTATTCCAGTGTTCTAATTCATTGACAGAAATCAATTGAGACAAAGAAATCTTCTTTAAGTAAAAGGCATTCTATCTTCGTAGATAGAAAGGACGGGATTTTATATGTTAAATTCTTATTATATGTACACGGGTGTTTGCCTGGATGTATGCCTATGTACCATGTGTGTGAAGTGTGCTGTAGAAGGCTGGAAGAGGGCATCAGATGTCCTAGAACAGGAGTTACAGAGGGTTGTGAGACACTGGGACTCGAACTCGGGTCCTCTGCAAGAGCAACAAATACTCTTAACTCTTGAGTTATCTCTCCAGTCCCAAGATTACATAGTTTAGAACATAGCATGGTGTACTTCATTGATGCTTTCTGAAGCATTCTACAGCATAAATTAGCAGCAAATGTCTGGACCAATGGAAAAGCAGCTTCAGTCATCATAAAGGATACAGAAATCATCCTTATTTTAAAATAGATACTTAAAACATATATTCACGACATCTATTGATCTGGATAGGGCATTTATTAAATTGGATGATCACATCTGAGGGACATGTGAAAGTCTCAGAAGGAGCTACAATGAAGAAGTGGGGTTTTTGTCTGGTTGGTTGTTGGTTGGTTGGTTGGTTGGTTGGTTGTTGGTTTTGTTTTGTTTTTTTTCCTGTGAGAGGAATTCTGGGTTTTTGGCTTCAGGGTTACTGAAAGACAGTCTTTTGGCAAGTGCTATATAGAGAGCCCAGGAAAGATTTTAAGACAAAACTCTTTCTCGTGGAATCTCTCAAAAGACTTGTTCCTCTGAAGTCACTTGTTTTCTTAGGGAACAGAAATTTCGTGATAGTCATTGAGCTTTGGAGATAGGAAAGGGAGTGTTATTTAGGTAGGAACACCACAGCAGAGCGCCGAACCTCTCTCTACTGACCTTGGAGAAGTAAGAGAAAAGGGAGAAGAAAAATTGCCAGAAAGGCATTTGTTCCTCATGATAAAAATCACACTTTTCTAAGGTGTAACAATGAGGACAAAACCTTTTGCCTTCTGTCAAACTGTGTGTCTTCATGGGTCGGCTTGAGTAAAGAGTGTGCTGACCCAGCCTTGAGGGAATTAGTGCCAGTCACATGCCTGCCTGCTCCGATGCCCCTTGGCTGGATTCTGACTTGCCCATCCGCCACACCTACATACAGAGAACAGGGCATGGCATGAAGAGCTGAGGCAGGAAAATGTCAGCCCTGTGCTAGGAACATCGAAGCTCATCTGGAGATTCCCTTGAATCAGGCTTTTTCTTAAATAACCGGCATGCCTCCAAGATCCTGTGGACACACGGAGGCATGCTGGAAGAAATCACACACAGAGCCGTGTCCCCTCTGCTTTCCGATCCTCGCCATTGCCATCTCTAATTTTGTGGACGTCTTTCTTGCCTCTCTCTGCACTTCTCTTCCCACAGCTCCACAACCCTCAGCCCTCTTCCCTCTCCACCCAAGCCACTGCTGGCAGAGCTCGCAGTTAGACTGAGGGCTCATTCACATGCTGACTTTCCATTGCCCACCACAGATGTGACCCTGTTTGCTGCTGTTTCTTCTTCTTCTTCTTCTTCTTCTTCTTCTTCTTCTTCTTCTTTTCTTTTCTTCTCTTCTTTTCTTCTTCTTCTCTTCTTTTTTTTCTTCTTTTCTGCTTCTTCTTCTCCTTCTTCTCCTCCTCCTCCCTCTCCTTTTCTCCTTCTTCTCCTCCTCCTTCTCCTTCTCCTCCTCTTCTTCTTTTTTGTCTTCTTCCTTTTTTTTGAGATAAAATGCCTCTACTGGAGGGGAATATTTTCTTATGGAATAACAATTAGAATTTGAGATGCCTAGGAATATGAGTTATTCTTCCTCTGAATGTTCTGGAAATCCAGTCAGTTGTAACTAGGTGGGCATAATTATCACTCCAAGTTGGAGTTCAAAGCACATTTCTCAGAGCCCTGAGTTAGATTTTCCTTATAAGTACATAACCAAAGTTGGAACCGAAGCACGTTTGTGTAAAAAGAGATACCATTTTTTTTCTTGAAAGTGTAATAAAGTCATCTTTATGAGCCAGAGTTATATACTCTCAGCTGTTTCCCCCTTTTTTTAAAGAGATTTATTTTCTTATTCAATGTGTATGTACACATGTATAGCTATGAAGTGCTTGTGGAAGCCAGAAGGGGACATCAGACCCCTTGAGCTGGAGTTACAAGTGGTTGTGGGTGCTGGGCATAGAACCCAGGTCCTCTACAAGAGCAGCCAGTGTTCTTAAGCCCTGAGCCATGTTCCGGGCTCCTGAGATGTTTTTAACCTGCTCTTTGCTGTTTTTAAGGCCACGAATCACAGAACTAAACAGCCACTCCTTCAAGCCCTTCAGACCGCCAAAGCTAAGACTGCAGGAGCCCCTCCACGACTGACTCCTGCTGTCGCTGCAGAAGTCAGTCCATGTTTAAGTTCAGGGCCTACAAACACAAACTGTTTGGTCACTTACTTTTCAGCTAATCCACAAAATTGGCCTTGTGTTATCAGAAAGGAGTTTGTGGTCAATTATCCTCATTATTTAGAGTTGTGACTGTAAACAAATTGTGTCCATTCCCTCCTCTGAGATTAAAATATAAAATGTTATACTGTCTTTAGTAGAAAATATTTTTTCATGAACAAGTAACTGTATTTGCTGCCAAAACAAAACTGAATGTTTGACATGTCGCTTTAAAAGTAGCTGTGGATGTTCTGTGCTTACTAGGTTTATTTATCAGAAAATTGAAATGGTTGGATTCAATTTCTTCTGCTGTCTTTAGCTTCTTTATCTACATGGGAAATTCATCCAGAATATTTCCTTTTTCACTTAGATAAAATACTGCATTCCGCACATGGCTTGAATGTAAGACAGGAAGAAAGCTCACCAGCAACTAAGTCATCCACGGTCCCTTGAGAAGAGACACATGATCCAGCAGCTGTAGCAGAAGCACGGGCTTGGACTCCTGAACCTCCCAGACTCAGCACAATCTGGGTAAAATAAACCACGTTTACTGTCTTAAAAATACAACCAAGGCATCGCCATCCGTCAGGGTCCAGGGCAGCATGATGAGCAACATCTTCCAAAGAAGAGACACGTGAGTTAGCAAAGTGCCAAATCCGCAAGAGGATCGTACAGGATGGGAACAAAGCAGTGGGGACAGGGAAATAAAAAGCCTTCACTCTGCCCAAAGCCTTTCTTTTATACGTGGTAAAACGTCTTCCCGCATAGGCAATTGGAAGCAGTTCAGAACACACTCCCATGCCCGGTGGCCTTCACGGCAGAATTGTGTCCAGCAGTTTTGACTGCAGCAGGCAGTGTGAGCCACCTTGAGACGCAAGCACAGTTCTTACCAGTGATGTAAAACCTCCTAGACTACCCTGCACTGGCCACTGTCAGACAGAAATCAGAATTACAGAGCAGAAGTGGGGGCACCAGCTTCTCTCTACGATACTAGCATGTACCCTGGATAGAACAAAAAGAAGACAATGGCAATTTGTCAAGTAGAGAGCAGACTGCGGCACACATCTGAGACAGAGCCTTGTGTACCAGGATGAAAACGGAGGAGAGAAGAAGAGGCCTGCTAGAGGGGAGATTGCGCCCTCCTAGGAATAGCTCCAACTCTATCTAGATGTTGTGGGATGTGAGGGGCGGGCTAGTCAGTGTGCGGACTGTGGGAACACTTGTAGGAGTTGCTGGAAGTCGGCAGTGGGAGATGAGCTATGTGTTAGAACAAAGTTCATGCCTCTCCCAGGGGCCCGCTCCCTAGTTGTGTTAAAAGGTTTTATATACTCCAAATGGAATTCAACCATGATCCGTAAAGCATCACAGAAGAGGGAGACAGCTAGAAAGTCACGTGAGGCACAAAAAACCTCCAGTTCCTTTCAGGAGGATAACAGCAGCACTTAGAATTGTCATAGGTCACTGTGACTCCCCAGGGACCACTGGGGCCTCTCTGGGTTATAGGGAAAGGACACAGGATTGTGTGTGGCAAGCTTCCAATAGAAGGAAAGGTCCCATGGTAGTATGCTTCTTTTCTCTAAAATCCGAGAACACTCATGTTTGAAGCACCCTCTTCAGGCTCAAAACCTCCCCCTTTGCCACTCGTAAAACTAGTAGTATTCAAACTAAGCTTGGTGGCATACACCTGTCATCTTGGCACTGGGGTAGAGAAGTGGGAGGGCTGGAAGTTCAAGGTTAGCTCCCGTGAGCAAGTTTGCTACAAGCCCAAGCACCTTGAGATAGTCTCTCAAAAACCAATAATAAAAATGAAAAAATAAACAGTAATAACATTGCTATTACAAGTCACACCATCTTCCATGGTTATGGCCTTGCTTTCCTCCAAGAGAGCAAGCATTGTGTTCCTGCTTTTTGACGCTGTGTGTGGATAGGTTCAGATTCTAGTACATAAAGCATTTGAGGATAAGCCGAGCGCTGGTCGGTTTTGTAATAAGCACATGATGTAGGCCTAATGAGACATATTAAATTCTTCTTCTAATAGGTGGAAAGTAGATGCCTGCTTTTCAGATTTATCTCAAATGAGCCATGAGACTGGAGCCCTCCCCATCACCTTGGGACCATGAAGACAGAGCCCATTTGGATGGATGGCACTGGCATTTATTTATAAAGCATGGGTTTCCATGGTAACTTTGCATCTTTGGGGCACGATTTCCTAATCTCCAAAGGGCCCTTAATATTTTCTGTCTACAAAGGGGAAAAGTAATGCTTAGCCTCAGGAGATGGGTGCTGAGAACTAAAACTGCTCTTTGTGGGTAGGAATTTCATTCAAGTTTTATGCTTATAAAATGGCTCTTTTTCATTTTCATGTTTATTTTACTATAAAAATCATCTGCAAGTGAAAGTGACTGTTCCAGGAAAACTGACCTAACCCCAGACACACTGTTCTTATTCTGAGGGCATGGAAGGACGGTACAGAAATGACCTGTGAAGAAATGGTCCTCTTATAGCCCCATGATGAGCAGAAATTTCTGAACACCCACCTGCAAAGACAGGTATAAGACAATGTACAAGAAGTAATTTCATCAGTAAAGTATTGTCAAATACGTAGTCCCCCAAATTTCCCATCTTTCCCCTCCCCCATCCCTGTGATCCACTTCCTTCCTTTGCCTAGCTCAGCTACAGCAGCTGTAGCCTTAGCTAAAGGTTGAACTTCAGCAGAAGAAATGACCGCACCTGTTCCCGTTCAAGACATAAGTGTATGTATTGAGGATTCTTTTCAAGGCAATCGTCTTAACCTTTTTCAATAGGCATACTTTTACCTACTTCATCCCAGGCAAAAGAGGTTTATGATCAGAGTGGAGAGGATGCTAGACAGGTGTCTCAGATCAGGGTGGAGATGGATTCAGTTCCCACACCCTATGGGTGGTTCTCAACTATCTGTAACTGCAGCTTCAGTGGATTAGGATGCCTCCTTCTGACCACTTTGGATCCTGCATACGCGCTGTGCACATACATACATACAGGCACTCATACACATAAAATAAAGTAAATCATTATAATGAGAGGGAAAGAATGTACAGAAAATTGATAGCTGACTGGGGGTTTCATTTCAAAACACCAAGAACTGCCAGGTTTCAGGCAAAGTCCTACCAAAGTCCTACCCTAAATGCAGAGGACATTCTGCTAGCCTGAGGAACAACTGTGGGGCAGCGTGTTGCAGACACACCAGAAACTAACCCTGGATTTTCCAGTGTGACGTGCATTTGCTGGAGCACTCAACTCTTCCAGGCAGAAGTCAAGAGTGTTTACAGCCGGCAGTCTCGCTGATCGCAATGGAACTCTGAGCTCAGTGCTCATAAGCACGGATTAAGCTGCTGAGCTTTTGTGTCCAACATAGGGAGAGGGAAAAAACAAAAACAAAAAGAAAAAACCTTAGTGGGTTGTCTTACACCAAACCACAAACACGTGTTCTGTTGCTTGTAATATATTCTCTAACACTGCATTTCTTTTGAAGGGAGGAGTATTTTGCGATAAAAGCTAACAGAGCCTGTCTGGTTAGCATATTAAGTGAAAAATCGGGACTCCATGTAAGTATGGTACCATATGCTTTTCTTATGTTAGCAACATAGAAAACTAAAACTGGCAAGACATAGAGACTACATAATCTCAACCCACCTTTATAGAAAGGAAATTGAAAACCAAAGGACCAACAGGTTTTGTTGAAGATGGGTGGCATCGAAACTGATAACGGGAGGCTTATATCCAAATCAATTAGTGAGACTTCTCAAGAAAAACAAAGAGACCATTCTTCAAAGTAAAAGCATAGGCGGGAAGTGTCTCAACGGGGTTTTGGTTACACGGAAACTAGCCAAAGGATTGACAAATGGTCAAATGGTAACACGTGAAATGGTAGCATGCAAAAGAAAGTGCCAGCAAATCAGAGAGCCAGCAGAACAGGAGAAAGCCATTGCCAGCTACACTTCAGAGGTGGATGAATGCAGAATTGTAAAGAACTAAAAGGTTATACACTACGCGCGCGTGCCCCCCCACACACACACACATCACAATTCCCAATCAAAGAGTGAACTGATGTCAAATAGATACTTCTTAAAAGTAGAAACAAATGACCGATAAGGATTTTTAAAAGTGTTCAACATCCCCAACCATTGGGTATTGGGGAGATGGAAATTATAATTACCCTGAGACTCTACCTTACCCTACACAGAATGACTGTCATCAAGAAATCAGACAAGAAATGCCAGAAGACTGTGTAAGAAGGCTGGCATGTTGCTAGACTTTCCATCTTTCTGTCTCCGAACTGGCTAAGGGCTGTTATGAGTTGCGTGGTACCGTTTCCGGTATTCTCCTGGTACTCTGGGACTATCTTTTCAGTGATAACCTAAGTTGTTGGCCTTAACACATGCATAGAAAACTAAGAAAACCTACACGTGCAAAACCAAGAAAACAAAATATGCCCAAACAAAAGATGAGCTTAAAGCACATAAGAAAAAAAAAATAAGATAAACCACAGTGTGGATACAATGGCAAAGGCCTTTCCCCAGGAAGTTGAGCAGCAGAGTTTTGACTGTCATCTGCCTTGGTACCTCCCACGCATGCCTGAAGACTGTCCAAAGTAGCGCATGGACAGTTTCCTCCTGAACACACCGCGAAATCACGCACTTGAGCATTCCTAGACACAGACTCACCATGAAGTCTTTCAGTGACCAAATGCCCTACTCCAATCTGAGACAAAACGTTAAAATAGCCAGTTAGTCATCTCCTTTTAATCATTTTCCCAACCGTCCTAAGTCACAGCTTGTACATCCATAAAATCCTTCCATGGCTTCGAGTTAACTCCTGATCTCATCAGGACGTGCAGAATACTCCGGCACCTCCAGCCCAGTCGCCAGGTCAGGTTTCCAGGATTCCAGTCCATTCTCTGAGAGCAGACTAAATCAAAGCATCCTCAGTTCCCAGCACGCATTCCTTGTGCACTGAAGTACTCCATTACTAGAATAACTATGAAGTGTGTTTTATGGATATTACTTTTGGATAAACCCACCCGGCAGTGAATTCTTCGCTCCTGGCAGGAACACGCTATGAGGCTAGAGGTCTGTGTCTCCTGTCCCTCCTGGTGAAGGGGGACAAATAACGCGCACAACAAAGAATTATTCAACAGGTAATGGAGATTTTTGCATAAATTGGGGAGTACAAATTTGGGGATGTATTAATCCTAGCTAGACCCATAACTCATGTTAAAGTGGTGTGCCAGAGTTTTTCAAGTATGAAACCTGATATATATTATAACTTTTGACACTTTTGCTTTTTTAAACTTCAGAGTCAAGAAAAAATGACTTACTCTAGGCCATTTAATCAAATAAGAATTACAAATGTCATGAAAACTTCTTTTCTTAAATTTTACTAATTTAAGAATTTCATACAATGTATTTGGATCATAGTCACCCTCCTTCTCCAACTTCTCCCAGATCCACCCCCACCTCTTTACCCACCCAATATCCTGTCCTCTTTTCTTTTTAAGTCACCAGGTACAATTTGTGCTCCTCAAATACTCTTGGATGTGGGGTTTTCCCCCAGAGCATGGTCAATTTACCAGGAGTCAGACCATTAAGGAAAACTTATTTTCCTCTCCCAGCAACTATCAGTTGCCAAAAACTCCTGAGCTAGGGGTGGGGCTTTGTACCCACCTGTCCCCTCAGTGCTAACATTTTGTCTGGTTTGATCTTGTGCATGTCTTGTGCATACTGTCACAACCACTGTGACTGAGTATATGCAACTGCCCTGTTGGGTCCAGAACACACCGTTTCCTTGTAAGCTGCCTACCCATCTATCTCTTAGGCTCTTTCCAACCCCTCTTCCATGATGACCCCTGAACCCTGGGAGACGGGGCATGATCTAGATGTCCCATTCTGGGCTGAGCATTCTTCAGTCTTGTTCTCTGCACTGCAATCAGTTGAGAAACGCTGTGTTAATTACTCTCTACGGCAAGAGGAGGCTTCACTGGTGGGGGTTGAGAGATGCACTGGTCTATACATATAGTGCAAGCCATTAGGGGTTAGCTTAATACTAGATACACTTAGCAGAATAGTAGTAGTAGTAAAAGTGTCCCCCTGGTGTCTGTGACCAGTCTCCATTCATTCTTCTCTCCAGAACAACTGCCATGGGCCACATACACTGAAAGGACTATGACTCATTTATCTCTTATTTTCAAGGACTTGGGAATTAAAAAGTAAAGAATTTACCAACCTCATTGTTTGCAACATGTTCGATATTACATTAATTTTTCATAAGCTATGACACTCATATATAAGAGCATATCTGTAACTGGTATGTGATTGTAGGCATGTTATGGTGGTACAATAATGAACCACAGGGACCAGGTTTCTGGCATCACACAAGTGGCAACACCATGTGCACCCACATGAAGCAAAGACTGAGGCATTTGCACACTAGGCTCAGCTATAATTCCACCGAATCAGTCCATTGACACAGAAAGTGTAACTGCCTTATCCTAAAAATGAATTTATGTTTAACATGTTGGGGCATTAGGAGGGGGAGTGAAATGCAGTAATGTCTGAGTATGTTTTAATAAGTGTTATGATATTTAATAATTGTTATGATTTTTAATAAGTGTTATGATTTTTTTTGCAATGGTACCTTGTCAGTAGTGAGAGAGATAATGGGATTACCCTTCCAGCCTCTTTATAATCATTGTGACCTGTGGAACTCTCTAGCCAATTCGACCATATAATCTAATCAGTGAGGTGTTAGAGATGAGGTTAATATCCTATATCGTGTACTATAAAGTCAAATGTAAACCAGCCCACCCAGTCTCTACTGAGATCATGTTTGTGAGGGTTAGAGGCACACTGTAGATATCAGAAGAGTGAAAATTATTCCTCCATGGATGATACGTAGAAATCTCAAAGGAGCCTGTGTCCCAGGCTGCTGAGTTATTACATTGGACCTGGGATGCTTAAATACCAACTTACAAAAGTCTATGTAACCTATTATTATTTTACATACAATAGGCAAATTGGAATATCTCTTAGTTTGTGATTGTTTTTCTTGGGTAAGGGAGAAATGGAGAGGAAGGGAAGCAGAAAGGAGGAGAATGAGAAAGAAGGAAGGGAGGGAGGAAGGAAAGAATGAAGGAATGTAATAAAGAAGGAAGGAGGGAGATATTAAAATATATGTTGAGTGACTTATGGGTTAAATATCAAGCCACAGAATTATGGAATCTCAAGATTGTAAAGCCATCTACCCACAGGGGCAACCCTCAAATCCCCTCTCCAAAATTAACAATGTTGGGCCACATCCAAGCTATAAATAGACAGAGGAAATTAGATACATATAAAATAAAGCATGGATTTTTGATAACTTCCAGAGTTATGCCTAAGTCACTACATTCTCATATTCACAGGACACTGGTGTGTGTCAAACATCTGTTGGGTCTCTGTGAAGTGACATAACGGGAACAAAATTGCAGAGGTTATCAGGGTGGTCCAGATGGAAGTGTTAATATGTTGTCTCAAATCCTAAACGCTGAAGATATATTTTTATCCACACATCCCCTAGTCACAAATCTTCAGCAACTGGCTTCCAGGAAACAGCCAGCTTACATGAGATCTGTTACAAGCGCCTGTAAGGGCTATGTTTGCTCAGTAATGCAGGAATATTGAAAATGAAGTCATTGCTACTGTACAAGGTGAAACTGGTTCATTTTCTGATTATGCCAACCCCTTCAAAGGTAATCAGAAAAATCAAGGATACTGATATTGATACTGTTTGAGGTGGTGAGCAGTCCGGTGCCAGCTGCACAAGACTTGGTGTGTTGTATCTGTCTGGAGGCTTGAAGCAGTGCCATGGTGCACATGAGGCAGACATGGCAAGAATATAAGATCCATCTCTTTTGAAAAGGTCAGGACTGGATTAAAGGGTAGAACTGAGCCTCCCAGTCAACCTCCCGTGAGCCCTGAAGGACTACTACATTAATCAATAACCTCCCTGAAAATAATTTCTAAAACAGATAAAATAGGCTTTCAAGTTTGTTGAGAATCTGTTTCCTTATTAGCACACAACATACAAATGATCAAAGTATAAGAAACAGTGGGCAAGATCACAGACCATCAGAGAAAGATGAGTCACCATCCACAACCCAAATGCATGGGATGGCTAGGCAGATAAAGACACCTGCTACCAAGCCTGATGACCTGACTTCATTTCCTATAAGGAGAAGCTAACCCCTACAAACTATTTTCTGACCTTCATACACATGCTTGAAAAATAGCTCTTCCATTAACAGTACCTGGTACTCGTGTAGAAGACCTGGGTGTTGTTCTCAGTATCCATAAGGCAGCTCATGACTATCTGTAATTCTAGTTCCAGGGTATCTAAGGAACCCTCTTCTGGTCTCTAAGGACACTACACACACGTGGTGAACATCATATGTGCAGGTCAATAATTACACATATAAAATAAATCTTTTCTTAAACTCCCATATTGTCAGTTAATTGACTAAAATTCTTCTAAATATTCTGTTTCAAGCAATTATTCATTTTGTGATTTGTTTGGCTATTTGGTTATTTTTAGCCCAAATACATAGCATAGGTAAATAAGAAGTCTTGGAGAAGATAAGTTAATTAAATAACCTTCTTTCTATAAGAAATTGAACATTTTATACAATAACATTTGACATTTGTTTTAGAAAGAACAACAGGAACCAGGAATGGTGGTGCACATCTTTAATCCCAGCACTTGGGAGGCAGAGGCAAATGGATATCTATGAGTTCCAGGACAGCCAGGGCTACTTGGAGAGATATTGTCTTAAAATTAATAATGATAGTAACAGTAATAATAATGATAGAACATTATAACAGGCCCCCAGACCTTAGCACAACTGACTCCATGATGGAAGTACCATTCAGGCCATTAGCATGTAGGTCACATCACCTGCCAAAATGGAAGCAAAGACCCAATCCATCAAAGTCCATAGTTCTTGGAAAGTCGACTTCTGGCTAACTGCTCTTGTTAGCTGAAGGATGTCAGCCCAGGATACGGTTTTTGTGCTTAAAATATCGCCCGAGAGAGGCTAGGTGTTACACTGGGATCCTGAACATGCAGTATAGTCACTGACGGGCTAATCAAGTTTCCCTCTTGGCTGAAGTCCATGTCTAAGCAGTCTTCTGTGGTAGGCACCCCACAACAAACATCAGAAATGGAGAAAACCACTGGGCTAAAGATACAGAATGAAAAAGAACCATCAAATCCTGTTAGACTCCTGCATCCCATTCCTGGCAAAAATCACCTGAATCTTCTCAGGGTATGGAGAACGAGTTTTGCTTTTAAATAAATTTGCCAAATGGGCTTCCACATCATTGTTCCTAACAAATCCTAGCTTTGAAAAAATCACTAGGAATAGATTTACAGTGAATGAAGCTCCCTATGATAAAAGAGCCTGGTGCTGGGCCGTTCATTCATTCAGTTATAATGACCTCTGACACAGGAAGAAAAGAGAATTCTAAGACATACACAGTTTAAGAAACTGAAAGAACCAGGCTTTGACCCAAGGAATCTGACCCCTCTGGTCTCCACTCATAATTTTCTGTGACATAATTAGCAATTCTTTAGAAAACATTTATACTGTAGCTAACCAACATCTCTATTTCTGTTTAATAAGTAGCTGTCTGTTTTCAGTTCGTCCTTTGAAGTCATTTCCTCCCTTTTAAAGGAAGTAAAGCAGGGACACACTGTAATCCTGTTCTGTCTTTCTCCCTCCTGTTCCTATCCAGTCTTCATGAAGAGGCAGAATAATTCCCTGGTAACACAAGAAACTAGATCTGGAAACCTCCACATCAAAATCTCATCTTCGCCTGGCTTCCTACTCCGGTTTCTTGCCAGCAACTTCCATCTCAAATTACTTCACCAAGTTTCTGGAAACATCTGACCTAAGTATCTAATCGCTGTAGCAGCCATGTACTTCTGAGCTTGGTTGCTGTTAAAACAGATAACCATAAAAGCCACAAAGTTGGAACGTGCCATGATTGACCCCGCTTATGGCTTCCTTCATGCTAGCTGTCTCCAATTGTAAAAACGTTCCCAAGCTCATTGCTCATTTTGCCCCTTAGGAAAACATTTGCATGACGTATATCCACTCAGATTGAGGTCATATTAAAAATATATAATTCGCCAATGTCCAAGCTTCCCTTTATTGACTTCTGAAAAAAAAATGGGTAGGATTCCAACTTTTATCAGAAAATTTTGAGTTAATTTTTTGAGATCCATCACTTCAGCCTCCCATCATTTTTTTTACTTTAATTTTAACAGGTTTTTAATCTCTTAAATGATTTTTCCCAAATTTTCATGTTACCAAATGTACAAACCATCACTATAATTTCTTTGAGCTGATTCAAGTGGCTGGCCACTTTGGTCTCGAGTCTCAAATAGTTTTTCAGCATCTATGATCAGGCCTCCTGTGCCCAGATGGAGACCTTCTCGGTAGTCTATATTACTCATATGGTGTCGCAAGTCCTGCTAAACCACCGCAGTAACAGACATGCCCAGAGATGTGCTTCCCAAACCCAGCCACCGTCTCACTTGTCTCATTTGTCTGTAGGTTTCCATTCTACTTCTTTCTCTGCCTTTTGCCTCATTAAATTTCCATAATGCTCATGGCTAATAAGAAGGTATAAGAACTTTGGGGGTGGAAAACAGCTCAGTCAGCAAAGTACTCACTTTACACGTGTCTGAGGGGCTTATTTCAGATCTACATAAAAATCAGGGAGGCATTGCCCGAACCTGTGATCCCAGGGCTGGGGAGGTACGGATAGGAGCATATCCAGGGCTTGCTGGCCAATCAGTCTGACGAAATTGGGAAATTCCTGGTTCAGTGATAGACCTTGTCACTAAGCAAATAAATAAGGTGGTAAGGTGGTGATGATTTAGGAGGATACCCACTGTTGACCTTTAACCTCCACATGCATGTACATGCATGCATACAACATACAACATGATACATATACACACAAAAACTACCCATACTCACTCTTTTTTTTTTTCGAGACAGGGTTTCTCTGTAGCTTTGGAGCCTGTTCTAGAACTAGCTCTTGTAGACCAGGCTGGCTTCGAACTCACAGAGATCCGCCTGCCTCTGCCTCCCGAGTGCTGGGATTAAAGGCATGCGCCACCGCCGCCCCCCAGCCCCATACTCACTTTTTAAAGGCAAAATAATTTCAGACATTTAAAAAACAGAGCTTTGAAATGAATAAATAGGATTCAATGGTGATTGGAGGATGGTATCTCTGAGGTTACTACAGTTAAGATCAGAACCAAAACAAAAGATCAAGGCATGATAAGCTAGCCAAGCACAGAACAGGCTACTCCACACACTCAGGATAGAGACTACTCTACACACCCAGGATAGAGAATACTCCACACATCCAGGATAGAGACTGTTACATACTCCCGAATGGAGTCTACTCTGTGCTGTAGATGGAGGCTGTTCCATAAATCCAGAGTGGAAGAACTGAATGCGAACTATGTGTGGTGAGATCACATGTTAGAGTCAGAAACAGCTATGGACTAGACTGGAAGGCGATGAGGGTCAAGGTGTACAGGACCCTGAATACCACCAATATTTAGGATACTTCATGTACAACAGCAAAGCTTTGCAAGTGTCCTTTTGGTGACTATTCAGAGAATCAAGTGCAAGAAGGCAAGACTAAAAATAGACAGTCTGACACCATGCTCCATGTTCGTAAAAGTGTTGCCTTTCCTGGCACTCTCCTGTTTTACAGAGGTCATGTGACTAACTCTAGTCACTAAGCCATGAGAAAACAAAAGTCTTTGCTAAGTACCGAGGCTGCACTGTTCAATTGCCAGCATGTGGCCACCCAATGTTCTTACACATGTTTTCCTTTGCTGTAAAAACTGGCATGGCTTGAGATGATGACTGACCCAGTCCCCTGGCACCCAAGTCCACAGATGTACCTCAGTCTATTTTTAATGGGACAGAAATGTGTCCAAAGAAATATATGTTGTCACGGACTACTGAGACTTGGGAGTCCCTATTATAGGACAGCTAAACCATCCTGGCAGGCAAAAGAAGCCCATCCTATTCTAGTTTGATTTTCTTTTGCTGTGATAAACACTTTGACCAAAAGTACTAGCTAGGAAAAGGGTCACAATCCAACACTGAGGGAAGTCAGATTGGGATTCAAGGAAGGATCGTGGAGGAAGGCTAGTAACTGGCTCACTCTCTGGCTTCTCCCCAAATCGCTGGGTGAATCTAGTTTATGTCAAATTGGCAACTGAAGCTTGCTAGGCACATTGTAGCAGTTTATTTGAGACATTGTTTTCACAAGAGCAAGATGCTAGCCAGGAAGTGGAGAGAAACTAACAGAAGGAGCCTATGGCGCTGGCTCAGTTGTGCTTAAGATTTAAATGCAGTACCCTTCCGTCACAATAGAAGGAAATCCTGCCATTTGCAAGGGCTTGGTTGCACCTGTAAGACATTATGTAAAACTAAAAAGGCCAGACACACACACACACACACACACACACACACACACACACACACACACACAAAAATGCTTCTGTTTTCCCTGATCTCATCGAATTGGAGACCAGCCTGGTGGTTGCCAAGGGCAGTGTGGTGAGAGAGGAAAGGGGGATGCCCCAGAAAGGACTCCTATGTAGAACAAGACACCTAGTGTCTAGCATAGACTTGATGATGGTACACAGTGTTCTTGAAAATGCTGAGAGAGTGGGTGTAGAATGTTCTCACCACAAAATTAATAACTATGTGAGGAAAAACGTCTGACAGGAAGTGTAATTAACCTCTCCATACTGTTGGATGACAAATGCATACAATTATTATTGTGTGGATGTGCATGTTTATCTGTGTGTGCGTGAGCACGCGTGGTGCATGGGTGCATAGGCAACATGCCATGGCACACATATAGAGATCCGAGGACAATTATGATGGAGTAAGTTTCTCTCCTTCCACCTTTTACATGGGTTCCAGGGCTCTAAGTCACCAGGTTTTCATGACAAGCACCTTTATCCATTACAACCCCCTGACCTAAATCCATACAATCTTATATGCTAATTAAAAATAAATCTGAATAGAATACCTAAGAGTGGGAGGTGAGAAAAGGGGGATACCCCCAAAGAAGGAAGATCCCAAGGCTGGGGTGTAAATAAATTAGGGAATTTACTGTGGCATAAAAACTGCATGGACTCATAGTCTCAGACCAAGCGTGATGGGAGATCCGGTAGGTTTTGTCTAGGGTCAGAACAGTTTTCAAATTTCACATGCAGTTATCAGATAAGCAGCTGGGTGTTCCATCTGGAGCCGAGATCCAAAGCCATAGCTTCATGTGTAACATTTTGGAGACATCAGACCGTGATGATAATCCAAAGCAGAGATGATGACTTCATCCCAAAGGAGATCAGGGAGCCTCCAAGAGACAAACTCAAGAGCTGACCTCATGGCAATGGAGCAGAGCAGAGTGGTCCCCAGAGACTGGGAAGGATGTGTGGGAGGGAGTGTGGGAGAGAGGCAGGACAGCACACAGGTACAGGGCTGCAGCTACACAGCAGGAAAACCTTCAGACAGCCTGTGGACACTTAGGTTAAAAAGCAATGAACCGTGCATTCAAAATAGCTAGCAGAGGAGATTTGAATGTCCTAGTGAAAGGGACGGTAAATATTTGAGGCACTGAATAGACAATATTCTAATCTTGTCATTACATAGTGTATATACTAATGAAGTAGCTCATGATTAAAATAACCCATAAATATGCATAATTATTATGACTATGTTAAAGGTTTTATCCTTGGGAAAAGAAATGCTTTCTGAATAAATTATTTGTTCAGAAGTCTGCTTACTGAAATTTTTTTCTTTTCTTTTTTTGATAGTCAGCAAAAAATTCCATCCCCACACTTATTAAAAACTGACAAAAAAAAAAAACCTGTACAAAAAAATATTCCCCAATTCCTGATCACTCTGAAACAGAAATCTTGAAAGACATTATCACCTAGGACTGTCTTTTCCTCTGCCGTGACCACACTCTCTTCCTCTACCTTAGTCTCTTCCCGCAGCAGCTTCCATGTCTCATTGATTTCACCTTAGGTCCAGCATCCACAAGTAGTGAATCCAGAAGCAAGCTGTCAGATAAAATAAAATAGCGAATGCTATTTCCTCGAATACACAATGTTTCCAGCTGTACAGGCTCTCTGTTCTTCAGGGTCATTTCCCCAGCTTTAGGATGTGTATTCATGCCTACATCTACACCTATGATTGGCCCATGGGCTGTATTCCATCCTTCCATCCAATGGTTACGGTTTCATAACTCAGTTTCATCAAAAATCTCACACACAACAGGTGGTGGTGGCTCCTGCCTTTAATCCCAGAACTCGGGAGAAAGAGGTAGGTGGATCTCTGAGTTCGAGGTCAGCCTGGTCTTCAGAGTTGGTTCCAGGACAGCTAGAGCTGTTACACAGAGAAACCCTGTCTCAACAAACAAAACAAAACAAAAATCTCATGTGCTTCATCCTAGCAGCCCAGCCTTTTTCTGATTCAACTGGACATGGAATTCAGGCTCCGAAGACTTACAGACTAGGCATATGAATTGTTACTGAAATTTTATTTTTAAAATTACTCTTACATTTCCCACCAGGAATTCAGACAAAGAAACACTTTCTGAATTAGACTGAATAGGGCTTGTTTTAATAGATAGTTGGAAAATGTATCAAAGTTTCCTTGCTTTAACATTTTATATTAAAATATGAAAAATCTCAAGAATGTACACTAAAAAAACTGATCAAAATTTTTCCTGTAAAAGAAAATTGCTTATAATGTCGGAAACTCCCATATCTAGGTTACCTGCCAACAGTCATTATTCCCTAGACCATGTTCTTCTCTTCTTGCCCAAGTTTGCTTTGCTCAATTCTAGAGGTAACCACGTAGTTGGCCAACATGTATAAAGACGTAAGTATCAATATATAAAATATGATGTGTATATTATAGGGACTTTCCTGTTGTGGTAGAGATCTGGGATTCTTACTAATTTAAAGAATAGGGATTACATGCTTCTGACACCAAGCAGAAGGTGTCTCTACTTCAGATTAGGAATTAAATGCCCATTGAAGAATTTAAGACTAAATATGATGAGGAGAGATTGCTTACTAAATATTAGCAGATAAGTGAGGCTATATGCCTTGAAAATGAAAAGGCCACTCATAATTCTCAAAGACACATAGAGCCCTACATAGGACCTGGTGGAGGTTGAGAGACCATTTTCCCTGACCGTGACTCTAATCTTGCCAACAGCTCCATGCGTTCAAACAGAATGGCCTTAATTCCTGGACTGTTCACAGGTCTCTGACAGCTTGCTCTATGCCTTCCAAAAAAAATTGACCTGTCTGGACTTTAGATTTCCTGTGCACATTGCCCAGGACGTGACTGAAAACATTTACTGAAAGATTAAGTAGGTACTTCGCAGAATCCAAAGAAATAAGCTACAGCGTGAGCTGGAGAACTGGAGCCAGTTGGGAACCAAAGAATTTACTTCTCATTTTTTCACTTTTCTGTCTCTTAACCCAGCCAGCTATTTCAATGTCTTCTCAGTCCTACTTTTGTATATTTTGTATGTTCTCTCCCCGCTCTCCTTGTCTCTCTCAAATCCTGTAATTATACATCCATCGTGTGTGACATTGAATTTCAGAAGAGCACTTCCCCACTGGACTTTGAACCTACGCCCCCAAGTGCAATACTCCTGCCCTCGGCCGTTACTCTCCTTCATTCCTCGAAGGATCTGATTCTACTTCCACGTATTAGATACATCTGATTTGTGTATCTATATAGGAGACACACCTGAAGGAAAACATGAGATTCACATTTCTTAACTCAACTCTGTCTAATTGCATCCATTTTCCTTCAAATGTCCTCACTCCGTTCCTATTTATGGCTGAGAAAAATTCCACTGTGCATATGTATCTCATTTCGTTATCCACTCCTCTGCTGTTGGACACCTGTGTTGATTCCATAACTTACATATCACGATGAATCCTGCAATAAACAGGGATGTGCAAGTATCTTTGTGACATGTTGGCTTAGTGTCCTTTGAGTAACTTGCAGTGCTATCGCTGGAACAAATGTTGGGCCAACTTCAGTTTTTTTAAAGAAAAATCCGTACTGATTTCCTAGTGACTGGACTATTTTGCATTCACACCAATAGTCGATAAAATCTCTTTTGTCTACATCCTTCCCAGCACCTGTTATTTGTTTTTGTAAATGCCATTCTCACTGGGGTGAAGCAGAAGGTCGGTATAGTTTTAATTTGCATTTCTCTGAGGTTTAATATTTTTCATGGTTATTGGTCCTTTTTTCTCCATCTCTTGAGAACTGGTCCTTCATTTCATTAGTTCCACCTCGTACACCAGGCTTTAAATCCAATCAGTAAGTGGTTGGTTGCTCCCATGACTTTCATACGGCTGTTGCACTAAAGGGGATATCTTCCAAGGCCAGTCATTTCTGTAGTTAGGAGGGTTCATATCTGGGTAAGAGTGTTGATGGGTTTTTCTCCCTCAGTACCCTGCATGGAACCTTCAAACACTGTCAAAGTGCTGTAGTGTTGAAGCTTCCAGGTCAATACCAGCTAGATTTCTCTGTGCCCTGTGAATCAAGGAATTGCTGTCTTTAGCAATAGGGTCATACCATCAAGTTCTGAAGAGTAATAATGGCAGCAGCCTGTAATGTTTGGGAGACTATATGGGACACCGCTGACCAACAACTCAGAATGAGCTAACCCCAACCTGGCACTGGGCTTTTGATTGAATAACCTATAATGCTGGCGGGAAGCATTGCACTCCAGTTGTCTGGTGACTCCATTTAAGCTCCCTTTGTAGGTGCTATGCATATATTTTTAGGAAGTTCCTCCAGTAGAAGTTTTCCATATGACTATTGCAAAGATATTTAGTGTAATTTTTCCTCCCATACTCCCTCCTCTATCCTCCCTTCCTATCCTTCACATATCATTCCACCACACACTTCTCTGAGGGCGCCTGCCCACTCCAAGAACTTCAAAGAGTTCATATAACCTCTTCCTCTGAGGAACACTTAGTTTAGGTTTTCCTTATTATCCCTCTTGTCTCACCTGCTGTCTCTCTCTCTCTCTCTCTCTCTCTCTCTTCTTTACTGTCTCTTCCCCTCTCTCCCGCTTCCTTTCTCCCCTCCAAGGTTAATAATTCCAGTTTCAGGAACACACAGTGGAAAATCTTTCTTTGATGCCTCAGTGTATGTCATTCATCCCATCTCCAATCTCCAGGTATCCCCCAAACTCCACATCTGGCTTCCCTTTAGAGGTTGCTCTAGCATTGCTTCCCTTGATTAAGATTACAGTACCTTTATCTCCCTTCTCAGTCCCTTTAACCCATTCTATATCCTATAACCAGAGGGAATGTCCTACAGGATAAAAGAGGATATGTCCCTCTCTTGCATATAGTCGTCATGAGAAGTAACACCCCCCCCAATATCTTACCATATCGTTTTCATAAGCTAAATCTGCCTCCTTTCTAGTCTTGCCTCCTACAGGGGCAGTTTTAGAGCACTTAGAGAATGCCAAAGAAAAAATATGATGAGTGACATTAAACAGCACACAGCAACCTTCAACTGGGTATGGACAGGTTCACATGTGGGGAACATCACAGTAGCAATCTACCCAGGGCGCTAGCCAGTCATACTGAGGAAGCATGGGAGAGCAGGGCTACTCCTATGGGCAGTCACCTCTGAATGCAGTCCAGTGGGGAATCTCAGTCCCAGCGTTCCAGTGGCTAGCAGCAGAGTGACGTCCTCATGGCCTGGGGGACATCTATGGCTAGCAGAGGAAGAATGATATTTAAAAGGAGAGCAGGCCACACAAGCAGTCTGGCTTGAAATGACTATAAATGAGCTAGTTTGACTTGGTTTTGAAATAACTGGTTGTTTAAATTTTGGGGTTATATTCTAGTGGGCTGTTGAGCTAATAGTAGCCTTCATGAGAAAATTAACAGCCAAAGGCCAAGGCCCAGAGGCCTTCTGCATGAAAAATGGCTGTAGTGACAGACTCTTCCTGACACTGTTTACTGAAACTTCTGAGTGTCTCTGAGTAACTCAATTTCTGCGCACATGAGCTCTTACCCTAAATCCTCTCACAGAGCCTGTTAATCAGAAGGGGAAAAGGCTGAATAACAGAGTTGGAAGTCAATCTCTAGGAAACAAGCATATAGGCTTTTATTTTGTTTTGTTTTTGTATTTGCTTTTGCATCTAACATGTACTGTCAGCTCTCCATGACTTTGACCTTCACATCTTCAGATCCAACCAACTACGGACCAAAAATTCTTGGAAAAACTGTATGTGTATATTTGACACATGGCAGCTTTTTCCCTTGTCAAAATCCCTGAAGCAATTTAGCAGAGTGACTATTTCCACAGCATTCCTATTGCATTGGGTATTTTAAGGAATCCAGAGATCATTTGAAATAAGCAGGATGGTGCATGCCCATTACATGCAGATATTATTTGATGTAAGAGGTTTGTTTGCGCATCTGCGGATTTGGTTATCTCAGAGCAATCCAGGAACCAATGCTTCAGATTCTGACAGGTAAACATGCAATGCAAGCCTTCCATAAACTACAACATTAACAACATTGACTACACTACCCATTCACTTTCACATAAAGATTTCATCAGGCTGTTTGCTCCAACCCCCAATCGCTATTCTTTCAGAGTTTTAATGATTCTGATCTAACTTTTCTAACTATGTTACCTGTTGCTGTTTCCATGACACTTAATGTTTGTTAAGCATGTATTCACCAAAGTCATTAGCAAATCCTCTGAGATGGCTACAACCACACTCTACATCTCCACTAGAGATAATTCTCTAAGTGAACAGCCATCACTTGTCAAACACAGGGTAGTAACACACCTAGACAATCTCACGGTATACTAAGTGTGACATTTGCCATATTCTCAAAAGTTCAGCTTGAGTTAGAGAAGTAAAAACACTTAAAATCAATACCTACTTTTGGGTCTTAAAGCGAAGGGTTGGGTAATTCTGCAAAGCAGGCTGGGAGACTACGCAGCACATCTGACTTCAGTCCTACCTCTGGGCTAAACAAATATTGTGGTTTGTTTGACTTGCTTTTGCACCCCTGGCATCATAAAGAGCAGACTCATTTTGAATATATTGGTAAGTATGCACTGGGATTTGAGGGATGATCAGAAAGAACAGCATTGTTTATCCCAGTGGTCTAGGGCATAAGAGCAAGAGAAAAATGGTGAAGTCAGGAATTTCCTGGATTTGAAGGTCATGTGAGCTTCTCTGGTGGTGAATGAGAGTTCCAAGGAAGGAAACTAGACTGAGTCATTCTATAGATGGTGTCTGCTAAAAGGAAGGCCTAGAGAGAACCCAAGTTCTTCTCTAAAGAGAGAAACTTTAGATCTATATATACAAATTCTGGGGCATTGCAGCAAAATTTTTAAGCAATGAATACGAGGAAGTACTTCCCATGAGAAAGAAACAGAGGCACCTTCCAAAGGTCCACAAAAGACTTCATAACATAAACCATCATTTTGAGTAGGCATTTTAGAAGACAGGTGTGAGCCTGTTATGTATTATATATACATGTTCACAGTATATTCACATGTGTATGTGAGTACACGTGCGTTCATATATGGAGCCCAGAAGTCGACAATGGATGTCTTTCTCCATCACTCTCTTCTTCTTTTTTTTTCTGGAAACAGGGTCTTTCAATTAACCAGGGACTCATCAATTCAGCTATGCTGGCATCAAAGGTCTGTCTGTCTCTGTGCCCTGAGGACTGAGGTTACAGATAATTATTGTCACCCTGATCTTGTCCTTACTTGAAGAATGAGTCACCTTGACAATTGGATCATCTCTCCCCAGCACTGAAGACGTTTCCCCTCGTTCCTATTCTAAACCCAGAACATAGAAGAGTTCTCTGCCCTCCAAAAGAAATGGAGAATGAACAGAGCAGAGAACAGAGAGAGGGAAGGTGCCCACCATGGTAGGCTTCATTGTAGACCCCTCAGCCTGAACCATGCTGAGCTGGGAAAAGGAGTAGAGTTACCCAGATGATATACTGTGATTACATTAAATTAGTTCAACAGAAATACAAAAGCATTTGGCCATGTTACGGGCATGGTAAAGAGTTATTGGACAAGAAGAACAAGGTTGCTATCTTTTTGCAACTAGCCCCCAACTTGTTCGCTGAACTGGGAGTATTGAATGATTAGAGATACTATGTGCCCTACACAGATGACTAACTGAAACAATATCACTGCATCATTGGTGGAGCCAATGCCTTTAAGTCATTTTCTCTAACATTAATTAGCATGAACCAATCAGGAAAAGGTGCATTGTAGTAGAATAAAAGAGAGTGTGATGCCCAATGGCCTACCACAGACTCTCTACTAGAGAATTATACAGATTCTCTACTGGAGAATTATAGTGTGGAGTGATCAAAAAGTTACTTCATAAATCGAAAGCTATATCAAAACATACACCTTACACATGACATATAAATTCATACTTATTAATTGAAATCCTTATGCCACAGATGATGGTAAGTTCCAGTGTAATGCCCTTAGTATAGAATTAGGTCATGAAAGTAGAGCCCTCGTGAATAAGATCAGTGCTTTCATTACAAAGCCTTGAAACTTTCCGCTTTTCTCACTCAACCGTATGAAAACATAACAAAAGGTTTCCACTTTGCAAAGTGGAAAGGCTCGCACCCTCCTGGCACCAGAGTTTGTTTCTAAGTAATCCAATCTTCTGCACTTTATCTCTGGCCAAAATAATGAAGACTTCAGACTTATTAGGATAATTCAAGAGCATTCCTTATTTACGAATGCCCTACAAATTGAATGAACCTTCAAATGTTCTAAGAACGTAAGAGTCTACCACATCATCCTGTAAAAAAAGGGGATTTAGATTGTATGACTCTTACTGTAACCAAATGCAACAGGTCCACTTCTTGGTGAATGCAAAGTAAAAGGCATGAACAACCGAACAACTGAAAGAGAAGTGAGAGGCAATGCTCTTCTAGAACAAGGAAACCGACAGGGTTTTATTCAGGGAGCCAAACACACTTGAGCAGGAAAGTGTATCAGACGTAGGCACATCCCTGACAAGAATGTTCAAGGTCATAGTTTCTGATATAAAGATAGTAGATATAATTTGGGGCATGCTTAGCCCAAGGTCAATGAGAATATGGTTGATAGGTTGGTATGGCAAACAGGAATAGCAACGGACACACCCAGCTTACCTCAGGAGGACTCTAGACAGCGCATTTCTAAGCAAGTCCAACATTTGTGATAAAGCTATCAATGTATGAAAAGAAGGGCATTATGAGGGCGTGTTCATAGAGGTGTTTGCCCCCAAAGGTGCATGCATCACTCAGAGACTGATACTATGTGGTGACCGTTTTACAGACTAGGGATGTGACTGCAAAATGATGACCATAGGCACAGCTATGGCCAAAGAAAGTGAAAAAAAAAAATAGGTTCACAGGTCAGCCAGGTACTGATGTGCTCAGCATATCAGTCCCTATCCTCCAAAAGCCTGTGATTTGTTCTAGAAATTTTTTCTAGATAAAAAAAATCTATATTATTTCCCCTAAACTTTCCCAGTACCTAAGAGGACTCCAGAAAGGTTTGGAACACTGTCCTAAATTGTTGTAGAAGGCTGGTGGTTTGTTCCAGGCTGCCCAGACTTGAAATAACCACACAGACACTGTATTAATTAAATCACTGCTTGGCCTGTAAGCTCTAGCTTCTTATTGACTAACCCTTACATCTTAATTTAATTTATTTCTATTAGTCTGTGTACTGTCACGTGCCTGTGGCTTACCAGCAAGTCTCATGCTTATTTGTGCCCTGTGGCAGCTACATAGCGTCTCTCTGACTCCGCCTTCTTTCTCCCAGCATTCAGTTTAATTTTCCACACCTACCTCTATTCTTCCCTTGGCAGGCCCAAGACAGTTTTCTTTATTAGCCAATGGTATTCACAGCATACAGAGGAGAATCCCACATCACTAATATGTAAGGCAGTGGGGACACAGAGAAGATATCATAGCTTGTGCCTTTTGGATTTGACTACATTTTGTGACCATTATTCTGACAGAATGTGAGGGAAAGGTCTAGACTCTGTCCTCACAGCACAGACCACCGGGGCATCTGTCCTTCTTTGCTCCTTGACAGAACACATGGACACTTAAATTAAGACCCAAGGAGGAATGGAAGCCATGCTAACCATTCTGTTTGCCGTGTGTGTTTGTAAGTGTGCCGTATCCCTCTCCTCCTCAGTGAAATGGCTAGCTACCTGAGCAGGAGAAGCAGGGCACCCAGGAAGCAGGCTGTAACTGGAATCAAGTGGGCATGGCTTCTGACCTCTCCGACTTCCCTGGATCCCATTGAGTAAATGTCGGAGAATGACCAGGACATCTGTCCAGTTTCTCTTTCCAGTAATGTCGGAAGAATGGAAATGAGAACACAGTAATGTTTCACTGAACTGGAATGGATGGCCATCTCTCTGGCCAGGAAAAATAAAAGGTTTGGCTGGGGAGCGTCTGGCCTCCAGCTTGGTTACCTCCTGGAGAACAGCTGGGAGACAGAGAGAAAACAAAAGACTTGGACTTGGGGTCAGTCTCAGCCAGAGCAGCACAGGTTTGAGACCACATATCTCTCTATATCTCTCCACAGCTACTCTATCCCACCACTGGAAGCCACGTTCAGAGAGTCATGCTTATGTGACCCAGAAACCTTTCCAAAACTCACCTCCTCTCATATATATATTTCATAAACGGTGTGGGAAATTGCAGTTAACTTACACTCAGTCATTCTTGGCCTAGGCTACAATAAATCGCTCTATTTTCCCCTTAAATTTTATTTCGCTTAATATGGCTAGCCAAGAATTTCAAGCTCAGCACTCTGTGTTCAGACACCAAAAAGAAATACATTCTATTTTCCGATATTTAAATGTACCAAGGTTATTTTTAAGGCACAAAAATCCCCTGTCTAGCCTTAAAATATGAGTTTTCAAAATAAAATTTGCATTCAAGTTATTAAAACTACATCAGCAACATAATCAAAGCAAGCTTATAGAGCCATAAACTATGTAAATCTGACAGAATGGTATTTAAGATTATTTTTAGGTTGACAGCAAGAAATATGAATTGTGGGCACAAATAGCCATTAAAACTAGTTACTGTGGGCCAGGTGTGGTTAAACAAACTTATAGTCTCTGTACTTGGGAGACAGAAGAGGGAAGATTCCTCCAAGTCTAAGACCAGCCTACACTACCCCTCAAAACACACAAACAAGGGGCTGGAGAGATGGCTCACAGGTTCAGAGCACTGGATGCTCTTCCAGAGAAACAGAGTTCAGTTCCCGGCACCCACATGGTGACTTGCAACCATCAGTAACTCCAGTTCCAGAAGATCTGGTGCCCTTTCGAATGCCCTCTTATGACCTCCTTGGGCACCAGGCACACATGTAATACACAGATGTAATACAGGCAAAACACCCACACACACAACAAATAAATAAAACTTAAAAGGAAAAATACCTACTCATTGTTAACGTAATGGTCTTGGTGTTTGGGACACTGTGGGTAACTCTGAATGTACTGAGCTGTGCAAGCACATGCTACTTTGCTGTTCCTTATTCTTCTATTTACTTGGGTTTATTATTTTTTTCATTGTGACAAGGTGTCTGGGTTATTTTGTAGGTGCAGTATGGTGAGTAAATGCATGTATGCTATTTGCAAGAATCCAGTACTGAGAGTGTCTGTCTCTTCGATCACTAATGAGAAATCCATGCGCCAGAAATTCTCTCTCCATTCCTGCTCGCTTAAAACTGTCGTTAGGTAGTTTCTATAGTGTGCCCAACTGGCCCCCTCTCCCTATCATGCTAGTGGCTTTATTGACCCTCCCAGCCCACCACTGTCCTTCACAGTATCTAAGACCACGAGGTCATTTGGTTGTTCTACAGGGCCATCTCTTCACACACTGAGGACATGTGGCACTTACTTAGCCCTTTAGGTCATTTTAATAAAATACATAATTACAATTCATAGATGCATAAACTCTATAGTCATGGGTGCTTTCATTTAGAATAATGTTGGGTAAGAGTCTGCAAACTGAGTCATGAATATCTCATGGTTATATTTGGCATAAGTAGCTAGATAAAAACTGGATAAAAATCTGCTAAATGAATGCATTAATTTTATTCTTAAAGTAAGTTCACTGAGATAGCAACCAGAGGTCTGGCATGAGTGACTATCTGAAGATCCAAGCAACCATGATCTTGAGTTCAGCTGCACCCTCTAGTAAAGATCATCCCCGCTGAGCTTGTTCACTGTTTAAACCCCATCTTGGAGGAGTTGGGGAGGCTCTCAAGACCCTCCCTACCACTGGCTGTACGTAACTCTGCCTTAATCAGATGTGACCTCAGGGAGGAGTTAGAATATGTAGCCTGGGAAAGACTAGCAGAGAAGCCCCCATCTAAGTAGATGTGGTAAAGGCCTTGCTCCTGCTGAGTAAAAGCTTTCCAGGTGAAGCCTGTTGGGGGAGGGTCACCCATAATCATGTGACCATTCCTCTGTGCTCTGTAAGGAAGCCCCGATAAACACATTGATTTCCTAGACTGGACTTAGGAGGAGAAATAGATCCTGATGCATCTTCCCATGGGAAGAAATTTTAGCAACAAGGTCTTACAGGCCTAAGTCAAGAACCAACATTGCTTGTGCACATCGCTTAAAATCAAGCTCTGTCTAAATCTTAGTTCCAAAAGCTCAACTCCCTTCTTTGCCAGTATATGTCGGATAACCCAAATTATATGCTTTCTGAGAAAGACACACTGTCTACCTTGGATCTGGGCAGATAGACGGTGTGTTAATGACTTCTCCAGGGAAGTTTGAGCTTAAGAATCTGGTTTGTAGTAGCGTTTTCCTGACTTGGCTGAGGTGTGATTTTTCATGGAAAATATCCTGGCTCTACAAAAAGTTACAGAAAGCATTAGTTTCTTTATATGGCCTGCCCTGAAGTTCATCCTCCACTCACTCTGACCATCTCAACATATTTTAAGTTGGTTATTTGTGACATTTAAAACAAGCATAATATTCAAAAGGTAACTTTCACAAGTATCATATCCTGTTTCTAAGGTACATATGAATGTCTAGGGTCCCACCCAAGGCTTTCTTTATGTTCTCCTAGAAAAAAGTGCTAATTATGACCATCCTTTAAAATATAAGAAGACTCTGTAGTGATGATAGCCATTCTGAAATTATTCTTTCTTCCTAAACAGCTTTAAAGCAGTGGTTCTCATCCTTCCTAACGCCGTGACCCTTTAATACAGTTCTCATGGTATGTTCCCCCCAACCGTAAATTTATTTTGTTGCTACTTCATAAATGTATTTTTGCTACTGTTATGAATCATAATGCAAATACCTGATATGCAATCTCCAAAGGGGTTGTGACCCACAGGTTGAAAACCACTGTTTTAGAGTATTATGCTATCTGAAAATTAGCCGCTAACAAAATCAATTTTCAGCTGAACATAGTAGTGCATGCCCATGATCCCAACACTCAAGAGGCTAAGGCAAGCAGATCACAAGTTAGAAACAAGCCTAAACTTATACATAGGGTGAAATCTCATTTTTAGAATAACCAAATACATGCATATTTTTTCTGAAAATATTTACATAACTGTATATAAAATTAGTTTGCTTTTTATAAATGGTGGTTCACTGAGGGACACTTTCTTTTTAGAAATCACAGTAGAATTGCATGTTGGCATCTTGATATTAGAGTTTCCTGTACCAATCAATGCTACTGCCTAAGTACACTTGCAGGGGAAGGCTTAGTTGTATTATGCTCTGTAACACTAAGTTACATGACAGAGCAGAATAAATAGTTATTGTGTAATAAATCAATACTCGTCTTTATATATTTTGTGATTTAGAGTTGGCAAGGTGGTACCACTGTAAATAAATTTGCCACCAAGCCTGATGACCTGAAAGTGATCCCTAGGGGTCACATGATAGAAGGAAAGAACTGACTCCTGCCAAGATGACCTGTGACCTCCATATGCACACTGTAGCTTGCACCCCAACATGCACAAACAAATAAGTAATTTGGGGATATTTTGTGTTATCTACGCACTATCACTAGGGAATGTCAAACCTACTTATGTTTTTAATTTGCAAATACTTGTCAAAAAGAATTAATGGAGGGACAAATATTTATCTTCAGAATCAATTTTACACACATATTCCTCAATATTTTTGATGTCTATAAAGCCCGCCATGTGCACACACACACACACACACACACACACACACACACACACACCAGCAGGAGCCCCTAGCCTGACCCAAATCTAGTCCACCCAGTATCCCATGGCCCCACATACGGTAATGGTGCAGAAATGCCCTTGTAATCCAGCAGATCAATAAGAGACATCCCCTAGAAGGAATTTTGTTCAGACATTGAAAGATTAAAAGATAAATTCCCCTGGAATGGTCAAGCATGGAGGAGCTGCCTGCTCAGACAGCACAGTAAAGAGAGAGGCTGCCACATAAGGGAGAGTGCCGCTGAGCCCCAGCTGAGAGGCCAAGTCAGGGAGATGAAACACACAGGCAGACCCTGAAATAGCTGGGCTTATTTCATGTCCCACCTCTTCCCTTCCTAGGGAGAAATAGGATGTCTCTCAACAGGATCACATTAGCAGACACAATGGGAGAAGAGGGAGCAAAATGCAAACATCCTTTGTTGTTTTGAGTCTGGTTAAAATAAACGAATGAACGAATAAAATAAATAAGTGAACATGGCAGAAATGACACCAGCACTCCCTTGAGACTGAGACTGGGACCCTTCCACGCATGTTTCTGACCCGAGAAGGTAGGAAATGAGAGTTTTATCGTTCACCTCCCAGGGCAGACTTCTAGCATCTGCACCATTGGAACTGTTTACTAATCAGCACAGTTATTAAAACGTATCTGTCTCAATTTGAAGAAGGAACAAAAATTCAACCTGAGTCTATCATTTCTGCCCAATGTATTGATTCCGTCAAGGAACTAATATTGCTACCATTAGAAGAAAGACATTGGGACACTGCGCCAAGACGCACTTGTGTCTCCAGTTGCCACAACAGTTGCCATAAATAGGCATGCGCTACAAAACGGTCACTTGGAAATCATCTAGTACCCACAGGTTCAGAAGGCCATGTTTCTGAGAAGTCCAATTCCTAAGGGGATCTCAATCACTGAGACTTCAATTTATGAGAAAAGGATCTTCAGTTGATCTTAAAATTCTTTCCTAGTTGAAGAAAATCACAATATACCACATGTTGTTGTTAAATGTTTTAGTCAGATTTTTTTTTACGTTGGGTTCTGATACTTTATGAAAGCTAAGATCACTCCCACCCACCACTCACACATACACACCCCATACACCCCCATACCCACACCTGTTATTTTTTTTATTTTTTTTTAAATCCCATACCTGTTGTTAATCTGTTCACCCAACACTGAGTGACTGACTCTCAGTAGGAAGTGTCAACGCTCCTTGAACAGACATGACCTTGGCCTTCTAACGCTCTTGGGCACCGAAAAGTGGAAGGAAAACAGAGGGGGGACTGCTTCCTTAGTGAAAGTAGACAGTGTCATGTTTTGCTTCAGAGTTACTGAAGAAGCCTAGGGATCTTGGCAATGTGAGCTTGATGGACCAACCTTCTGTTTTCACGATAAGTGTTCCACGCTCCTTACCTTTGCTTCTTTCAGATGAACCTCTTGATGAGGTCACTTTAATACCTTAAGAGAATAGTGTTCTCAGCAGTGACAGAGACGGTGGGGTAACAGGTGGCAGACGTGATGACCAAAGCAGCAGGGGACATTCCACATCTCAAAACCCAGACACGAAGCAAAGAGAGTGAACTTGAGACAGCACAAGACTTTAAGCTCACAAAACCCACCCCGAGTGACACACTTTGGAATCAAGGCCACATTCTCCTAACCCCCTTGCAAAGAGTGCCACCAACTGGGGACCAGGTATTCAAATGGTTGAGGATATGGAAGGCATATCATTCAAACCACCACACTTCAGAACAAACATTTAGCAGAAGCAAGTTGATGAACATGCCTCATTAAACCTCCCTAATCACTTCTCCTTGGGGCAACTGCGCAACATTTCAACATAACCTAATTTCATCATATTTTGAAAACACCTAAAATACCACTATAAACTCTAAAATCTCTCTCACAGCCAAGGGCCAAGTACCAATAATATGAAGCAGTTAAAGAAATCTAAATTTCTGACTTAATTTTTCCCCCTTTGGCAAGAAATCATCTAAAGAAAGGAGTTGAGAGACTTATGAAGTTATATAGCTATTCAAGTACAGCTGACATATTTTCCACTGCAAAGCATATTAATGAATATTTAATCTACATATATGCCTTTATATCCAAGACTAGATCGCAAACATTTCTGGAGAAAAGTCACGGCATAATTCAATATTCCAGACACTGCAATGAAATTCAGAATATCCTTTTGTACTAACTTTTTTATGTAGGTTTGACTCTTTGGAGTTCACATTGCTTTGGAAACAGTGATGAAATTATACTGTGAAAATGACCAGAATTGGGTGAAAAGTTAGAGTGTGAAGAAGAAAATCTCATTTATTAACCTAACACCCAGCCTAAAACAAAGTACAATAATCTAGACTTTAGCTCTGCTCATCTTCCTGGATTTAAAAGGTAATTTCACATTTGTGCTTCACAATTAAAGCTTCCCATACAGTTAAAGAAAGACAGAAACTGTCGGATTCACAACTGTGTTGAAGGAAAGTGGTTGATTCTAGTAGAATCATTAATCATTTCCATTGACCTTTAAGGCAAGTAGCATGTTCAGTCCAGGGGAGTCGGTAATGAACCTGAACTCTGAGTAATGAGTATTAGAACAAAATATAGGATATGAAGGAGGGATTGGAGCACCATGGGTAATTCCTACAGCATTCCAGGTTTAGTAATTAAATATGAATGATTGACAATTTAGTAATGAATTTTCTGGTTAATGAAACATGTACCACTTAGAAACACATTGTATTGTCTTTGAATCAAGACTATGGATCATTGGCTCTTGCTATCAGCACCTCTCGATTACCTACATGAATCATTTATTATTATTCATTGGTAATTTCATACATGTATATAATGTATTTAGATCATGTATGCTCCCCATTACCCTTCAGTTCATCCCAGTTCTGCTCCATTTCCCTTTCTGTGTTAAACCCACTAAGTCAACCAGTGCCATCTGTATAAACAGAGGTGAAAGGCCATTAGCCATGTTTATCAGCACTTCCTGGCCAATGACCACCCTGGGAACCTCCACCCAGAAGCAACACAACAGTTTCCATCACAGTGAAGTTAGTTTCAACATGGCTCCTTTCCCTTTCAACTCGCCTCTTATCATCTGGTGGACCTGTTAGACTATGGTGTTGCTCATCTTCTGGATCCATTTACCCAGATGCTTGAACACTGGTCTCTGCTACCCAGCCTGTTTTGCAATCACACTTCTGTTTGTCTCGCTTCCATGGGTTTTCTGCGTCCTCTCTGGAGACATCCAGCTACGAGTTCTTCAGAACTAAGCATGAGATTGCTTTTTCCTTCCTGCTAAAGAAATTGTTTACTTAATGACGAGAAAATCATTTCTATTTAACAAATAGAGTGATTTTCCCAGGAATTTAAAATGAATAACTTTTAAAACCACACTTGGCCTGAAGATCCTCATCCTGTCATCATCTCCCTGTCCATCTGAGTCATGACAGAAGAACAAAGTGTGTGCTCTACTAACATAGGCAGACAATTCCTTCAGAGTGAGCGCGGCCGAGATTTCAGGTGGGTGGGAAGGTGACCAACTGATATTTGAGGGGGGAAGCTACTTAGACCATTGTGAAACAACAGCATTGCTTCATTGCTCTCACGGTAACACATTTGGTTCTTAGTGAAACTTTTCAAATCAGCGGAAACTAGAAGCCCGTGAGAATTCGACTGGAGAACACAAATTTCTCCCTTTCCAGAGACACAACAACGAAGCCATCACTGTCTTAGTTGCTTCCCCTGGTACTGAGATAAAGTACTGGGACCCAAGGAACTTAGTAGATTTAAGGCTGACTTAGCTCCAAGTTCACGGTAAAGTTCAATACAGTCAGGAAATCAGAGCAGCAGAAACCTGAAGCAGCTGCTCATATCGTATCTACAAGCAAGAAATCTGTATGAATGCATGCTGCTGCTCAGATCTCATTTCCCACGTATACAGTTGAAGGCCCACTCAGAGAATGGCACCACCCACAGTGGACAAGTCTTCTCACCTCTGGTAATGCACTCGAAGCCTCACCGACACACCCAGAGGCCTCTCTCCAGATGGGACTTGTCCCACTGCCACCACTCACTCTCATGGTCACAACCTGGCCAACCAATTACCATCCTGACCCTTGACCTGCATTCTCCTCCGTATGCTTTCCCCTCTGGCATCTTTTCACCTATACTTGCATTCTGTTGATAACCTTCCTTTCTGTTTCTGTGGGATATTCCCACAGAACTATTTTTTATTCCCTTCTTAATATAGTAGCCAGATTAATAACCATTAAAATATTAATCACACAATGCCATTTCTGTGACTAGAACACACTTCCCCACGATTCCACATCATGAGCACACCAAACACAAGTTCAGGAATGGATTTGAGGAAGGAGCTTCATTGGACATTCATTAGGACAGTACTGTATCTAGAATATGCAGAGTACAGAGGTCCCCGCCTGCTGGCATCTGGCATCCACTAACCCTCTGATCTTCTTGGTCTCTTACTTGCATCTCTTGGCTCAACCTTCCATGGCTGCACGGCTGTCTCTTGACTATACCTACGTGTGCATGCTTAACCCTTGGGCTTTTTTACCACTGTTCTCTTTGCCTTAAACATTCTTCTCCGAGGAGATCTGCCTTCTCACCTCAATTAGGCTAAACTTCCCCTTCACTCTCTAGAAAAACTACCCAAACTTTCACCTACTGCTCTGTTTTGCTCCTCAGCTAGTATCACACACACACACACACACACACACACACACACTTTGCGTGGGCATCTAGGGAAAGGCTTTTATTTTGTCCCAGCACTAGAAGAACAGAAAAGCCTAAAATGGGGCTTAATACCTTAATACCTGACTGGTATTGATGGAGACTCTTATTCCACTAGACAGTCTCTCTCACCTAGTAGTTTGTCTCACAAGAGCTTTTCAACATCCAAACTGTGCCCTGGATAGACAGAGTTCCTGTGACATGCTCAGGGAGTAGGAATTGTACCACAGAAGCAGGAAAACAAGACAGGAAAAGGACATGGAGAGCCAGACTAAAGAAAAGCCTCACAGCAAACAGGGAACATGTGAACTGGTCCTTAAAGACAATGGATTTAGAAGAAAGGAAACCTACAATCGGGTGGAGAACTGGGCTTGATAAGAGGAGAAAATGACCTGAGCACAGCATTCATCTTTCTCTGCTTCCTGACTGCAGATGCTCGGTGAACAGCTGCCTCAGGCTCCTGCCACCACGCCTTCCCCACCATGATGGACAGTGAGTCATGCCTTCCCGCTGTGATGGGCAGTAAACCACGCCTTCCCACTATGATGGACAGTACGCTATGCCTTCCCCACCATGATGGATAGGACCTCTAAACCATGGGCCAACATGAGTCCTTTCTCATTAGAGTTTCTCTGGTCAGAGTGGGAGACAATCACAAATACAAGACGTATTCGAGACCTGCAACAAAAGCATACCGCTGTGCATAACTCCAGACAAGTCTCGAAGTTATTCCCGAGTATGTTATAAAGTTACCAAAGTTATAAACATCTGCAAATAAGCATACAAATAGAAAAGCTCTTTCTCATGCACAGGACAGCCACAGTAAAAGAGATGTCGAGTGTGTGTGTATTTAAGGGTAAATGGATAAAGATATTTTCCCCTGAAGGTCAGACCTTCATGAGCTGAGAGAAACTTCCCAACAGTGGAGGTTTTATTATGATTAAGACTCCAGTCTTTATAATTCACACCACATTTTTCAGTCCCCAAGTAGTCATACATACCACTCAAATATTCTTCCCACATTGAACGAGTTTGAGCACAGAGATAAACAAGAAGTAAATTTATACTCCAAAACGTTATGATAATTCTGTCTCGTGGATCTAAAGGTAGGTTAAATGGCCACTTTCTGCATTCTCCTCAATTTAACGAATTAGGTCTCTTACGGACGGTGTAATTTTTCATTAAATGTTTAACATCTACTCAATAAACGTTTCAGGATGCTGTTCAAAGCCATTTAACATAACATGGTCTCTATTTCTTATCGGAGATTTCCTTCCTTTTTAATATTTGTTTCAACATGTAACTAAATATAAATACATTCAGTTCCTAATACCACCATCTAAATTGTTTGGGCTAGAGCAGAATTCTCTCCTGATGAGTGTTTAGAAATGATTAAAAACTGACATTCCAGAATCTGAACCATGAAACATATTTCTTTTTTACTCTCTGGGGACTATTCCACAAATACTAGGAAAAGCTTATTAAAATCAGCTTGCTTGCATTTCAGAAGAATGTTGATAGCAGAAAAACAAAACTACGGTTTAGTGAGAAGCACATCCTGCAATATCACTAAAATATTACCAAGGTTTCTATTCTCTCAAGTAGACTTCTGACAAGAGAAAGACACTTATTGTGATATACATTTAGCACCCACTAAATATTAGATCTATGATGCTATTTAAGGAAGGAAGCAGAGTGAGAAATTCTGACAATGTTTATGGGTTGATTACTGTATGCTGGGCACTACAGAGAAAACATGTGGAGATGAAAGCCATGTTCCCCTCATGCAGACAAGCATGAGATTCTAAAAGAAACATTGGAATAAGATGAACCTGGCTTGAGGATGATCCTGGATCAGTTCCTCAACGAAGGTGTCCAACTAGAACTAATCTTGCCCTAGTCAAATTGAGAGGATTAATTATATCTATCCAGATAACAAATGGAGAAATTTGTCAGCATGAAGAACATTTAAAATGAGGGCAAAAGGTAGCTCAGAGATGAATGGCTAAGTAACTTCCAGAAGCTCAATGAGCCTGAAGCAATGATTTACAGAGGCATAAAGAGCAACGTGATCTGACACTCCATCACATACTTGATGGTAAGAGTTTTGAGCATCATGCGCAAAGAAGCAAGAGCTCTATGTTTTATTCAAATAATTATAAGAAATGAGTGTGAACATTCCAATGCAAGTGGCTTCAGCCCTATTTCTACAAGGACCTTTATGCTAGAGGGTAATATTAAAATCAAGTAGACCAGTTGTAAATTCGGCCTAAGCTAATTGAAGATGGCGACACAGAAATGCTCTTTCTTTTCCTTCCTGTCATGTTTTCCACCATAAAATCAAAAGAAGTGTTGGGAGAAAGTTGCAGCCCTCCTCTCCACCATGGCACCACCCACCTGCTTGCTCTGGCCTTCCACAGAAGAGAAAGATACAATTAAAGAATGAGGAAAGGCGCCAGAGCTGTTCAGCCTTGGTTTCTGTGGAATAGACCTGTCCCAAGTTGAGCTCACTGCCTTCCTTCCACGGGGACTTCCCACAGGGAAAAAGAGCCAGCAGCAGGTCTGGCGTAGAATCCCTCACCCGGACTCTCAGCTCTAGGAGGTTGCGAGTTGGAGGCCTGATCTGGACCAAAATGTGATGTGATGTGGTATGCGGTGATATAGGAGAGACAGGGGGAAAGAACAGAAAACAAAGATCCCGACTGTTAGGGATCAGAATTCCAAGTCTTCATTTGTGAGGGACGTTGACAACCCACATCATGCCCGGGATATGTCACCGGTTATCATCTCCAGTGCTTCACACTGAAAGGTACACGTGGTCTTTCGGGTGAGTTCACGATGCAGACCTGAATGGTGAATTAGAGTCTTGCTTTGATCACGAAACTATGCATGCTTCACCCTACAGTATAGTTTGATCAGTAGTAAAGCTAGTATTTTCATCTTTATAAGAATATTAAGACTGATCATTGGTTAATCCCCATCCAGAAAAGAACTTGCAGCAATAAAGAAAAAAGAAAGTTCATGCAATTGTATAGATGGCTAAAGGTGGGTATTTTTTTAAAAAGATTTATCTATTTAATGTTTTATGTGTATGAGTGTTTGACCATACAGATGGTTCTAAGCTGCCATATGGGCGCTGGGAATGGAACCCTGGTTGTCTGCAAGAGCAGTAAGTGCTCTTAACAGCTGGGCCATCTCCCATCTCCTAAGGGTGGGTCTTTAAGAGAGAAGGGAGTCAACAGCGATCCACAGGGACAAACTTCTGTCAACATCACCACCACACTAACTTGCAGAGAGTTCAAATTCAGTGAAAAGGCCATTAACTGACCCAGCTAGAAAACGGAATTTCCTCTAACATGGAGCTTTTGGTGAGAGTGGATGCAGGCAGAAACACCTGGCAGGATCCTCCTCCTCATCCCACGGTACACCGACAGCAGCAAGCTGCGCCTTTCCACGGCTTGTTTGCTCTCTCTCCTTCACTCATCCCCAGGCTACTCGTGGCACACCAAACCAAAATGGCTTGCTTAACGGCACAAGGGACTGACATCCCCGCAGGTGGGCTAAAATGTGGCATCCTACCAGAATTAGAAAACCACCCGAGGTGACTCATATTTCTAAGAAAGTAATGCTAAGGCACCAAATGACACACAGAAAGTATTCACTATTTAAATAAAATTGAGTTAGTGTGATTGCCATCTCCTATGAAGCCTGGCTGTATAATTCATCTCATTTCTCCTCCCTTTTCACCCCAAGGATTTGAAATCGTGGGCCTAAATTCAATATCCCATCATCCTTTGATTAATAATTTTCTAGCTCCCTCTGGGCCTATGTTCTCACATTGTGGAATTCAAAACCATTGAAAGAAAATGTGTGCTGTGAATTGCGAATTTCTCTGGTAGCTTGCTGACGTCACTGTTTCTCATTTGTTTGTTTTTAATAACATTGAGAATTAGGGGAAATGCCATAAATATATGAAGAAATCAGGAAAACGTTTTGGTAGAGTTTGGGACTTCTCCATGTTATCCTGATTCATCTCAAGTGACAAGGCTTTTAATGCAAAGAGAAATGTAGAGGTCTGGATAAAAACAGAAACCTCATATCCTTGACATATTAAACATTAATAATAATATCAAACACAATATTTGATTATGATCTGGTTTGAAATACAGTAACATAGTCCATCCCACCATTATATAGCCTGAGTTATCATTTATTTTAAAGGGGTTTTACCTAAATACATCTTCATGTTCCTAAAATAAAACAAGTTTCCACATGGTCTATTTTCTCATGTTTTTTTTACATACATGAACATTTTTCTTTTATTTTCCCCAGAAGAAATGAGACAGAATGTGATAGTCTTATCTTTAATCTTTCATTGAAGAAGTATTATCAGCTTCACAGAAAGTTTGTTGGTCAGCAGAGCCGAGTGAAGAATGAATGAATGAATGAATGATGACCAAATGTTTCTCATCCATCAATCCATAGACGAGAAAGAGTTGCACATGGGAGGTAAAAGTGTAGCTTCCTTTTAATGAGCAAGGATTCTACTTTTAAGAAGAGAAGAGAAATACACAGCTAGAGAGGCCCATCACTCAAAAACTGGTCCTTAAGTTGGCTGCACACATGCATGCACCTTTATACACACAGGAGAGGAATCTAATCCCATCTATTTTATTTATTAATCGAACCTAATTGAAGGCTAAAATGAAAACCCTATAAATCAAAACGTCAAGACATCAATTCATTTTTATATCCCTGAATACATTGTTCCTCTTACTGGTTTTTATTTCAAAGAAAAATAATTGTCAATCAAGACTCCCTGGAGGGGCATTTGGAGAGCACATCCATTCAGTACGACATCCTTAGAGTAACCACGTGCCTTTTGCGGGAAAACGCACATTCTGCTCCCTAATTGTACATTCATGTGCAAAACTCAATCTCAGTCTGAAATATACTTGGTCTGATTGATTGGTACCTGACTTGAGACTGTTGAGTCTACAGTTTGGGTAAGTAGTAATAAATTTCACTATTATCTGTATCTCTTTTGTGCTCTCTGTGTGCACATGCGTACATTTGTATGCATGCGTGTGCACATGTGTGTGTGGGTGTGTGCGTGGGTGTGTGCGTGCGTGGGTGTGTGTGTGTGGGTGTGTGTGTGGGTGTGTGTAAGCAAGAAGACGATGTGTAATTCAGAGGACCACCTTGAGCATCATCCTAAGGAAGACTGTCGACCACCTTTGAGACTTGCTGGCCTGGAGCTCACCAATTAGGCCAGACTGGCTGTCCAGTGAACTTCAGGATAACCTCGTCTGTGCTTTCCCAGTCCTGGGTCTACAAATGCACCACCAGTCCAATATTTTTATATGCATTCTGATGGTTAAATCCAGGGCAAGCATGTTACTGACTGAGACATCCATGTGGCCAAATTTTTATCTTAAATTAATCTATTTAACACAGATGGCTGAACCTAGTCTGATTGATCTGCCAGGGCCATTTTTGACCCTAACATAAGTGGAATCTTGTCTCAAAACAAATAACACATCCTGGTTTATCAGTTATTTAATAAGAAAGGCCTCAACTCTGGAACATTATTCCACGTCCTTATTAGCTGTCAACTTTAGCAACTGCCTCTTTATTCCCTGTAGGTCATGATGAAGCCCAACAGCGTGAATCATGCATACTAACCATGTTGTATTAATTTGAGCCAGCGTGCTGTTCCTTCACTTGGAGATCCACTCGACTTTTAATTTTCTGTGTGCAGCACAAAGAACAACTCACTGGAGACATGTTGCTTCAACTTTTCTTCTGTTGACTTTTTGCCTCCTTTGAAAAGTCCAGTCTTCAGGGGGGGAAATGGCGATTTGACAATCTAACTGAAGATGCCTGTATCTCTAACTTGGGAGGGATTTCACCCAGGTCAAAAGCATACAAAAAACCAGAGAAGCTGTTAGTGATGGCTACTTTGTCAGTTTCCCTGCTTGGGAAAGAAAGACATTATTTTCTTTATTAGTAATGTGCCATCATGATGTTCAGTGGGCCATCCAAACTGACACCAGGGTGGGGGAGCGGCCTCTGTGTTCCTTTCACCTGATCTTTCATACAAAATAATTACCTGTCTTAGTCAGCTTTCTATTATTGTGATAAGACACCATCACCAAAAGGAACTTGGAGAGCATAGAGTTTATTTTATCTTCTATTTGTAGGTAACCATTCAACACTAAGGGAAGTCAAGGCAGGAACAGGCACAGAGGCCATGGGGCGGGGCCACTCCCCGTGGGCTTGCTCCCCGTGGCTCGTTCAGACTGCTTTCTTAGGGAACCCAGAACCACCCACCCAAGGATGGGAACACCCACACCCGGCTGGGTCCTCACCTGTTAATCATTAATCATGAAAATGTCTTACAGATTCACCTACAGGCAACTTAGCGAAGGTAGATTCTCAATTCAGTTTCTTCTTCCCAGGTAACTCTAGCTCCAATCAAGTTAACAAAACCTAACTCGGACACTACACAGAGAAGTTAGACCTGTGCTGATCGTAGAAAAATCTTTGAAGGTATGACCAGCTTTTCATAGCTGGAAGGGGACAGTCACATACTTACGGTGTATGTGTGCATGCGTGTTGCATGTGTTCTTGTTCACATGTTTAAGCATGCATGTCTGCAAGCTCAGAATATCTTCTTCCCATCACCTCTCACTGTGCTACCCAGCATCTAAAGCGGTCTCTGTGTCTCCTCAAAGGAACCATCCCCCAAGCCCCTCTCATGGGGATCTCGCCAACACCGGCGTCCTGCAGACAGCAATACTTTCTCCAAGAAAGCCACCTGCTTGCTCGCTGGTGGCCCCATTTCAAGGATACAGCTTCTACCCTCAGCAGCACTCCCAAACTGCGAGACATTCCTTCCATCCATCCTTTGCCAGTCTCTTTCCCATTTCCAACGCCACTCCGATTTTACTACTCTTCTCGGGCACTGGATTCAACCCCAGGCCTCTTCGGAACAGCTTTTTTCCTTCCTAATTGGTTGAATCTCTGTGCTGCAGTTTGAATGTGAAATATCCCCATAGGCTCGTGTCTCTTTCATATTTATGGCTGTTCCCTTTATGAAATGAATTGATTTTTAAATACATAGTTGTAAATGTTGATGCGCAAATGAGTTAATGAAGTTCAGCTGTCTTCTGTAACAGAGTACCATGGACTGGGTGACAAGCAATAACTAATAGAAATTTACTGTCACAGGGCCAGGGGTTGAAAAAATCTGAAATTGTTAACTATGCATTAGGCTTCTGGTGTGGAAGCTAAGAGGCTGCATAGGGCCACCTTCCACTCTGCCACACACACGGCGTACATCCATCCACACAGGCAGACAGACATACAGACACATAAAATAAAAGCAATTTTTAAATGTTCAGTGTAAGTACAACTCTATTGGCACTGATATTCTAGTCTTCACTATGTCCCTATATTGGAATAAATGGGTAAAGTTGCTTATGGTGTCATCTACCTCCTCATGGGTGTAAATAATCATAATCCCTTAATTTCACTACTCACTTGACATTTTTCAAAGTCCTTTTGACCCCTGAGCTTCTAATGACGGTCCTTTGTCTTCTGAGAAACATCCCCAGATTACAGGAATATCAGCTCATCGCTAGCAGGCTATCTCCACTGGAATACAGTTTGAAGCAACCCTCCTCCGTCACTGTACCAAAATAAACTTCTCCAGACAGTCATCTTGCTGGCGACCGTTCTTCATGACCATCATCCCTGTTTCAACCAGGTGTGTTTACATTTTTATATACCACATGAGAATACAAACTCCCTGACGCCGTGGATGTCATAATCTTCCCCATGACAATATCAAGCACGCTGATATTGTCTGCTTGAACTGCTGACAAGTTAATTAACGAAGCTCCATCCAGAACCGCCTGCTGGTTTTTCATCTTCCCAGTATCCTGAGCTGTGGTTTGAAATCTCCAAGGTACTGGAAAAGAAGGACAACCGGATTTAGAAGACACGTTCCTGCCGGATGCGATGGTATGCAGCAGGGAGCCCAGCACTCGAGGTAGAGGCCAGGAAGATCAAGAGTTCAAAGTCGTCTCTGGCTACCCAGTGAGACTGAGGCGAGATCAAAACACAGACCCTGGAAAACAAAAGATAGGAGAGGAAAGGGAAAGAGCCCAAAGATTTACATCTCCAATCTTTTCTTCAACACCAACCCAAGTGTTGCTTAATGTGAAGTAGTAGTAGTAGTAGTAGTAGTAGTAGTAGTAGTAGTAGTAGTGAAAAATCACTAACCAAGCCCTTCCAGCTTCCATATTAGAGACCTTACTCTCATTTCAAGTCAATCTGGGGAAGGCATACAGTAGACATTAGGAAGCAAATTTAAGAACGGCAAGTCTATGTTTGGTATCAGTTATTATTTGTGCATTTTAAAATACCCAGTGGAAGTTTTCATTCTAAATCGAGGAAACACAGAGCTGTGTGTGCAGCTGCAGTGCAAAGGAAAAAGCAAAACCCATCTATTATGCTAGCATGCATGAAGCTCAGCATGGATGCTCAGCGCTGCGTCCACCTGTCATGGGGGCAACACCTGTCATCTCCACACTCATGAGGTGGAGGCAGGGTGTTCTGAAGGATAAGGTCATCCTTGGCTGCAGAATGGGTTCGAGACCAGTCTGGATTACACGAGACCCTGCTTTTTTTTTTTAAAAAAAACAAAGGCTTCTTTGACTGCAATACACCTTAACTACTTTTGAAGCAACTTGAAGACATTTCCTAGACCAACCCAGCTATACTGACAATCCCAGAAAGTCCCTGACATCAGACCAAAACCTAAGAAAATGTAATAACCCTACATCTATCAGAGACCAGAAGATAATACCAAAGCTCAGTGTTTCTTAACGAACCATATCAATGACCAGGGCCTAGGTCCTAGTTATTACTCTTCCTTTGAGAATTCTCTAGACTCAGTTTCAACAGCTATCTAGTGAAAATATTAGGCTGAATCATCTCTAAGTGAATTCCTGCTCAGAAAATGTAATACTAACCTCTCATTGAAATATTTTTAAAATATCGAGATGGGGAAGCAGGGGTTAAGAGCATTGGCTGTTCTTCCAGTGGACCCGGCCTCAATTCCCAGCACCTAAACAGAGACATACAACCATCAGTAACTCCAGTCCCTGGGAATCCAGTGCCCTCCTCTGGCCTCCATGGGCACCGCACATACAATGGTGCACATAGAGGTAAATACTCATACACATAAAATAAAAATAAATCGTTAAAATATCAAGATAATAAGTTTAATTGGCTTGAAAAATATTTCTGAACATAATAGGTCATGTTCCAATAGAGAAAAATCAAAAGGATATTACAATATCATTTTCCAGGAGTTCTTAAAGTCTATAATCTCACACTATCTAGTAGAATATGCCCTTTGGTCCATTTGTATTCATGTCCCCAAATTAAACTGTGAACTCCTTCAAAGCAACTTTACTCATTTCTTCCACAAACTATTCTCATGGCTCTGGGTGTATTCACGACACCTAACATTTCTAATGTCCAAATGAATAAAGAACAAATCTGGAAACCGTTCCCCAAGAGTTCAGAACAAAAAGATCACAGCTACCCTCATAACAGCTTCAGCTCTACAGCCCAGAACCAGTAATTACCTTATCTATTTCAAGAGAAAAATCATTTAATGTGATTCCTGGTATCCTACATCAAAGACTTGGGTTTTTCATGCAATGCTAACGCGTATTTTTATACATGGAACAAACCTATGCTTTTCTCATTTCTGGCTCATATATCAAGGACCACAAATATTTCTGAGGCATTATTTCACTTTTTCCTGAACCGCTTTCCAGTTCAAATAAGAAGCATATTAAACAAAGAAAAGCCTACAAAATCTCCCCAGTGTTTTCCAACATAGATCATTAATTTAAAATTGATTATTTAAAAAAGATGCCAAGTGAGGTACTAGCTCAGACCACAGCAGTTCTTTAGCCCAGACTGAGACTCCTGATGAGATGACTCCAGGGACCAGCAGCTAGAACTCCCTGGGTCTGGGTGAGGATGACTGATAGCTCCAGCAGTCTGAAAGGCTGCCTTCCACGTTCCTGTTAACCCTCTGCCCTGGCTTGTCTGCCACACAGCATCCAGAGGCCTTCCAGGAATTGCCAAGAGACCCCTCCACAGCAGAATTCAAACGCTCACACGGGGAATGGTGCCACTGACAGAATAAAATTTACACGATTCCCTACTACAGGAGCTACACAGCTTCTGTTCTCTGAGGATTCCCAAGTGGCATTAAAAGACAAACAAGGCCTGGGATTCACCTCGTTGCACCCAACGCCATTTCAGTAGGTTATCCCTAAACTGTTCATCTCTAAGAGAGGGAGAATTTACCCCAAATATTTAACCATGGATTTATTTTTTTTAATTATACTTTGGAGCTGGAGAGGTGGCTCAGTAGTTTAAAGCATACAGTGCTCTTGCAAGGGACCCAAGTTCAGTTCTCTACACTAAGATCAGAGGGCTCCCAGCTCATACACAGAGAGAGAGACAGACAGAGAGAGAGAGAGAGAGAGAGAGAGAGAGAGAGAGAGAGAATTTAAAAACAAAAAATAGGGCCTGGAGAGATGACTCAGAGATTAAGAACACTGACTGCTCTTCTGGAGGTCCTGAGTTCGATTCCCAGCAACCACATAGTGGCTCACAACCATCTGTAACGAGATCTAGTGCCCTCTTCTGGCCTGAGGGCATACATGGAGGCTGAACACTGTGTACATAATAAATAAACAAATCTTTAAAATAATAATAATATAATAAATAAATAAATCTTTTTCAAAACTCATGTAGGATTCAATTTCCATTGGCAGTTTTTCAAAAGAGAAAGCACATGGTTTTGACAAACTATTTGATTAGCTCCTTGAATCAGAACAAAGTTGCCCACTTACACATCAAGGTAGAGAGAAACTTGAGAATGTGCCTCTCCTAGACTTCTTTCATATAGCAGTTCCTCATACACACAGAGTTTGTGTGCATCTATTCTACCTTGTATAATCTGACAAGCGAATGATTCACGCCACATTAGCATCTGTATCTCCAAACTTAATCAACAGGTGTCTTTCTGCTGAAAGAATCATGAATCAAGTTAATACATTTCTTTGGAAAGTATGTGTTAGTCACTGGGAGGGGGGTTGTATATCAATCACATTGCTGACTGTGTCTTATTAGCTCCCAGGTGTAAAACTATGGCAGAACTAGTACCCCAAAAGATCTTAGTTATAGGCAGCCAAGGCTCCCACCTGCATCCTGTAGTCTTTGTGCTTTATAGAACTACACAATTGTGCAGAAAGCATGTGCTGAATAAAAGGCTGTGTTCTATCAATGAGTTTAAAATTCTATAGCTATAGCTTTCACCAAAAGCCTCCTCTACCCTGCTTTGACACACTGTCTACAAACAACGTAACTTGCTTGAGATATTTATAACAATTAGCTCTATATACTATGATGAACCTGGCATTGCAGCTTATAATCGAAAACACTGACAGCTGAGGCAAGAGGATCACAGGTTCAAAACCCGCCTGAGCTTTAAGGAGGAAGCGTTCCAATTTAGCAAGATCCTGTTTCAAAGTAAAATAGGGAAGGGAGAGGAATCGAGAGAGAGAGAGAAAGAGAGCTCAGTAGTAGTGTTTGCCTGGTAGTCATGAGTCCAAGAGATCTCCTAGCCAAGAACTTTTGTCTGCCCAGTACTGTGGTCCACACTGTGATTTCTCCCACATCCTACTTCAGTGGTCAACTCAGTGAGGGCTCAGAGCCTCAGGATGTTTTCATAGCTCCACTCTTCCCAGTAATGGTGGTAGCAACACCTGCATGTCTTATCAACCCACTCTGCATCAGGCAGAGGTTCTAGGGACCAAACTGCTAAGGACCCAGCAATGCGACATCACGTTTCTCCTAAATCTCATGCACAAGAGATCGTTTGGAAAGTGTAAAGTGCAGGGCTGGAGAGAAGACTCAACAGTTCAGAATGCTGGCTGCTTTTCCAGACAACTCAGCTTTGGTTCCTAGCACCCACAAGGCACCTCACAACCACCTGTAACTCCAATTCCAAAGGGTCCAATGTCCTCTCCTCCATGAGAACGTAACACATACGGTGCACAGATGTGCATGCAGACAAAACACCCACATACATAAAAAATATAAGAATACTTTTTAATTTAGACTTTATTTCTCTAAACGTGCTGGGACTTTAAGGTGTAACAACTGCCTTTTCCGAAGAATGTGATGTGTTCTCCTTGAAACCACAGAACATCTGTTCTTCTCACATTTTTCAGCTTCTCTTCCTTCACGTTATACATCAACATCGAACTGGAAGGCTTTATTAAGGGTTAGTCGTGTTCTTGAATGGAACCCTTTGCAGCAGCGAGGAGAGTTTCCGCACGCATCTAGAGACCCAGAATTATTGATTACTTAATGCATACTTCAAGGTTTCAGGAAATGTTTAGACTGGAATTGCTGACAGCATTTACCCAGCAGAGCACGTGTGCTCATGCACACCCAGCCACACCCTGCTGCAATGAGCTGGAAGGAAGAGTGTTTGGCCTCAGCTGTGCGCTGACTGAAAAAGAGACGATTGCACGCATGTATCAGAGGGGACTCAAGGTTGGTTTTATTCAAAGCTGGCCAACACTAGCAGATCAGCAAATCACATAAAATATAGGGATCTTAGAGCCGGAGAGATGGCTCAGCGCTTAAGAGCACTGGCTGCTTTTGCACCGGACCCAGGTTCCATTCCCAGTACACACAAAAGCAGCTCAGATCCCTCTGTAGCTCCATTCTCGGGGGATCCAAAGCCCTCTTCTAGCCTCCACGGGTGCCGCATGCACATGGTACCCTACATATACACATGCAGGCAAAATATCTGTATATATAAAATACAATGAGAAAACTTAAAATACAGGGATCTTCCTGAACTTCACTGACAAAAATACGGTTTTAAAATACTCAAATCCTCAATGGAGGGAAAAGATGTTGGTGGGAGAAAGTAACATCATTCTCTTTACCCCAAACAGTGTAACTCACAGAAATGTTCCAGTAATGATTGGGTCTCCATGAAAACTCATGACCCATCCTGAAAGGTGATACACCAATGGGTATATAAATATGCTTACTGTTCCACGTGGTGGCCCTAATCCCAACCTCTTGTATTCTCATCACAGATCCGCTCACTCTTCTTTCTAACAGACCTGCCAGTCAGCTCACCGTCTGGCCTCACACCGTCTTCATTTCATAATCAGCAGGAGGCTGAAACACTGCTGGAAACACAGGCAGATTCTACCTAGTTCAATAACGGAATCTCAAAATGAGGACTTCAGAACGCTAACAAACACATTCAGTCATATAATTCCTGAACCTGGCAAGCTGGAGTTGAGCTGTTGATGAAGCCCTTGCCTGGTTTGATTACAACAAACCAAAAAGAAAGAGGGGTGAACAGGGGAAGGAAGAGAAAGATGGAAAGAAGAAAGGAGGGAGAAAAGTAAGGAGGGAAGGAGGAAGGGTCTTTAGAATAACCATGTGAACTTCAGTATTAGGATTTTATGGATATAATTTTTTACATTTTCGAGGTCTTATTTGCTTATTTTTTAATCAAAATTTTTGTGCCATAATCAAGACCACTAGGAGGCTAAATCCTTGGTAATCTGAAGGTATACGTTTACATCCTTAGACAGACTAGTTTGAAATTCACAAGACTAATCTCCTAAGGCCCTGTATAATAGTCCACCTAATAAAATGTTTTGCTTCTGGGCACTGCGGTCTGGGATTGGTACAAGTAAAAATACCTACCCAGACATGAATATATAAAAACACTGTGAACGCACCTCTCCTGCAGAACAGGCAGTCTGAATTTTCATGTTGCTGTTCAAAGAATAAATATTTCTACTTTCCCTACTCCTCTTTTCTCCTTTGATCAGATTAAGTCAGGAACACAAATAAATCTTTTATTTCAACCTTACTCTAGTGAGCCAAATGTGGTGTGGTCCACAATGTTTTTAGTTTCAAATTAAAGGAGAAACATCTCCACTCCTGGGTAGTGTTGCCAAAAGGAGTATTAAAGAAGGCAGATCCCGTGAGAGAGTTATGGTATTTTGAACCATTGAAGACCTTTAGAGATGGTAAAATCTGACCCTACCGCTGTGGAAGTAAATGGGAAAGTCTGTGCTGATTCCCCAAAGTATTATGCTAAATAGCTTAATGTTCTTTGACTTTCAAGAGAAATAAGAAGAAATGCAAATGAACGAGGCAAGTAAGCAATGCCTCTGTCAGAAGTCATTCTTTCACGCTACATCAACAATGGCACATGCCAAACTGATCTTTGGAGTTCTCCAATGCACAGTGTAATGTTTAACACAGCCCGTTGATTTCCCTCGGTGACAAGAGCTAAGACGTCCAAGAGTAAATTTTGTTAAATCTCACAAAGACAGATCAGTAATTCATGCCCGGAGACAGATTTATAATCTTTTTCATTAGCCAAATCCATAGTTAATTTTATAAACAACACTATTACTTATCCATTGTTAAGTTTCCTTTGAGAATTAGGCACTAGCTAGTATACTTGTTAAGGAACCAAAGGTCTGTAATGTCAAAAACCTTTGCCTTACTGGCACAGTTCAAAAGTAAAACTTCTCCAGTGCAAATGAATTTAAATGCTTCCAAACACATATGGACAACATACAGCAACAAAACAAAAGTCAGTCAAGCAGAAATACACTTTTGCAATCCCAGCACTCAAGCATTCAGGAAGCTGAGGCAGGAGGATCATGAGTTTAGGTTAGCCAGAGTTCATCTCAAAACACACCACCAGTAACATCCAAGGTCATTCTCAAGAATAAAATATATTAGAGGTTCACAAAGGTGTTTGGTTCTCATGGTATAAAAATTGACCCCTTCCCCCATTAGTAGCTCCACATAGCAGGTCAGCTATTGTCAGAGGGAACTTCCAAGTTCCCAATAATATTTCCATTTTGCTGACAACAGGCCATACTAAGTCCCAATGTAGCAAAGGGCAACCTAAGTAAACTATAAAATGTATCCCTCCTATTCCTCACATCAGATCTTCCCATGCCCCCTATTCTTAAGCTGATAGTCTCTCCTTCTTTAATTATACGTTATATAGATATATTTATGTGCACACACACAAAAAAAACTGTTGAGTCCACTTTTGTAAACTGTGTATATATAGTTTCACAGTTAACTACTCTGCCCTGGGCAACCAATACTTACCTGTAGTTCTTCGTTTAAGAATAGAGCCATGTGAAGGTTCCCCTTCCATGTTAATGTCTGTTGAAATTCCCATTGTTTCAATGGAACATTTTGTGCATTCATTTCTAGGACAGACTGTTTCACAGAAGGCTTTCTAGTATTCTAGCTCTTACGGTCCCTCTACTGAGAGGTTCCCTGAATCAAAGACGCAGGAACTATGATAAAGCTCTATCCTCTGGGGCTAGGTTTCCCCATGATCTGTTGATCTCTGCATCTGTGTTCAGTTGTGGTCATCTGTGATAGTCTCTAATTACTGTAAAGAGGAGTTCCAGTGATGAGGATTGTACCTACACTTATCTGCGGGTCGAGTAAGTTTTTAAATAGATATCTTTCCTTCAGAGTTATTTATCCCTGAGAAGCCTGCTCGTTTCTGAAGGGAAAGAAAGATGGGGTGGATCTGGGGCGGGGAAGACTAATAGGAGTGGAGGAAGGGAAAACTGCAGTCGGGATGTATTGTATGAGAGACAAATAAAAAAAAGCTATTTTTATTTTTCAAATATATATATAACATATATATATATTAATATATATAGTAATGTGTGCGTTTGTGCCCAAGTGTCTGTGTAGGGGGGCACATGCTTACAGTGCCCACAAAGACCAGAAAAGGGTATCAGAGCCACTGCAGCTTGAGTTTCTGGTGGGTGTGAGCTGCTCAATGTGGTGCTGCCACTAAACTCAGATCCTCTCCAAGGGCAGCATGTGTGTGTTCTCAATCGTGGAGCCATCCCCCAGCTCCAGAGCTGCTAGTTGTTAATGTGAGGGTGCCAATGAAAGAATTCAACTCATGCTTTGTAAAATGTGGAATAGAAAAATTTCCCAAAACTAACCAAAGGCAAAGCGGCAAGAAATTGAATGAGAAAGATTTTTATACCAATTCCTTAAATGATATTCAGCATTCAATTAATTGGAATACTGGGATGAGAAAACATAAAATGAAAGCTGTGGAAGACTGAGGAAGATGAGTTCTTGGGTGAAAACGTTTAGAAGAAATCAGGAAGGCTCCTGAATCCTGAAGAGTAATGATCACAACTAGACAACAGCGCCCATCTTAGAATTAGAGCAGCCCTCTGTGTTCAAGGTTTCCACATCGGTGGTTTAACCAGCTGCAGACCAAAAATATTGCATCTGTACTAACCATGTAAAGTCGCTTCACCTTCTTCATTGTTCCCAAAACAATACCTAGTAAGATATCTATTCACACATTTACCCTGCTTTGGAGCTTGCCCATGACCTAGAGAAAAAGCATGCAAGGGGATGTGCTCAGATTATGTGCAAACACAGTCCTATCCCTTAAGAGATTCAGGCATGTGCAGATGTGGATACAATGGAGGGGTTTTTTGGAAACGATGCATCATGATACTGAGGGATGGCTGTGCACATCTAACCTAAGTATCATTCAAATGGGAGTCCAATTATAAAAACCTTTCTATACATCCAAGATCTGAATCTATTTAGAAATACCAAATAGAGTACCTATTATTATACTAATAGAGAGCTTCCTGGTTAGGAAGGAAGAAAACAAGGGCAGGGAAAAATGAAGTCTAAGAAATAAGGAATCCACCATCTGGGATTGTGAACAACAGTCCAAGGTTGAAGATGAAAATGTCAAGACAAAACCAGGAAACAGCCTAGAGAGCTCTCAGCCCACTAGATCAAATAAAGGAGTCTCTGATGGGTAAAGGGGAATGGGTGGTGTATAAGACAGAGCGTAATAATGAATGGAAATGAGATTCCCCTTCATTTATTCTATCGTGTTAGTACCTAGGGAGCAGAAGGTGGTATAAGAAAGTGGCATCATCAGAAGGTCCTGGATAGAAGTACTGCAGAAGCTAAGAGACCATGGATGCAAGCCCAGACTACTATACCCAGCCAAGCTTTCGTTCACTATAAATGGAGAAACCAAGACATTCCAGGATAAGAACAAATTTAAGCAATACATAGCCACGAATCCAGCCCTACAGAAAGTAATAGAAGGAAAACCGCAACCCAAGGAATCCAACATTGCCAACACTGCCTACAATAACTCAGGCATCTAGCGACCCTTCACTAGCACAACTCAAAGAAGGGAGACACACAAATTCTACTTCCAAAAACAACAAGAATATCCGGCATGAACAACCACTGGTCATTAATATCACTTAATATTAATGGTCTCAACTCACCTATAAAAAGGCACAGGCTAAGAGATTGGATACGAAAACAGGATCCAACATTCTGCTGTTTGCAAGAAACACATCTCAACCACAAAGACAGGCATCTACTCAGAGTAAAGGGTTGGGAAAAGGTCTTTCAAGCAAATGGTCCTAAGAAAAAAGCAGGTGTGGCCATATTAATTTCTAACAAAACTGACTTCAAACTAAAATCAATCAGAAGAGATCGAGATGGACACTTTATACTCATAACAGGAACAATTTGTCAGGATGATGTCTCAATCCTGAATATTTATGCCCCTAATATAAAAGCACCCATGTATGTAAAAGAAATATTACTAAAACTCAAGGCAGATATCAAACCACACACACTAGTAGTAGGAGACTTCAATACACCTCTCTCAGCAATGGACAGGTCAATCAGACAGAAACCTAATAGAGAAGTAAGAGAACTACTGGAGGTAATGAAGCAAATGGACTTAACAGACATCTATAGAACATTCCACCCAAATAGGAAAGAATATACCTTCTTCTCTGCAGCCCATGGAACCTTCTCGAAAATTGACCACATACTCGGAAACAAAGGAAACCTCCACAGATACAAAAAAATATCAGTGTCCACCTGCGTCTTATCAGATCACCACGGATTAAAGTTAGAATTCAACAACAATCCTACCTCCAGAAAGCCGACAAACTCATGGAAACTGAACAGTCAACTACTGAACCACACCTGGGTTAAGGAAGAAATCAAGAAGGAAATTAAAGTCTTCCTGGAATTCAATGAAAATAGAGAAACAACATACTCAAACCTATGGGACACTATGAAAGCAGTGCTAAGAGGAAAGTTCATAGCACTAAGTGCCCACTTAAAGAAAACAGAGAAAGCATACATCGGAGACTTAACAGCACACCTGAAAGCTTTAGAAAAAAAAGAAGCAGACACACCCAGGAGGAGCAGAAGACTGGAAATAATCAAACTGAGGGCGGAAATCAACAAAATAGAAACGCAGAAAACAGTCCAAAGAATCAATGAAACAAAAAGTTGGTTCTTGGAGAAAATCAACAAGATCGACAAATCCCTATCCAAACTAATTAAACGACAGAGAGAGAACACGCAAATAAATAAGATCAGAAATGAAAAGGGGGACATAACCACAGACACAGAGGAAATTCAGAGACTCATTAGATCTTACTACAAAAGCCTGTATGCCGCAAAACTAGAAAATGCAAAAGAAATGGACATGTTTTTAGATAAGTGCCACATACCAAAGCTAAACCAAAACCAGGTGAACGATCTAAATAGACCTGTTAGTCGCGAAGAACTAGAAACCGTTATCAAAAATCTACCTTCCAAAAAAAGCCCAGGACCAGATGGTTTCAATGCAGAATTCTACCAGAACTTCCAAGAAGAGCTAATACCTATACTCCTTAATGTATTTCACAATATAGAAACAGAAGAGTCATTGCCAAATTCCTTTTATGAAGCTACAGTTACCCTGATACCAAAACCACACAAAGACCCAACCAAGAAAGAAAATTACAGGCCTATCTCACTCATGAATATCGACGCAAAAATTCTCAATAAAATACTGGCAAACCGAATCCAAGAACACATTAGAAAAATTATCCATTATGATCAAGTAGGCTTCATCCCAGAGATGCAGGGCTGGTTCAACATACGCAAATCTATCAATGTAATCCAGCATATAAATCAACTGAAAGAAAAAAACCATATGATCATTTCATTAGATGCTGAAAAAGCATTTGACAAAATTCAACACCCCTTTATGATAAAAGTCTTGGAGAGATTAGGGATACAAGGGTCATACCTAAATATAATAAAAGCTATTTACAGCAAGCCGTCAGCTAACATTAAATTAAATGGAGAAAAACTCAAAGCCATCCCACTAAAATCAGGAACACGACAAGGATGTCCACTCTCTCCATACCTCTTCAATATAGTGCTTGAAGTTCTAGCAATAGCAATAAAACAACATAAAGGGATCAAGGGGATTCGTATCGGAAAAGAAGAAGTTAAGCTCTCGTTATTTGCAGATGATATGATAGTATACATAAGCGACCCCAAAAACTCTACCAAAGAACTCCTACAGCTGATAAACAGCTTTAGTAATGTGGCAGGATACAAGATCAACTCCAAAAAATCAGTGGCCTTCCTATACACTAAGGATAAGGAAACAGAGAGGGAAATTAGAGAAGCATCACCTTTCACGATAGCCACAAATAGCATAAAATATCTTGGGGTAACTCTGACCAAGGATGTGAAAGATCTATTTGACAAGAACTTTAAGTCTTTGAAGAAAGAAATTGAAGAGGACACCAGAAAATGGAAAGATCTTCCTTGCTCCTGGATTGGGAGGATCAACATAGTAAAAATGGCAATTCTACCAAAAGCAATCTATAGATTCAATGCAATCCCCATCAAGATCCCATCAAAATTCTTCACAGATCTGGAGAAGACAATAATCAACTTTATATGGAAAAACAAAAAACCCAGGATAGCCAAAACAATCTTATACAACAAAGGAGCGTCTGGAGGCATTACCATCCCTGACTTCAAACTCTACTACAGAGCTACAGTATTGAAAACAGCTTGGTATTGGCATAAAAACAGAGAAGTCGACCAATGGAATCGAATAGAAGACCCTGACATTAACCCACAAACCTATGAACACCTGATTTTTGATAAAGGAGCTAAAAGTATACAATGGAAAAAAGAGAGCATCTTCAACAAATTGTGCTGGCAAAACTGGATGTCAACCTGTAGAAGAATGAAAATAGATCCATATCTATCACCATGCACAAAACTCAAGTCCAAATGGATTAAAGACCTCAATATCAGTCTGAACACACTAAACCTGATAGAAGAGAAAGTGGGAAGTACTCTACAACACATGGGCACAGGAGACCACTTCTTACATACAACCCCAGCAGCACAGACATTAAGGACCTCATTGAATAAATGGGACCTCCTGAGACTGAGAAGCTTCTGTAAAGCAAAGGACACTGTCGCTAAGACACAAAGGCAACCCACTAACTGGGAGAAGATCTTCACCAACCCCGCAACTGACAAAGGTCTGATCTCCAAAATATATAAAGAACTCAAGAAACTAGACTGTAAAAGGCTAACCAACCCAATTATAAAATGGGGCATTGAGCTGAACAGAGAATTCTCAACAGAAGAACTTCAATTGGCCAAAAGACACTTAAGGTCATGCTCAACTTCCTTAGCGATCAGGGAAATGCAAATCAAGACAACTTTAAGATACCATCTTACACCTGTCAGAATGGCGAAAATCAAAAACACCAATGATAGCCTTTGTTGGAGAGGTTGTGGAGAAAGGGGTACACTCATCCATTGCTGGTGGGAATGCAATCTTGTGCAACCACTTTGGAAAGCAGTGTGGCGGTTTCTCAGGAAATATGGGATCAACTTACCCCTGGACCCCGCAATACCACTCTTGGGAATATACCCAAGAGAGGCCTTATCATACAACAAAAGTATATGCTCTACTATGTTCATAGCAGCATTGTTTGTCATAGCCAGAACCTGGAAACAACCTAGGTGCCCTTCAATGGAAGAATGGATGAAGAAAGTATGGAATATATACATAGTAGAGTATTATTCAGCAGTAAGAAACAAGGACTTCTTGAATTTTGCATACAAATGGATGGAAATAGAAAACACTATCCTGAGTGAGATAAGCCAGACACAAAAAGAGGAACATGGGATGTACTCACTCATATTTGGTTTCTAGCCATAAACCAAGGACATTGAGCCTATAATTAGTGATCCTAGAGAAGCTAAATAAGGAGAACCCAAAGAAAAACATATAGGCATCCTCCTGAATATTAACCTTCAGCAAGCGATGAAAGGAGACAGAGACAGAGACCCACATTGGAGCACAGGACTGAATTCTCAAGGTCCAAATCAGGAGCAGAAGGAGAGAGAGCACGAGCAAGGAACTCAGGACCATGAGGGGTGCACCCACACACTGAGACAATGGGGATGTTCTACTGGGAACTCACCAAGACCAGCTGGCCTGGGTCTGAAAAAGCCTGGGATAAAACCGGACTCTCTGAACATAACGGACAATGAGGACTACTGAGAACTCAAGAACAATGGCACTGGGTTTCTGATCCTACTGCACGTACTGGCTTTGTGGGAGCCTAGGCAGTTTGGATGCTCAACTTACTAGACCTGGATGGAGGTGGGGGGTTCCTTGGACTTCCCACAGGACAGGGAACCCTGATTGCTTTTCGGGCTGAGGGGCGGGGACTTAATTAGGGGAGGGGGAGGGAAATGGGAGGCGGTGGCTGGGAAGAGACAGAAATCTTTAATAAATAAATAAATTTAAAAAAAATCAGTGTATATTCCATACATTCTACACAATAACAATTAGGCAGAAACAAACCACAGTCCAATGTGTTAAGAATACTAAATGTGGAGTAGCAGAGCAGCTCTCTGAAATTCCAGAACTCACTCAGGATCAGGACTGGACATCCTCTTGATATTTTCTTAATTATGTAGCAAGGTGATTCAATGCTGAATGTGGCGATAAAAATAATAATTAACTAGTAAAGTATAGGTCATCAGGGATGTGACTATGTCCTTATTCCACTCCTCAGAACAGACAGGTGCAAAATGAAATAAAAATATCCCTATAATACTGAAAAAAAAAAGAAAGTGGCATCATAATAAAAAAGGGAGACACAGGAGCACTCAGTTATGTCTGGGCCATTTTGTGTTGGTATAAGAAGAGAGGTTGGTTCTTGTGTTACACCAAACTACTATGTTGTCTACAGATGGGCTCTGGATTTTAAATAAGTAGTGATTTTTGAGATGTTCTGGTCTGTCAATCAACCTGCAGAATCTTCAATAACGGTGTAATATTGGGGAAGTTAGTTCATATTTTTAAATATTAAGGTCAATATAAATATAACTTAAATTTATTTTAAAATTGTAGCTTGTCCTGCATTTGTCAGAAATATATTTTAAGATACTATGAATACAAAATGACAATTTTTAAAAAATCTTTTAGTATAAAAATAAAAGTATGGAGGCTGGAGAGATGCTCAGTCCTCAGGCACAAGCCCTGGCAGCTCTTGAGTTCGGTTCCCAGCATCTACATAGAGGTTCATGACCTTCTGTAACTCCAGTTCCTGGAGATCTGATGCCCTCTTGTGGACTCTGAGAGCACCAGGCATGAAAGTGATGCATAGACTTACATGCAGGTAAAATACACACACAGGCAAAATAAAATGAAAAACTGCAATTACTATATATATATATATATATATATATATATATATATATATATTTACCATATATATATATTTAAGCTTTTAATGATAGAATAAAACCACCATGGCAAATACTAAAATTAGAAGCATAATCATATACCTTCAGCCAGTTTCATTAGAATTGAGGTATTTACTAACAACTTTGTCTCCTTAGCAGCAGAATGCCACACAATAACTAAGCAATAAATTAGATATTATTCTTTCTTTTGTGTTCCTTAAAAGCAGAAAAATCACTTGAAAAAGGTAGCCAGGCAGTGGTGGCACACACCTTTAATTTCAGCACTCAGGAGGCAGAGAGGAGGCAGGTGGATCTCTGTAAGTTAGAGGCCAGTCTGTTCTACAGAGTGAGTTCCAGGAAAGTCAAGGCTACAAAGAAAGACTTTGTCTCGAAAAACAAAATAAAACAAAAAGGAGTAGTTTGGGGACTGGAGAGATGGTTCAGCACTTACTGCTCTTGCAGAGGACCCAAGTTCAATTCCTAGCACCCACACGGCAGCTTAAAACTATCTATAATTTCAGTTCCAGGGGTTTCGATTCCCCTCACATAGCCATACATGCAGACAAAACACCAATGCACATAAAATAAAAATTAATACACTTTTAGAAAGAATGAAGAAAAAGCAAATAAAATGCCTTATGTTTCAAGCTCAAAGAAAGATTAAGCTTCAGACAGACCACCTGTCACAGTGGAACTTGGACATGAAACTTGGGTGTCAACACTTGCCATGTTTGACTTTTCTTACTCCTGTCCCATTCCTGGTCCATGAGCCTGGTCTCTTCAACTGTGCATCAAGAATGCTTTTACCAATGCAGAAAGCATCTCTTTATCTTCTCAGCACCTCATGGAACCTTCTCAAAAACTGACCACATATTCAGTAACAAAACAAACCTCAACAGATACAAAAAGATTGGAATAACCTCGGGTATCTTATTGGATCACTATGGCTTAAAATTAGAATTTAACAGCAACACTAATTCCAGAAAGCTCACAAACACATGGAAATTAAACAATGCTCGCCTGAATCATCAGTGGGTCAAGGAAGAAATAAAGGGAGAAATGAAAGACTTCCTAAAATTCAATGAAAATGACCACACAACATACCCAAATTTATGGGACACAATGAAAGCAGTGTTAAGAGGAAAGTTCACAGCACTAAATGCCCACATAAAGAAGCTGGAGCTTTTAAAAAGATTTACATTTCAATTCGCAAAGAAATAAAAGGGGTGGTCAGGGTGGAGGGAGTCTGTCTAAAGGACTCAGCTAAAGGAATACTCAGGCTTCATGAAGAACCCGCGTCCACTACCCAGCTCTTTGCCTTCATCATGGGAACAACAGCACCCTGTCCAGAACAACAGGGAAGACAGAACACAATCCCTTAAAAGGCTGCAGCACCCAACCACGGGTTTCCACTGAAGCAGCCAATTTCAGCTTTTATTATGAATAAGAAAGGCATGTTTGGATACGTAAGAAACTCTAAAGATAAAAAAGTTACAGGAACAGAACAGAGAAGTATATTTCTACTAACTGTGGATAAATAATAGCCCTGATTCATTATTGAGAAACTAGATTTAAGAAAAAAAAATCATGTAAATATTTGTTTGATTTTTTTTTCCACTGCGAGAAGAAACATAAAATAAGATGTATTGTTCCCTTGGAACATTCGGTGATGCTAAAGACGCCATCCAAAAACACAGCCAAACTCTTCACAAGTGTTCCAGCCATGACTCACCAGCAAGTCTGGATCCAATCGGCATGCAGATTCCTGGCAACCCTGCGTTGGTGTTTTATGAAGAAGATTAAGCCATGTAGATTTCTTTTCAGAAAGCCTGTTTTAACTAGTCCTTCAGACTCCTCAGTGTTTTCCCTCCATCCACAAAGACAACTGTGTACGGAATAAAAGGCTTAATACCACATTCCAAGCCAGGTGGAACACTCCTAATGCCCAGTGGAGAAACTGGCAAGAAGCCGACCCCTGTGGGTTTAGGATTTAAATCGTGCCGAGAGGCAACTAGGATTGCTCCACGTCCTTTGAGAAGCCAGAGGCCATGCACCTGAGCGAGGCCCCACCGATTGTCGCCAGTGGAGCAGATCTGACAGCGCTATACAGAGCCCCAGGGGAGAGAGAATCAATACAGGAATCTGTTTTCTCAGGAAATACTCTTGGTTGGAAGGTGTGCCTTGTAGAAATGATTGGGTTTGCTTTCCTCCAGATAGCCTGTAGCTTTATTCCTTCTCATCAGCTCGGAGATGGCTAAATCCGCGATGCTTCGTACAAGGCTAACACCATCTCTTCAAGATGACCACATAGATCCAGGTATCAAACACCCAGAAAGGAAATCAGACTCTAAAAGAAAGCTCATGATAACTAAGCATTAAGGAGTAGATTTTTCTCGACCAAGGGACTTACCCTTTTAAAGTTAATTGGCAACCACTGGCCAAGCCATGCATGTCAGCCCAGTGATCTAAGTATCTCCATTCTAAAATAAAGACTTTCCTATTGCTTTGACAAAATACCGTGACCAAGGCAATGTATAGAAGGATGTTTCCTTGGGCTTATGGTTCAAGAGGGACAAGAGTCCACAATGGCAAAGGAGAGACTTGGGGGCTGGAACAGAAAGCTAAGCGTTCACATCTTTCACCACAAACAGGAAACAGAGAGAGCAAATTGGGAAAGGCACCAGACTTTGAGACCTCAAAGCCCATGCCCAGTGACACACCTCCGCCATCAGGGACACACTTTCTACATGTACCCAAACAGTTCCACCAACTGGAAATGAATATTCAAATGTTCCAGACTCTGGGAAACATTTATCATCTAAACTACCACAGAAAATAACTAACCAATTAGGACATTCATGCCAGAGGACATGCCAATTAGGACAGTCACGCAGAGGCATACGCTCACACGGCATCCTCCTTATCTGTAACAAATCATGTTTCTATCCACTCTCTGGCTTTGCACTTACAGCATCCTGCTGTGTTCAGTATTGTTCTGTGGCTATTATTAACCTTTAGGTTAGGGAGCTCTCTTAAGACTGGTCGTATCTTGAAAGACGAATTTTCTGATTTAATGGGCCAGTAGAGGAATCCATTATTAATTGGAAATCCATTATTTCCTAGGGCTGCAGTCAATTTTCGCCAGCAGTTTCCAAATTTGAAAGAATCTCTTTTTAATCATTTCTATTCTGATGTTTGCCTGGGTCTGTTTTTGTTTCCCCTCGTATTTTATTTTCATCTGGAAGTCTGTGATACATACCCGGAGACTGGAGGAGTCCTCCTGTGCTTTTGAGTATATGTACAAAGACAGTCACAGGCATCATGAGAGCTAAGAGTATAGCTCAAAGGTAGCATGTCGGCCTACCACGTAGCATGTATCAGGCCCTGAATAGATGAATTCCTGATGTCACAGAAAGAAAAATGGGGGTGGGGAGTGAAAGAAGAGAAGAGGAGGGGAGGAGAAAGCGGGAAGGAAGGGAAGGAACAAAGAAGAGAGGAGAATACAGCAGATGGAATTTCTCTTCACATCTCAAAATAGGAATGCTTACCAATTCGGCACCTTAACTAAAAGGAACAACCTCCCTCTAACTAGTCTAGACCAATGCCTCTCACAGCAGGCAAGAAGACCCCTAATTACATGTAAGGATGTGTACTCTATAGGTAACAGAGACTGCCACCAGCTCCCTGCTGTCCATCACGAAAGCCCTAAGCATCACGAGCCGAGATTTTTCTCCTCACCATTGACTCTCTGCTCTCAAGGCTCAGTTCTTAAGTTTTCTTCTCCCATTTTCCTCCAAGACTAATCCCATTTTCAAGCAGTTACCCAACATTGCCAGCTGTGGCTATTCACTGCTAAATTAACTATTTTTAAGCTTCCCCTTTACAATATTTTGGCTGTCTCCAAGTGCTTTTGTGGACCGAAAATCCATTATGCCAACTGTGGGGCTGGCCTTGTAAATGACACCCCTCAAAGGGGACTAAGAAAAGTCTGAGAATATTTATGTTTGTGGTGGTGGCCGCAAGAGCGGGTTGAGGAACTAAAGAAAAAGCCTGTGAGCATTTTCTGTTTTAAAACACAGATACGACACACTTGCAATAGCCACTGGCAACAGAAAGGTGAAAAGGAAACCCCGCTGCTGCTTTCAAAGAATACGGTTCGGAGAGCAAAGACAAGCACAAATGAGCTGGAAATGAAGATTTACTATGGATGAGGGAAGGCTTATAGCTAGGGGGAGAAACTGGCAAAAAATCAAATGGCTGCAAGGAGTTACTTCTGATTTGTGGATACAGAGTAAAGCAGGGGAAAGACGCTATGTGTGCCAGGCTGGGTCTCGAGATGAAAACAGGAAATGGGAAGATTGGATCTGAGATATACGATCATCTTTTCCTCTAAACACACACACACAGATGAGGCCGGAAAGATGGTTTAATAGGCAGAGGCAATGCCACCAAACCTCCCAGAGACCCATGTAGTAGAAGAGAGAAACGACTCCCACAGCTGCCCTCTGACTCCCCTTCCCCATGCATACACACATGCACACACACACAGCTACACACACACACAGCTACACACACACACATACACACACAGCTACACACAGACACACTGACTTTTTTTAAAAAGTGAATGTACTGACTCATATAAGTCAAACTTCAAGAATATGTTTACTTTCAAACACTGTCTGAAGAAAAGGGTTGAATGATGTTAGCTAACCCTGGCTTATCTCGCTGTCTTTGACGCCTTTCTCTGGGTTTCCATACTGCATGTCTTACCATGTCTTTATATCTTCACAAGTGTGGCCAACACTGGGAAAAGATGGCCCCCTCTCCAATGGAACCTTGGAGATCCACTGGAGTCTATCGGGTTCACCTGACACAGAACCATGCTTGCAGGTCTAGACTGTGTCAGTGCTGTGAGAGCATCGTAAGAACAGGTGAGTCAGATGGGCGGTGGTGGCGCACGCCTTTAATCCCAGCACTTGGGAGGCAGAGGAGGGAGGGTCTCTGTGAGCTCGAGGCCAGCCTGGTCTACAAGAGTGAGTTCCAGGACAGGCACCAAAACTACAGAGAAACCCTGTCTCGGAAAAATAAAATAAAATAACAGGTGACTATTCTTATCTAGATAACATTGAAGCCTAAGGTTGTGGTTTGAATTTAAAATGTTTCCCATGGTCTCAAGCGTTTGAATGCTTGGTTCCCTTTTAGGGGCAATGTTTTAGAAGGGTTTGAAGCCTCTGAGAGGTATGGAGACTTCAGAGATCGAGCCTCACTGAAGGAAGTAGGCCCCTGGGTGTGGAGGGGAGTAGTGGGGTGGGCCTTGAGATTGTAAAGCCTGGCTCCACATCCTTCTCCTTCTCAGAAACCTGACTGTGAACATGAGGGGATCAGCTGCTTCTCTCTTGCCTCCAGGCCTCCCCACCAAGGTGAACTGTGTCCCACCAAACTGTAAGCCAAAACAAACCTCTCTTAGACTGCTTCCTATCCAGTTTCCTTGATGACAAAAGTAACTTTTATTTAAAAAAAAAAAAAGGCTTCAAGATCCCTGGCGGCAGTAGGCAGCAGAAATGCTGTAGGTCCCAAATGGTGGTAGTGGGCAATGTGGCGGCAGACAGCAGGCCCTGCGAGCAGCCAGTCCCAGGCAGAGACAGCTGCCAGTCCCCAAGCAGTGGCTGGTCCCAGGCAGGGAGACAATTGGCAGGCGGGCAGGAGACAGAGACATGGATAGACACAACATGCAGAGTGAGGTTGAATATTTATTCAGGGTGTTGTGGAGGGGAAAGGGTGAATGGGGAAGAGAGAGAGAGAGAAAGAGAGAGAGAGAGAGAAGAGGGGAAAGAGACAGAGAAGGGGAGAGAGGCAGAAGCGAAGCTGCCTCTCCAAGAGGAAGATGGAAAAAAGAGAGCTCCGCAGGAAGCTGAAGATCAGCCTGCCTCAGTGGATGGGGGAGGGAGTGGGTGTGGCTTGTCTCTTAAAGAGACAGAAAACCATAACAGTAACTACTTCACTTCAAGACCAAATCTACTGCTCTTACTGTGTTTTCTCCTTCTTTTGCACATTGAAGTCTCAAACTACAGGAAATATCAATGGAAAATTCAATCACCAAAGTGCTCTCAAACTATTTTTAATCAAGGCAGATGCCATTTCAGATAAAAACTTTTATTTTGTTTGCTATATTTTGTGGTATTGAACATTTTTAGACCCCTATGATCATCATATACCTTACAACTGGACAAATCTAAAAACTGCCGTGTCACCCAAAGACATGACGTTCATTGGTATCTATCGGAGAAGAAAGAGTCAGTGAAGAGATGTCACAGAAAGCTGAACGAGAAGATTATTTGGGGCAGGAGAAACTTGGCAACATCCTGAGTCTCAAAACATCTAGAACTTCTGACCGTATATATATGATTGGCTGCTGAAGCCATCCCTGCGGAATTTCTAAAGGTGCTGGTAGAATAGACCTTGAAACGCTTTACAGATCACAGATTTGTCCTCAAATCTTTGTACATTTGGGGAGGAAGAGAGTGGAAAGTAGGGAGAGAGGAGAAATCCATATAAGGAAGGAGAAGGAACTTCAAATACCTTATCTCAGGTGCTTGGTCTTTGAATGCAGAAGCTAACAAGTTAGTGATTTGAGGTCCTCAATGGACATTAAAACATCCAAAAATTGTCCTGAGAAGACTGCCTCTCTTAAGTCATTTACAGACTCCCTGATTCTGCAGTGTGGGCAGTTCCTAAGCTCTTTCTTTTATCATCCTCAGTCAGTCTGGTGGCAGGGGAGGAGGTCAGAACTAAATCATAACAAACCAGGCTTTGAAGAACTACCATTGTGTGGTTGTTTGAATGAGAATGGCCGCTATTGGCTCATATATTTGAATGCTTAGTCACCAGTTAGTTGGGCTCTTTAGGAAGGATTAGGAAGTGTGACCTTGTTGGAAGAGATCTGTCAATGGAACTTGTCTTTGAGGTTTCTAAAGTCCACACCAGGTCCTCTTTCCCTCTTTGCCTGCTGTCTGCAAGATCAGGATGTATCTCTCAGCCAGTTCTCCAGAACCATGCCTGTCTGCTTGCTTCGGTGTTCCCCACCCCATAAGATGATAGCGCACTAGCCCTCTGAAGCAAGGCCCCAATTGAATGCTTTCTCCTATAGGATGCCTTGATCATTGTGTTTCTTCACAGCAGTAACTAAGAAACATGCACCCTAAGAAGGGTGAGAAATTCAGTTTCAATCTTTTTTCATTCATGAGGAATTTTTACCAATTAGCTGAACTTCATAAATACAAGCCTCCAGAAGACAAGCAACATGAACGAAGACTAGTTCTTAGGCACAAAAATAGAGTTTATGATGAGAAGAAACACTACAGAAGAGGTTACTATTCTGTAAAGCCATGTAAGTCTGTTAAAAAAAGGATCTTAAGAATTTGTTTAAGTAAACAGTCACTGATACAGAACAGATTAGACCGTGCCACAGCAATCCAGCTGCTGACCCAACCACTCCTTCCTCTGGCCTTGACCACGCGAGCAAGCGAGCAAAGGGCGAGGGAACAGAGCAAGAGACCCTCTCCTCAACTTTTAAACGGTCATGTACCACACCCTACCGCTCATAACCCCCAAAAGCCATTGACTGAAAGGATTGAAATCCCACAACAGGTTACATCTAGTACTGTTTCAAGATAAACTGGACATCATGAAGGACTCCTATTTTGAATGGTTACTTGGAAACCAGGAGAAGAAGCTTCTGGAACATCAGACCAAACCTCTGCTTATGTGTAAGCATTTTAGTAAATGTCACTGAGAAAGTTTGAGCTTTGGTTGTTTTCCAAAATGATTTCAGGGCCTTTGGAATGTCTGCAGAAGCAGCAGCTAGCTGTGGTCTTCCACATCTCCCTGTGCAGATCCAACTTCTGACTCATGTGATTACCTCATGTAATGTGACCAGAGGAGGAAGCATGGTATAAGACGTGGTCCGACTTCGCTTATGCAAGTGCTGCTCATTTTATAACCCACTCATCATCCAGGGTCCACGGTGGCTTTATCCCGTCCATTAATTTTACAACCAGGTCTATTTCCATGAAACTTATTTCTGCTGCAATTGCAGGATATTTGTCTGCACTGTGTCATCGCAGAGTCCAAAAATCTATGAACAACAACCTAAAATCATTTCTGATCTGATTTCATAGACCCATCCAAAAGATGGTTTAAACAATAATTCATTTATGCATATTTAATGACACTTCAAGGGCACATAGTGTATTATAAGGCAGTAATAGAATATTTCAATTAAAAAATACATATTTGTATCTAATGGAAAACTCTATTTTTTAACAAAATAAAGCACTATCTATTTTTTTTAGATAAAAAAAAACATTATATCAACGTTGTAAAAGACAAGCCAACAGAAAAATAAAGAGCCCCAAAGAAGGCACAAGAATCAGAGACCCATTCATTCACACATTCAGAAATCCCATAAAAGTACTGAATGAAGGCTATAATATATACACAGATGACCTGGTAGAGACCCATGTCAGCCTTGTGATTCTGCTTCAATCTTGTGTGTTCATATGAGCTTTGCTAAGTTGTTTTAGAGGGCCTTGTTCCCCTGATGTCCTCCATCCCTTGTCTCCCCCACTCCTTTTGACCCAGAAAACTCAAAAACTTTTCTTTTTAATCAAAGTTAATTTTTAAAGAAAATGCATAGGGTTAGCATCCATTAGACAGTGATTAAAAGCATACGTTTTGAATGAAATGTTCACCCCAACTCTGACAGTATTTTTGGGATCTGAGAGTAAAATACTTAAATTTCTGAGTCTTGAGATGAACAACTTTAACCTGGACAGAACACTATGTACTTTTCAAACTTTCAGAAGAATTAAAAGACCAATTTCATATAAAACGCTTAGTACAATGACTGTAATATAACAAGTAATTACAATGATCTTGGTCAGATAACTACCTTAATGGCTCAATTTAGAAAGAATTTATTAGTTCCCGTGGACTCTTAAAAGAGTTTTAGATCATATCTGGAAATCTACAAAGGGACTAAAAACATTCTATATTTTCTAATTTTACAAAGCAAGGAAGCCAGAGTAAAGGAAGACACACTTTTTACCTTAAGGATTTACTTGGACTTACATTTTACGTGTATGAGTATTTTGCCCCCCCACCCCCCCAGCCTTTTACTTTTGTGCACACTCAGTACCACCACCAGAGGCCAGAAGAGGGCATAGATCCCCTAGAGTTGAAATTACAGGTGGTTGTGAGCATCTCTGAGGGCGCTGAGAACTGAACCTAGGTCTTCTGCGGGAGCAGTCAGTGCTCTTAACCACAGAGCCGTCACCCCCTAGCTCCCAGCCCACAGTTTGTTATCACAATGATGGACATTCTAAAACCAGTACCTGCTGTCTCGGACGGTACTGAACATTAAAGCAGCCGACATCCCCACTCTTTCCAGCCTCGTGTCCGTACCTGACGAGGAAGAGAAGACAAATGAAGACTAAACTTTATGTGAAATGTCAGTCAGGTGACTTTCCCATCTAGAACCTCCCCACACCCCCACAGTACTTCCCCTCCAAATGTGCACGTCCCCTACAGTGATGGAACACTGATTTCAGATGTCACTTAGCTTGGTCTGGCAGTCTGGTCCTGCACATGGCAGAACAGAACATAAGCAGAAGTTTCTTGAGACAGTAAAATTCCTCTTTAAAATGCAGCTGACACACCAACTTCGCCCTTTCTCCTTCGTCCTTTCCTGGTACCTCCTAACTGGACTATGAAAATAAGTCTCTAAAGAAGAAACAAATATCCATTTAGAACCCAAGGTAATCTTGAAAGAAGGAAAGTTCACAAAGAATCAAATAAGCACAAGCATCAGGGCCTAAGACTCTCTGGCTTTCTTTCGAGTTGTTCTGACTTTGGCCATCACTGTTGAGCACTATGTCATGTGACACAATATTACTTTTGTTTTTTTTTTCAAGCAGATTCTCATGATATGTCACAGTCTGCCTCAGACTTATCATCTAGTCCAGGCTAGCCCTGAACTCATGATCATCCTGACTCAACTTTGCATGTGCTTGGATTAATAAGCTTATACCACCAAATTGGGCAACTATAAAAAATATTTTAAAAGAATGGTGTTAGCATCGATTCACACGTGCTGAATGTGACCATTTAAAGGGACTTCTTAGAGTTAAAATTTATTCTTGAAAAACCAAAAATAAATTATTCTGGCGAAGGCCAGAGCAGAAGTTTTATGACTGATAACTGTTATAATCGAACAGACTTCATTTGAATTCCAGGTTTGAAGTTGTTGAAGGAAATGAATAGTGGGGAAGTATTTCGAAGACCTTGTGGTGGTTATCTGTCAAGTCATCGTAAATCGCTTCTTTGGTGTGAGAGAATTGACTCATCTCTGACATGTAAGTCCACAGGAATCTGGGCTTTTGAGTAAAGTCACGCCGGCACCACTATTCAGCCAATGCTGTGTCAAGCTAGTTAATAGATTACTTGGGTAGAGCATGTACAAAGCTATGGTGGGGGAGGGGGGATTGATGCTCAATAACAAGAGAAAGGAGAAGAGAAAGCAAGGGTTAAATGAGCATCTACAGGAAAAGCAAACAACATCAAGTGAACATACGTGTCCTGCTTCCTCATCTTTCAGAACTGAGTCAAAATGCCCTGATACCCCAAACCTTATGCTCAGTAATCCAGCGGAATTCACTCAAATACAGACTAGGCTTCCCTTGACTCCCAGAGAAGCCCTTAACTCTCTAAAAATGCTTATCTTTTTGATAAACTGCAAGAATGAAAAAAGGCAGACCAGATACTGACTGTGGGGCTTCGGGGAGGAATCAGGACTTGACTGATGGGCAGGAGAGAAAGCGAATCAGCTAAGTGCACTGGATGCTGTCATAGAGAACCCAGGCTCCGTTCAGCATCCACACCGTCATTCATAACCATCTATAACTCCAGTTCCGTGTGATGTGATGTCATCTTCCAGCCTCTAACAGCACTGGGTACAAACCTGGTCAGAAACATCCATACATATGAAGATAAAATAAATAAATCTTTAAGAGCATTAGGATGAATGGCCAGGAGGGACACTTCAGATGGAGCCACTTGACAGACAAAAAGACAGACAGACTGGCATTGGTGCCCGAAAAGAATGAGAAAACAGAGGAGCTTTGATGAAATGATGCCACGTGCCTCTCATGAACCCTCCTCTGAACTCTAGAGCACGCCCTCTAGATATTCCATGTCATGACCATACAGGAGAGCACAGGACCTGCTAGAGAGAAAGCAGGGGTGGTCTGAGCATCGCATGCTGAAGAACATAGAGTAACTCAGAGGACACCGGTGTCTGCAATGTTTCTCCTCCTCTTCATAGATATCCCAGCAGCTATCGCTGTCTATCTGTGTCCCTGAAGAGTGACAACTCCCATCTCTGAGTCTTTCCATTAAAATTCACTGGAGCCTCAGAACATAAAACATTTCAAAGTATTCAAGCCGTGATGTTGTATACCATTTTGGAAATCAGTGTTTCGGTTTCTCAGGAAATTCGGGATCAACCTACCCCTGGATCCAGCAATACCACTCTTGGGAATATACCCAAGAGATACCCTATCATATAACAAAAGCATTTGTTCAACTATGTTCATAGCAGCATTATTTGTTATAGCCAGAACCTGGAAACAACCTAGATGTCCTTCAATAGAAGAATAGATGAAGAAAGTGTGGAATATATACACATTAGAGTACTACTCAGCGGTAAAAAACAATGACTTCTCGAATTTAGCATGCAAATGGATGGAAATAGAAAATACTATCCTGAGTGAGGTAACCCAGACCCAAAAAGATGAACATGGGATGTACTCACTCATAATTGGGTTCTAGCCACAAATAAAGGTCAGTGAGTCTATAATTTGATATCCTAAAGAAGCTAAATAAGACGGTGAACCCAAAGAAAAACATATAGCTATCCTCCTAGTTATGGGAAGTAGACAAGATTGCCGGGCAAAAAACTGGGATCTTGGGGGTAGGGTGGGAGGGGAGTAAGGGGAGATGGGGAGAGAAAAGTGAGAAGGGGAGGATGGGGGGAACTTGGGGAAACAGGATGATTGGGATAAAGGAAGGTTGGATAGGGGAGCAGGGAAGCACATATCTTAATTAAGGGAGCCATCTTAGGGTTGGCAAGAGACTTGGACCTAAAGGGGCTCCCAGGTGCCCAGGTCAATGTCCCCAGGTAGTTCCTGGGGTAGCTGAGGATAGGGAACCTGAAATGACCCTATCCTATAGCCATACTGATGAATATCTTGCATATCGCCATAGAACCTTCATCTGGCGATGGATGGAGATAGAGACAGAGACCCACACTGGAACACCAGACTGAGCTCCCAATGTTTCAATGAGGAACAGAAGGAGGGAAAACATGAGCAAAGAAGTCAGGACCACAAGGGGTACACCCACCCACGGAGACAGTGGGGCTGATCTATTGGGAGCTCACCAAGGCCAGCTGGACTGTGACTGAAAAAGCATGGGATAAAACCGGACTCTCTGAATATGGCGGACAATGAGGGCTGCTGAGAAGCCAAGGACAATGGCACTGGGTTTTGATCCTACTTCATGTTCTGGCTTTGTGGGAGCCTAGCCTGTTTGGATGTTCACCTTCCTAGACCAGGATGGAGGGGGGAGGACTTTGGACTTTCCACAGGGCAGGGAACCCTGACTGCTCTTCAGACTGGAGAGGGAGGGGGAAAGGAGTAAGGGGAGGGGGAGAGGAGTGGGGGAGGGGGAGGGAAATGGGAGGCTGGGAGGAGGTGGAAATTTTTTTTCAATAAAAAAAAATAAAAAATTAAATAAAAAAAAGAAAAAATGTATTCGAGCCATAATGTTGTATACCTTGTAGGATATCGCTTAAAAACAAAAACAAACAAACAACAAATCTTAAGGACTATTAAGCATAGAGAAAAATTAGTTTAACTTTAAACTATTAGCTAGCAAAAGAAAATCTAATAGTTATAGCAAATAGCAAGCCATGTTCAAAAGATGACAAATTGCAATTGAATGGGTAACCCCCACTTGCACCCACCTACCCTGGCCAAAGTCAGGGTTGCAACAGAGGATCAAAGATGTAAAGCAGAAAACATTGATCAGAACCCTGGAAATCTGAGTTCAAATGTCAACAGCTTAAGCTGACTGAGAACACACAAACTGGAGTTCAGAGAGCCCAGAAACAAACGGCTCCAGATAAATAAGCCAGACTTCAGAGACTTTGAAAGGGCAAGGCCTTAAGATTAAAGAGAGAAATCCAGGGCCAGGTGATGGGGAGCTCTCAGGCTGATTAGTCCTGATCCCCACCTGAGGAAGATAGCGGCAGGCAAAACATCACAAATCAGTTCAGTAATTCTCCAGATGTACCTGGGATTTAATAGCTAAACATTCATCATGCCAAGAGAGATAATTAAATGTTCACAAAAGAGAGAGAGAGAGAGAGAGAGAGGAAAAAAGTAGAAACATATTCTGGATACAATAAAGTTTGAGATTCTCACACAAAGACATTTAAAGACTAAAACTTGTTTTTAAATCACGAGGAAGAAAGTGTAGTCCATCAAACTGAAAAATGTAGTTTCTAAAACCAAGATATATGTCCATTCAATTAAATGGGATCTTCAGATTAAATTATTAAGGAGGATATTAGAACTGAAAATCGGGTCAATTTAAAGCATTCAGATTAGAGGACAGAAAAAAAAATTGGAAAATAGCAATGAACAACAAGTACATGGAATATAACATAAACATACCATAAATAGTCAAGCTACTGAAGAGAAAGAAGGAGAGGAATGGTTGGGAAAACCAGAGTTTCATGTGATGCTGCCCGAGAATATTCTGAAAGGTCAAAGGCATCAGTCCACACATTTACACAGCTCACTCTCTAAAAACACAAACTATAAAAGCAACAAGGCATCCTGCAGCATAATGAAAACGCAAAAGAAATCAATGGTGTGTTAGACAGTTTCCTGTTACCATAATGAATATTGGAATCGGGGTGGGGAGGGGGAGAGGGGTCTATAATCCCCTTTGAGGTGGCGTCTCAATATTCTGAGATTTCCCACAAGGCAATCTGTCTTGAAGTTGCCAAAGTCTCTCCGTGGCACAAATCAGGACCAAGCCTTCAGCATCTGTGGGGAACACTTCATATCCAAACTGTAGCAAGAAGAAAAAATTTAAAGTAGCCAAGTGAGGAAAACATTCAGTAGCTTCAATGAATAAAGGCAACTTACAACAGAAATGACAGCTCCCAGGACAGCAGAACACCACACAGCAGGAGCCACGAAGACAGTCGTCAGAGCTACAATGAGAGAAAGTGTGTTTTTTAAAAAGTAAATAAAAAACAAGATAGAAATGTCTTCGGGCAACCAAACTCAGGAGAGAGAAAAAAAAAAACCTATATCTTGTAAGAACTGCTCTAAAATAGATGCCAAAGAGAGGTCTACAGGCCAAAGGAAAAATAGTCCACAGGAAAACGTGGGAATTGAGGGGAAATGAAACAATTGGAGAATGTACAAAATATGGAAAAATTCAAGTATTTATCAAATAAAATAAGATGAACTAATTGGAGCTCCACTATATATCGCAGAGGGAGAATAAACCTGTGGCTCCAGCAGGGTCTGGGAAACAACACAATCACTACCTTAGGAGAGCCCTGGCAGGGCAAGGATGCTGCTAGGACAGGGGCAGGATGGCTCCTGCGCTTCTGGTCCTCACTTTAATTAGATGCAAATTGGTCGGCATGGTTAGGACAGGTCCTTGGTGTGACCTTCATTCTTCCTCAGAGTTTCTGGTTGAGACTGTTTGTCTCTCGGCTCTGTCCTGAGTTTTAATTCAGCCGATCTCTGTCATTGCTCATTTCAAGGCATTCTATAATCTTCAGACTTTGAATTTGTCATAGTGAGACTTTTCCTTTGCTCAACACCGGACTCTCTCATCCTTAAACAGGGGGTGACTTCATTTCAGCTAAAGAAATAGACGTATCTTCTGGGTAGGGACTTGTTTTCCCCGCCCCTCTGCGTCTCAACTAAACACCATTTTCTGAGTTCTCACAAAGTACCTACTTCACTAGCATAGCATCACGTCAGAGAAGGATGGACTCTTTGGTGGGTGGTCTGAGAGTGGACTCAGGACAGCAAAACTGACCAACAGGATCACAAGCCTTGGTGTTTGAAGCCTCTGGCATTGCTAAATGTCACAGCTGGCACACCAGTTCAGTTTGTAGGGTTAGGATTTCATCCTCAGTAAAGCAGCCTCCACAAGAAATCAAAAACTCAACTATTGCATTTGATTTGAAAAATCCAAGGGAGTCAAAACCAATGCAGTAACAATGCCCCCATGGCTATCACTCTGTAACTCATTCTTATCCCCACAGAACTAGAGGTCTAGATCCCTAAAGAGCTCATACTTTATCAGATCATTGAAACAGAGACCCTTTCAGCTCCAAACTACACCCAGGGATGGGGCCAGCAGGCTAGAAGGAGGGTTGCCGTCTTTGCAAGAGTAGTTACTCTTGATCATTAGACAGAGGTTTGACTGAGTAGAGAGAACTGTGGGACCTCTTGTTGTGACAAGCAAAGCAAGCATGGTTTGAACGGAGCATGATTACAAGGAGCAAAGACCCCCTTAGGGAAACCTAAATTAGGATGAGCTGGAGTTTGGAGAGATAAGGAATTATGTACTAGAGGAGGAAGGACTATCTGTCTCATCCTGACACCATCCACACAGACAGCATATTGGTTCTATGGAGTTCTGAGTTTCCAGATCCACCCCAGTCCCAGAGCAGCTGTTGTGTGAATATGCACGAAGAAGAGGGGGTGCACGGCATAAAAAGCCGTCTGTGACAGCCACACTGCAGCTGCTGGACTTTGCACACTTAGAAACTGGGTAACAAAGAAAGTCCTATGCCCCTAGCTTCCAAAAGTTCTGTGAGCAACATCTGCAAAGAGTCTCCTCCCAGAAGACTACACCTTTCTGTGGTGGGCCACATGCAACACCTGTGGGTAGTAAAAGAATTCAAGCAGTCCAACCCAAGCGTGGGACTCTCTGATGGGACCATATTTGCTCAGACCACCTCAGTGGGTTGCCCAAGACATATATCTGATGGAGGAAGGTCATTGGCTAATAAAGGAACTGCCTTGGCCCATTCTCTTCTAGGCTAATTCTCACATATTAATTTAGCCCATTTCTAATCATCTGTGTGTAGCACCCCGAGGTGCGCTTACCGGGGAGATTCTAGCCTAGTCCATCCTGGGTTGGAGCTTCATCCGGGGAGCGGGGCATGGCGTCTGTCTCAGGCGTCTGCTCCAGAGAGGAGCGCTGTGGAGTCTGACCTCACTTCCTCTTCCTCCCAGCGTTCTGTTCTGTTTACTCCTCCCACCTATCCTCTAACCAATAAAATGGGCCAAGGCAGTTCCTTTATTAGCCAATGACCTTCCTCCATCATATATCTTAGGCAATTATCTCTTCTTTTGCCTGATTCTGCTTCCAGCTCTCCCTTCCACAGTCACTGATTCCCTATGAATCACCAAAGCTTGCCTGGTCACCAAAGTAACTTTCATCTACTTCTGAGGGATTAGCCTATGATTATTATTAAAAACCACAAAGTCTCTGCAATAAATCTAAAAGAAGATATACTACTTCACAACAAAATAAAGGCAAAAGCTTGATGAAAGGAATAGGAGGATAATCCCTGGCTGTGGGTTGAAAATACATTGTGTACATACGTCCTCTTCCCCCAAACTAATCTACAAATATAATGTATTCATAAAGCTGATTGTGACACTTACATAGAAAAAAGAAATATTCCCTTCTGCACCAGAAACACAAAGTATAGGAAACCAGAAGCTAAGAAACCAGGAGAATATAATGGAAATAGAGGCACAAACAAGTCCAACAACACAGAGATAGGACACACATGTGCAGACAGCTGATGCCCTGCAAGGGGGGCATGAAGAGCGGGAACAGAAAAAATGATCATCTCAGCATGTTTGGAATCAACTGGTTTCCATACAGGAAAAAGGAACAATTTAACAGGGACCTCATCATACACTCAAAATACACCTCGAGAAAGGAGACAGAGACAGAGACCCACATTGGAGCACGGGACAGAAATTTCAAGGTCCAAATCAGGAGCAGAAGGAGAGAGAGCACGAGCAAGGAACTCAGGACCGCAAGGGGTGCACCCACACACTGAGACAATGGGGATGTTCTACTGGGAACTCACCAAGACCAGCTGGCCTGGGTCTGAAAAAGCCTGGGATAAAACCGGACTCTCTGAACATAGCGGACAATGAGGACTACTGAGAACTCAAGAACAATGGCAATGGGTTTTTGATCCTACTGCATGCACTGGCTTTGTGGGAGCCTAGGCAGTTTGGATACTCAACTTACTAGACCTGGATGGAGGTGGGGGTTCCTTGGACTTCCCACAGGACAGGGAACCCTGATTGCTTTTCGGGCTGGGGGGGGACTTACTTGGGGGAGGGGGGGAAATGGGAGGCGGTGGCGGGGAAGAGACAGAAATCTTTAATAAATAAATAAACGGATAAAAAAATACACCTCAAGGTGGACTACGGAGTGAAATGTACATTAGAGAAAAATGTTCCAGTAGGTAGTCTAGAAGAATCTGCTCATTCATTTGGAATAGGCAGATGGGCCTGGGCTGTATAAGAAAATTAGCTGAACTGAACAAGAGTCTGGCAGCAAGCCAGCACTTAAGTCTTCCTCCACGGTCTGTGCTCCCCTCTCCTGCTTCGGCTTCCCTCAGTGATGGATTACAACCTGTAAGCCGCAATAACCCGTTCCTGCCCGAGCTGTTTTGGATCATGGAATTTATCACAGCAATATAAAGGAAACTAGGACAGTGACATATCACACGGGCACACAAGGCCACATGCACACATGTGCATGTGCGCACACACATACACACACACACACACACACACAACCACAGAAGCATGGAGCCAAAGAGCCAAATATCTATTTATAGTAGGACAGACCAAAGATGTTATTCATGTTAATGGTACTTAGAATTAATGATGTATCTTAGAGACTTAATTTTAGATAAAATGACAACCGAAGGCCATACTGTATGCTTCCATTGATCTAAATTTTAAAGTTCTAGGTAAATAGGAGATGGAGCAGGTAAATAGTGGCCCCGGGGAGTCCAAGATGAAACCTTGAGATACTGATAAATGCTCTATTTCCGACACGTGTGGAGGAGTGTGAGGATGTGTGTTCTGTGATCGTCTATTGAACGATGTGTCTATCTTCTGTGTGCTTATTTTAAAAATAATTATCGACCGATGGGGCTAGAGAGTTGGCTCAGCAGTCAAGAGCACTGGCTGCTGCAGAGAACCTGGGTTCACTCCCCAGTGCCCTCATGGCAGCTCACAGCCATTGCAACTCCAGTTCCAGGGAATCTATGCCCTCTTCTGGCACCCGTAGGCACCTGCATGCACACAGTTCACATCCGTACAACCAGACATGCATATATATAATTATATATAATTATAAAATTTAAACTAAGCTCTATGACCAGTATAGCTACGAATAAAACATACAGCATGCCTCCTGAATTAATGCGTGGGCTTCACTTGCTGAGCCTCAGAACGGGAGATTTGGGCTTGGATTGGATGTAGATCCCCACACACCCTGTGCTGAGACCACTAGTCCTTTGGCTTTTCCACAGCTGTTCACACGCATCTCTCACATCATGGATGTTTTACTGACTCGCTGAGGCAATAGACCCAAACACAAACTTTTATTTCAAAGATAACATCCTGTCCCCCCCTTGTTTTACTTTGGTTACCAAACTAAAATAGCCCTTGGCTTCCTCCATTTTAAGCAACGAGCTTTTCAGCTCTACGTTTATGAGTTTCTCATTTTTTAAGTGGAACAGCCGGGCCAACACCACAAACCTAAATATTTTTGCTAGTACAAGTACTGTTCGCTGCAGACGAGTTCTTTGCAGGGGAAACCTGGCTTCTCCCTGCCTGGGTCTGGCCAAATAGACATCCCGTCAGGCTTACCATGAAAGATCAGCTTTCCGACAACAGCATGAGGAATAGTTCCCATCCAGGGCTGAATGGCTCCGGACAGGAGGTTGCAGGTTTGGCAAGACACCACAGGGATTAGGCCAAGCCAAACACCGAGTGGAAAACTCTGTTCTGCACTGTACCATAGCTGGTTCCCTGGGGCTGGCTCACACGTGTGACTGTCTCTGGTTAATAACGAGACATCAGCACATATTGTACAGAGGATGTACCTCAGCCAGGTGGGGCAGGCATGGCGGGACCCTCAGAACAGTCCCAACGTAACCAGAAATGAACTCTGAGTTCTTCCAAGATCCTCTGATGCTGGAGATGCTTGCATGTCACAGAGAAGATGCCCGGAGCAAAAGTGGGGTTTGCAACCCATATGTCTGAGGGCTTTTCCTTTTAATCAAGAACAGAAATGCTGTTTTCACATGTCAGAAAAGGAAATAAAGCTCAAAAAGAGAAAACTCCACTCAGCTCGCATCTCTCTAAGACCCCACCATTGCCTTCAACCTTCTTGTTACTCAGCTGCAGTTGGCAGGTAGAAATAGCATTTCCAGCCATCTCACGTGGTGACAGGTACACGCTTCATCTGCAACCTTTGAGGGTGTTTATATGACCTTTAAATCAAAATTTATTCATTTGTTTTAAAAACCTTTAAAAGTTGCCATGAACAGACCTCTGTGAGCTGCCTCCAATGAGCAGCTTTTCAGAGAAAGAGCTGACCTAAACCTGAACTTGCCATGACTTTGACACCACTGCCCTTGACATGAGTAACTGGGAGTTATGTGTCCACTGACTTTTGAAGCCAGTAGCACCTACCTATGATGTATGGAACTGGAAGTGGTGAGCATGTATGCCCACAGCAAGTATAGCAGGAGATGGTGAGCATGCACACACACAGCAAGTGCAGCAGGAGATGGTGAGCATGCACACACACAGCAGGTGCAGCAGGAGATGGTGAGCATGCACACACACAGCAAGTGCAGCAGGAAGTGGTGAGCATGCACACACACAGCAAGTGCAGCAGGAAGTGGTGAGCATGCACACACACGGCATGTGCAGCAGGAAGTGGTGAGCATGCACACACACAGCAAGTGCAGCAGGAAGTGGTGAGCATGCACACACACAGCAAGTGCAGCAGGAGATGGTGAGCATGCACACACACAGCAAGTGCAGCAGGAGATGGTGAGCATGCACACAGCAAATACAGCAAGAGGTAGTGAGCACGCATATGCACAGCAGGCACAGAGCAAGACAGTCTCTAAAAATGTGGGAAATTTTACGTTATGATAAACTTTACCAACCAACTAAAGCTATCAGAAGCCCCTACCTGTGAGAACATCAACTTTAAGAGTTATGTAGATTTCAAAGTAATATATAGATGCACATATTTACTGATTACATCATATGTACTGGCATTTTTATTAGTAGTAACAGCTAGTAATCCCTGATATTCAAGTATATCTATATATAAACTGATGAAAAAATTCTTACAAAGGTCCAATACACTTTTTCCAACTAACATGCTAATGTTCACTTAGCTAAAATTGTGTCCGATCTACACCTTCTTACCATTCATCTTTTTATTTTCTTGGGACTTCACATCACCCCACTTTGTGGTTCTGTATCTCATTGTCACCTCAGGAAAATGGCAAAAACCTGGACCTCCTCACCCTGGCATTCCAGACCAGCTCACTCACCAGAGTGGAGCTACGATTTCCTTGTTCCCATGACCTCAGTGGCAATGGTTTAACAGGATTACCAACAGACTGTGCCGTTCAGCTCAGACAGTTCTGTGATGTAAATGTTCACATTTTTTTTCTTTTGTAGCAATTCCTGAAAATGGGCATAGCCCTTTGTAGCCCATGTCATTCTGTGTAACCCTCACTAGAGTTCTAAGACACGTAAGTCCTGTTCTGACTGGATAAACGCAGGCACTGAAGCCAGTACCAAATCTACACCTCCCGTGCCCAGAAAAAAAGATTTTTGCCATTCCACCTGCTCTTAATGTACGAAAGGAATGAAGAAAGGGACACAGAGAAGGAGGGAGGGAGGGAAGGAGGGAGAGAGGGAAGAAGGAAACAAGGAAGAAGGCTATTTGAACTCACTCCCTTCTGTTGAATGAGCTGAGGAAAGAGGGCACCTGCCTAAAGAGGAAGAGAGAGGCTAAGTAGCCTGAAAGGTTATAGCACATCTGCCTAAGCCCCAGAGAAAATGTATTCTGCAAAGATTTATTATATTTTTAATTATATGTACATGGGGGGGGATGTTGTATGAGTTAATACCAATGCTAAGGAAGTCAAAAGAGAGCATAAGACTCTGTGCGTGTGTGTGTGTGTTTGAGAGAGAGAGAGAGAGAGAGAGAGAGAGAGAGAGAGAGAGAAACTAAGACAGAGGAACAGGGGTAGGGGATATGCATGTTTGAGGGCAGGTACCATCAGAGACCATAAGAGGGAACCCAATCTCCTGTAACCTCAGTTAGAGGTGCTTGAGAGCCACCTGACAAGAATGCTAGGAATCAAACTTGGGTCCTCTGTAAGAAGAGTATGCTCTCTTACCCACTACTCCCTGTTTCCAGCCTGAGAGAGAGAAAATACCTTTAACAGAGAGAAGCAAACAGAGGCTTAGATATGATTGTTACAACCTTGAAGGAATGCTTTATAAACTTAGGGCCGCTTTTAACATTCAAATGACTAGCACTAGCAGACATTCTTGGTGAGAAATCCAGATTAAAACCGTTTCAAGCAGAGCCCAGACAGCTCTGCATTAAAGCTACTTGCAACTGTTCATGTATCTCTCTTCCACAGTCAAGCTAGAAAAACACCAGCAGAATGTGAGTGTGAAGGCAAGGCTTCTGGAAGAGAGAAGAGTCTGGAAGATGCCTGTGACGGGGAAAAAAAAAGGCAGTCACTGAAACAGTGCAAGCAGGAGATCTGGAAGGTGATTGCAACTGAAAACCAGATCATTGGCCGCTTTAACAGACAGCCTCCTGTAACCACACAAGCAGTGCAGCTGAAGTTACTAAGAAGTGCCCTAAACCACTGGATCCCAGAATCCCACAGGTCAGCAGAAGCCCGCCCCCTCCCTCCCCCACCAAGCATCCCTCCTGGCTTCAGTTTCTATTTCTTAGTCTGCTGTTTCAGTGTTTTGCAATGTCATCCAAACCGTGAGTTTATGCCAGCCTACACTAACTCCCAAAACTATTTTAGAGTACTAAACCACATCCCAAATCCTGCCCATGAGGTTTCAGAGACAGCTTAGGGGTTAAAAGTGCTGGCTGCCCCTAGCAGGGGAGCTAGGTTCAGTTCCTAGCATCCACATGGCAGCTCAAAACCATCTGCAACTCAATTCTGTTTTTAATGAATTCAGTGCCCTCCCAGAAGTCATCGACCAACACGAACTGGCATTGGTAGGAAGGGAGAGATGGAGGGAGGGAGAGGAAGAAAGAGATGGAGGGAAGGGATGTGGTGGGGGTAGGGAGGATTTGGGAAGAGTTAAGGAAGGAAGATGAATGTAATGAAAAATATATTGTATAATCTTCTCAAAGAATTAATAAAAGAATAAAAATATAATTCAGGTAACATGCCCATCCTATAGATTTTATATCCATAGTTGAGTCAGAACCAATTCCTTACAAGGAGGTCACACTAATTGGAAACACCCACAACCTAAACTCTTTGTGTCTTTACCCCATAAAAGACATGACCATTGGAACCAGATGGCTGTGCTTCAAAATGTGATTCTTCCCTCCTTTAGGGAAGCTGCTGGTCTCAGCATCCTCCTGGAGATGGAGCTCGATTGGTGGAGCACTTGCCTTGTGCTTACAAAGCCCTGGTTCAGTGCTCTGTTTAGGTGTGGTGGCATACTTCCGTAATCTAGCATGCAGGAAGTGGACCCAGAGAATAGGAGGTTCAGAGCTATCTCCGTGACTTCACAAGTTCTAGGCTAGCCTAACTTAAAAAATTTCCATGAGCCAGGCAGTGGTGGTGTGCACCTTTAATCCCAGCACTTGGGCGGCAGAGCCAGGCAGATCTCTGTGAGTTCGAGGCCAGACTGATCTACACAGCAAGTTCCAGGACAGTCAGAGCTGTTACACAGAGAAACTCTGTCTCCAAAAACAAAAACAAACAACAACAACAATACTTGAATGGTAATATACATTTTCTCCTCTATATGATTATTAATAATCTTATGATAATACAAAATAATATTAAATGAGTTAGTACATTTGATGGTTTTAAAATGTTATCTGGCTCACAGTAACTGAATAAATCACTAACATTATCTTAATTCATTCAAGATGGTTAGCTTCCATACCATTAAGGAGTTTAGCTATGTTACTATGTTTTTGCCAATGACTAATATGCTACTTTAGAATAAATTTTATAGCCAGGTGGTGGGGGCACATGTCTTTAATCCCAGCACTCAGGCAGAGGTAGGCAGATCTCTGTAAGTTCAAGGCCAGCCTGGTCTATAAGAGCTAGCTCCAGGACAGCTAAGACTGTTACATAGAGAAACCCTGTCCTGAAAAAAAAACATAAAAACATAAACAAATCTTACATATTTATGACAGATAGTTTATGTGCATATCACCTTACAATAATTTATGTAACAATACAATACCTTGCTCATAAGTGGCTGTACTGGTCTGCATGTCCCCTGTAGGTTCAGGTACATAACCCTTGGTCCTCAGTACGTGGCACTGTGTGGGAAAGCTATGGGTAGGTGCCCTCACCTTAAGACAGACTCTCAGACTCACTGAGCCCCCCTTTCACAACATAAGAGAAGTCAACCAAAGGAAAAGGAGGAGGCAATCTCAACCCTTTGCTTTCTCCTTGGGTCACAAACTCTGAGTGTTGGGTCACCTCCAAACACCTGCACCCAACTTGGAGAGCAAGAATGTGTATTTGGCTCTTTAACCAGATGAGTCTTCATGGAATGAACATAATTTTTCCATAGTATGTTCTTCATTGAAATATCATTCTTCATGTCTACACAAGGATACATACAAAGGGATTTAAAACTCAAAGTATTGCTAGATAATGTTTCCTCACAATTGTGAAAGGTGCGCAGACATACATATGCTGTCTCGGATTTAGATAGTTAACACGTACAACTGTTTTCTACAGAAATAAACAGCCAAGAATGTTTACAAAAACACTGAAAGGAAATATCAAAACTGATACCTCTCCCTATGTTGTGAATATGTTTTATTACCATTGATTAATAAGGAAGCTGCTTCACCCTATGGCAGAGCAGAATATAACTGGGTGTGTCACACCACCTCCTGCAGAGTCTGCGTGATCTCACATTGGCTGTGGCACAAGCTTCAAGGAAGAGTGCCCGCAGAGGTGTGTGTGCTGTGCTTCCTGCATCGGAGCCCTTGCACTTTTGGCATTACCTGCTTAGATTCCATGGAATACAGTCTGGTTTCTTCTGGAAGGGAAGACAGTATGTTTAAGTTTCCAGAGTCTACTGATGAGCCATTGCCATATACAGGAAGATATGATGCTAATGGAGGAAGATGGGTTAGCATTCGAGGGAAAAGGGTTTCCAGGTTTAATCTGGTGCTTAGTAAATGAAGAACAAAAGGCAAACTTAATTAAGCAATTAAGACAGATTCAGCCAAGATGGGATAAGGAGAGAAGAGAGAGATAAATGCCTGTAACATCTTGAGATTGGTTTAGGGGAAGGTTTGAAAAGAAGTTAGAAATATGGAGAAGGAGAAGGAAAGAAGTTCCTCTGCATAGATGGCAGAATAGACTGTAGACTGTGTGACTGTTAACCACAAACACTTGCCCTTAGCTCAAAAATGCCATGAACTCATAGCCTAGATAAAGATTTATATCGAAACTAATGCCAAGCCATGTCTAGCATGACCAACCGCAGACTCACACAGGGAACATCTGTCTGATGAAATTCTATTCTCATATAGCTGATATAATGATTCTAACAATAATCTGTACCACATGAAAAAACAATACATGCTGTTAAGCAATCTTCTCTGTATAAAGAAATGAGTCTCATGCTTAGTAAAGATGCTTTCAGATGCAATTCCTTTGAGTCTTGTGTCTGTTTGTCATTCACCGACTCCTTACCCACCTGTTCTTGAGACCTTGTCCCATTGGTCCCAGTGCCCTGGCTGAGCTGGTCCGTCACATAGGTGGGAAATCCAAACAAATACAGGGAGAAAGAAGGCAGAGTCCAGGAGACACCACCAGCCACCGGAGGAGTAAGATGCCAGAGCATCACATAAGGCACAGGGCACGCGACCATATGCAGATTATTAGAAATGGGTGATTTATATGTAGAGCTAGCCAGTGAGAACCTTGAACCATAAGCAAGCAATTATAATTAATATTAAGCCTCTGAATGATTATTTCACAAGTGACTGCAGAGACCAGCAGGCGGGAGAGAAACTGGTCCAGCAGGACCAGACAGGACAGAGAAAAGACTTCCAGCTATACAAAAGAATATACAAGCAAGGCCCAGAAAGGTTGTTGAGTGGTTAAGAACACTTTCTGCTTTTACAGGGGATCTAGGTTCAATTCCCAGCACACTCATGGTAGCTCACAACTGTCTGTAACTTCATTCCCAGGAGAACTAAGGTTCTCTTCTGATTTTCAAGGCACCTGCGCTGACATGAATATACTCCCTACACAGACACATGCATACATACATAACAAAATCATAAAGATACATCTTTAAAAATCCTGGCGATATTATCGTGGGTGGACTAGAACTTCCATGGTGCCAGCAGCAATCCTTCATGGACAGCAAATCTGTACACTGGAGAACTAGATCTGTACACTTGACAGCTCTATCTGGAGTCTGGATGGTCTAAGACACCACCTTAGAAATGTACGAAAACAACTGGGGACCACTTGTGCATGATACATTAAGGCCGCTGCTGTAGAAACAGAGGCTAAACACTCGGCATAAAATTGAGTTAACTATACATCCTGGGTTTTGTAGCAACCTTTCTTGTTGGACTATCTTTGGATTGCCAGACCCCAAATCACACCGTGGAGACTTCTTATTAATTATGAAATCCTGGCCTTTATCTTGGGCTTATCCCCAACTAGCTCTTTTTTTTTTCTTGGTTTTTCGAGACAGGGTTTCTCTGTGGTTTTGGAGCCTATCCTGGAACTAGCTCTTGTAGACCAGGCTGGTCTCGAACTCACAAAGATCCGCCTGCCTCTGCCTCCCAAGTGCTGGGATTAAAGGCGTGCGCCACCACCACCCGGCTTCCAACTAGCTCTTATAATTAAAATAAACCCATATTTTTACATCTTCTGCCATGTGACTTGGTTACCGCTCCCCAGTATGGCACGCCCTACTTGTCCCGGATGTAGCTGGCATCTCCCTGCCTCTTTCTTCCCAGAGTTCTCTTTCTCCCTGGAAATCCTGCCTAGCTATTGGCCATTTAGCTCTATATTAAACCAATCACAGTGACACATCTTCACACAGTGTAAACAAATATTCCACAATAGTGTTTTAATAAGTGATATTACCCTTTCTTCTCCCAGCTTCAGAAATGATTGCAGGATGTAAGCAGAAGGAAAACAAAATTTTTCTATTACTTGTGGGTTCATATGTAAGGCCTAAGTGTCTGGTGTCCATGAACTTCATAATAATGAGTCCTCAAATTGAAAGATCACCACCATGAGAGCTAACACAGAGACCCACAACTGAACACTGTACAGTGAGTAAGGGATTTTGGAGCAATCAACCCCAAATGTGACGTCTTCACCAATGCCCTCCCTGTCAAGGCTCAAGGATCTACGTGGAAGAGGGGGTAGAAGCCAGAGGAGGTGGGTGACTCCAAAGAAACAGCGTCTTCCAGACACAACAGTGCCGTGTTACATATGAACTCACACAGAGTGTGGCAGAATGGACAAGGCCTGCATAGATTCAGACCAGACAGGGTCCCAGCTCCGAGAGGGGGAAACAGACATAGGCTCCCACCCTTAACCAAGAATCAATCTGCAACTGATTCCTGCTAGCAAAGGGGAAAATTTATTTTCTCCGGTGGAGTCTCCTGGGTATATACCAACCATACTCCAGGGCAGGCCCCAATGTCAGTTGGCCAATACAAAAGGAACGGAGTGGTTGCTTTGTTGACTTTTTGCTTCATTTTGCTTCGTTCGGATATTTATTTTATCTTATTGGTCTTCTGCTTTATTTATGTATTTATTTATTTATTTATTTTGATTTTTGGTTTTGAGAAAGAGTGTGTGGATGTTTCTTTTTGTTTTGTTTTTACTTCTTGTTTGGCGGGGGTTGAGTTGTTTTTCGAAGAGAAAGAGAGTATAGAATCCGCTTGGTAGGAGCGGGGTTTCTGAGAGAACTTGTGGGAGGAGAAAACCCTGACTGTGAACAACAGTTAGCTGAGCTGGCCCTTTCCCCCCAAGTCTGTACGTAGACATCCTGCCTCAAGCACAAGCCTGGGAAATTTTATCGGAGTTAGAGAAAATTTCCTCTGATAGTGCACAGCCCTGGGGAACCCAGTGATAACCCTGCCTGCAGGCCTTTCCCGAACCCTCCTGGAGATAATCAATGGAACCAAACCAAGGAAATCTGAATTGGAGAAAAACAGGCTTCTCTTTTATGCTATAACCATAATTCACTGAGAAGCAATACAGGGTGTCCTGAGGATGCAGGAGCCTTTAGAGTGAGCAGGCTTTGATTGATCCCAGAAGGTACCTTGATTCTGGCACATCTCCTTTGCTTTCTTTCCACCAGACCACTTTCCCACGTGATCTGAAACCAAATCCCAATGCCAAGCAAACCCTAGGGAGCCTGAGGACCCCTAAACCCTGCACCCTCTGCTGTTCTCCTTGGACCTGGAGGTCATCAGCTTAGCTACACTGGATCCAGCGAACTCCAGGGATGCACTGCACCAACTGAGCCCCAGAACATGGGCTCTAGCATTCATTGTTCCTCCACGCTTTGTTCTTCCTGCGTTTTGCTTACTGAGTTCATATCTGTGAAAAACCCACCCTCTGCCAACAGCCACGGCATAAACGTGTGAACTGCTCTTAACTTGACAAACCCGAAGAAGGAATCTTACTTGTTCTCAGTCAAAGGAATTTGCCAACCATTTTATTTCACTAGATCTAAACAGAGACAGTCAGACTATGCATAAACTGTAAAGAGGAGAAACATTCAAATTAAGACCAAACTGTATACCAAGACATTTAGCATACATGAAATCTCAATTATGAACAGGAATCGCTCTGAAAACAACACTCCCCACCTCCCAAAACAGTAATGACTTCCATGGCACTTTGGATACTTCTTCCCCCTCCAAAGAAGACAAACAGAAAGAGGTACTAGAAGCACCGCGGTCCCAAGGACACTTCGGCTTAGATGTCTAGTCTACAGAAAGGCTGACTTCAGACCCTCGGGGAGTCTATTGCTCTTAGGGGCTGCCTTTCCTCCCTCAGCATTTCTAGCTTATAGATTCGTCCCCTTCAGATTTCAAACTTTAGTGGAAGCTTTGAGAATGAGGTTTAGATATTCAACCTAAACAATCACACCCTAAAAGGCAGCCAAGTAAAATAAACTAGGGAATTTTCTGATTAAAAACATAAAAAAAAAACTTCAAAGAAATTGCATCCAGATGGTTCCCTTCAACCACTGATTTATTTATTCTGAAATGTGAACAAGAGGAAGCAAACTGGAGCAAAAAGATTGGTTTAGACATACTGAGAGCAAAGCTTGTTAAGATGGGGGAGCAGACACAAGGAAGGAGGAGGGGAGAGAGAAAAGGGAGGGAGGAAGGAACCAAATTTGTAAAGCATCTTGAGAGGAGATGTCTATAAATGTATTGACTTTTAGAATTGGAGGGTCTCAATAAATCTTGACCAAAATTAGAATAGCAGTTAGGGCAGAAATGCAGGTGTGCAAATGATGCAGGCATGGATGCAGGCATGGATGCAGGAAGCCATCACTGATGAAGGCCGTCTGAGCAAACATGCCTAGTGTGGAGAGTTCTAGAGTTAGTAACAGGCCTGGCATCTTTCTACCCTCAGGATTCACCCTTTTTCTCAGTGTGGCATAACAAACCAAACTTAGCTAGTCCATTGTCCCATTAAGAGGCATAATGGATTTTAAAAATCCTTCTAACTTTTAATCAACCAACCGTAACAAGACACAAATAGCCCTTTTTAAAGAATATTAAGGTTTCTATAACTGTGATGATACACCATGACCAAGGCAAGTTGGAGAGGGAATAGTTTGCACTATTTGGTTTGCATTTCAACATCCCTATTCATCATCGATGGAAGTCAGGACAGGAACTCAAGCAAGGCAGGAACCTGGAGGCACGGGCTGATGCAGGAGCCACAAGTGGGTACTAGTTATTGGCTTGTTCCCCAAGACTTGCTCAGCCTGCTTTCCTATAGAACCCAGGATCACCAACTGAGAGGTGGCACCACGCACAATGGACTGGGCCCTCTTCCACCAAGCACTAATTAAGAAAATGCCCTACAGGCTTGCCTGCAGCTTGATCTTATAGAGGTAATTTCTTATCAGAAGATCCCTCCTCTCAGATGGCTATAGCTTGTGTCAAGTTGACGTAAACTAGCTGGCAAGACTAAGAAACCTCAATCATAAACCATTATGTTATGCTGTTACGTAGAACTCTCAGCTACTTCTCCAACACAAACCACATCTGCCTTCAGGCTGCTATTTCCTGCCATGATGATAATGGACTGAATCTCTGAACTGTAAGAAACCTAATTAAATGTTTTCCTTTATAAGAGTTGCCATGGTCATGGTGTCTCTTCACAGCAACAGAAACCCTAACTCAGGCAGCCTGGAGAGATGACTGCACAGTTAAGAGCACGCTCTGTTCTTGCACAAGACCCAAGTTCAGTTGTAACCACACTTGTTGGGTATCGGGGCCCTTGAGTACCAGCCTCAGTAGCCCCTCAGGGCTCAGAACTGGATGTCTATGGCAGGCAAGGATCTGAGGGTAAAAAAATTAACTCAAATGCGTTACATCTGCATGTTCTTTATTTTTCATACAAGGGGAGAAAGTGAAGTGAAAGGGGGCATTGATAAGAAGAAAAATAAGGGGAAGACTAAGGAGGAGAAAGAAGAAGGAGAGGAAGGGGAAGAAGTAGAAGAAGTAGCAAGGAGAAGAAGAGTAAAAGCTGATTTCCACGAGGTTTCTAGTTTTTATAGACACAGTTGGAAAATTCTATAGGCAAGGACAATGATAATATGCATATCAAAATCACAAAGAAGGGGAGGTAGAGCCTGACAAAGCAGTAGTCCGGAACAGGTGACGACCCGACCCAGGAAAGAGCCAGCATTCAGGGGATGTACCTGACATTCCAAACCAGTAGATAAAGTTACTAAATGTCCCTGAATACTAGATTCCCCCATTCTCCTCATCTAATCTCTTTGGTGACAAGCAGCTTTGGGGACGCCCAGATTTGTTTGTTAGCAAAGGTGGGGCGTGCTGCCTTCCTGCTCAGTGCCTGTCTTCTACAGAAATTTCTATGTGGCCTGTTAGCAGGTTATTTTGTGGGGTTGACTATATGTAAATTTGACTGTGAGAACAAAGAATGAATGCCATTGCTCCATTGCCTATGTAGAGGTCGCACTGCTGAGGTGCTTTGGGAATAAATCCCATTTCAAAGGGAAGAATGATGGCTTCAGAAGGTTTCCACAGATATATATGACAGTGAATTTTCCAAGAGACAAGTGTTCCCTCAGCTCTGCAAAACAGATTGTTCCATGTAGATGTGAGTGTATACACTTCCCTTTGATCTAACTGTTGGTCTGTCAGCTGTCAGTCTTCTGGGCTCCAACAGCTGGGCCGCTCACAACCACCTGCAACTCTAGATAGAGATATGATGCCCTCTTCTGGCCTCTGTGGGCACCACATTCATGTGCACATACCCATACATACATATACACACATACACAGGCATGCATACACACAATTTAAAAGAAAATACCTTTTAAGAAGAGGAAGTTTAAAATAAATAAATAAACAAATAAAATGGAGGATGATCAAGGAAGATGCCTGAAACCAACCTTTGCCTCTGCCTGCGCACAGATCTGCATGCGGGCGTTGGGTCTCCCAGGAACCATGGTCATCCATGTGTCTCTTCTGGGTTACTGCTGACAGCCATACACTGTACACTAATACTATTTTTCTTCTCCACCAAACAGGATCAGCTCCACACATTATCTTTCCTCAATCTTTTCCCAAATTAGGAATGAGAATAAATTATAAATTCCCTGAGAGAGATGTAGCAATAATCATATTAAAATGACTAAGGAAAGGAGGCCAGGTGGAAACACTGTATTTGGGGTTTTCCATTTCAACAGGAAGAGAATTTCCCGTCACTCTGTGGAAAACACACCAGCAGTCAACACAAGTTCCTTTTCAGTTTGCATGACAAAGTTAAGAATATGACCACTGGCTTCCCTGCTCTTTCTCCACTTACCTCCTCTTAAGTTTAGCCAGTGAGGGCAAGGACAGACAAGGAAAATGGGTGGAGTGTTAAAATAACGCGTGCTCAGTCCTAGGGTGAGCTTCAGACTCCCTAGGCCTTCTGTCTATGGGTGAGGGAGGGGGACACAGCCTCCTGAGGATTCCGGTGGCCCCCTCCAAATCCGTCTGACCACAGCTCCCTAACAGGCTGTTCTCTCACTAGCCACTCTACCCTGCATGTTCCTAAGCATGCAGTGGTCCTCCGATTGTCACATCTGCTTGCCCTCATGTTGGTAGTACTGATGTTAAATCCATCTCTCACTCTGCTACTAAGCAAGGCAAACTGTTATATTACTATACCTTCCGAACACCCTCTTTTTTTTTTTCTGGATAAAATTTTCTCACATGAGTCGACCATGCTCAAAAGATGCTCTTACTCACCACACACTCTTGACCACGCATTCTGTCATCCTGAGCTAAGCATGCACGAGCATGTTTCCTTCATTTTTTTTTCTTTCTTGAGCTAGGATCTTCAGCTGAGTGGGTTTGGAATGTGCTATTCAACTGAGCATGCGCAAACTCTAAAGTGCTTCCTGTGCGAACTCATGTTGAGCTCCTACGGGTAAAGTCCCCACGCGGCTTTTGTTCAGGGAGGGTGTGGCTTTGGAAATAATTCCCCTGCCGTCCTTAACCTGTCACAGGCAAGAAGGTTTCCAGCATTCTTCAATGCTCTGCTGTGTTTGTTTTAGCTTTGTTTTCACAAGATGTGAGCCCATGACATGGAGTCCAGCATTGCCGCATGTATTCAAAGCCAGCAGGCAGGATTAACCACAGTCCCGAAGATTTCTAGAGTTGTGTGGCTCACAGCTCACTGCAGTCTCTACCTGAGCGAAAACTTGTTACACATTCATTCTCTCTCAATTGTAAATTTTACAAGCATATACCAAGAACTAGTCGTGTGCCAGGCTGTCCGTCAGGTTCCCACCTTCCCTTGGAAGCAGCCTTGGAGGGTGAAGGCACTGGAAGGGTGGGTCTGGACACCACACCCTGCAAGTGACTTAGAGAATGAGCCACCTGCTGTGGAAACACTGGGAAAGAAGCCATTCGCCCTCCTAGCTCAGGCTCTGCAGTCATTTCTCTGTAAATGTATGCTACTTTAAATTCCATGTCTGCCCTCACTTGCTTTCCTCTTGCTATGAGCACCACGACCAAGAGCGACCTGGGGAAGAAAGGGTTTATCTGACTCACATTTTCAGGTGACTTTGCCACTCAGAGAAGTCAGAGCAGGAACCAAACCGAAGCAGAGCCCTGAACCTTGGAGGAAGCTGTTTACTGGCTTTCTCTCAAGTCAGCTTGCTTTCTTAGACAGTCCAGGCTCACAGGTGTGACATCTCCCACAATGGGCTATACCCTCCATATCAAGAAATCAAGAAAAGGACCTTCAGGCAAACGTTTAGGCTGATCAGATCTAGACAGCACTTCAGCTGAAGTTCCCTCTGCCAGGTGACTAGTTTGGGTCACATTCTTTAAGGGTTTTGTTATGTGACCGGCAGCCTGGTTCTCTATCCAATCCTAGACTTACCTTAACTCAAGCAACCTCACCTGGGTCCCCAGGGACAGCAACAGGAAGGTCAGACTAAGTTCTTCCCCAACCAGGGTTGATCTTCCTCAGCATTTCTATTCTACAAATAGGGGTGTGGTTGTTTTCTTGAGATGCCCCCCATAGTCTCAGGAATCTGGATGCTTAGTTCTTTGGTGATGGTGCTTTTGTGGGGGAGGGAGCATGGATTAGGAGGCATGGGAGACAATAGCTTCAGGCTGTTTCTATCTCTCCTCCTCCTCCTCCTCCTCCTCCTCCTCCTCCTCCTCCTTCTCTGTCAGTTCAGGGTGTGACCCCTCAATTTCTTGATTCTACCATCACTCTGCCTTCACAGGCCACACCCCTCAGGGATGATAAAGGCCAAATAAATTTTTTCTTCTACAAGTCACCTTCATGACAACAACAGAAAAGTAACTTATAAAGGGGGATACAGGTCATTGGGTTTTGCTTTGGTTGATTATTTTGGCCCCGTTGTTGAAGCTGCAGCTTAACGACAAGAAATTTAGAAAAGTAATCCCCTCTCCAGTTCTTCTCGGCCTCCCTCAGAAGACCTGCTTCTCAGCAGAGAGTGCAGCTCGGAGGCAGATGGCAAACACAGGAGGCTGCAGGACTGATGCCCAGCATCAAAGCAAAGACTGAGAGCTTGTTTTACGTCTCTTCTTTTTGTCTGAAGTTTTATCTGATTTCTGTTTACTCCCAAGTAATTGGGCATCTCTCATTTTTAGGATACCTTGTCTTTTTCCTTTTCTTTCATCTCAGCTGAGAGCTCCCAACCTGACACAACCGTATTTTCTCTTACAGTGGAGAGTGAAATGAAAGTCACCAGGTGCTTATCCACTTCTGCTCCCCACCCCTCCTGCCCTGGGAGATGCCCTGTGAGAACCGGGCCCTGTTCTGAGCTGCCAGGAGAGTGAACCTGGTGACTTCCATTTGTTCTCTGATAGACTAGAGGTCTCTTTTGCATTAATTCATACCAGCTTTTTACTACCAGATTCTTTTTTCTTAATGATTGTTAGTTATGTTCTCAGGTTTAAAAAAAACAGCATATTTTCTGCTTCTATTGTATTATAAATATGAAGTTATCTGGGGTTGGAGGCCTTACTGGTTAAGAACATGCACTGCTCTTCTAGAGGCCAGTATCCACATGGGACAGCTCACAACTACCTGTAACCCCAGTTCCTGGAGATCTGGCGCCCTCTTCTGGCCTCTGAGGCACCTGTACTCACATGGATATACCCACACATTGACACACGTGTATATCATTTTAAATTATAAAATAAAATTCCAAAAATTATGAAGTTGTCCATCCTGACTCTACAGGGATATCACAGCACCCAGGAAGCAGAGGAAGGAAAATAATATCAACTGTCCAAGGCAAGATTCAGCTCCTAACAGACATCACAATCATGTATTCCTCCAGCCAGTCCCCACCTCCTTCCTCTCACCATCTGTCAGATAAGCCCTCCTGTCAGGTGCCCATCAAGGGGTTAATCCATGGATTAGGTCAAAGACTCAGGGTCAGTGTCTCTGGCAAGGCTGATAGAGACGCACCTGAAGTTACTACACTAATCAGTCTGCTTCACTAAACAGCATGTTTCAATCTAATCAAATATACAACTTAGAGTAACTGTCACACCAACCCAGAAGTTGGGTTGTTTTGTTTTGTTTTTTTACAAAATTTATCTTTACTATTTTTCATTACGTGTGTGTGTCTCTGCAGGGGCATGTGCACACATGTGCAGGGGCCTGCAGAGTCCAGAGGGCTCAGATCTGCCCGGAACTGGTGTCACAGGCAGTCGTGAGCCCCCTGGTGTAGGTGCTGGGAACTGAAGAGTAGTTGCTCAGTCCCTGGCAAGAGGTTTTTTTTCTTTGTTTGTTTGTTTTGTTTTTAGATTCCCTGAGGAAAAACAAACTTTTAAGCAGCCCTACAAAAAGAGAGGTTAGGGCCTGGACTGAGGAAGAAGCCCAGCTGAAGCTCAGTGCCGCTGAGGAGGGCCTTAAAGCTGCCATGTTTCTCTCAGACAGCAATTGTTCCGACCTGAGCAAGGAAGAGCTCCACCCCCTTTCAGAGCCCCTTCTTTGGTTTACTCTGTGTGTTTTTATGCATAGCAGAAAGATCTTAAAGGCTTGAAAGTAAAATAAACAAAAAATGGTCTCAGTGGTTGCTATAATTATAGATGATAGATAGCATGAAAAACTCAAAAAGCTCAGAGTCTTTGGACCAAGACGGTGTCCCAAATTTCCCTTAGAAAATCAGTTTGCTGCCTCAGATTGTCATAGTTAGGATAACCAATATCCCCAGTTGACAGTCACTATAACCATTGTTCCCATTTCACAGTCATGATAATCAATGATCCCTTTTCTCTCCAGAGACCCACGCTAAGTTCTTCAGGAAACAGGCAGATATTTGCCAGTAATTGTTTTTTACATTTTCTCCTTTTTTGACAGAATATTTTTGTACATTAGCAAAGAATTCGTGAGGTTTCTTGGGTTACCATCACTAAACAAATCATGCTTTAGTAAGTCAGACTTTTTTTTCAAGTTTAGCGTGTTTTATGGTATGTGTATGTGGTGTGCATGGTATGTATATAGTGTGGGCGTGTATATGTGATGTGTGATTCATATATGTGTATGTGGTGTGTATATATGTATGTGTGTGATGTATGTGAGTGGTGTATGTGTGCTTGTGTGTTTTGTGTGTGTTGCTTGCACATGCTCGTACAGTGTGTGTGTGTATGTGTGTGTGTGTGTGTGTGTGTGTGTATACGTGTGAGAGAGAGAAAGTGAGTGACACATACATCAGATACCAGGATAGGATGTCCAATGTCTTCCTTGGTGTTTTTTGCTATATTTCCTTGAGACAGGTTCTCTAACTGAAGCAGAAACTCGCTGTTTCTGGCTAGGCTGTCTGCCAGTGAGCTCTGAGAATGTTCTCATCTCTGTCCCTGAATGGCTACATGTATAGGTGTAGACAACTATGCATGGCTTTTTATGTGTGTTCTGGGGATTTAAACCCAGGTCTTCACTCTTGCAGACCATGTCCACTGAGCTATCTGACAGCCATCAATTTTCATGTTTTAATATGCTCTCATCTCGTGTTTTATGTTCAAAGTCCATGGGGCTCATACATGTTTCTGTTATTTGTGGTAACAAACAGAAGTAAATGAATTGCTGAAAATGGTTTTGAATTATCTTTAAAATTCCATCTTGTTTCTATTAAAGTTATCTGGTATTTGGAAACGTATTTTAATTGCCTTATGCTGAAAAGAATTACAAAATGGCTATTAAGCTGAATTTGCTTTCCTCCTAAATGCAGCTCACTACAGATTTACAATTAACCTCTCCCTTGCCAAGATTTTCTTGGAGCAGATACTGGACCACTTTCTTAGTTAGTTCTGAAAAAGTGCATGACCCAGCAATACTCAATTTAAAAGTAGAAGAATAAGAAGAAAAGATTAACAAATAACAATTCACATATTCCTACGCTGTTACCAGTAAACTTGAAACAAAGCTTTATGTGGTGGGGCTGGCTTGATGGCTCAACAGTTAAAAGTGCTGGCTGTTCCTCCAGAGGACCAGAGTTCAGTTCCCATCACCCACGTGGCAGCTCACATTCATCTGTAAACCCAATGGGATGCAGTGCCTCTTCTGGCCTCTGTGGGCACTGTACCCAAGTGATATACATGCATACACTAAGGGACACATGCACATGCCCATTTTAAAAAGATTTTGCATAGATGGACCCCATTAAAATATACTATGGTCTTGAGCTCTAGTTCATCCCTGTAGCACCGACAAGCTGTCCTAGTGAACGCCGTTCATCCTTCGCCCCTCACACTAAAGATGGCCTCTTCCTGAAAGCCTCCATGTGACCTCACCTGCAACCAGAGTAAGGAGCTGATGACTTAGAACACAGGATCCTGGGCATCCCTGGCTTTTCCTCACCTCCCCACCTAGACAGCAAATAATGGGCAAGTGGATCATTGACTTTACCTCTGACAGATGTGCTCCTAACCTATGGTTATGTAATAAACATAAGGGGAATAAATAATGACCAATGACCACATTATAAACTATATATATAAAATTTTATATTTATATAAAACTATAAACTTAGTTCTGTAATAGTGTTTCATATGAATTATTTAACAGAGTTACTATTCTCAGTTTACCTATTGGAAAAAGAGTGATGAGCAATCCTCTAGCTTTGAGCAATTATTAACAGAGTTTGATGTGGGAGCCACAGATGTGAGTCCATTCCTTGCTTGAGCTTGTTTTTATCTTTCAAAGTGGTTGACAACCAAAGGGTACAAACAAGAGATCCTGATTTAGGGTGTGGTTACTTGGTGTTTTGGACATTAAGATGGCCCATAGAGGTAAATCTGCTCCATCCTGACCAAAGGTCAGAGAATTCAAGCCTATTCCTGCTCCTTCATTTTAAAACAGGAGGTTTGACCCAGAGAGTGGCTGCCTACAGAATACTTGGTCTAAGGTATATTTACTGCATAGCCTGCCCATAACATCAGAATGCTTAACCCAGGAAACAGTGGCTTGATGTCTCAAGTATTGAAGCAAGTAATCCTTCTAGTTGTTCTTTGTATCATGTTAAAGCGGTATTTTGCCTTCTTGCCCCCTTTTTGGATTGGGGTAAATAAGCATATAGAAAATGAACATGGGCTTGTTCAGTATACACTGAGTTGTCCTCCTGATACTATCCTATGTCTCTGCGTTTCTTCCATAGCTCTGTTCCTCCTACCTAATTTTTCTAATCTACATGCCCCTACCCTGGAATGCACAAACCCATCGAGGCTGGACCCCAACAGCTTGATTTGTACATAAGTGCTGTGGTGATTTGAATAGGAATGGCCCCATATACTCAAGTGTTTGAATGCTTGGCCCACAGTCAGCTGTGGCACTATTAGGAGGTATGGCCTTGTTGGAGTTGGTGTGGCATTGGTAGAAGGAGTGTGTCATTGTGGAGTCAGGATTTGAGGTCTTATATGCTCAAACTAGGCCTAGTGTTACAGCCTCCTGCTGTTGCTTGCTTATCAAGATGTAGAACTCTCAACTCCTGCTTCATCATCATGACTGCCTGCATGCCGCCATGCTTCTCGCCATGACAATAATAGACTAAACCCCTAAAACTATAAGCCAGCCCCAATTAAACGTTTTCCTTTATAAAAGTTGTCGTGGGGCTGGAGAGATAGCTCAGTGGTTAAGAACAGTCACTGCTCTTCTAGAGGACCAGGGTTCAATTCCCAGCACCCTCATGGCAGTTCACACCTGTTTTAAACTCTATTTCTAGGGGATCTGAAATCTTCATGCCAACATGCATTAAATAAAGTTAAATTTAAAAAAAAAGAGTTTCCATGGTTGTGCTATCTCTTCACAGCAATAGAAACCCTAAGACTAGCACTTTGAATTAGAAAACAATCCTCTTTTTTTTTTTCAGTACTTGGATTGAAATCGGGGTGTGAAGAATTGTAAACAAATACCCCACCACCAAGATATAGTTGCATTCCCTTGTTTGTTTGTTTGTTTGGTTGGTTGGTTGGTTGGTTGTTTTTTTTCTTCTTCCTTTTTGGAACAGGGTCTCCTTAAGTTGTCCAGGCTGACCTTGAAACTGGTCCTCCAGCCATAGGGTCTCCCAAATTTTTTGAGATTATGTGTTCTGGGCCAAGGACACAACATTTAAGTACATCATGAAGGAATAATGAGTTTTCAAGTTTGTGTCAGGAGATTCAGGATATGACTGCCCTTGTGATGTGGGTGAGACAACCTTCTGCTAAGTCTCACCATTAGGCAAAGATTCCCAAGCTAGACCTCTCTTCATGGGCGCCTGCAAATGCTAAATGCCACAATGGAACTAATTAAAGCATAACACAGTTGAAAGGCAGGGATCCCAGAAATCCTTCCAACCTGGACACATCATAACCCCATATTCCCAAGACATGCATCCAGCTTTGCCATATTATAGTCATAATTTCATAATTATGCTTTAGTTCTTAATAGTTCCAAGCCAAGTTCATTTTTAACTGAAATATTTACCTTAGTTCAATTTCATCAAGTCAATAACTCAATTTTTGAACTTTTACACTAAGTAATGAGGTTATTAAATGTGCAATCAGACTCTGGGTATAATTGAAAGCACTCAACTCAAATCAAAGAAGTGGAGGAATGCTCATTTTCTGCCTGGTTTTACACTCATGAGAAGACCCGTTGTGTTGAGCCAAGTCATCCCTGATCTTCTCGTACTAAAAATGCATCACTCACTGTAAAGGGCAAGGGTTTGGTCAACCTTTAAAGGAAGCCAGGAGATTGCCCTTCGACAGCGGAGACAAGACGGAGAGCCGCTTCTCCCATTTTGCAGTTTTATGCCTGGAGCACGGCTGACTCCAAGGCACTGAATTCTGTTTCTCTTTCTCTGTCTGGAATAATTAACCTGACTGGACAACCTTGACAGATGACGTCTGTGGTTAATTTTAGGTCCACTTTCTTCTGAGTAGCTTGGGAGTGCCTTGGGCAAGAGGAACATTCAGGCCCAGGTGCCCCGATTGCCTTCACTCTGTCCGACAGTTCATTGCATTGCAGCACAGCTATGGAGACTTCCCAGAATGCAAATCTGATGCTCAGAGTGAGGCTGCAAGAGCAACTGCACTGCATCCAAAGGATGGCCTTATAACAGGCGTTTCTCTAGGATGGTTTTTTAAAACTTATCAACACAAATCATCAAAACAACATTACAGATTTGCATAAGCAACTTTTTAAAAAGAAAGTTTTTATTAATTTTTGAGGATGTTATACATGCAATGTATTTTGATCGTATTTATTCCCTCTTCTCCCACTAAATCTTTGTAATTGATTCCTTACCCCCTCATTCCTGTCTCTACCACTTTATTACCCTTTTTTAAAAAAATATAAAATAACTTTCTGAGTTCAGTTAATGCCGCCCATATACTTTGGTTTGGATCATCCACTGGAGCATGCTTAGGAACCACACTTCTAGAGGAAACTGACTCTTCCTTCCCGAGAAGCCATCACTGTAGCTATGGATAGGGGCTCCTAAACCTTCCCCATTGATGCTGAAAGGTTGGTTGCCTCAATCTCCTGCAGGTCATCTGTTGCCAGCCACAGCTACAGTGGGTTCATGGGTGCAGGGTCCTGTCACATCCTGAAGACAGCACTGTTCTTCTCTGGTGCTCCCTGACCCCTGGCTCTTACAATCTTTCTACCCCTTCTTCAGTGCTGGTCTCTGAAGTTTCTGGAGAGGAGTGTGATAGAGATGTCGTATGCATAGCTGCATACTCCACAGACACTTATTCTCTGTTCTTTGACCAACGTGGTGAGTTCCTGTGTTAAGCACCATCCATTGCATAATGAAACTTCTCTGGTGAATGTAGTGTACAGTTGGGTTTCATGTCCACTTAGCAAAATAATTGCAGTAGGTTCACCCCTGGGTCCTGTGAGCTCCCCAATCATGGGTTCTTGGCCAGGTCTGCAGTACCAGGCATGAGTTTCCCCAATCAGAAAGCAGTTGTTGCCCCTTTACCATCTGTGCCACTAATGCACCCATGGCTCCATCTTATCATGCCGGTCATAATTGCAGTATTCAGGATTCAACGGGAAAGACGGTTGATTTTTCTACCCGACAGCCTGCATGAAACCTTCAAGAACTATGAAGGCTAGCCAGCAGGGAGTGCTATATAAGCCACTTCAAGTTTAAAGTAAATTATTATAAATGTGTGTCTGAAATAGATAATAGGTTTGCTTGTTTGCTTGTTGACATTTTTCATTTTTAAAGGCGTAAGTACTGATAAATTTTAGCCACATAAACAGTTGGTATGGAAGTGATTTTGTTAATGGAAGGAATGTCTGCTTTTGCTTGTTTAACAACTGTCATACTTTTTTTTTCTGTATTCCTTCATCAAGAACACATGGTGCTCCGAACAAAAATTCAGTTTTCATGATCAATCATCTAAAAGCTCCGTCTTTCTCCACAGTATATAAAGCAGTGGAGATGAGCTGATTTGCCACATAATAAGAAGTTATTCATACTGCTGTCGTTTTGTGGAAATGTATTAAGACAGCTCTTTGGGAACTCATTACATGAATTTGAATTATGTCTGCTTTCCCTTCATTCGGAAGCACCATGTTTCCACATGATGTGGAAAGAGAGCTGGGGAGGAGCCCGTTCATTCCAGTGCATTTTTATGATGATAGTTTTCCTATCATTAGGCTCTAGATCACTCATCAAAATGTTAGCACTAAATCAATTAGTTTCAAAAGTTAGTAGCTTGATATTTGGGGTTGTGTTACACATTGTTCATCTCTAAATCATGCTTAAAGCCACCCTGTTGTTTCCTTTGTCTTTTCTGTACTTGGGGCTTGACATGCATGTTTTTCCGGCCTCATGAGAGAAAGTTCAGGCTCTCTTACTCATTGCTTTGACAACTTAGTATGAGATAGTGTTGATTGTGTGCAACATGCGAGTTTGCAAATATTAGCCCGAAAACCATGCAGTCCAGTCTTAGAGAGGGAACGGCTTTGGGTGCCGTCTGATTCATGTTCATGATCTTCTTGCTTTCTGTTTCCTTTGTGGTCCGGTTTCATCAGAAATATGTTTCAAATTTCCATTTTAGTCTAGAAATTTAATCATGTTATTTGGTTTTCAATTTGGTAGGTGATATGTGCTAATGACTTTAAATCATTTTATAGAAAATTAAATATTTCTTTCGGGCCTGTTTCTTTCTTTATGGTCTCATTCTTTGAAGGAGAACTGTGCATGGGTAGTGCCATACCCTAGTGACCAAGTCTTCAAATCTGGGAGGGACGTTCTCATTCAAACCACCACAGCTGCCTGTCTTTGTTTTATGACTGAGTCTCTCACTGAGGCCACAGCTCATCTGTTTGGCTCGGTTGGCTGACATTCAGGCATCTCTTGTCTCTGTCACCGCCCCCACTCTGCCCCCAGTGGGGACTACAGACATGTGCTGCTGTGCCCACGATGGCACATGGATCCTGGGACTCTGAGTCAGTTCTTTGTGCCTGTGCAGTCAGCATGCTACTGAGAGAGACATTTCTCCAGATGTCTTAAATGCATTTTTGTGATAAACTTTCCAATTTGTTTTGTCTGGCTTATTTTTCAAAGGAACATTTCCATTCTCATAATTAAATGTAAGACAATAGAGGGAAGAAATGCCATTCACAAGAGACAGCTATAAAACTGAAATACCTATTTATAATTACTTGAATTCTTAAATAAAATTAATCTTTATTAGCCGGGCAGTGGTGGCACATGCCTTTATTCCCAGCACTCAGGAGGCAGAGGCAGGCGGATCTCTGTGAGTTCAAGGCCAGCCTGGTCTACAAGAGCTAGTGCCAGGACAGGCTCCAAAGCTACAGAGAAACCCTGTCTCGAAAAACTAAAAAAAAAAAAAATAATAATCTTTATTGACATAGGGATTAGAACCAGTCCTGTTTCTATACCAAAAGGGCAATGTTATCAAATATCAATTCTTCTTAAATTAATGTAACATTTTTTATTTTATTTCAGTAAAGATGTCAGAAAAATTTCTTGAAAGAATTTTAAATTCTCCCAAAGGATTTTGGGTTTTATCTAGAATAAAATTACATTTTCTTAAAAAAGGCAAAGCTGGTTTTGTTTAAAAGAGGGAGAGAGAGTTTTTTTCACACCAGTTATTGAAATGTATTATAAGACTATAAAATCTAAAATGATGGGACTGGAGAAATGGTTTCAGCAGTGAAGAGGACCTGATGCTCTTGCAGAGGACCCAGGTTCAGTTCCTAGCACCCGCAAGGTGCCCACAACCATCTATAACTCCAGCTCTATTGAATCTGATGCCACCTTCTGGCCTCAGTGAGCACTGCACGCATATGGTGTGAATACATACATGTAAGCAAAACACCATACATTTAAATAAAAATGCTGCCTTTCAAATTTGTTAAATGTTTCATTAGTGTGGTAATAGGACTAGCCAACTTACTTTGTAAATATTTTGCTGAGGTGTCATGGAAAATGACAGAGCCCATTATTGTTTACATAACATCTGTGGATTTTCCCACAACACACAGCCACCTGGCTACTTGGTAGAGTCCTGGGATTCACTCCAGCTGACAACCAGGAAGTGATGGGACTCAGGCCCACAAACATGTGTTCAGGTCACCCACTCTCTCTCCACCTACTCTGTCATCAGCACTACACATATTCAGATGGCAGTTCCCCAAACAGGAGCAGTCAGAGTCTACCATCGGGTAGAGAATGAAATACAAAAACTTCCTTGGGAGTTGCCACATTCCTATGAACACATCAGCTACCGTAAACCACAGTTTTGTTCATCTCCTGGGATTTGGGGTTTGTTCTATTATGACATCATAAAGGGTACAGTTTCAGTATTGCTAGTCATCTGAGTTAAGCGTAAAATAAACAAGAGGCTATTGATCAGACCCTGAATCTTTAAAAATGGAAGAGAAACGGTCCCTGGAAGCTACCCACAGAATTAAGAACTTGGGGATATGAGTAAAGACACCTGAATAGGAAATACTTTTATTTATGAAAACTAAACTTTATGGGCACTGGAGAGCTTATTGAGCAATTAAGAGCAATGGCTGTCCTTGAAGAGGACCCACCTGGCAGCTCACAATCACCTATAATTCTGCTGCAGGAGATCTGATGCCCTCTTCTGGCCTCTGTGGGCATTGCACACATGTGGGGCACAGATATACATGCAGGCAAGCACACACGATCGCATAAAATAGTAAAGCTTCTTTTAAAAAATGAGTTTTATGGTTACATCTGTTCTCTTTAACCACCAAGTCCGTGTGGGCCCTGTGGATCTGCACACACTGAGGCTCTGTGTCTTAGCAAAAGGTCATGGGCCTGCCTGACCTCCACTCTGAAACTGGCTTTGTCCTGCTGAAAACCAGCACAGCTCTTGCTGTGTGTCTGCCCTCAAGCAGTTTGCACACAAATTTCTTTGGAAACAGTGCAGAAGGGAAGACACCAATGTCCCTGCTCACAAGACACGGACTTGCTGCCTGTCTCCCGGGAGCCATGGAAGGACATTACTGTGTCAGTGGTCTGAAGTTGTGTTTACTCGGGTCCTGACTATCTCCTCTATTTGCTTCAGGTCACTTGGGAAGGACATTCAAAGCTTTCATCTCCATAAAGAATGATTAGTCTAGACATCTTAATATCTATTTATTTTGAGCCCACAAAAATTGTAATGTCTTAGCAAATAACTTGTTTGACTATTTTTCCAACAACTTCTAAGTTTAAAGATTCAATTAAAGAAATATTAAATTCCAATCTAAACTTTATCATTGTCCCAGGAACATTTAGACAGTGTTTTTATTCGTTTCCTTCTTCAAAATCCTCATTATTTCATAACTATATTGTAATCCTATGTGCAATATTTTCCTATCTCCTTATAGCAGGATTTCCCTTCTTTGGCTTAATCTTTCGAAGAGGGCTTTTTTTCCCCATGCTCATAAATTTGTGTGTGTGAGAGAGATAGATGCAGACACAAGCCAGCGGCGGGAAGAGTTACTGCACTGCTTGCAGAGTCATTAAATGAGAACAACAGCTGTCTGCAAGATCAACAATCACCTAAGCATCCAGTGATGAGCGGCTGCTCAAAGCACCGCCCATGGATGAGTCCAGAAGCAAGGACAGTGGAAAGAGTGAGGTAATGGCCTATGTAAGGAAAACCAAATGTCTTATGTGTCATTTACAATGGTCATTTACTTAGGACGGGAGAGTGGCGTGACCACCGATTAATTTGCAGTGATTTAGGATTGTCCTAAGGAAAGTCTCAGCCACCCTGCATTACTCTGAGGTTAAGTAACTCAAAACAATACTGTAAGTATAAGCACATAGAGGTCTTGTTTTGGTTTGGTTTGGTTTGGTTTGGTTTGGCTTTTTTTTTCGAGACAGGGTTTCTCTGGGTAGCCCTGACTGTCCTGGAACTCACTCTGTAGACCAGGCTGGCCTCAGAGATCTGCCTGCTTCTGTCTCCCGAGTGCATTTGCTTAAGCATTATAGTTAGCAAAGCCACTGTAGCTATGTAGAATCAACAAACAATGTGGGCTTTATAAAGATAAGGGAAGAGCAGTGACATAATCAAGGTGAGAGTGTCACACCTCCTCCTCCCAAGGCTCAGGGATCATTGTGGGGGAAGGCAAGAGCCAGGAGAGGTGGACAGATAGAGAGAAGCAACGTTTTCAGGACACAGCAGGGCAGCTGTACCTATGAACTCACTTTCATGTTTTTGAGTCGCCCTAGTGTGGTTCTTATTCACAGCTTTCTGCCCCATGTTTTTATCCAGCCTGCCTCACGTGGTACTCACTCACATTTGCTATCTTTATTGGTGTGTTTGAACTTATGCCTGAAATTTTCCATTTGTTGTTTTATATATCACATGTCTTTTTGTTTCCGTAGTTTTCATCGAGTGCCTAATTTTTTATCTAGCTAGCTACATGATAGATAGATAGATAGATAGATGATAGATAGATGATAGATAGATAGATAGATAGATAGATAGATAGATGATAGATAGATAGACAGACAGGATAGATGTTTTCAATCCCTCCTAACATCTATGGTAAATTTAAGTTCCCACCTGACCTCACTTTCCTGCCAGATGAAAAGGCATCTTGTTTTTTGTAAGACATTTTTCTGGGGTGAAAACTGTTCTCCTGCAAAATGGGGTCATTGGACATGTTGTCTAGAAGGGCAAGATGAAAACTGGGGTGGCTCTGGCACCTAAAGTATGCGGAACAGCCCAGGCCCAGGTAACTTTAAAGACTGGGAAGCCGTGGTGGTGAATGACTGGACCAGATCACTCCTTGGTCTCCGTCTTGCTGTCCTGGCCTTACATTATTCCAGCACTTTCATCCTGCCTCTGCTTTGCAGTTTGACAGAATTTCATTTCCTCCAAGATCTCTCCATTAAGGACGTCATTTTCTCAATACCAGTGCTACACAACCGTCAGAGGAAATAAAGTAAGAGCCTTCTTCAAGTGCTCTTGAGCCAAGTGTGGTGGCCTGCTCAGCTGTGTTCCCACCATTTCAATAGTAGTATTTTCTTCTAGGGCCCTTTGGTACCAGACGCACAGCCCGGGGATGGCAGAAGAGGACCCTCTGTTGCACACTACACAAACACTGGTGACTGTCCCAGCGCACTGTTCCTGAAGAGGGTGACCCAGATTCTCCAATACCCTCCCCCTATCCTATAATCCATAAGACCCATCCCTTTAGTATTAGTTCCCCGACCCTTGTCTCCCAATCAGAACATGTATTTTTACTTCTATTTGGTATTTATATTTAACCATTTGTCATAATACTGGGTAATGAAATTTAAAAGAAAGTAGAGATTAGCTAATTAAAGATAAAGCCCAGGGGTGTCTCTTCTAGAACTGATGAAAACTGAGTAAGCAAATGTCTTCTATATGCTCTGGGGGCTCCTAACGGAGCCCAGACGCTATCTACAATAACCACGCTTCATTTATGTGGTGATTCCACGTGGTGGGCCCTGTTCTCAGTGTTTTGCATTTATTATCTCATTTAAATTAAAAACCCTCTGACATCACAGCTGTTACTGCCCTAAATTCACAAAGGAAAGAATTGTGGTCCAGGTAGAGTCACGGGCTCAACTGGAGGGAAAACCATCCACTTGGGCACGTTGGCTCTTGACATTGTGTGGGTCGTGTTTGGGAAACCAGTGTTGACCCTTTCTCAGGGGCAGCTTCAATGTCATATACACATATTTTTAAGGATTGGTTCACAGGGCTGGGGAGAACAATCCACTTTTTAAAAAATGTTCTCTCGTATATTACAGGAGATCAAATCTCTTGCTCCTTTTTTTTTTGAAAGAGACAGATCATTAAAAAAAAAAAACTTCCCCAACTGGTCAAAATACAGAGAACAGCTGACCTTGGGATGCCCGGCTCCAACACAGCCTCTACACCTAAGGCTCCGGGAGCACCCAGGAAGAGGGGGCTGGAGGCAGTGAGTACCTACCTATGGCTGTTCTTTAACAGGATTCAAAACAATAAATGTTACTTAAGTTTTAATTGGCTTCATTTAGCACTAGTGTTAAAGTAAGCAAATAGACATAAAATTCGCTTTAAAACCTGTAATTTCACCCACACTACTGCTGTAGCGTGCCAAGTCTGTGTGCATCGGAACAGCTTTGTGAGCAGAGAACGTTCCGTTTAGCCGTGGAAAAGCACTTTAGCACAACGAAACCTTAAATCTTCTGCAGTTTCAGGGTGAATGCTGGCTGGGGTCATGTATAAATCTTCCCCTCGAGCTAAAAGTAAGCATGTGCTCAGCAGACCCAGGGAGAGAGGCTCGCCACGTTCCCTCCCCAGGAGAATGTGGTTTTCCTATACATCACACAACTCAAAACAGATGCGAGCAGCCAGCTGCCAGAGGAGAGGAGAGATGCGCCGCACGTTATAATTATGAGCTTCAGACAAACAAGAAGTAGGAGAAGATGACTAAAACCAACAAGCAGTTTCTTTTGTGAAAGCTTTTTCTCCTGGGTCCAGCATACTCGGAATAAACGGCATCATCTCAGAAACACTGAGTGTCCCTCACAGAACGGCTTTTTATCCGCCCCCCCCCCCCCCCCCGCCCCATGCCTGCTTCTCTCTTCTGGGTTCTGTGTCCCACAATGCTATGCCACCAGGCCCTGGAGACGGCTCCTGTGACTCACGTTGAGTCAGTCATTTTAACCAGGTCATTATGGACATGAGCATGCCATCTAACTGGGGCCAATTAGGGTGATCCCTGTGGTTTACGGAGAAACTACTAGAAAGAAATTCATTCTTAGCAGAACGGCCTGTTGTCTAGTCTACGGCAGCTGACATGGGACTGGCATGGTCCGTGGTACGATGGAGCCGCCGGTAGGCATGTGGGCTGAAAGTACAGACAGTGGGACCCGACGACATCGTCTCCTACAACAGACATTCCTCTTCAATGTGGAGTCGTGGGAACCAATAAACTCCTCTTCTATGTTCGTGTTTGAGTTTTCTATCTATTAGTATTAGAAAACTCCTTAAGAATCAGACTCTAAGCCAGGCAGTAGTGGCGCATGCCTTTAATCTCGGCAATTGGGAGGCAATGGCAAACAGATCTCTGTGAGTTCAAGGCCAGCCTGGCCTACGGATCGAATTCCAGGACAGCCAAAGAAACCCTGCCTCAAAAAAACAACATTAGACTGTAGTCCTAGAGCTAATGTTAATAGCTCATATTTCCAGCTCGGGGGAAAGGAATCGTTCTTAGCTAATTCTGTTCTTAATATGGCCTGACCTCCGGAGAAACTGCCTTGTTGCCAGGAAGAAGGAGAATGCCAACTCAGGGGTGCTATGGAAGCTGCTGGAAGTTCGGGCCGAGATTGCTAAAAGCCTGAGAACTCAGGGTATGTCCCAGGAGCACCTTGTGGCTGTGTTTCTCAACACCTACTCACAGCAGCACCTTGTACAATGCACGCTGTCCTATTGCCAAGAAAAAATGTACAGGACACACTAAAAGTCCTCTACCCTTAAAAAAAAAAAACATTGTGCTAAAACAGAATTCAGCTGCACCATCAATGCACTAGGTTGGTGGGTATCTAGAGGTGAATTTATCCAACAGCATGTTACGCATGACTCCCAAGTTCACATTGAACATTTGCCAAAGTAGACCATATTCTGGGACACAAAAGGATCTTAGAAAATAAAAGGATTATAACACACTCACTGTCTCTCAGACTAAGGTAAATTTGGACTAAGTGTCAGCGACAGAAAGGGACCTGAGTAACCCTCAGATTTTGCATTAAAGAAAAAGGCAACTCATCAAAATGTGTGGGATTCAGTAACAACAAAACTTAGTATAACATTGAATGGGTACATAGAAAAGAAAGACCTAAGGGCTGCAAAGATAACTCAGTGGTTAAGAGCATTGACTGTTCTCCCAGAGGACCCAGGGTCAGTTCCCACAACTCACATGGTACCTCACAATCATCTGTAACTCTAGTTCTGAGAGATCCGATGCCCTCTTCTGGACTTTGTAGGTACTACACACTCATGGTGCATGTACACACAAGAAGGAGGCAAACACAAATAATAAAAATAAGTAAATGTTTTTAAAATTTTATACCTGGCTTAAAGATACCAAGACTAACTATCAGCTACATCATTTTCTTTATGATATTCAAATAGTCTACATAGTAATGATCAAATAAGTTATTAGAATCCAATTTAATTAAAAGTTTAGAATCACATGATATAGGGTGAACAGCTTTCAAGCACTGAGGAATCTGACAAAATCAAACAGAATGACAGGGAGCAACTTTCTCTGTTTCCTTACCTGAAAACTGTGGACCTTGTGTGTTCTGGTCCAATTTGAAATTTTCTTGAACAGATAGAATATGAGTAGATACAGAAAATAATTTTTTTTCTGGTCAGAGTTCCCTGCTACTCACATCTAACTGTTGACTCCTCTGTTGTTGAGACGTGTGAATAACATATGGATGTATATGAACATGTGGACTCGAGTGTCTTCCTGATCCTTTGCACTTTGAATAGTGAGTGGTTGGTTTCAGATAGAGAGGAGGTGATGTATTCTTACCAGGACCCTTGACCAGAGCCCTGACTCTCTGCCCAGGCTGCCTGTAAACATGGCCTTCTAGATGTCGGTCTAGAGCACTTCAGAGTCATCTTTCCGACCGGAGTTAACATTGTGGTCACCTCTGTCCCAATTTGCCTTCATTTTCTATGATAAAACACTGAGCAATACCTACATGAGGAGAAAGGGGCTTATTTCAGCTTATAGATAGAGGTCACACCCCATTACTGAGGGAAGCCGAGGCAGGAACATGGAGGCAGAAACTGAAGCAGACACGGTGGAGAACTGCTGCTTCCTGTCTTGCTCTATATGGCTTGTTCAGCCTGCTTGTGATATGGAATGTCCTTCTATATGTGTTGCTTTATTAACTGATGAATAAAGCGTTTTTGGCCATTGGCCTAGAGAGCAAAGCCAGGCATGAAATACGAAGAGACATAGAGAGAGAGTATGCAGAGTCAAAGAGATGCCATGTAGCTGCTGAAAGAGAAAGATGCCCAGAACTTTTACTGGTAAGCCACAGACTCATGGCAATACACAGATTAATAGAAATGGGTTGATTTAAGATATAAGAGCTAGCTAGGAATACACTTGAGCCATTGGCCAAACAGTGTTGTAATTAATAAAGTTTCTGTGTGATTATTCAAGTTTGGGCAGCTGGGAAACAAACGAGCAATCTCCGTTTACATGTTTTCTATACACACCAGGACTTGTCTAGGGATGACACTGGCCTCACTCGGCCCTCCCACATCCACCATTAATGAATAAAATGCTCCACAGACATGTCTACAGGCCAATCTGATGGACATTTTCTCAACTGAAGTTTCCTCTTCTCAGATGAATCTAGTGCATGTCATAATAAAACATACTGTCAGCAATCTCCAGTATGCAGATACTGTTCTAGGCTCCGTCACTCCTACCCTCTGGTGTGGTTCTCGTTTCCTTCTCATCCCAGCTTTCCATGTTTTCCATGTCTTTCCCAGTTACCTACCTACCATGGACTTCGCTCCTTCTGCCTCTTTTCCAGAGTCTCTGATACCACATTAAATCCAGCCCTTGGGACTGTCCTGCAGCTCAGCTCTCACAAAGTTGCCTGTCTCACTGAAGACAGCTCAGGGGATAAGCAAACAAAGCTTCAAGTTAAATGTCGCTTTAACTTGAACAGAGGTGTTGAGTCTCAAGCTCCAGTTTGAACAACCCAGCAGCAACAGTGTGTGAGATGCCGAGGAAGCAAAGACTACATAGTAAGGAGTAAGTGCAGTTTGCTCACGGGAGCCATGGCTGGAGACTTCTTAGAAAACATGCAAGGGTTATTCTCTTCAGTTAAGTATTTTCAATCTATTGAAAGACTTTTGAAGACTTCATTTTAAAGCTTAAGTAATAACAGAATTCTTGAAGGGATAAGGTATTTGTCAGGTCCAAAAGAAACTCCATTACCCCAAATTCCAAAAAGCAGAAGAGACACATGGCTATCTGTAGTATCTATTAGCCTACCGAAGCACTGCTGGCCTCTGGGCTTCCTGGGTACCGCAAGCACCTGTTACACATTTCAGAATCCAAGCCAGCATCCTAGTTCTTCTTAGATCCTCCACTACCCTAACATCCCCAGCTCGTGGGCTTCCCTTCCCCACTTATTCATCCTCTGTTCAACCCTGCTGTTTTCATATGCTCTCTCAGTCTTCCACCTTGCCCCCTCTTCTTCCATCTCCTCTCTTCTCCCCTCTCTGTCTGTCTGTCCATCTTCCTTCTCCTCTCTTCCCCCTCTCTATTTTCCATCTCCTCTCTTCCCCCTCTCTGTGTCTTCCTTCTCCTCTCTTCCCCTCTCTTCCTCTCTCTCTTTCTCATCTCTTCTCCCCTCTCTGTCTCCTCTCTCTCTCTCTCTCTCTCTCTCTCTCTCTCTCCCTCTCTCCTCTCCTCTCCTCTCCTCTCCTCTCTTCTCCTCTCCTCTCCTCTCCTCCTCTGTCTTTCTGTTCTGTGTTATTTGGTTCCCCAAACAGTCTGGATTACTTAACGTGATGTGGGTGCTGACCTACCCTGCTTGTGAGTAAGGCTATAATAGAGCTATAGCTGCATTGTATGTATGTAAAAGAGATTGCCAGTTATGGTGGAGCACACTTTTAATCCCAGCCCTCAGGAGGCAGAGGCAGTGTGAGTTTGAGGGCAGCCTGTCTTACAGAATGAGTTCCAGGCATCAAGGGCTACACAGAGAGGATTGACTGAAGTGGTGTCTTAGTCAAGGCAATTATCACTGAGATGAAACATCATGGCCAAAGCAACTTGAGCAAGAAAGGGTTTATTTGGCTTATGCTTCCACATCATTGCTCATCATCAAAAGAGGTCAGGGCAGGAATTCAAACAGGGCAGGAACCTGGAGGCAGGAACTGATGCAGAGGCCATGGATGGTGCTTGCTTCTCAGAGCTTGCTTGTGAACTGTCACCACTACCCACAATGGGTTGGGCTCTCTCCCATCAATCACTAATTAAGGAAATGTCCTACAGGCTTGCCTGCAGCCAGATCTTACAGAGGCAGTTTCTTACCTGAGGTTCCTTGCTCCTTCCCTTCAGAAGACTTAAGCTTGTGTCAAACTGACATAAAACTATCCAGTACAAGTTGGGAAGACTCTAAATGTGAGTGGCACCATCTCAGATCCTGGGGAATAGGATGTAATGAACAGGCTTATTGAACAACTGCAGAACTTCCTGTCTTGGCTTCCCCATTGCCAGGAAGTGAGTGAGCAGCATCACAGCATATCCCTTCCCTCCAAGGGCCCAAACTTCTGGAAGCAAGAGATAAAAATATATTTCCTCTGAATCCTGTCACAGTCACAAAAGATCAACACGCATATATTTATTTTAAGATTTATTTTTTGTTAGTTTTAGTTTACATATATAATAGATAGATAGATAGATAGATAGATAGATAGATAGATAGATAGATAGATAGATAGAGAAAGAAAGAAAGAAAGAAAGAAAGAAAGAAAGAAAGAACAGGTGTTCAGTGGAGCACATCACACTCTCTGGAACAGGAGTTTAAGGTGACTGTGAACTACCTGAAATGGGTGTTGAGAATTAAGCTTAGGGTTTCTGCAAGAGCAATATGTGTTTTTTAATTTTTTACTTTATTTTACTTTACACATATGAGTGTTTGCCAGCATTTCTGTGAAGCATGCGCTTGCAGTACTCAAGGAGGCCAGAAGAGGGGGGCAGATCCCTTGAAACTTGTGAATTGCCATGTGGGTGCTGGGGCTCAAACTCTGGTCCCCTGGAAGAGTAGTCAAGGTTCTTAAATGCTGAGCCATCTCTCTAGCCCCCATATATTTATTTTTAATTGAATGATGGAATTTATGATTATGTATTTATAGGTACAAAGTAAATCTTTACTCTGTCATACAAGAGCATGATTGAGTCAAATTCATCAAAATGTCCACCACCTCAAATACTTGGGATTTACTCCTCTTGGCTTGCTGAAACACTTGTACCCTTTGACTACCGTCTCCCCACTTCTGCCATACTCCAATTTCTGGGAACCACCATTGCATTATCTGCTTCAATGATCTGTGTTTTAAGACTACAGATAGATAACAACAGCCATGCAAGGCCAACCCTAAGGAGGTGGGTATACAGGTGAGCCTTCAGGCAGACAAGGTACAATGCTCCCTGGGGCCTCAGACTCTGCACAGCAGCTCCCTCTGGGACAGAACCAGCCTCTGGAAGCCCACAGAAGTTTTCCTGAGAGCCTTGATCCAGCTACCCAACGATGAGAAAGGCAGAGGAAGCAAAGAGCTTACAGGGCCTCCAGAGGCCAGTCAGCTGCTGCCACTTACATTGAGGTCAGATAGTGGCAAGCAGGAGAAACTCCCACAGATGAAGGAGGACCAGGAAAAAGATGCCCCCGGCTCTCAGAACAGGAAAACAACCTGTTTGGGGACCAAATACAGCTATTTTCACTGTAAAGATCGTAACCAGATAGGAGAATGCTTCTATGTGGGCCACCTCTGGCACCGATAAAGTTTATGTCAAACAACTCTGTTGCAAGTGACAAAAGAAATTTAATTCTTACCAAGCAGAAGCAATCCAGTGCCAGTTCCTGCCCCTAGGTTCCTGCCTCCAGGTTCCTGCCTCCAGTTCCTGCCTCCAGGTTCCTGCCTCCAAATTCCTGTCTCCAAATTCCTGTCTCCAGTTCCTGCCTTGGCAGGATGGACTACAAGATATAACATGAAATAAAACCTCTCCCCCACACACACACCAAAAAGGAACACACAAATAAATGACATAGTGTGGTGTTTTTCTCTGTGTCTGGCTTATTTCATCTAGCACAATATGTTATGGGTTCATTCACACTTCCACAATAATATTATCTGTCTCCTTTTAAAGGATAAACAGTAATCTATTGTGCATATATACACAGTCTTAAAATCAACTGATTTATATCAGATATATATGAAGGGCCATAAGGCATCAAGTTAAGATTAGAGTGGATTGAGTGTGGGCAGTAGAACAGCTTCTCTCCAGGAATCTGTGTTTGTTTGCAGTCAAAGTTTAACTCATGTGGCCCAGACTGGCCTCAAAAGTGCTCTGTGGCCAGGGATAACCATGAACTCCCCATGCTGGGATCAGATTGCCACCATGGCCCATTTCTGTTTGATGCTAAGGACTAAATCTGAGGCCTTGCACTTGCTAAGCAAGCACTCCAGTAACTGACCTACATCTCCGGCCTCTCCCTAGGAATTCCAGAATGTGGTCAAATGACAAACATTAGGAATTGTCACCTAAGAGTCACCTCACTCTTAATACATACTGTGTGTGTGTGTGTGTGTATGTGTGTGTATGTGTGTGTATGTGTGTGTATGTATGTGTGTGTATGTGTGTGTATATGTGTGTATGTGTGTGTATGTGTGTGTATGTGTATGTGTGTATGTGTGTGTGTATGTGTGTGTATGTGTGTATGTGTGTGTGTATGTGTGTATGTGTGTGTATGTGTGTATGTGTGTATGTGTGTGTGTATGTGTGTGTATGTGTGTGTATGTGTGTGTATGTGTGTGTATGTGTGTGTATGTGTGTGTGTATGTGTGTGTATGTGTGTATGTGTGTGTATGTGTGTATGTGTGTGTATGTGTGTGTATGTGTGTATGTGTGTATGTGTGTGTATGTGTGTGTATGTGTGTATGTGTGTGTGTGTATGTGTGTGTATGTGTGTGTGTATGTGTGTGTATGTGTGTATGTGTGTGTATGTGTGTATATGTGTGTATGTGTGTGTATGTGTGTATGTGTGTATGTGTGTGTGTATGTGTGTATGTGTGTATGTGTGTGTATGTGTGTGTATGTGTGTGTATGTGTGTGTATGTGTGTGTATGTGTGTGTATGTGTATGTGTGTGTATGTGTGTGTATGTGTGTATGTGTGTGTATGTGTATGTGTGTGTATGTGTGTGTATGTGTGTGTATGTGTGTATGTGTGTGTATGTGTGTGTATGTGTGTATGTGTGTGTATGTGTGTGTGTATGTGTGTATGTGTGTGTATGTGTGTGTATGTGTGTGTATGTGTGTGTATGTGTGTGTATGTGTGTGTATGTGTGTATGTGTGTGTATGTGTGTGTATGTGTGTGTGTATGTGTGTATGTGTGTGTATGTGTGTATGTGTGTGTATATGTGTGCGTATGTGTGTGTATGTGTGTGTATGTGTGTGTATGTGTGTATGTGTGTGTGTATGTGTGTGTATGTGTGTGTGTATGTGTGTATGTGTGTGTATGTGTGTGTATGTGTGTATGTGTGTGTATGTGTGTATGTGTGTGTATGTGTGTATGTGTGTGTATGTGTGTGTATGTGTGTGTATGTGTGCGTATGTGTGCGTATGTGTGCGTATGTGTGTGTATGTGTGTGTATGTGTGTGTATGTGTGTGTGTATGTGTGTGTGTGTGTGTGTGTGTGTGTGTAGCAGCCTAGGGTGTGGCACACTTTCAGCAGATGACTCTACCATCTTCATTCTGCATTTTAACTTACTTTTCTGTAGACTGACTTCATTCCAGCATAAATTTCTGGGGGGTAGGAAACAATATATTTTCCTTGCGTCCTCAGAGCCAAGCACTTGATTAATTAATGTTTGTGGAACACTTGAGTAAAGGATGATTTGAGCCCTGGCCTGTGTGTTAAAAAGAAACTCAGAGTCTGGAGCCGGGCCCATTGCTTGGGGAGCTAAACAATTCCAGTTAAGATACTTCACCAAAATTATAATAATGAGCTTGGGGTTGCTCAGTCTTCCACAGCTCCAAAATCCTTACAGCAAATGAAATTTTAAGATGTCTATAAATCTCCTGATCCATCAGTCACTGGTGAATTTATGGATTCTGCATTGGGTATCTATGGACAACCAGGTGGTTCCTTCAGTACTTGGCAATTTCAAGCAAACAGCTTTGCTTATTCCCCATCCTGTGGAACTGGGGTCTGCAGGTACAGCCGTGGTCCGCCATTCCACAGTTCTTCACAAGACCACAGTCAAGGCTGGCTGAGCCCACTGGCTGAGGCTACAACCACCTCATACCCTAGAGGAACAACTAGTTCCAAACCCAATCCCTAGATCCTGTCAATCGTCCAACTATCCAAACTCACCATGTGATTGCTGGGAGATGCAACAGCTCCTGGCCTCATGTGACTGACAGCTGACTCTGCCACACAGAACAGGAGAGAACAGAGGACACCCTGGGTACCGGAGGCTTTAGTAACCTAATCACAGCAGTGACTGTACATCGGCTTTGTCATGTTGCATTAGTGAAAAGTGACTCACAACATCACACCCCTAGTAAAAGAGTTGGGAATTAGACAATGCATCAGTATCGACAATGGGCAAGCAGGATGAGGGTCCACCTTAGAGGATACTTACATCCAACATCCTTCCCATGCCAAACTCTGAGCAAATTATCCTCAGCATCTGAGTAGTGTCAAGAACTAGAAAGGATTTGAAATAGGCATCTATTCGAGCTATACAGCTTTGAAAGTCTACCTGCTGTTCTGTATTACTCGTGAAAAATGCAACTTTCTATCTTTGTTCTACGCACTCTTTCCCTGACACGTTGGGTTTCCTTGCTCTTTCTCTAAAGGCCCTGTTGTCCACCATAAGGTTGCTTGTCCACCATGCGGCTGACCTCCATGCTGACTTATCTCACATGGCTACCAAGGCAGTCGGTTTTGAATGCATTAGTGATAACGCAGAGCCACCAAAAATGTGTTGGTGTAGCCTTGAGAAAACAAATGAAAACCAGTTTCCCTTGGAGTAACTTAACTGAGTGGGAGGCCAGACTTGAATTCTGGATTTCTCTCTCCCTGTGTCCCCCACTGTTTTCTGTCTACTGTGTGAGTCTGAGTCTGTGCTGGCCTGAATGCTGTCTTATGAGTCTGTCTCTGGGAGCGTCTGCCCTAATGAGGGGCTCTGCTCTGTATTTATGAAACATCCCAGAAAGCATCACATGGGGAAAGAATGAGGGATAATTTACAGAAATCTTTAACAGGGTTTTACAAGGGATGAAGTCACTGACTCCAGCTGACCCCACTGACCCAGATGACAAACAGTGTTACAAGCATCACTGTTGATCGAGCAATATCTGCATGCCGCACTTTCAACATTTATGGTAGATAAGATGTTCATTTTATACGACTACTTTCAGCCTAGGCTTGGTGTTTCTGGCAAATGATTATCGCAACACATATGCATTAAGACCTGGACCAGCAGGTTATTCTTCAGTGACAGGGTCCTAAGTGGGAAGGTGAGGAGAAAATAGAGAAGACAGAAATGCTAGAGTCGGGAGGTCTTACACAAGCACTATCTTGTGCCAAGTACACATTTATTATGAAGTATAGCATCTTACTATTTGCAGAGTGTGGGCCAAGGTCACCATAAAGCTAAGTCAGATAACACTGCTAAAGAGAATACAGGAAACCTCAGACACAGTCGCCTTAGAGCTGAGAACCACAGCTCTTCAGGGGAGAAAACTGGGTTCCCAGGAACTGAAGTCTTAACTCCCTGGTCCCCAGCCCCAGCTGGGACCTTTCCAAGTCTGCTCCTAGGCAAGGACACAGTTCATCGGGGTGCTTGAGAGAGCCTTGACTTGATCTAACTCTCGATGGCATTACTCCAGGCCAGGGCGTGGAAGAGTACATAACGGGATTATAGCTATGCATTATCTTAGGTTATAAACATTGATTACGTGGGAATCCTAGGCAAGGAAGATTGGCTGTTCCGTTGTTCTCTTAAAAGCAAGTTAAACAAACAGTTTGAGTACACAGCAGGATTGCAGTCTTAAGGGACCTCAAGGTATATTATTAACTCTGACTCTGAGGTTCAGCAAAAGTTGAGTCTCTTAGCTCCTAAGGGATATTTTCAGAATAAGTAATCAGCACATAGGATAAGGGGTACTGTCTAGCTAGCTCAACCTGTCCCTTCGATTAATTTCAGACATGTACTTAACATATATGTGCAGACGTCATGATAGCATGAGCGCTTTGCATGCATGCCAACACAAAAAATTAATTTTAAAAAACAGAGGAAAGAGAACCTTATACTAGGACCCAAAACTGACAACAGTGCCAACTCTTCTCATCCGTAGAAATGTAAATTGTCCCACTCTAGAGAGATGAGCAGTTGTGGATACTGTGGATACTGGCCAGTTAGGTGTCTAAATGATTACAGGGCCCTTTTGGCAACCTTAGTCACGTGGACACACTGCTCTATGTTGCTTGATTCTGTTGGAAAAAGTTTTCACACCACAGACACTTCAGTGCTAATCAACAGCAACAACTGTTGACTTGTGTTTATTTTGTATTTGTGCATTAAAAAAAAATATTCTGCCAACAGACACCAACCAACTTACAGTCTACACCTTTAACTTTTACATGAAGAGACTGAAGAGAAGAGACAGCAGTTAAGAGCATCTGTTCCCGGACAGTGGTGGTGGCGCTTGCCTTTAATCCCAGCACTCTGGAGGCAGAGGCAGGTGGATCTCTGTGAGTTCGAGGCCAGCCTGGTCTACAAGAGCTAATTTCATAACAGATTCCAAAGCTACAGAGGAGACCCTGTTTCAAAAAACCAAATATCTGACATCTGTTCTTCCAGAGGACTGGAGTTTAGTTCCTATTACCCATGTTGGTTCTTTATAGCCACCTGTAATTTCAACTCCAGGGAAATTTGAGACCTTCTTCTGGCCTCTGCAGGCACTGCACTCGCTTATGAAAACCCCGCATACCATATACACACATGCACATACTTAAGTGCACTTAAGTAAGGAGCCAAAGCCTTTCACATGGCTGACAATGTGAGACAAGGCGGTCTTCTCTCCTACTCACTTTTTCTAGCTCCCTCCCCTTTAATTTGCTGCTCTGATGATTTCTGGCGCTTGGTCCCTCCATGTCCCACACACTTCCCAACCTGGAGTTTTCATCAGCTCCCCTGCCAAGACTTCTTGCTCCTCTTCACTAACTCCCTGCCATCATCGGCTTAGTGTTCCCTGATGTTTCTGTGTAAAAGCCCTTAACCCTAACTCCAACTGCATCTTCCCGACAAAACACCATGTGACATTTAGATTTTTAATATTTGTTAAATAAACAGATAAGTGAATGGATGTTAGGCAATTCCAGCTTTTTGTTCTTATTTGTTCATTGTGTTCATGAGATTCAAAGGGGATTCCAAAGGGCATCTGCTTCTAAATATGTCTTATCAAACTGAGCCAAGTATAAGATTGAAATCATAAATTTTTTTCTCCTGCGTTCAATTGCTCCTGTCAATGACCAAAGGCAAATATCACTTACACTTCCAGTCTTGGCAGTACAGCCTCAGCTGCAGACACGTTGTCCCCAGCTGTTTCTGGAAGAAGTGCCAGGAGCAGTAAGACCTGCGTCTCCCTGTCCTTTACCGGCCTACCACACCCTAGGGTTTCTGGTAGAAGAAAGATCCCCAGAGGATTCCTTTCCCTGCCTTTGCAGAACAAGAAAGTCATTCTGGCATATTATCAGTCATACCCCGGTGTCCCTTCTGCCAAAGACAAAGTCACAGCACAAATATTTCTTCTCTACAGGGTCCCTCTGACAGAAACTGACTGCGTGGGTGAACTGGCCATACTCTCTCAGCCGTTTGTCTTTTGTGTCCTTTCTAAGGTAGGCCAGCATGGGGTAGGAGAATCAATGGGAAGAATAAACTCTGTCAATAAAAGTACATACGATTTTTCTCTCTAACATTACCTTCTCTTGACCTGGGCAGAGTAATAATAACTCACAACCAAATGAAATCAGAAAAGAAAAAAAAAAAATCCCGCAGCGATGGCTTAGAAATGAGTTGAAGATTTTAAACATGTGCGTTTTAAGGATGTTGTCTGCAAAGCCTTGGACTTGGGTTCCGTGGACGGAAGGAAGGAAGTGAGGAAGTGATTAGCATCTTTGTAAGTACACTTCCTACAAAGACAGTGTGGTTTCTGTCTCTTACAAAGCACTAGTAATTCTCACCACAGAAGAAATGGTTCCTGACACAGTGCTCTGGTAAGAGCTGTAAATCTAATCCACCTTTCTCCCCACCCCACCTCCATACCCCACCCACCCACACATCTTGCTTGGACATTTTTTTCTTTTGTTCTCCTCTCTTAAGGTCCTTTGCAGAGGAGTAATGTGATGATGCTTTGTTTGTGATCTACCACATAAAGCTTGCCTGAAGATTAGAGTGCAGTGCTAAACAACTCGGTAGTCATAAAGGCCAGGCAGTGGTGGCTCACGCCTTTTCTCCCAGTACTAGGGAGTCACACACTTTTAATCCCAGCACTAGGGAGGCAGAGACAGGAAGGAATATGGCTGGGCAGAGAGAGGCAAATAAGGCAAGAGGAGACAGGAAGGAACTCAGGGCATTCAGTCTGAGGATTTGTGGAGACAGGATCTTGTCCATTGTGGTCTGACGATTTGGTAAAGATCAAAGATCTCTCTAGTGGCTGGCTCCTTTACTTCTTTGATCTTTCAGCCATTACCCTAATGTCTGACTATGGGGTTTTATTATTAAGACCAGCCGGGCGATGGTGGCGCACGCCTTTAATCCCAGCACTCGGGAGGCAGAGGCAGGCGGATCTCTGTGAGTTCGAGACCAGCCTGGTCTACAGAGCTAGTTCCAGGACAGGCTCCAAAGCCACAGAGAAACCCTGTCTCAAAAAACCAAAAAAAAAAAAAAAAAAAAAGACCAATAGACCTCATACTACATATGGCACCCAAACGTTGGCAAGAATTTAAACATAAAGCCTGAACAGGCTTTTAAAAGGACTCTAAACACAAAATTCTAAGCAAAAATGGAGTCAAACTTGGCTTCTTGGTAACTGCTTTTCCTTGGATAGGCTCTGTTTGCTGGCCACAAGCAGAGGCACTGCTCTTTAAGAAACAACTTCCTGACTCAGTTAGCAGCAAAAACCACATGGCTCTTTTAAGAGGCCCTGTCACCAAACATTTAAATGGGGTTTATGAGCAGCAGGTAACACACTACTTGGTGGCAGTGTGGACTCAGAAACTTCCTAGAGTTGGGGTAGTAAGCATGGCTCCAGCTAGTACCTCAACATAAAGCTGGACTCTTAGGAAGCTAAAGAAGGCACGAAACCAGCCACAAAAACCTCAGCTTTGGTCCTAGCCATGCCTCTTAGCAGTTTAAAGACTCACGTGGTCAGAAAAATCCAGAGATGTGCAGTAAAAACAGACTCAGACTTTAAAAAAAAAAACTATAATGGTTTACAGTGTGTTTAAAAATATACATAGGCTTGGGAGAGAAGGCATAAACAATCAGTAAAAAGAAATATATAAAGTTTTAATACAAAATAATGTCCTTAAAAAGGAAGTGAAGAAATATTTTTAAAAAGCCACATTATGATGGAAAATGCACAGAGTCTGGATACTGTAGCTATTGTGTTGTCTTTGAATAGTTTGACTGCTGAGAAAGGAGCAACAACTGTCGAGAGACATTTAATTATAAATGTTGCTGCATTAATCCAACCTATATATTTTGCAAATGCCTTGATTTAAAAATTTAAGTCAAGCCGGGCGATGGTGGTGCACGTCTTTAATCCCAGCACTCCGGAGGCAGAGGCAGGCGGATCTCTGTGAGTTCGAGACCAGCCTGGTCTACAGAGCTAGTTCCAGGACAGGCTCCAAAACCACAGAGAAACCCTGTCTCGAAAAACCAAAACAAAAAAAAAAATATTAAGTCAAAAGATATGTTACTTTGGAGAAGAAATTCTGCTTTTATTTCCACAGAAAATGAAAGGCTCTGGATTTATTTAGGGTTAAGAAAAATCAGGTTTGATCGAGGAAGAAAAATCTCCGTGAAAAATTTCCAAAGGAAGCAGATGGCCCAGAGGATCCAACATCTCAGAGCGCCTCTGTTGTAGTTCACTCTGTATCTGCATACACAACAGCCTCAAGGTGACTGATTGAGGGGTTCCTACCTCAGAGAATTCTCCACTCAGGACTTGACCATAATCCTGAATTTTGTCAAGGTCCCACAAAGATTACCAGTGCCCCAATCAGCAGTAGGTAGTCTAGAGAACTACTCCCATGTTCCTGTGTAGTGATGAGCAGCTGGCTCCAAAGCTACAGAGAAACCTTGTCAAAAAAAAAAAAAAGGAAAAAAAAAGAAGAAAATGGACAAAGGTGAATGTAATGTTCTGAAAGGTCTCAGGAATCAGAGAATATATAATTGCATATATATATATGTATATATACATATATATAAACATATGTGTTATATATATATATATATATATATACATTTGGTAATAAAAATTTAAAATCCAGTGTGAAGCTCCACAGCTCCCAATCCAAATGACTATTGTAACTATATACAAGTTCATTGAAATGTATAAACTTTGGATCTGGTTAATTTTGGTGCATATTGTCTTTTTTATTTGTAAGTTTCTTATAATAAAGTTTATTTTCTTAAAGTATAAGCATAGCCTAGAGACAGGAGATCTGACCTCTTGGGAGAATCAGCACAGACACAGCTGCAAGGAAGGGACTGGCGGCAGACATCTTTGCAGACTGCCTGCTGCAGATCTCCAAGAAACTATGGGCGTGGCTGCGGCAAGACTTCTTCCATCATCCCAATTGCAAGTAGGTTTGTTTTAAGAATAATACATGTCTAGACTAGGGAGATGACTCAGTTAAGAACACCGTCAGCTCTTGCAGAGGACCTGGGCCCAATTCTTAGAGCCACATGGTGGCTCATAATCATCTATAACTCCAGTTCCAGGGAATTCAATGCCCTCTCCTGGTCTCCACTGGCTTCTGCACACATGTGGTACACAGACACACATCCAGGCACACATACACATGCATGCACAGGGCATGCACACACACACACACACACACACACACACACACACACGGGAACACACAGAGAAATTGTTTTTAATTTAAATTAATAAGGAAAGATAATTGAATGCTTGCTTCATGCCTGGCATGGTTCACAGAATGGAAGACATTCTAGTAAATGAAAGCAAATCATTTCCAATGACAGAAAAGATGACCATATTTTATAATAAAAGATGCTTCACATGTCAGCAATTACTGTTGACCTTGAAGTGATAACTGGAAGCAATACATCAATTATTTAAATGAACTTTGCAACACAGCTGAGTCGAAATCTACCAGCAGCTGTGAATGAGAAATGTCTGTGTTGTTGTAGGTTTGTGCCATCAGGTAAAATGCTAGGTTTTGGTGTTTTCCTTATAGATACACATAGAATCCTAAGTCGGAACTAATTTCTATTCCTAGCTCACAATTCCAACAAAATCAAATGGTTTTGTGCAGAAGAAGAAGTGTTTTAACACTGAAGATGATAGGGCTATAAAAATATCCTTAAAGGATTCGTCAAAATATCAGGAAGAATTTCTCGTCTGCAGAACAAAGAGTGAGATGATATCACTAAAAGACGAGTATCCCTTTACTCATCACTAAAAGGAATCTGCCATGTCACAAATTATAACTACTGTTAATATGAAATGTATAGTCTTCTAACAAAAACGTGTTGTGTGTATGATATGCGAGCAAATACCTACCAAGACTTTAATGGTGGGCAACTGTCTTACTTAGGTGGGTTTCTATTGCTGTGAAGAGACACCATGACCACCACAACTCTCATAAAGGAAAACATTACATTGTGGCTGGCTTACACGTTCAGGGGTTTAGTCCATTATTGTTAAGGTGGGGAACATGGTGGCACACAGGCAGACATGGTGCTGAAGAAGTAGCTGAGAGGTCTATCTACATCCAGATTGGCAGGCAGCAGGAGAAGAGAGAGACTCAGCCTGGCTCGAACATTTGAAATCCCAAAGACCACTACCAGTTTAAAAACAAAAAACAAAAAAGCCTTCCTCTGAGAAGACCACAACTGACCCAACAAGAACACATTCCAGACCCAGTGTCTTTTTCTCGCATCCTGCTGGCTGTAGATCCAGATGTAGAACTCTTGCTACTTCTCCAGCACCAAGTCTGCCAGCATTCTGCCATGCTTGGATCCCTGAAACTGTAAACCAGCCCCAACTAAATGCTTTTTTGTATAAAGTAGTGGTCTCTATACAGTGATAGAAACCCTAAGATGCTAGTGAAAAGACCTCGCCCCAAATTATTCTTTCCCAAAAGTTTGAAGGCTGAGGAGCACTCTCTGACCACAGATGTCATGGGTAAATGATTTTCTGCCTTGGGAAACTGTCGCTCCTCCCATCTTGAGCCCTTTTGTATCACTCTAGTTGCTCTGTAGACACAAGTTATCTGGACTAGTGGCCTGATTATTAACAGCCATGAGGGATTAGTGCAGCTTTGATCTTTATGCCAAATGTTATTACTTCACCTCTCAAACCGCGCTCTGGAAATGGCTGGAATCGTCTTATATAGGCGTCTTGATAAACTCAAGTGAAGAAATGAGAAAAACCCAGATGTGAGAGTTGTGACACCCCTCAAAGCTTTGGGATTCAGGGTATGTCAGTGCGACTGATTAAATGTGCTACCACTTGCTTCATGTGACATGCAGAAGACCACATGGCTGTATGTGTACGTCACCCGGATCCATACCATTGTTATTCAACACACTGATTAGTTTTATCCCATAAAATAAGTCAACTAGCCAGATGCATGCACCCATGCCATGAACCAGAAGCATGGAAACCATCACAGAAGCTCACCGGTGACCAATTTTGTGAAGAGTTCAGAGACAACCGCTTGGTGTTTCCTCCTCTCAATAAACCGCGTGAGTGTGTGTGTGTGTGTGTGTGTGTACTATATATGTTTATGTGTGTGTTGTATGTGTGTATTTATGGGTATTGTGTGTAGTATGTGTGTTGTGTATGTGTAGGTGTTTGTATGGGTAGTGTGGAAGCTGTGTGTGTATGTGTGTTGTGTATATATGTGTGTATATGTTGTGTATGTATTATGTATGTTGTGTGTGTATATGTGTGTGTGTTGTGTGTGTATTATGTATGTTGTGTGTGTATGATGTGATGTATATGTGTAGCTGTGCTTCTGTATTCTCATGTTCTCATGTACGCAGTTGATTCTTCTGCTTTTTATTCAGATTCCAAGTCTATGAATTCAACTTTCTGATACAACTTATTTGTAAACTCCAAAGATTTTTCGCAATGATCTGTGGTCTTGCACAGAGCAGCTGCAGAAAACAGAGTTGCCCAAAGGTACCAGTTCCCAGCTGCAATAAGATGCTAGCCTGCCTGCCCCTCACTCCTGTTTGCATGCAGAGATAGGCAGGGGCTGGGGACTGCAGAACCTAGAAGGGTGACTCAGTTCTAGCTCTGGGACCATGTGGATGGGATTTTAATTCATCTCTGGAGCCCATTAATGTTCTGAGCTAAGGTAACCAATTGATGCTTCCCAAGCTAGCTTTCTCTTTTGTAATAGAAAGACAATAGTCCCTACCAGTATGAGGTGTTATGATTAAAGTTGCTGTATGTATTTCCTCTGGTAATTATTTCTGGTTTTATACTATTACAGCTCAATATCACCACACTGGTTGGTAATTCAAGTGCAGAAATCCATGCGTTATCTATCTATTATAGATATGGTCAAACTCCATTGCTCTTTGTCAAACAGGATTGGTTACCAATGGTTTGACCCACAGAGGGTAACTGAAAATTGCCAGTAACACCAGTCCCAGAGGATCTATCACCTACTTCTGCTGTGGAACAATCTTTGTACACTGCAAATACGTATTGCTCTTATTGTTAATAAAAAAAACTGATTGGCTGATAGCTGGACAGAAAGAGATTAGGCGAGACAGTATGGCACAGGGAAAACACTGGGAAGGGGGAAGGGTAGAGTCAAAGGAGTCACCAGCTAGATGAAAGAAGGTACCATGCAATGGCAAAGTATAGATAAGAAATATGGGTTCATTTAAATGTAAGTGTTAGTAGTAAGCCTGAGCTATTGGCTCAGTGTGTTTATCTGAAGAGACTTCAGGACAAGAAAATTCTACCTACATTCTTCTGAACCCCTGAAGGCACTGGGCACACAAGGGGCACATGTATAATTCAGGCACAGACACATAAAATAAATCTTTCAATCTGGAGCTCCACGTCTTTGGAAACATAGTAAGCTCTTGTCTGTGTTGGCTGCTGCCGTCCGGTCCGCTGTTACACTTTTAAGCCCTGGAAGGGAATTCTACCCACACCTTGATTGGAAAGCATTACTTTTGGCTGAATTCAATTATAATTAATTTTTAAAAACAATGAAATGTTAGAATCCTTTGAACCAGCTTTTAAAAACATATCAACCTCAATGAAAGATAGGGCAAAAAAAAAAAAATGCCCACAAGTCACAGGCTCTCCCTCTCTGACACGGTGCTGATGTACAGAGTTGGAAGGTTTACAAAAGATTTTTTATTTTATTTGGTGGAGTTTTATGTTTTTAAAGATTTCATGTTTTTAAAGATTTCAGTCTTCTTTAGAGTGTGTTCTATATGTGTTATTCTTGTACTGGTAGAAGAGCGAGTATGTCCTATTGACTAATGGCTAATGCCTTAAGCGACTTTCTGAGGTATGGGGATTTATGTGAGCTTAATGTTGGCTTGAAAATATCTTCCTGGAAGGTATCAGGTTAGCCATCCTCTGGGTTCAACAAGTATCTATGGCACATGTCCAACAGCGGCCTGGATCCTAGACCTGCCGGCCCACAGCCCACACCGTTATTGCTCCTCGTGTTGACTCCTTCTTTTGCCTACTCCTCCTTCCCTCTCTACCTCCACCTACATTTTATCTGTCTGTCCCCAGCAATTCTCACAGACCTTTTTTTAAAAAATTGGAACCTGTCCTAGAGCTCATTCTGTAGACCAGACTGGCCTCGAACTCACAGAGATTTTCCTGCCTTTGCCTCCCCAGTGCTGGGATTAAAGGCGTGTGCCAACACCGCCCGGCTGTTAATCGTGCTTCTTCTTTCCTTTTACGATATGCTTTACTAACCTTGAATCTTAAATTCTAACAAGAAGGACCAAGCAGGAAAGCGAGTACCCAGAAATTGAATCCCAAGGAAAAGCACCTACAGGAGGCAGAAATGGCATCACTGGCATTAAGGCCCTTAATCTAGCCACATCAAGCCGCACGGAAAGAAACTTAATCTAGCCACATCAAGCCGCATGGAAAGAAACTGGATTCTGATGTGTCTTGCTGACTGTGTCTTCCAGTTGCACTGCCTTTCCAAACAAGCAAAACAAAATGGATTCAGAGAGGCCAAAGCAGAGGAGGTATGCAGTCCTAAGACATTGTCTCCGGTCTTCTTCTTTGTCACAGTGCGTGAGTCACCCTGCAGTTCCAGTGCCTCACCGCACTGACAGATAGCCCTGTTTGTCCATCCAGGAGATTATGCTGCAGCAGCTTCTAGTTTTATGACATGTGGTTTTCATCGGCTGTGCCTGTGGTTAGGGAACTACTGTCGTTAGAGTCTCCCGTAGCTAGGTAACGGAAAGTGATGGCAAAGACTTAGCAAGCAAGAGGAAAATGTTCCAACCCCAGAACCTGACATCTCATGAAGGCAAGCTCCCCTGCCAGATGTCTCCTGCCAGAAGTCTGGTACTGTATTTCCTGTTTATTCCAAGTCAGAACCAGTGGGAATGTCCCCATTCTTGTGGTCACGGTTTTTCAGCTTCCAGTAGCAATTAAATTGCAGAAAATATGATATAATTTGAGATCATCTGCTGCTTTAGGGAAAGCAAGCTAATGCTTCCCTTTCTTGAGTTGAATTTTTATGTTTTTTTTAAAAAAATCATAATTGGAAAATATATCAAACCTATTCGAATTATTTTCCTGAAGTATTTTTTTTTTTTTGTAAATAGTTTTTAAGACAGAGTCTCCATAAGCCTGGTTTGGAACTCACCATTTAAACCACACTGACCTTGAACTCAAAGAGATCCACCCAACTCTGCTTTCAAGTACTGGTATTAACCTTGTACACACCCACCACACCCAGATGAAGATTCATCTTGCTGTAAATTTCTGCGTAAGTGTGTGCACGCGTGTGTGTCTGTGCACTTGAGTACAGGTATCCTCAGAAGGTGTTGGATCCCCGCAAGCCAGAGTTATAAGTAATTGAGAGCTTGCTGACATTGGCAAACCAAAGCTGAGAGCTGCCTGACCCACATTGATGGATCCTCTGCAAGAGGGGCAAAGCACTGAAGGGTTGAGTCATCTCCCCCCACCCCAATACTTCAAAACAGCTCTAATTCAAGAGCTTGTTTCAGCTCAACCAAGGACATAACACTTCAACATCAGCATTGTAAATGATCTGTAGAGACAAGAGAGACCAAAGCAATGTGGTTGATGAGCGGGGAAGCAACGTCAGTCGTGACTGAGGTGGTGCTGCGGTATTTAAGTGTGGAACGGAGAAGGCTTTCTACGTAGACTGTTTAGTAGAGGAAGGAATGTAAAGAAAACAACGCGAACGAACCGCAGGCCAAAGGCACAGGGCACCTACATGCTGTGAGAGACAGACCTGTGAACTATTACAACCGTGTGGGGCTTCGCCATTTTGTAAATTAAAGGCAACTGGAGGCTAGAGGTGAAAAGTCAAAACAATAAATCTGAACTTGACTCAGTCACTCACAAAAGACATTAAGTTACAATGGCTAAACACCTAGGAGTGGTTCCTTCCTCCCTCTCCCACACATCCTGAGTCGAGGGCGGTGAGATGAGCTTAGATTCCAGACCAGTGTCTTGTAAACTGTGTGGCCTTAGGCAAGCTGTGTGTTCTCCTCAGCGAAATGCCAGCTACCTGTGGGGACTGCATTCAGAATGCAGGCTAACACCAGCCCCTGGCCCTGCTGAGCCCTCCACCACGGATGGCTGTTACAACTGAGCGGTGGAGTGAGATTGCAGGAGTGAAGAGACTGGGTGAATTCAAAGATTTAAAAGCTGTCCAAATGAATCAGAGGAGTGGTTGTGTAATAAGCAAAAGCAGCTGAGCACAGGGCATCAACAATGGCAGTAGTTGGGATGCTGAGGCAGGAGAGGCCAGTCTAAGCTACACAGAGGAGTTTGTGGTCAGGCTAAGCTACATAAAGCAATAACCTGTTGAAAGGAAGGAAGGAAAGGAGGAAGGGAGAGAAAGAGGAAGGGAGAAATGGAATGGAGAACAGAACACTACAGATCCTTAAAGTATATAATTAAAACCTAAGCATCCAAGGGAAGATGCCAGAACTACCCAATGGTGAATGTATCAGAACTTGAACATCATCTGTGTGGCTTACAAGATGTGCTAGGGTAAAAGTGGCACAGAAGTTAATGGGAGTAGTTAACCAATGAAAAGTACATCTTGAGACCCAAGCCTGGAGAGGGGTCCCACCCTGACACTGCCTGGTGGGCTAGGACCCCAAAGCTGGACAACCCAAAGACCCAGGATAGAACCAAACATGGCTGCAGATAAAAAAGTCAATGAAATGGTTCCTAATGATATTCTGCTATACTCATAGATCGGTGCCTAGCCCAACTATCATCAGAGAGGTTTCACTCAGCAACTGATGAAAATAGATTCAGAGACCCGCAGCCGAACATTAGGGAGGAGCTCAGAGAATCCTGTGGACGGAAAGGAGGAATATTGTGGGAGCCAGAGGGGTCAAGGACACCACAAGAAAACCCACAGAAACAACTAACCTGGGCTCATAGGAGCACACAGAGACTGAACTGCCAACTGGAAAGCTTGCATGGGACTGACCTAGGCACTCTGCACATATGTTACAGTTGTGTGGCTTGGTTTTCTTGTGGGACTCCTAACCATGGGGACAGGGGTTGTCTCTGACTCTGTTACCTGCTCTTGGAACCTTTCCCTCCTACTGGGCTGCCTCATCCTGCCTTAATAGGAGAGGAGATGTCTAGTTTGACTACAGCTTGTTATGCCATGGCTGGCTGATATACAAGGAAGGCCAGCTGTTTTCTAAAGAGAAATGGAGGAGTGGATGAGCGCAGGAAGAGCAGAGATGGGGGAGAGACTGGGAGGAGAAGGAGGGAGAGAGGGAAAACTATGGAAGGGTTGGAAAAATAAATTAATTAATTGAATAAAAAAGTTTCGGTGTGCATAGTAGTGTGAGCTGAAATTTGTGGTCTCTTAGAGTTCATAGCACATCTATCAAGGTCCTTCTGGCTTCTAGAGTCTCCACTGAGAAATCAGATATTATTCTAATAGGTCTGTCCTTTATATGTATTACTTAGTCTTTTGCCCTTGAAGTTTTTTAAACATTCTTTCTATAAGTTTAGTGTTTGATTATTATGTGCTGAAGGGAATTTATTTTCTGGTTCAGTCTATCTGGTGTTCAGAATGTTTCTTGTACCTTGAAAGGCCTTTCCCACTTTAGGTTAGGGAAATTTAATTCTATGATTTTTGTTGAAATGGTTTTCTGTGCTTTTGATTGGTCTCTTAAAAAAATGAAGCCGAGAAGTGTATTCATCTGACGGTAGACTCTGGCTGCTTTAAGGTATAAGTGAAGCAGTCATGCAGGCCAGTACCCACCAATAAGGACAAAAGCTCAGTCAATAAAGCAGATGCTCACTGGCATGAGGCATCAGTGCTGAAAGCCTGGGCAAGGTCTGATTCTAGGGACCAGAAGACATCAGCAAGCCATCAAGAGGAGAAAGAAACTGGGCATGGAAGCCTATACCTGTGATTCCCAACGAGGAAGCAGGCAGATCAGGAACTCGAGGGTATCTCTGCTGTGGAAAAATCCTCTCATACACTGTAAATGTTTGTCACTTGACTTGTTTAGTAAAACACTGATTGGCCAGTAGCCAAGCAGGAAGTGTAGGCAGGGCAACCAAACTAAGGATGCTGAGATGATGAAGGGAAGAGTGAGGAGAGTCACGAGGAGAAGCAAGACAGACATGGAGTCCTGAGAAAAGGCACCAAGCCACATGGCAAAGCACAGCTAAGAAATGTGGGCTAATTTAAATGTAAGAGTTAGCTAGAAACAAGCCTGAGCTATCGACTGACCATTTGTAATTAACATAAGCCTCGGTGGTGTTTATTTGATAGTGACTGCGGGACAGGGAAATCCTGCCTTCACATCTCCAGCTACATAGTGAGTGACTGATGGGTTTGACGAGATGGCACGGGGCATAAGAACACACACGATACACAGACATATATGCAAGCAACGTACACATACACATAAAGCAAGTATTTAAAAAAAATAAAAGAGGGGGTGGAGAGACAGGAAGTACAAAGAGACAAGGAAGATCCACAACAACAGTTTTAGGGAAAGTGTTAAAAAAAAAAAGTGGTTGTGGAAACACAGAGATGACATATCCATTTTCCCCTGTGATTGGCGTGAAATAAACAGTAAGGTGAGCTGTGCGGCAGGAAGGGCAGCAGAGATATCCAAAGACAAAGGGAGAAGCCGGTAGGAGCTCGCGGGCGCTCTCAGGGAGGACCGAGGAACTGACTCTTCTGCGCAGGGTGGAGACCTGGTAAGGCTGGAAGTGGCAAGCCAAGAAAATCTACAACAGCTGCTGAGGAAGTGGGAAAGAATTTAACAAACAATGGGTAAATAAAGGACTGGCAAGCAGCACTGGGAGCCCAAACAACACGAGATAACATGAATTTGCAGCCGCCAAGTCTGCCGTCTCCTGGGTTTCCATGACACCAAGCAGGCTTCATTATCCGATCACTCATCGACTTTCCCCTGATATATATACACTCTTTTTCAACTTTAAAATGCATCCAGAAGTGAATTAAGAGTCCACGATGTTTGATTGAAAACCCAATATATTTTATCTTGTGTCATAGTGTACCAGTACGTTCTCCAAAAAATATTGTCTGTTTAAGTAAAATTATTTGAAAATATGCTTACACAATTATCATAATAAATTTTAAAATCCCTCCTCCCAATTGCTTAATTTAATTGGTATCCATGTCAAGTTAAACTCTGTAAGATAAGAATACTTTCCATATCCCGAGCTGGGTGTGGTGATTCATACACTCGAGAGAATGACTTAAGAAAACTGCCACAAGTTCCAGGCCAGCCTGGGCTACCAAATAAATAAAAGGTTAAAACAGTACCGACAATTTTCATACCTTAAAATGCTAGGAGAAAAAAAAAATCAAAGGAAGAGTATAAACAATACACGCAATTCCAGTTTTCCAGGAATTTCAGTGAAACACATCTATTCTCTACATCTGGGTGTTTCGTGTGGCTGTTTTTACACTAGACAGGAGCTACAGGGGTCGTTAGTTCCATCCGCGATTGTATGACCCATGGAGCCTAAATGACTATAAATAAAGTTTGCCGACCCTGTATTTGCTATGCATCTGCTAGGAATAAAACACCAAGGGAAGTGATTGTCCCACAAAAGGACAAGTCTACCCCGTGGGAGATAAGTTGTCCTAATGGTGCTAAGTCACTAAAGAGGGTTTGAAAGTCACTAACTTCCTGACTGATGCCTGGCGAAAACAGACCCTCACAACACTATGTCCCTCTTATTTTCTGAAGAGAAAACTGTGATTCCAAGTGTTCTACAAATGGCTGGGGCACTACTGAGTGTCACACACAGTGAAGCTGGAGTCAGATCGCATGTTCTCTGAAACAGGTGCAGTGCACTAAGGGATAATTGACATTAATCACGGAGTCTGTGGGAGCATTAGGTAATAAGGTGACTTCTGAAGGAAAGAGATTATTTTGACTTATGGTTTCAAGGGTTAGAGTTCATCATGGAAGGCAAGCACGGTGCAGGAATAGGAAGGTGAGCACTCTGTCTTTAAATACAAGCTCATAGCAAAGACAGTAACTGAAGTGTAGGAAAGATTTTACCTCAGAGAGCTTGGAGCAAATGACCTACATTCTCCGGTAAGACCTTGCCTCCTAAACCTCCCCAAATTGAGCTACCAACTACGGACCAAGTATTCAAATATGGGGGCCCATGGGGGACATTTGCACTCAAAGCACCACAACTCGCCATTGTAGAGCGACAGGGCAGGAGGAAGGAGGATGCTGGGACCCTCGCTATGGGTCTACTGAGCTGTTAAGGACCTGCTGTGGTGTAGTGATATTCCATCTGTATTTTAATAAATAGAGCTTGCCCAAAGTTCAGAGAGTAAAACAGCCTCACTGGTCAGCCTTACAGACCAGGCAGTGGTGGCACACACCTTTAATCCCAATAACCACACTAATCTGCCATAGAAACCAGGCGGTAAGTGGGGCATGCCCTTGATCCCAGCACTAGGGAGGCTTATGAGACGGAAGGAGACAGCTCTCAGACACAGTCTCATTCTGAGATTCCTGGAGACAGCATTGCCATTTTGGACTGTGATAGAGTTAAGAGCCAGTAGCTCGCTGTTTTGCTTTTCTGACCTTCAGGCTGAATCCTAATTTTTTGTCTCTGGGATTTTATTGATCATGCTACATGCTGTGGACTGAGGAGGCAGCTCAAAATAATGAATGCACTTGCCCAGAAAGAAGTCCTAGATTCGATCTCCATCACCTAAGTGGTGTGGGGTGGGGGTGGGGGGTGAGAAAGCATAAGATGTTTGTGATTCCTAAGAAGGAAGACTGTGTTCTCATCACACACAAAACATGTATGTAAATCAAAGCAGATAAGCTCAGTTGACCATCCCGTAATGCATGCATATTTCAAAAAAAGCACGTTGAACATGGTAAATATGTACAAGTTTGCTTGTCAACTTAGAAAATTGATTTAAAATACTTATTTTATTTTTGCTTACATATACACGTGTCTCTGTGGGTAAGTTATGTGTATGCTGGTGTCCTCAGAGGCCAGAAGAGGGTCTCAGATCCCCTGAAGCTGGAATTATAGGCATTTGTGACCTAGGAAACAAACTCAGGTCCCATGGAAGAGTAGTAAGCACTCTTAAACACTGAGCCTTCTCTTGGGCCTGAAAATTAACATTTGCTTCTTCTCTTTCTAATAAAACAAGCAAACAAACAAACTCAGAGTCTTACTGTATAGCCCAGTCTGGTCTTCAACTCAGGATCCTCCTGTCTCAGACTCCCAAGTGCCAGAATTACAGGTGTGTACTACTATGCCCACCCTTAATTGATTAATTTTAAAACAAAGTAATCAAAGGGGCATATAAAATTTAATACATAAGGCAGAGTGTAGAGTCGGACATAGTGGCATGTAGTTATAATTCCTGCACTTAGCTAATACACTGCAGAAAGGTAACAGACAGCCCACTGAAGGTATCAAACTATTTTTTTTTTTTTTTTTTTTTGGTTTTTGGAGACAGGGTTTCTCTGTGGCTTTGGAGCCTGTCCTGGAACTAACTCTGTAGACCAGGCTGGTCTCGAACTCACAGAGATCCGCCTGCCTCTGCCTCCCGAGTGCTGGGATTAAAGGCGTGCGCCACCACCACCCGGCTGAAGGTATCAAACTAGACAGTGCGCTCTGGGCATGATGCATTACTTAGCCAGAAGGTATGTTCTGGGCATGGTTACTTTTCTTATTGCTGCAGCAGAATATCTGACAAAGGCTCTTAGGGAGAAGTTTTTTGAGACAGGGTTTCTCTGCATAGTTTGGAGCCTGTCCTGGAACTCACCTTGTACACCAGGTTGGCCTCGAACTCACAGCGATCCACCTGTCTCTGCCTCCTGAGTGCTAAGATTAAAGGCATGTGCCACCACCGGCGGAAGAAAGGTTTATTTGGGCCCACAGAGTGTCCATCATAGCAAGGGAGGCGCACCTGTGTGGCATGCAGTCTGGAAGCGGAGAGAAGAAAGTTGATGCTCAGCCTCATTTCTGATTCTTTCCATGTATGGAAAGGTCTTCCTATCTCAATCAACCCAACCCACAAATACCCTCACTGATAGACATAGAGGTTTGCTTCCATGGTGAATTTTAATTCCTGCGTTGAGTCGACATTACCCGTCACAAACAGCTAAGACTTAATACGCAATGAGGAAAATGATCAGAGCTTTTTAAGCTCATTTAACAGAATAATGACACGTCCCATCCCTCAAAACCATATTCAAGCACAATTCACTTATAGAATTATAACAGGTCAGTAGGTCTCCATTCCTTTCTACTGCAAACACAAAAGATCACTTAATCCATAGCTTTTTTTCCTAGCAGCAAGAGCCAGCCTGGAGTCTTCTCAGTTTCACAGAGCAGCATAAATGAAGTTAAAGTCTTTCTGAAAGATGACTGAAAAGATGGCTCAGTGGATAAACATGTGTACTGACTGCTCTTGCAGAGAGCTGGGTTCAGTTCCCAGCACCCACCTCAGGTCATTTGCAGCTGTCTTACAACTGTAGTTCTGGGGATCTAATCCCTCTGGTACCTGTAGGCACCTGAACTCACATACACAGATCCACACATATATACCTGATTTGAAAATAATAAAAATGACTCTTTAAAGCCTATCTAATCTGGGCATTTAAGAAACTAAGCCATTAACGGCAAACTGTACATCAGAGAAAATTCGCGTTGCTGAGTTTCTTGGGAGTTGTGCCAATTTAGTTTAACTTGTTCTATTTAAAATAGACAAAATTATTTTCAACTGAATACATGTCCTTTTCACTAAAAAATGGAAGGTATAATTGTCAGGAGTGATATGCCCTGAGGCAGATTCTGACAACAATTTTATAGACATTCAAGTTTGCTGTGTCCTATGCTTATAGTAACTCTGTTCTTCAAGACAAACTTAGGGACTCATTTATCTTAAGTTTGTTGAAGCCGCCCTTAGAACATATTACTCTGCCTGGGTTCACAGTCATCTGAATCTCCCTAGCTAACTAGAATGTATTTTGTAGTGATATTTCCTTTGGTTTGTTTGATGGTTGGTTTTGGTTTTTCAAGGCAGGGTTTCTCTGTAGCTTTGGAGCCTGTCCTGGAACTACCTCTTGTAGCCCAGGCTGACCTCGAACTCACAGAGATCTGCCTGTCTCTGCCTCTCAAGTGCTGGGATTAAGGGCGTGCTCCACCACCACCCAGCTTTTTTGAATTTTAATAAAAAAAGCTTGCCTGAAGATCAAAGAGCAAAACAACCCCACTGGTCAGCCTTACAGACCAGGCGGTATCTCAGACAGTCTCATTCTGAGATTCCTAGAGACAGCATCGTCATTTCAGCCTGAGGTAGACATAAGATCCATAAGTGACAGGCTATTTTGCTTTTCTGACCTTCAGGTTGAACCCTAATATCTATCTCTGGGTTTTTATTAATTGTGCTCTAGTATTTATTTTCATTTTACCTACTTCACAACCAATGTTTCTGTATGTAAAAGTACAGTCTCAAATAAGTGATCTCACAGTATGTCATGCTATTATTGCTCGTGAAATCCAGAGATCTGATCCCAGTACCCATGTTGGATAGCCCACAACCACCCTTCACTGACAGCTCCAGGGGAACCAACACCCTCTTTTGGCCTCGCTGGCACCTGTGTACTTATCCCCCACACGTATACACATATCTTAACACAGTAAAAATAAATATTTAAAAATATAATATAAATAAGAACATACTTGTTAATCAGTAGCAAATATTTTCTTGACGCTCGGTGTGGTGGCACACTCCTTCAATCCTAGCACTCTGGAACCAGAAGCAGGAGGGTCTCTGTGTGCTCTGGTCTAGTAAATTCCAGGCCAGCCAGGGATGCAAAATGAGACTCTTGTCTCAAGAAACACCTTTTTTTTTCCCCAGGTGGTAGTGGCACATGCCTCCAATCCTAGCACTCAGGAGACAGAAGCAGACGGATCTCTGTGAGTTTGAAACCAACCTGGTCCAGGACGGCCAGAACTACACAGAGAAACCCTGTCTTGAAAAAACAAAACAACAGCAATAAAATAAAATCTAAAACGCTTTTTTTCCCCAGCACATAATCGCATTCCTAGGCTTACACGGTTTGCAGTGCATTTGACACTAGATCTAAAACACGTGAATAATTCATTGTGTTATGACCTTACTATAAACCACGAGGAGACAGGAATTTTTGAGATGTCATTTTTTTACCACTTTGAACAGAGTCTCACTGTAGACTAGTCTGACTTTGAATCCGCAGGAGAACTGCTCACCTCTTGACTGTTAGAGAATACAAGCATGAGCCACCACATCGGACTTCCATAGTCATCTACGGGACTGCCATTGAATATGCAGTCTGCCATCACCCAAAACAGCACAATGTGATTAAGACTATATTTAACCAAACAGTTGAAGATGAAGATTCTAAATCAGTTTCTCTCACCCAAAACTTTGTTGATACCATGTTGGGCTATGGAAGAATATTTTCATCTGCGCAGAGCTCAGGCACAATGCATGTTTTCTGGAAATGGATGAAGGTTATGACTGTTACTGTATAAAATCTGTACTCTTGTCAGGTGTGGTGGTGGCACACGCCTTTAATCCCAACACTAGAGAGAAGCAGAGGGAAGTGGATTTCTGTGAGTTCGAAGTCAGCCTGGTCGACAGAGCAAATTCCAGGACAGTCTGGGCTACACAGTGAAATACTGTCTCAAAAAACAAAAACAAATCTGTGCTCTTACAAGTGATAAGGATGGTCATTTTTTGTTTTGTTTTGTTGAGGCAGGGTTTCTCTGGAGCTTTGGAACCTGTCTGGAACTAGCTCTTGTAGACCAGGCTGGCTTCGAACTCACAGAGATCCGCCTGCCTCTGCCTCCCGAGTGCTGGGATTAAAGGCGTGCACCACTACTGCCCAGCAAGGATAGCCATTTTAATTCAAGACCCAAAGGCTATGCAATGTATTGCCTATAGGATGGTAAAGATTTTTCTGGTAAATTGCTAACAGCCAGAGGTTCTTGGTGCATATTTACTCGAGTCCCTTTCAGTGAGTGAGAGCATGTCAGTTTTTCCTCCTGTGAATTTCCTCTGTTTATGCTGCCCTGCGGTGAAGGCAGGCCTCTCTGCATAAGCAGATATGCTCGGCTTCCCTACAGCTTTAAATACTAAGTAAGCACCTTGTCTTTGTAAACTGGATCGGAAAGTATTGTTGTTTGCCATGCCGGGAACCTCGCCCGCTTCCCACCCACACCTCTAAGCCCCAACTCATAGTTAAAGTGTTGAAATATTAAAATCAGAATATTGTCAGTATATCTGCAATGCCTATAATCCTATTCTCCTCTTCTGCTAGAATAGCTTTAACTTGACTTCGAGTTTTATGTTTTTCCAAACTTTTTTTTTCCACATAAACCCTGGCTAGATGGGTGATATGAGCTTATAATCCCAGTACTTGGGAATTGGCTACACAGAGAGCTGGTAGCCAAACGGCTATGTAAACCCTTTCTCAAAGAGCCAAAATATAAATAAATAAGTAAATAAATAAATAAATAAGAGTTGAGGGATCAGCACCATGTTAACCAACTGTAGTAGCAGACAGTCTACCCAGACTATGCCCATCAGGTGACAAGGGTCCCAGATGTGAATGTTGTGGAGTATTTGAATAAGGGTTAAGTTATAAGAGCTAGTTAGAAACAAGCCTAAGCTATTGGCCAAGCTTTCATAATAAGTCTCTGTGTTTGTGACCTACCTGGGAACTGACTAGCAGGACAGAGAAAGGCTCGCTACATGTGAAGGCTCTGGGGTCTGAGAAGGGGGTGCCTTTGCTAAAGTCACAGAGGTCCAAGTGGGATTGGAAAAGCAAATTCTGGAAGCTAGAACACTGAAGCCTGGCCCCTCTAAAGTCCAAGAATCCAGATTCTGGGCTAGAACCTCCTGTCCTGACAGTCAGGTACCCCCTAGCTTGGGTCTGACTCAAACCCTAAGTTGATCAATAATAAAGTTTAATCAAACACACGGGTACAAATCTTTATTTCAAAAAAAGAACTTTATTTGGTAACCAGATATAAGATTACAAACTAGAAAACACATAGACAAGAATTAGCAACCCCCCCCCCCAAAAAAATATCATAAGTAGAAATAAAAGGTGTTTGGATCCATTCTATTCTAGTGGAAATAATTCAATCAATTTTCAACCAAGTTCTTAAAATCATTCCCAAACCACTTGCATTTTATAATTGCTAAACAATGTATTTATGTAGTAGTAGTAGAAGAAGAAGAAGAAGAAGAAAAAAGTTACTAATTCAATGCCAAGAGGAAAAAAGAACTGAAAATTAAGAGGTTATTAGTGCTGCTTGGAACTAGTTATTTCCAGCAAATTTCATCAACATTCTCAAAGCACTGGGGACCTGACAAACTAGAAGTAGTGCCTTTCACTAAACAAAGTTAATCTTGAAGTCACAGTCAACAGTCCCGTCGATCCTTGCCGAACCAAAACAGTCTCACCCACGTCAGACAGGCTGTTTTCCTTGGTCAGCTCTGTCGGAGAGCTCGGGAGCCAGCTGCAGGAGATCCTCCTCACTCCTTTGGTTGGGCTCGACATGACTTAACGAAACTCATTCTGTTTTCACAACCGCAACAGGGCAAACAGTACCTGGCCCTGCACAAGGTAGCAGGTCACTCTGCAAGGCTTCAGGCTTGGACTAAGAGTTTAACAACTTTATGGAGGCCAGTCTTCGCCCCCACATCCCAATAATCCATTCACAAGAAGCCCTCAAGTCTCTGGGTGGGTCTGAGCCTCGTTCTCTGGGTGCAGCTCCTCTGCCAGTATTGTGGGTGTCTGTGTGGATCGGCTCATGAAAACCTTCACCTGCTGCAGTCTGCACTTCGGGCAACTGACCTGTTGCTGAGGAGTGCAGATCTTGGCATCGTCTTGCACCTTCCAGGTCACCAGCTGCATGCAGGCAATGGCATCCTCGATGGAGTTGTGTCCGCTGCTGTGGTTCTGGATATTCCGGTTAAGGTACTGGGCGACGAGGCTTCGCAAGGAGCGCTTGAAGGGATACCCGCGGTGGTGCGGGAATAGCACGGACGTGTCCACCACGGTGTTGTGGATGAACTTCAAAGCCAGCAGATCACTCTCCAGGCTGTGTCCGATGAGGATGGTTTCGGTGCTGAAAAGGCTCAGGAGCACGGCCTGGACATCACGCAGCCTAACGTTGGTGTTCGCCAGGTCTGCCTCCGTCACTCCGGAAAATACGGTCATGTAATCCACGATCTCATTGTCAGGCTTGACAAAAGTGTCGTAAATCACACGTAAGTATGTGTCCACCACACTGACACGGGTGAGCTCCAGACCGTGCGTGGTGTAGCACATTTCACAGTCCAGGGCGTAGATTCCGGGGTGCGCCTCCCAGTCTTTCTTCGGGAAGGTCTTGGCAAAGCCCTGCAAGTTGTCCTTCCTGCCGTCCTGCACGTGTTGCTTGGCCACCACGCAGCCTTTGGAGCCGATGAGCGCGTTGCAGCACGAGTACTGCATCTCCCAGCCTCCGAGCACCCGGATGGAGTGGATGCGCCCCGAGTGGAACACGCAGGGATCTGAGCTTAGGCAGCCGCCAGAGGAGGACACAGGATACTCCACGTAACAGCGGCAGCAGGTCCTGTGTGTCGGATTCGAAAGCCCGTCTTCCGTGAAGAGCATTGCGGACCCGGGCTTCTCGGGATGTGCGAACGGGAAGCCATTCTCTTTGCGCTCCTCCTCCGTGAGCAGATAGCTCTGCAGGCGCTTATACAGGGTGGCCTGGCTGAAAGCCGGCACGGCACTGGGGACCAGGCCCCTGAGTTTCTTCAGGGTGTGCAGGGCGTCATTCAGGTACCTGTTCTTGCTGGGACATTTGTCATAGACCATTTTCTCCTCGGACTGCGCCTTCTTCATGGCCTCCAGGTACGAAGAGGTGAACTTGAGACATTCCTCCTTGAACAGGCCCAAGTAGTGCTGACGCATGGCAGCCGGAACCGTGTCCTTCAACTCCTTGGTGAGGGTGAGCTTCTTCACTCCAAACAAAGAATCGCTGTAGGCGGCTTGCTGTAGTGTGACGACGTGGATGAGGAGTGGCGGCTGAGCTACGGCTCTGCTGCTGCTGCTAAAAGTCCCCTTGGCAGCTGTGGTGCTGTTGGCCAGGCTGGTGCTGGCCATGTGGATAAGCCTCCTCTTCTCTCTCACCGACGCTGAGGACGACCGTGACGACAGCGACGTCGACGTCTCTGGGCACAGCAGCTTCCTCCTAGCCTGCTGGGGTCGCCAGTGCGGCCCCTCCCAAGGAGTTGAGAGCTGCACTATAGGGCCAGGCCTCAGAAATGGCACCAGGACCAGGATGCGCTGGGAGCACTGGGAACGACGCTTGGAGCGGTACTGGTAGTAATATATCAGAAAGTCCGGCATTGGATAGGGCATCCCTCTCCTGGTTTCAGGGTACCCTGCTGGGAACCAACTTTGGACTGTACCTTGACGGTTCATGCCTCTCTGGAGACGGAGCTCGGCAACAATCGCCTTGGCTGCCAGAGTGCCTGTGAGAAGCAGGGGTCGCCAAAGCTCCTATATACTGGTGATGGGCGGAAATGCCTCGCCACTAGCCCCAGGCATCCAATCACATTTGATCTACTAATCTCTAAACCAGCTTCCGGATTATTGGGCTCCTCCTACGAGGAAGGGTGTAGCTACTGAGCCATTGGAATTCCTGGTTCCAATTGGCCCTGTTTCATTTTTATTTCACTATATATCTTTGTAATTTCTTTTGAGAGCTTTATACATTGCATTTTGATTCTAATCACCACCACCACCCCAATTCCATCGGAAACCATTGTCTTACATATCCATAGCACTTTGTTTCCTCATTTTATTTTAAACCCATGAAGTCCAATTTCTGCAGCCCATATACTCTTGAGTGTGTGGCGGTCTCCTGAAGTTATAATTATATTTTGAGTGGGTGGGGGTATTTTCATGTTTCCTACCCTCTCCCCCACTTCCTTCCCTCTTCTCTCTTCCTCTTCCTTGTTTTCCCCTTCCCTCTCATCACCCACTCCCTGTATCTCTTCCATTTCTGAGACAGTCTTAATAATGCCTGATTGAATTTATGAGTTCTTGCCTCAACTTCCTGACTGTTGAGATAAGGGCGGTTTTTTGTTTTTGTTTTTGTTTTTTCTGTGAACAACTGGTTTGAAATTCCAGGTTTTCACCTTAAAATCAGTCTCTTGCCCTGAGCAATCCCACAGCCTTGATGTTTTTTGGTGGGGTTTTGTTTGTTTGGTTGGTTTGGTTTACTTTTTCCAGGTCAGGTTTCTCTGTGTAGCCCCAGCTATCCTGGAACTCACTCTGCCTACCAGTCTGGGCTCAGATTTACAGAGATACCCCTGCCCCTACCTCCCAAGTAATGGGATTAAATGTGTATGCCACCACCACGGGGCGTAACCACTATCATTTTGGGACCACACACAAAGAAACCAAGGCTGGGAGACTTTACCCAATTTACTCAGAATCCCACAGCATCTCTGGCCTGGTAATCTGATCTACGTTTTGGGGCTCTGCCACTCTAGGGTTACCAACAGCACTTACACAATTACCAACTAATAAATGAGATGTAAAGTAGTATAAATACTTAAACTTTTGGTTTTCCCAAGGCAGCAGTTTCTCCGTGTAGCCCTGGCTGTAGACCAGGAAGTGGGAACTCGCTCGCTGTAGACCAAGCTGGCCCCGAATTCAGAGATTTGCCTGCCTCTGCTTCCCAAGTGCTGGGTAGGATTAAAGATATGTGCCATCACTGCCTGGCAATTTAAGTTATTAAACTTTAAGACTTTGCCTCAAATGAGAAATAGGTAAATTGCATTTTCATTCATTTCAAATTAACAAATCAGTTGGAACCTAACAGTGGCAGTTTACTCGGGAAACCCTTGAACTTGGTCTCAAAATTCTGACTGAATTTGTGCTTGTAAATGCTGCTGTGTGCATGTGGATTTCTGAAAGTACGGATTTTATTTCTATTTTATTTTATTTATTTATTTATTTATTTATTTATTTTGGTTTTTCGAGACAGGGTTTCTCTGTGGTTTTGGAGCCTGTCCTGGAACTAGCTCTTGTAGACCAGGCTGGTCTCGAACTCACAGAGATCTGCCTGCCTCTGCCTCCCAAGTGCTGGGATTAAAGGCGTGCGCCACCAAATAGGCTGTTTACCATAGGTTAAACACACCCTGACGGTTAATGTAATCAAGTTGACAGGTTCTTTAACCCTAGGAAGCAAACCCTCTGGTGCATTTGTGAGCTCTAAGATTAGGGATTATCTCTTTAGGTTACCTAAAGTGGGAAACCCATTAAGAGCAACATCATTCCCTAGGCCCAGGATTTGGATGCCTTAAAATAGAGCTGAACACTGGCACTCACCCAGCTCTCTTGGGATCAACCGCTTCAAATCCTTGGCTCTAATTTTCTCGCCCAGACGGACGATGCCCTTGCATTGTGAGCTAGAAGAAATTTAATCCATTGTGTGTTGGCCACCAACTACTCCTTGGCACAGGAGTAGGAGTGATGTGCCCAAGACAGTGTCATGAGGGGGTGGGAGGCTTTGAGCTTTGAGGTTTCAGAAGACTTGGCCACCATTTCCAATTAGCTTTCTCCACATTCTGCTTGCAGTTTGAGATGTGAGCTCTGAGCCATTCCTGCCAACATGCCTCACTCTGCCATGATGGTCTGTAACATTCTAGACCCATAAGCCCAAATTAAGTGTTTTCTTTTCTAAGTTGCCTTGGTCAGGGTGGCTGTTTTTTATTATTGAAACTATAATATAACTGTATCATTTCCTGCTTTTTTTCCTCCCTCAAGTCTTCTCATATGCCTCTCCTACTCTCTTCCAAATTCAGGCATCATCTTTTATCATTAATTTTTGTTACATGCACATATGTATGTATTTCAAATTACAACCTGCTTAGTCTGTCTAATATTACTTGTGTGTATGTTTTAGGACCCACATGCTGGGTTCTAAGGTCAGAATGAGGCCTCCTGCAGGACATCAGCTGTGCTACGGTCTGGGGCCTGTTACCCCACTTCAGGATTTGTCAGGTGTTTGTTGATCTTCCCTGTTCTTCCGGGATAAGACGAATCTCAAGGTTGTTTTGATTTTCACACCCACCCCTCTGCTTTTGTTGCTTTTTTTTTTTTTTTTTAGAACTCTCTGTTCCAGTCCCAGACCTTTTTGAATGGGTTGTTTGGGTTCTGGAGGGGGAGGTGTTTGTTTTTGACTCTTTGTTTCTTGACTTTTTTAAAAAAAATACATTTTAGATATTATTAATTCTGTGTCAGATGTAGAGCTGGCAAAGATTCCCTCCTATTTTGTAGCCTGTGTCTTTACCTGGTCAATTGTTTCTTTCATTGTGCCAAAGCATTTCAGTTTTATAAAGCCCCTCTTGCCAATTGTTGGCCTTAATTCCTGGGGAAATTGTGTCCTGGTCAGAAAGGCCTTTCCTATCCCTCTATCATGTAGGGCACTGCCTATGTTTTCTTCTAGCGGCTTCAGGTTTCCGGTTCCCACATTTAAGACCATTGAAGCTGATTTTTCTGCAAAGTGATAGATTCAGATCTGAAGCCCAATTAATAAAAACACAGAGACAGATGTTGGGTTTCAACCTGAAGACCAGAAAAGCAAAGCAGCCAGCCAGTGGCTCTTACCACGATCTCAGTCTGAAAATAGTCATCCAGCCTCCAGGAAACCTCACAATGAGACTGAGCACTGTCTCCTCCCATCTCGTTCTGGGATTCCAGGGCATGCACCATTACAGCCTGGTGTGGCTACTGGGATTAAACGTGTGTGTTGTTGCTGCCTGGTCTGTAACACCAGCCAGTGTGACTACTTTATTTTTTTGATCTTCAGGGAAACTTTGTTTATTAAAATGTAAATGAAAAGCCACTACAGGATCCGGCTGCTTTCTTCCACATGTGGACATCCTTCTTTCCCAGCACCATTTGTTGAAGGTGCTTTCTTTTTTTCTCGCTTCAGTTTTTGGCATCTTCATCACATATTAAATGACTAAAGCCCCTCCTGTTTCAGTTCAGTGTGGTCCCATCGGTCTGCGTGTCTGTTTTTGTGCCAGTACCGTATTGATTTTTACTACGAAGACTCTGAAATATAGCTTAAGATCCGGAATCGTCATCCCTTGCGTGCTGTTCTTTTTGTTCAAGGCTGTTTGGGTTATTTGGGGTCTTTTGTGGTTCCATATGCATTTTAAGATAGTTTTTTTCCCCCTTTTTCTTTGAAGAAAATGATGCTGAGAGCTGAGTAACCAAAGGCTCTCTCGGAGGGCCTGATGGAAGGACCAAGGGAGCCTGCTTCTGTGTCCTTGCTCAGGAGCAGACTTGGAAGGAACAGACAGGACTGCGTCCAGGGCTTTGAAGGAGCCAAGGTTTCAATTCCTAGGAACATGGATTTTCTTTTTCCCCTGGAGAGACTGGATTATCAGTCCCAATGCCTCTGTGTGCTCAGTCCGTGATGTTCTTGAGATAGCCTGGGTTCCTGGTTGTGCAACATTGCTTAATTCTCCTCCTCTGTCTCATTGTACAGTAGCTTCTGCAGACTTTGTCCCACTTTCCCCCGGAAATAGTGCATACAAATCTGTACTTGATGAACATGCTTAGTATAAGACAGTTTGTACAAGGCCTCCTGATCCCAGTTTTTTCTATCTCCTTACCTTCTTGCCTTGTCCTCTCTCTCAGAATCTGTCACTGAAGGATGCTGGTTCAGGTCAAACAAGATGGGAATTTTGATTGAGATTGCAACTAAATCTGTAAATAACTTTTGGCAGAATGGTATTTTCACAGTGTTAACTCCACCAAAACACGAGTAGGGGATGTCTTTCATTTTTCTGGTGTCTTTCTCTATCACTTTATTCAGAGGTTTGAAGTTATCAATTGTAGATAATGTTAAACTTATCATCCTTTACTTCTTTGGTTAGGTTTATTCCTAGATATTTTATTTTCTTTAAGGCTACTATGATTGGGAATGTATCCGTGATCTTTTTCTCTGTACATTTGTTGTTGGAGTATAGAAAACGTATTGATTTGTGCGAGATGACTGTATTCTGTCACCTTGCGGAATTTGTTTATTTCTTGAAGTTTTCTGACAAGATTTTGGGGATTTCTAATGTAGAGTATTATGTTATCTGCAAATAGGGATAGCTTGACTTCTTTCCTTGTTTGTATCTTTTTTAATTTTCTTGTCTTATCGATTTGGCAACACTTCAAGCATAATATTGAAAAGGAGTGCGGATGGTGGCCATCCCTGTTTCACTCCTAATTTCAGTTGGATTGCTTCAATCTTTTCTTCATTTAGGAGGATGGTGACTGTGGGTTTTTTATACATAACTTTTATTGTGTAGAGGCATGCTCCCTCTAGGCCTATGTTCTCTAGGATTTTTATCATGAGTGTATGTCAGGTTTTGTCAATGGCTTTTTCTGCGCCTATTGAAACGATCGTGTGATTTTTGTCTTGAAGTCTATTTATATGGTTCATGTTTATTGATTTGTGCATGTTGAGCCATTCCTGCATTTCAGAGATAACGCTAACTTACCTCATGGTGGGTAATCCTTTTGATGTATATCTGTATTCTGTTTGCCCATATTTTATTGTGCACTTTGAGTTCATGTCCATCAGAGCTATTGTCCTGTCGTTTTCTTTTTTGTCTTTGTTCTTGTGGCTTTACCTGGGTTTGATATTAGAGTAATATTGGCTTCGTAGAAGTTCGGGAGTCCTCCTTCTATTTCTGTTTTTTTGAATAGTTTAGGAAGGATTAGTTGTAGATCTTCTTTGAATGTCTGACAGGATTCTTCTCTGGAGCCACCTGATCCTGGACATTTTTTTTAAGCTGGAAGCTTTCTGTTATTATTTCAGTCTCCTCATTTGTTATGGGTGGACTGATGTTGGTGTCTTCCTCTTGGTTTAATTTTAGTGGTTTGGCTGAATCTAGAAATTTATCCATTTCTTTGAGGTTTTCCAGATTAGTGGAGTACAGGATTTTAAAATATTTCCTTCATAATAATATTTCCTTCATAATAATCTGAATTTCTTTGGTGTCATCATAATATTTCCTGTTCACTTTCGATTCGGTTCATTTAGATGCTCTTTTTTTCTCTCATTTGGTTAAATAGGCCAAGTGTCTGTCAATCTTGTGTATCTATCTCTTCAAAGAATCAACAATTAGATTGGTCGATTCTTTGTATTATTTTCTTTCTTTTTATTTCACTGAAATCTTTTCTGATTTTTAGTACTTCTTCTGATTGGCTGATTTTTCCAAATTTTGAAAAGTTGCATCATTAAGTTATTAATATTTGTTCTTTCTGACTTTTTAATGTATGTGCTAGAGCTATAAATTTTCTTTGTAAGGCTTTTCAATGTGTCCCAGAGGTTTTTTTGTGTGTGTGCTGTTTTTTTTTTTTTTTCATTTTCATTTGGTTCCAGGAATTTTGGGGGTTTTTTAGAGACAGGATTTCTCTTTGTAACAGCTCTGGCTGCCTCTGCTTTCTGAGTGCTAGAATTAAAAGTGTGAACCTGCATAGTCTGGTTTGGTTCCAGGACATTTTTAATTTCTTCTTTGACTCATTAATCATTTAGTAATGAGTTATTTAATATCCCTGAGGGTTTGTTGTTGTTGTTTTGTTCATTTGTTTGTTTTTTTAACTAGAGATTTGTTTGCTGTCCATTATAAGTATTATTGCATTGTGGACATATAAGATACACAGGATCATTTCAATTCAATCTTTTTCAATTTGTTTTTTTTTTTTCTCTGTGGCTTTGGAGCCTGTCCTGGAACTAGCTCTGTAGGCCAGGCTGGTCTCGAACTCACAGAGATCCGCCTGCCTCTGCCTCCCAAGTGCTGGGATTAAAGGTATGTGCCACCACTGCACGGCTCTTTTTCAATTTGTAAAGATTCGTTTTGTGTCCCAGGATGAGGGGGAGTGCTTGCCTAGTGTGCAAAAACTTGATCTAATCCTCAGCACCACACAAAAGCAAGGTGGGAAAATCAGAAGTTCAATGTCATCCTGGGCTACACACGGCTATTTTCTTTTTTGTTTTTGTTTTTGTTTTTTTTTAATTTTTTTTATTGATATTTATTGAGCTCTACATTTTTCTCTGCTCCCCTCCCTGCCTCTCCCCTCCCCCTTCAATCCTCCTCCAAGGTCCCCATGCTCCCAATTTACTCAGGAGATCTTGTCTTTTTCTACTTTCTGCTTCCCATGTAGATTAGATCTATGTAAGTCTCTCTTAGTGTCCTCATTGTTGTCTAAGTTCTCTGGGATTGTGGTTTGTAGGCTGGCTTTCTTTGCTTTATGTTTAAAAACCACTAAGCTATTTTCAAAAATCAGTCTGATTAAAATTTACATGTAAGATATACAGCATGTAACATTTATTTTTCCTCTTTAGTAGACAACACAGATTTCAGTTGCGAATGAGTAGAAACATGAACTTGAGCGAGCCATCATGATATCGAAAGAGCATGTTCATTATGGATTATTTTACGGGAGTATATTTGCCTCGAATATTATATAATATCCATTGCCACCACAAGGGAGCTTATCAGAGAGGCAGTGTTCTAGGAAAGGCGGTGTTCTAGGCAGCACCATGTCCTGGGTCTCCCTACGGAGCATTGCTCTCTTGTTGCTTTTTTTTTGTTTTTCTCTTATTTCTTTTGTCGTGTACTTGATGTGTATAATTGAGATACAAAAAAATAGTTACAGTTTGAGGTCGGCCTGGTCTACAGAGAGAGTTGCAGGACAGCTGGGGCTATTGCAGAGAGACCCTGTCTCAAAAAAAAAAAAAAAAAAAAAAAAAAAAAACTGCTGTTGCCCGTGAATGACAGCACACAGATAATCACAAGAAATCGGAATTAGAAGCAACACACAGGCATGAGCTTCAAAACACAATGTTCACCAATTCTTTGGTGGGCGGAAACAGGAAGGTCAAGAGTTGAAGGTCATCCCTGGCTGCTTAGCAAGTTCAAGGCTAACCTGACTATGTGAGATTCTGCACCCTCAAAAAAAAAAAAGGAAAAAAGAAAACAAAAGGAAAGAAAGGAGATAAAAGAGAGAAATTTGAAAGGGAGGTAGGAAGAAGGACTGAATTTGACACTATCACATTTTCTGTGGAAGTTTAAAGACTAAGGTACCTCAGAGTGCATACCATTGGTGAGGATTGGACAGGACTGGAGATCTAACAAGATGAAGACTGGAGGAATGAAAGTAATGACAGGGAAGGGAGTAAAAGATGAGTGGGCTGGAGAGATGGCTCAGCAGTGAAGACCTTAGGAGCACTTGCTGCCCTTCCAGGGGACTGGGGTCCAGTTCCCAGTACCCACAGCAAGCTGCTCACGTGTAACCACAGCTCCCAGGGTCTGACACTATATAGTCTGCCTTCTTCAGGCTCCACACTCATGCGCATGCTCCTCCCCACCCCCAGCCAACACACAGAACAAAAATTTTAAAGTAAATCTTTTCAGTAAAAAGTATGATGAGGAAACAGACTTGGTAAAGGTGTCTGTGTCATGGTTGATGTTGGTTGCAAATGGCAGAAAATTCAGTGAAGACCAACCTTACCAACTCCCAGATCTCAGAATTCCAACTTCAAGAACTATGAGGAAATAAATTAGTACCGTCCAAGTTACTTGATCTGTGGAACTTTGGTATGGTAGCCCTGGCAAGCTATTATAACAAGGAAGACCAGCGTCCCTGAGACACTACTCTCGCTGGAGCAGGACCATGGAAAGCCCTGATCAGTCCGACTCTATCACTGTCCAATCATTCCTCCTCGAAGAACCTGTCCCTGGGTTCTGGGTACGGCCAGACCTCAGGATGAACAGCACTCTGTGTATCACACTGTGCTTTGCACTGTGTCTTCTTGGAATAACATGAAGGCTGCCCTTCAGAAGTGGAATCCATGGAAAAGGATCCAATAATTGGTAATTCCCCACAGAACTAGACACAGTTGAGCCAGGCTCTGGTCCTCTCAGAGGCTGTATAAGATTCCCAGGTCAATTTGCCAAGAAAAGAACATTCTGTCCCTTTATCATTAAGGCTTAGATAGTATTTATTTGATATTTTTCTTGCTGGTTAATGATTCTTTCTTATTGATCCAGAAATACATCTTTTGGTTTCGATACTATAATCAAGCAGTTATGCAACTGAACAGAAGCTTGGTAGAATTAAAAACTCTCAAGTTCTTAAAGTTTTATTTTAAACAATAACCAGGTTTGGTGGCTCATCCATACTTATTGCCATTCTACTTATAATAGCTGGGAAATGAAATGGGCCTACCTGCCCGTCAAGTGGGTGACAGATAATGAAAATATGCTAATATTCACACAGTGGAGCTTTATCCAGCTGCAAAATAATAACATAGAATAAAATCAACCCATAAGGTAAATGGATGAAACAAAAAATATTATACTGAGGGAGGTCAGGCACAGAGAAGCACGTGTCAGTGTTCTCCTCATAATTGAACCCTGGCTTTGGGTCTCTTAATTTTGTGTGTTCAGCTTATGAGTTTCTCTAGGCATCAGAGAAGAGGCCATGGGCAGCAGAAGGCCTCATGGGATGGAGACATTAGCAGATCTTAGGTGATCAGAAAGTAGAGGGGGAGGGTAATGAGGATTGAAATGTTCAAGAAGGAGGGGGAGGGGATAGGGAAGAAAAGAGGGCAGGAGGATAAGTTAATGAAAAGGTTATGAAAAGACACATGGAAACCTACAGTCTGGTCATCAAACTGAGAAAACAACGAAAAAGGAGGAACACTGCAGGATTGGCAAAGGCTCCTCCTTCACAGAGTGTGGAGAGAGGATGTTTTTAAAATAAATGTGTTTATTTTACATCCCCTCCCTCCTTTTCTCCCAGTCCCTAACCCCGTTCTGTTCCCATCTCTCAATTCACCCTTCTCCTTTACTGTTTAAGAAAGGGCAGGCCTCCCATGAGTATCAACAAACATGGCATATCAAGTTGCAGTAAAACTAAGCACCTCCCCATTTATTGAGGCTGAGCAAGGCAATCCAATATGAGGATTAGAGTCCCAAAAGTTAGCAAAAGAGTCGGAGACAGCCCCTGTTTCCACTGTTAGGAGTCGGACAAGAGGACTGTAATATATATGCAAAGTGTTTAGGTCCGTCCCATCCCAGCTCCTTGGTTGTCAGTTCAGTCTCTTTTATTTTACAACTAATATCCACTTATGAGTGAGTACACAGCATCTTTATCTTTCTCAGTCTGTATTACCTCACTCAGGAATTCTTTTCTAGTTCCATCCACTTTCCTTCAAATTTCCTGGTATCCTTGTTTCCAGCAATGGAGTAATAATCCTCCATTGTGTAAATGTACCACATTTTCTTTGTCCATTCGTTGGTTGAGGGACATCTAGGTTGTTTCCAGGTTCTGGCTATTCCAAGTAAAGCTGCTATGAACAGAGTTGAGCAGGTGTCTCTGTGATATGATTGTGCATCCTTTGGGTTTATGCCCAAGAGTGGTATTGCTGGGTCTCATGGTAGACTGGCTCCCTGTTTTCTGAGAAATTGCCACACCGATTTCCAAAGTGGCTGTATAAACTTGCTCTGTCCCCAGCAATGGAGGAGTGGTTCCAGCAAGGATGGTTTGTAAATGACGAAGAAGGGCAGAAAGTTAGGAGATGGTTCAGAAACTACTCTTCTGCTCCAAACTCAGATGCCTTCTGGGAGACCAGCCAGAGGCGGGATTTCAAGGGAGTGAAATTGCTGACAGCAGTGTTGGATGGAGACACAGGTCCATGAGGATGGACATCATCTACTTGTCATCTTTCCCCAGGCTGGGCATCAACTAGGACCCCATTCGCTAACTCACTATCCCAGGCTTTGAACACAGACATTGGAAATAAAACTACAAAAGTTTGCACATAGTGCCCTCAGCCCTGAGCCCACCCCCATGCCCCAACACAACGACACACAGACATAGACACACACAGACACTACATACACACACAACACACACCATACACACACAATAAGGCACAACACGCACCATAATTACAGACACACACATACACCACACACGCACCACATATACACACAACACACCATACACACAGACACACACATACACCACACACGCACCACATATACACACACCACACACAATACACACATAATATACACTATATGTACAAACACACACATACACCACACACACACAATACACACATAACACACACCATACTTACAGACACACATATACACCACACACCGTACACACATACCATACACAATACACACATAACATACACTATACATACAAACACACACATACACACACACCACAGAACACTGATAGGAATGAGGCCAAGAACTCTTACATCAATATATGTGCAAACAACAGTCTTAGGAAAACAACATTCTGGCCAAAACTATGAATTATGATTACTTGGGATTGGGAAACAGAGCAAGGCCATGGTCCCCTTTTTCCACAGTATTTCTCTGTGCTTTCAGAAATGTTTTAAACATTATCTCAGCACAAATACGAAACTATGTCATGGGGAAAACACTTGGTGACTACTAAGGATGACTTCTGGAGCACAGATTAAATTTCTTCTGCTGCATCCGGGTTAAAAATCGACATTTTTTGTCCTTTTCCTTCGGGAAAATCTTCCAGACCAGGTAGCTTCTCCCAACTCATAACCTGAGCAAACATGCCTGAGATTTTTATCCTTTCAATTAGTTTTCTGAAGAGAATTCACTAAAAACTTTTAGAGGGCAAATGCCCAGCCTGTGTCTTAAGTTTTATATCATACTCTTCTGAATACAAACGGTGAATTCTACCAACAGACAAATGATGTCATATTTCCTGGAAGAAAACTTTAAACTGAGGTTTTCTCTGTCTTATAGGGACCTCGGGGTCCCTGAGGTTCTTTTTTCTCCTAATAAAGAATGTTTATCCCAATTCTTTTTGTTGCCAGAATGTTTTGCAGCCAAGCACTAAATCAGGAGCCAGGATATCTCCCTAGAGGTATGACCGCATTAAATGCTCAGTCAGTATTGAATTCATTTTGTTCCAAAGTTTTCTGACGAACTCACAAGATAATCTCCAAATCTAAGAGATGTTAGTCATAGGGCCTAAAGGAATTCACCTTCACTGAACCAACGGGGGGGTGGGAGGGCGCAGTAGCAGACCTCTAAACTAGAAGACTTCCCAGGGTTTAAAATCAAGCAAGGATTGTGCATGATACATTAAAAAGTTTTACTACCTTCTTCTAATGTATGCTTGAGTATTCTGATCTAAGCATTTTCCCTGGGGCAGCAAAGCTTGCTTAGTTTTAGATTTTGGGTCAGGGGGTAAAATTCAAGGCCCTGTCTTTGCACATACAGGCAAGGGCTCTACCACTAAGCTGCACCCCCCCCACCAGTGCTCACACCCCTACATTTAATAGCAATGGAGCAATCCTTCACCTGAATCAGCGCTAGATACACCGCTTGACAAGTCTCTGTGCTATTCGGAATAGTGTCCGTCCAGTACACAGTCAAGTGATTGCTCCCCTCTCTCTAAGAACTTTTTCCTCCTGTGACATTTTAGGGAAATAAACCACAATTAGAGACAGTGAGGAGATAATAGTCACTAGAAATTTGTATGTGCCCCCCCACCGCAACCACCCAGATAGCACACTATCTCCTAGCTTATTGGATCCAGAAAAAAATTTATATATGTGTGTATATATATATATATATATATATATATATATATATGAAAATTCTGGAAATAACTATTATACTCAGACATCAGATAAATACATGTTCTGCCCCAAAGTCCTGAACCAAGAGGGAAAAATCCTTGTAGCTTTGCAAGAAACACAACATTCCCAATTTGTAGCAATGTTTTTTTCACAAACATTTCTAAAACTAGAAGGTGGCCCTAATTAGGTTCTACATTCAGCCCAAGGGGCACTTAAATGTAATTAAATATAAAACTCGACACCAGAAGTTTGTATCTTCGTTGCAAACAACTTCAAAAATAAGAGGTTGAGGCACTACCGTGAGTTGAAGGACAGCCTGGGCCACGCGGTGACAGAGGCCTTATCCAAAGAAAGGTTCTGTGGGCGCTAAAACACTAGAAGCAGATCAAGGTAGGCCTAACTTCCTCCCTGTCACCAGTCACTGCTCGCTTTACAGTTAGCAGAGAATGCTCGCAGAACTCAGATCAGTGAATTCCTTGCCTTCTCTTGTTCACCAGAGTGCAACTGAAGCCACAGGTGTAGATTGGCTTTCATTGAGGTCTGGCCCTCAGAACTTGCTCAATTTCCTTCCTGCAGTAATAATGAGAACCCCATCTAACCCCTTCCTTTGAGGCCTGTGATTGCCTAGCTTCCCCTAGAACATAAAATCCTACTAAATAAAATGAGCTGTGGTGGTCGTACAGCTGGGTTTCGTTGTGTTAAGAAATCATAGCAACTGTGTGCGCATCACTATAAACCGCTCCTCTGGAGTGAACGGGAGGTTACAGGCCATAACAAACGGGAAGGGGGGGCGGGGGGCTTCTGTGGCAAGGGATACTGCTTCCTTTACACAGCACTGATGCTCGGTGTCCAGCTGCCCAAGGGCTGACCTGGGCCACCTGCTCCACCAATTCTTCACAATTTTGATGCAACAACCCCTCTTCACTCAGGACATTTTTTTTTCTTGCTTTTAATTAAATTTAAAAAGAGAATTTTAAAAGAGAATTTCATACATAAATACTGTATGTACATCGTTTGCGTGTTGTGTGACAGGACTTTTCCTGGGAAGACACAATACGCATGTCTACTCACCCCAGATAGGGAGCCCACCACAGACTAAAGTACAGACACCACCAAAGTCCACCTTGATGAACCAGTGAGTTTTATTGGGGGTTATACAGGAATATGGGCCAGGGATTACTTACAGGAACAGAAATACTCAGAGACAGCTGTATCACCAAAGCCCACCCCGGCATAAGTGACAGCTCACAAAAGCTGGGAACCTGGAGCTCACTGCACAGCCTGCGGGCAGCTCAACAGGTTGGACAGGCACCTCAGCTGTCTAGACCTCTTCCAGGCAACTCTTACAGTTTCTTCTTCTTCTAGGCAGCTGCTCTGGTCTCAGAGTCTTCTTTGCAGCTCCACTTCCTTCCATCTCTCAGCTTTTACTGCTTACTTTGGCAAGGAGTGGACCAGTGAGACTGGCTGGTTTCAGGGACCACCTGAAGCTAGTTTAAGTAGTTTACTTTCCTGCTTATGGAGCTTCCTGTAAGACAGAATGTTTTTTAAAAAAATCTTACACAAGAGCGCCCACCTTCTCAAGATTGTTTGTTTTGAAATTCAAGAGTTTGATGACTCAGGACAACACATCCTCCAAGAGCCAAGAACCTCTCAGTTTTGCAAAGGAATAATGTATCCATATCCTCTGGAATGAGCAAAGAAAGTTCCAGGACACCCAAGGTTTTTCCACAGAAAAAAATAACGTCTGTTATCACAGACTAACCTTTGCCCTTTCTCACATCGCTGCAAGAGTTATATGTCCAGTGAGTTCTTTCCCGAAGAATTACTTACCCGAGGAAACATAGTTCCATTTGTGAGGCCAAACCCAAGAAAGGTTTGCTCTGATGTCAGCCAGATGCTATGGAAGAAAGGATCCATCAATCACGGAAAGCATCAAATGCGTTGTTTAAGTTGGATACCAGCAAACAAATAAGAATGCTTTCCATGAAACATGCATAGCTCAGCCCCTGCTCTTTTACATTTGAATATGTGCATGCATAAATATACATGCATATCATATGAGATAATATTTTCTCAAGAGTACAGAAGATTTCATGGACAAATAATGCCTGGAAAATAATAAAAATTTCCATTTCTGGTGTTTATAAATTTGTAAAGAAAATTTGGTTATCCCTAGCTGACTTTTCAACTTGTATCTGTCAGTCAGTCTGAACATTTGTTATTCAATTTTCGAGAGCTTTCTGTATAGAGGGTGTCTTACTCAGTGTTCTATTGTTGTGAAGAGACACCATGACCATGGCAGCTCTTATAAAGGAAAACATTTTCCCGGGCTTATAGTTCAAAGGTATACTCCATCACCATGGCTGGAAGCATGTCAGCCTCCCAAGTACAGGGATTAAAGGTGTGCACCACCACCACCTAGTGATTTGAGTTTCTGAAACCTCTCTGACACACTTCCTCCAACAAGGTCACACCTCCTATAACAAGGCCCCAAAATGTCACTTCTTATGAGTCTATGGTGGCTGTCATTCAAACGCACCACAGGTAAGAATTGAAGAGTCCAGAATAAGAATAAAGGAATGAAGAGTCCAGGGATAAGAATACAGAACCGTAGGTTCCAGAAAGAAAAATATAGAAATACAGGACTATAAAGTTGTAAGCCTAGGAGAATGAGAGCAGGATGTCGGCAGCTTTCTAGGCAGCATAGGGATTAGCTATTAACAATGGATTCCCCTCAGCCCACCAGCAAAGGATAGTTTTTTAAATGGCTCTCTGCAGCTAAGGGTCAATTTTCCAGATTACCCTCCACCTCGCCCCCCCCCACACACACACATTTACAACAGACAACTGCACGTGGGCTAAGTTAACTTTTCGTGACAGGGTTTTGTACATGACTTTTGGGTATGCATTGTTCCATATTCTTCCCGCTATGAGAACTGGCAGCGTCAGGGAAGTGAGGAGTTTTGGTATACACCATCAACAGTGTCAGGAAGAAACAGCAGGCTAAACACAAACACTAATTTAACCAAAAGCTTTGGTAATGGAAAATGGTTTAAAAAGAAATTGTGTCAAAGTTTTACCTTAAGATTGTAAAAATTCCTTTGTCTATGCCTAATGCTTGCTATGAAAAGGGGTGTTTGGAAGCCACCCAGTTTGCCACAGTTCCAGAAGTCCAATCTCTGGCTGTGGTCACAGCTACAGCTGTTAAGCTTTGTGTGCCCCATGGTAATTTTTTCTTTTTCTTTCTCTGGAAGAAATCTTGCTTCTGGTTTAACAGGCTCTGGTGGTCCGTCCCCCGTCATTCTGTGAACCCCAACAGAATAAGGAAGTGAAAGAGCAACGGTACTTTTCCAATCAGTTAATTTTCTCAGCTGCATGAAAGACTGACCTCAGAGCAGAAAGGTCATTCTGGTAGGTAGCAAATGGCTTTCTGGCTTGAACGGCTCCTCCGTTCTTCTGTGTCTAGGCTAAAAACACCCAGCGTGCAGACTTGCCCCTTGGCAGTCTCTCTAGGCACATGTTCCAGGCCCGCATGTGTGAGTATAGACGGATGTAGGCTCATAACTGCATACATAATTACATGCACACTTGCTTGGTGCTTTTTCTCTGAAGCTCCCGGGCTCAAAGCACAACCTCACCCTCAGAACAGCAATCTGCAACCTTGCAAACCTTGCCCTTCCAATAGCCAGATATGATTGTCCAGCCAGGTTAGGACCTAAGTTTCTGTTTGTTTGGTTGGTTGGTTTGGTTTGGTTTTTTGTTTTTATTGAAACAGGGTCCCCCTGTATATACCTGACTAACCTGGAGCTCACTATGCAGACTAGCCTGACCTCAAACTCATGGGAAACTTCTTGCTTCCGCCTCCTGGATTCTGGGATTAAAGATGAGCCACCTTGTCTGGCTTGGGGTCACAGCCTGGGCTGAATTGTTCTTTTGTTACTGTGACCTTAACATTATCCTCTTCAAATGCCTGCTGGGCCTCACACAAGCCACAGATCTAGAATTCATTTTCTTCTGAGTTCCCATTAGTCTGTCAGTGAAGAGCATCTCCATGAGAGCTACAAGGAAAATGAGAAGCTATTGCTTTCTGGAGACAGGAGCATGCTTCTGGATGCTGGCTGACAGGAGAATCAAAGTGACCTCTGCTCGGACCTCCGAGAACCAGGTCTAAAGCTCTGCCTGCAGGATACAGTCCTTAGTGCTGCTCCCCAGACCTATGCAGCTGCCATTCTAGCAGCCTTACTGCCCCGTATTGAAACCTTTGACACTGAGCGCAAAGAGGGTTGTGTCTTGGTTTCTTTCCTTGTTGCTTTGATAAAATGCCGCAACAAAAAGCGGTGCTCTCCAGGGAGAACGCATTTTGGTTAATTGTGCAAAGTGATAGGTCATCACTTGGATTGGAAGGTATTGCCTCAGAAACCCGTGGTATCTAATCAAATTGTAACCCCAGTCGGAAAGAGAGCAATAAAAGCTTGCTTCTGCTCACTTTCTCTTTGTTATATAGGCCAAGATCCAAACCCAGGTGAACCCTTTTAGGATGGGACTTCCCACCTCAATTACTGTAATCAACACCACTTCTCCCAGCAAGCCCAGGGTCTAAATAATCCTGGCAGGCAGAGCTGGAGCCTTGTAAGGTTGAAGATAAACAGCATCACACATGGTCTTCCTGCTGGTCCAGCCCTGAGCGACTCTCTGGCTGTGGCTCTGAAAAGGAAGGAAAAGGGGACCTTGATTCTTTCCCAGTTCCTGGCCTCAGTGGGGCTAACACACTCTTCAGACATGGCCTGTTAATTTTGAACTCCATGAACGAACAGACACTTCTTCCTGCCAATTCCAAGTCCTCATCTCCCAGTCTTTAAGTCTTTAAGGCCTGTGGTTATTATCTAGAGGAAGGAGGCAGATCCCCTCCAAAGTTACCTCCCGTTACACTTACTTCCCCTCAACAGCTGACTCTGACTTTTATCCTTCAGATTGAGACATGAAGATGCCTACACAGGACAAAGGAAAATCATGGTTCTTTGACCTTTACAAACAAAAGTGCTAGCAAGATGAGGATAAATGCTCATTTCCCATACACCTCTGTGTGTACTTTTACCTCCCAGGCACCCTACAAATAGTTTAAACCCTAAACTCACCCTGCTGTAATCTGATTAACCTTAAACTCCCAGAGAGATGAGGTCCTGGCCCACCCGGCCTCTGGATGGCAGTTCAGACTCAGCGCTGAGTTCAGGCATCAATAGCCCTTTTTGCTTCCCAGGCTCAACCCTAGTTTGCTAGGTCTTAAGGCCTTTCATAGCCATTACTTCTGTTTATAATAGCTCAGGAAGTCTGCCCTGACCCTTGCCCCACTAATTCCTACACACTCTAAGAGTCTTGGCTGTCCTTTATCACGCACATTTAGCTCTTCCTGACATAACCATCTGCTACTTCTCCTCTGTAGCGCATTTGATAATTGAATTAACTTTAGCTCAAAACTGCCTCTGTACATGTTTGGAATTGAACCTTAAGAATTCTTTTCACACAGTGAGCTACTATCTAACTTGATCTATAACCAGACTAGAACCTACTGTTACAACAAGTAGCCAAGTCTCAGCCAACCACGAGCACTTTCTCCTCAAATATGACAGACAGGAGCTGCATCCAATCAGACTACCTCTGCAAACCACTTCCTTTCCTCTGGTGATCATAATAACATGCTCACACGGTTGGGAAGAGACACTGTGAACCATAGTTGGAACACACAGCTGGGAACTCCAGAAAGTTAATAAAACTCCATTAAGGGGCTGGAGAGATGGCTCAGCGGTTAAGAGCACTGACTGCTCTTCCAGAGGTCCTGAGTTCAATTCCCAGCAACTACATGGTGGCTCACAGCCATCTATAATGAGACTTGGCGCCCCCTTCTGGCTTTCAGGCACACATGGAAGGAATGATGTACACATAATAAATAAATAAATAAATAAATAAATAAATAAATAAATATTTTTAAAAAATAAAATAAAACTCCATTAAGATGTAGAGAACTAAATTTGTTATCATTTTGTCTTTCAATTTTATTACAGATATAATTCACTAATTAAAAACATGTCTTTCTTTCATCCCTTGCAAACGGTAGCTTCCTGATGTTACATTTCCCCAGCTCTTTCCTTAGTGCCTGGCACGGTGCTCACCATACAGACCTTCAGTATGCCCTGAGCAGAAGAAAGGAATGGGGGGGGGGGGCAGATGGCAAGTAACGGGATGGTTAAAATCACTCTCTTTCAGTGATATTCCAGTTAAAACTATAGGCAATATAATCTACTGCTGGTTGGAGGACAGGAAAGGACGGGAAAGGAGGAGGGGAGGAAGGGAGGAGGATGAAAATGGAAGAAGAAGATGAAAAGGGAAGAAAGGGGAAGGAGGAGGAAGCCACTTCCAAAGACGGCAAGAGAACTATTCTGTCTGTCAGGAAATTAGCACAAGAATAAATCTCTGAAAGTAACCAGTTTTATAAATAGGGATAATGAGAGAAGAAATTTGGGGTGTAGGAGATGGTTTGGACACCCAAACTAGAGAAGTGTGCTATATTACAACTCCGTTGTGAGGAGATATGCCAGTTTCTAAGCACGCTTGGGTAACACCGTAGAAGCCATCCCATCTCCATTTCTCGTTTTTCTGGGAGCATCTGGGCATCCTCTGTTCCTAACTGAGCTACTGGGACTCTGTCGGCAAACCAGAGCCCAGACCCTTGGCTGTTGTTACTCACACTCTTAGCAACTGAACAGGCTAAATCATACGACTGGAGGCAGAGGAAACACACACAAACGTGTCCACAAGCAGCCCTTTGTCACATGGAAAGGAAAGAAGCAAGCACACTGAAGGTTTCTAGCAGGCATGAGCGTGACAAACACAGGCCCAAGTGTGGCAAACATGCCACCAACAGGTTCAGCCTTTCGTCCTTCTCCCCCAGTCCCTCTACCCTGGCTAAACAGTGAGATTACATTCCTAGAGGAAGCCACCAAGGTCCAGCTATGAAAGCCTTCTTTAGGCTACCATGATCAAAATTCCTAAGCAAAATCAAACATTTCCCTTTACAAACTGCCATTCGCCTGGGCCACATCTGTGTCCTCTCTATCCTTCTGGGGCAAATAAATCTCCCTTGTTCTGAGAACTTGGTCTTGGGGTGTCTTCTGCCGATCCTTTCATACATTCTGTCGCCTCCTTTGAATCTAACCAGAGCTCATCCATTGAGTGAAGCAATCTGACATGAATTATCTACTGAATTCCTTTCCTCAGTCTCCCAGTTCCTTATTAGACTTTATAAGCATCCTTTCAGAAGTCACCATGGTAACTTCCCCTAAGGGTGTGTGTGTGTGTGTGTGTGTGTGTGTGTGTGTGTGTGTGAATGAAAACTGATGTTTGCTGTCTTTTCAATAACCCACAAGCAAAAGAAGCTAGGTGCTACTTTGAAAATCAAACCAGGTCAAAGGTCATATGAAGGGCACATGCAGGAGACTCCCGGAAGGAGATTTCACTCTACAGCTGGTAGGTACATGGAAGGGCATCTCTAAGCAACACATACTGATTATGGTGAGGAAGAGTTCCAGAATACTGACAGCAAGAAACTTCCACAAATAAGAAAACAAAAGAAGGACGGATGCATTCAGAATGGCAAGGAATCGATTTTATGAGTTTTAAATGATAGGAAAGGGGTTCAGAATGGAAAGGAATCAATTTCATGGGTTTTAAATGATAGGAAAGGGGTCTGGGGCACAGCTCAATGGCAGAACACTCGCTTAGCATGCTCAGAGCCCAGGGATCCAGCCAACCCTGTAGTCTATTGCAGAAGACGAAACAATGCATCTGACACAAGTAAGAAAATAGGCAGGGTATCAGCTGGACTGCAATGTGCATTTATGCTTACCAGCGCACGTGATGCCCTAGGTTTAACCTCTGGTACTCCAAGTCTTCTTTCTTGTTCATGTCACCAAGGGATAGTGCCATATACCTGTGGTACACACACTTGGGAGGTAGAAGCAGGAGGATCAGGACTGGTCATCAGGAACAGGCTATTCTTTCTTAAATATATATTTGCCTTAATCACCATTTACTGCAAAAAAAAAAAAAGAAGCTTCTCTGATGAGGGTTGAGAGATGCACAAATCTATAAGCATAAAGACAGAGACTTAGGGAGGGCAGTTTTTTATTATTTAGCAGAATAGTAGTACTAGGTTCTCCTATAGCGCCTATGACCGAGCCAGCCACACTTTAGGAGTGGCTTATATCTAGATTATGTAGAATCCCTGATTTATAAATACTGGAAACTAAATCCGTTTTATTTTTTTTGGGGGGGGGTTTCGAGACAGGGTTTCTCTGTGGCTTTGGAGAATGTCCTGGAACTAGCTCTGTAGACCAGGCTGGTCTCGAACTCACAGAGATCCACCTGCCTCTGCCTCCTGAGTTCTGGGATTAAAGGTGTGCGCCACCATCACCCGGCACTAAATCCGTTTTTAAGTGAGTATAATGAGCAATCTTCTGGCCCCAGCTGCTTGAATGCTCATGTTAGAATGGAATCTCAGCATGTGTCCTCTTTCCATAGTCACACCCACGCCACACTCACCCTCTAAGGGCCATCTTGCAGCTGTTTACCTTGATCACAGAATTCTCGGTGAAGCGCCAGGTATTGACACAGAGGCGCCTCTTCAGCATCTTCAGATGTAGGGCTTGGATGAGCTTTACACTAGGTAGCTCTAAAACCGGATTCCTAGTCTCCTCGTCTCGTTCTCTTAGCAGAGCAGTCTCTCCTTTAGTTTTCAGTGGCGAAGAGAAGAGCGTCATTATGGTTACTAAAAGCTACAAATTGAATACAGCTGAGTGTCTGTCTATGTGTGGTGGTTCATCATCCTGCCCCAAGAATACTCAGCAGACTGCTAAACCAGGCCTCCTCCAGGGTATCTCTGATGACGTTTCCAGAGAGCTCACAAGGATGCGAGGAAACTGTGAGAAACTGGGCCTGAGGGGAAGAAGCCGATTGCGGGGAGACTACATCTAGCTAGCCCTGGCCACTTGCTGTGTGCCATGACTTGGGCTGCTGTACAGCACTGTCCCATCTTAATGGACAGAAACAATGGCAGGAGAAAATCTTCCCTCTTTTAAGTTTTTCCTCGGATGTTTTGTCACAGCCACTTGGAAAGTCTTCGGTGCTGTGGATGAAGAACTTGAGTGTTGTGTGTGTGATGTGCAGGTGTATGCTGTGGACACAGAACCTGAGCATTGTGTGTGTGGTGTGCAGGTGTATGCCATAAACACAGAACCTGAGCATTGTGTTTGTGGTGTGCAGGTGTATGCCATAAACACAGAACCTGAGCATTGTGTGTGTGGTGTGCAGGTATACACTGTGGACACAGAGCCTGAGCGTTGTGTGTGTGATGTGCAGGTATACACTGTGGACACAGAGCCTGAGCGTTGTGTGTGTGATGTGAAGGTATACACTGTGGACACAGAACCTGAGTGTTGTGTTTGTGATGTGCAGGTGTATGCCATAAACACAGAACCTGAGCATTGTGTTTGTGGTGTGCAGGTATACGCTGTGGACACAGAACCTGAGCATTGTGTTTGTGGTGTGCAGGTATACGCTGTGGACACAGAGCCTGAGTGTTGTGTTTGTGGTGTGCAGGTATACGCTGTGGACACAGAGCCTTAGTGTTGTGTTTGTGATGTGTAGGTTTACGCTGTGGACACAGAGCCTTAGTGTTGTGTTTGTGATGTGCAGGTATACACTGTGGACACAGAACCTGAGTGTTGTGTTTGTGATGTGTAGGTTTACGCTGTGGACACAGAGCCTTAGTGTTGTGTTTGTGATGTGCAGGTATACGCTGTGGACACAGAGCCTTAGTGTTGTGTTTGTGATGTGTAGGTTTACGCTGTGGACACAGAGCCTTAGTGTTGTGTTTGTGATGTGCAGGTATACACTGTGGACACAGAACCTGAGTGTTGTGTTTGTGATGTGTAGGTTTACGCTGTGGACACAGAGCCTTAGTGTTGTGTTTGTGATGTGCAGGTTTACGCTGTGGACACAGAGCCTTAGTGTTGTGTTTGTGATGTGCAGGTATATGCTGTGGACACAGAGCCTTAGTGTTGTGTTTGTGATGTGCACTGCGGGTCCCCAAGATCCACCTGAGTTCATTGGGCTTGGTGGCAGCTGTCTCTATTCAATGAACCATCTCACTATTCCTATTAGCCCCATTTTATACAGGAGAAAAACTGAGGCTTGGAACCTTTGTGCCGAGGCCTGCAGTGTCTGCATAAAGTTCCTTTAGCCCTTTGGGCTTTTTCTCATATTTCCTTTATTGAGTTTCCTCTCACTGTATCAACCATGTAAAACCATTATGTGTTTCCATAATAATTTTGCATAACCAAAAATGATATTAAGGTTTGAAATTAGTCAGCTACTGCCAATATTTTAATATTTTTTAGATCAGTGAGAACACAGCTGTATTTCTACTTGCCAGGTCTGAGGCAATGCATCCAAGAATTTTGATGAGATCTTTGAGACTTACAGGATTCCTTCATTATTTCATTTAATTCTACTTGAGAGGCTGCTTTTCTGCTCATCTGTACAAAAATATCCTATGATATATGAGCCTGGAAATACACATTTCACAGCCTCCAGACGTGTAGGATGAAGGCCAGAGACCCCTGAGTGAAATAATGCCTGGCCCTGGGAACAAGACAGAAGCAGATGTGAGATGCTGCACAGAGATTCCTGAAGGAAAAACTGACCAGATACACTCGATTCTAGCAGACGAAGACCAGCCCTTTAGGGTGCCAGAAGCTGAAACTTTGTATAAGGACAAAACTTTAGAATGCCACACAAGTGCCTCATGAGAGTCATGTTCAGTTCTCTGAAAGTCCAGTGCCCTGTAGACTGAGAAAGAAACACACTCACACACACACACACACACACACACACACTCACACACACACATCTGCCTCCTTCTCTGGATTGTGCTCTTTGACATAGTCATAGAATCCAAATTAACTGTGCAGGAACTAAATTGAATCAAGTTTTCCTGGAACCTAACCAGGCCGAATTAGCCTTCTCATCTGTAAGCCTAAGCCTTCCAACAGGATGGGTTTGTTTTAAGATAAAAATTCTCATATTCATCTTTTTGGGTCTGGGTTACCTCACTCAGAATAGTGTTTTCTATTTCCATCCATTTGCATGCAAAATTGTCTTTTACCGCAGTGTAGTACTCTAATGTGTAGATATTCCACACTTTCTTCATCCATTCTTCCATTGAGGGGCATCTAGGTTGTTTCCAGGTTCTGGCTATTACAAATAATGAACATGGTTGAACAAATGCTCTTGTCATATGATAGGGCATCTCTTGGGTATATTCCCAGGAGTGGTATTGCTGGGTCCAGGGGTAGGTTGATCCCGAATTTCCTGAGAATCCGAAACACTGATTTCCAAAGTGGTTGCACAAGATTGCATTCCCACCAGCAATGGATGAGGGTACCCCTTCCTCCACAGCCTCTCCAGCAAAGGCTATCATTGGAGTTTTTTATTTTAGCCATTCTGACAGGTGTAAGATGATATCTCAAAGTTGTTTTGATTTGCATTTCCCTGATCGCTAAGGAGGTTGAGCATGACCTTAAGTGTCTTTTGGCCATTTGAACTTCCTCTGCTGAGAATTCTCTGTTCAGTTCAGTGCCCCATTTTTTAATTGGGTTAATTAGCATTTTAAAGTCTAGTTTCCTGAGTTCTCTATATATTTTGGAGATCATTGGTTTCTAGCCATAAATAAGGGTCACGGAGTCTACAATTGGTGATCCTAAAGAAGCTAAGTAAGAAGTTGAACCAAAGGAAAAACATATAGTTATCCTCTTGGCTATGGGAAGTAGACAAAATTGCCGGGGAGAAAATTGGGATCTTGGGGGTGGGGTGGGATGGGGGTAAGGAGAGATGGGGAGAGAAAAGGGAGAAGGGGAAGATGGGGGAACTTGGGGAAAAAGGAAGATTGGGATAAAGGAAGGTAGGATATGGGAGCATGGAAGCACAATTTTTAGTTAAGGGAGCCACCTTAGGGTTGGCAAGAGACTTGAACCTAGAGTGGCTCCCAGGAGCCCAAGCCGAGGTCCCCAGTTAGTTCCTTGGGCAGCTGAGGATAGGGAACCGGAAATGACCCTAGCCTATAGCAATACTGACGAATATCTTGCATATCATCATAGAACCTTCATCTGGTGATGGATGGAGATAGAGACAGAGACCCACACTGGAGCACTGGACTGAGCTCCCAAGGTCCCAATGAGGAGCAGAAGGAGGGAGAACATGAGCAAAGAAGTCAGGACCACAAGGGGTGCACCCACCCATTGAGACAGTGGAGCTGATCTACGGGGAGCTCACTAAGGCCAGCTGGACTGTGACTGAAAAAGCATGGGTTAAAACTGGACTCTCTGAACATGGCGAACAATGAGGGCTGATGAGAAGCCAAGGACAATGGCACGGGGTTTTGATCCTACTTCATGTTCTGGCTTTGTGGGAGCCTAGCCAGTTTGGATGTTCACCTTCCTAGACATGGATGGAGCGGGGAGGACCTTGGACTTTCCACAGGGCAGGGAACCCTGACTGCTCTTTGGACTAGAGAGGGAGGGGGAGAGGAGTGGGAGGAGGGGGAGGGAAATGGGAGGCTGGGAGGAGGTGGAAACTTGTTTTTTTTTTCTTCCTTTTCTCAATAATAATTTTAAAAAAAGGAAAAAAATAAAAAATAAATTTAAAAAAAGATAAAAATTCTCACCCCTAGCTGGGCCCTGGTGGTGCATGCCTTTAATCCCAGCACTCAAGAGGCAGAGCAGTTAGATCTCTGAGTGGGAGGCCAGGCCTGGGTTTGAGTTCTGCGTAGTGAGTTCCGGAACAACCAGGGCTACACAGGAAGACCTATGGAGTCTCAGAAAGAAAGGAAAAAGGAGAGAAAGAGAGAATAAGAGAAAGAGGGAAGGAAAGGAGGGAGGGAGGGAGGGAGGGAGGGAGGAAGAAGGAAGGAAGGAAAAAACATAATTCTCATTTTATATCATTAAAAAAGGCAGGAGAAAGGCTCTGTCTCACTGGATGACACTTTACATCAGGTTAGGACCCAGCATAACGTGGCAGCTGTGTTCTTGTTCCTTCCAGCTCTAGAGCCTTGAGCCTGATAAGCTATTTTTTAAGAACCCAGTCCTGGGTATTTTGTTAGGAAACAGAAAACACACTTAGAGAGGAGACAGGAATACCTAACTCAAACAGCAGCTAGGATTGCAGGTTTTTCGTCAGCTCCAGTGTGTTCCAGCTTTCCCGCCTTTAAATGTGCATAACTTTTAAATGAAAGTTGCACGGAATACGGAATGAAATTGAAAGAGGGGACATGAAATTTCACAGTCCTCTTAACATAGTCTTGTCTCTTTCTGTCCTTCAGAAGTTCCCAAAGAGTTTCACAGACCTAAGTATGAAATTGCCCCTCAAATTCAGAAATGAGAATTATGGGTTTTTTTTTCCTTCCTTCCTTCCTTCCTTCCTTTCCTCCTGGGCTCTGAGGAGAAAACAAGAGCCCATCTGGCACCTTACAATGCCAGGCAGACGGGCACTATTATGGTGAGCAGATGTATTATGTGGCATGGGGGGAAGGGAGGAAAAGAGAAACAGAGAGAGAGAGAGAGAGAGAGAGAGAGAGAGAGAGAGAGAGGGGGGGGGGGTTCATGTCCTGTGGACAGAGGCGTATCTGAAACAGCAGAAGAGGTGAGGAGCGGGCTGAGGTAGCTAGCTTGATTGTCACCTGGGACCATGCTGATGTCTGGGCCTTTGCTGCGGCCCATGTCTAGGTTCATGGCTCTGACGCAGTCATGGTCCCTGTTTGTTGCGGGAGGTCCTCCCACTCCTCCAGCCTATCACCGCTGAGGTACCAGCCCATTGGGGCGTGGTTTCTCTCCCTTTAAAAAAGCGGCCACTTCCCTCTCCTCTCTCTCTTCACTTCCTGCTCCGCCTGCGACTAGACTCCTTTCCTGGTTGCAAAGAGGGCTGTTGCCTGGGACAGTGATCTGTAAGTTTTTTCCCCTTTAAATAAATACCACCCTAATAATCATAACCCCGAATTGGTGTGGCATTGTTTGTGACTTACGCCTTCATTTTGGCGCCCAACGTTTGGTTTTAGAACCTCTCCTTTCCCCACTCGCAGCAGCGAGTTCGGCTTGGCGGCCCCAAGTTCGGCTTGGCGGCTGCGGGCTTGGCGGGCGGAAGTTCAGCTTGGCGGCCGCGGGCTTGGCGGGCTCTAGTTCGGCTTGGCGGGAGCCCTCCCCTTCCTCAGCCGCCAGCGGCCTTGGACTCCCCACGTGGATTTAAACTCCACAGGCCCGCGTAGTCTCTGGCCGCGTGGTTTGCTCTTTTCTGAGTCATTTTTAAATCTCCCTTGCAAGTACAGCTCTTAAGTGGCACAAACCAGAGCACGTGGTTGCTGAAAGCTGCAACCCCTCAGGGTGACTTGTTCCGTCTCAGGAATTGATTTAATTAGATTTATTTTGTTGAGAAACTTGAATTTTCCAGTTTTTAACATCTACTAAGGCACTGAAACAGGACCATGTTTTCACCGCGACTCTGCAACAGCGCCACCTGCTGGATAATAGGTAATATTGCAGTTTTTGTTTCTAACGCAAATTTTACTGCTTTGTTTTCACTAATACAATGGATTAGTAAATTTATATTTACTAATACAATGAATTACATCATACAAGGTTTATATGATTATGGGGATACCTTAATTTGCTTGTTACTAGCCTTCAGTTTTCTTTTCCATATTCTATCATTAAAGAAGAATATGGCACTACTAAGAACGATTGAATCTTTACGTACTAATAATGAACAGAAGAATATGGCACTCCTAAGAATGATAGAATCTTTACGAACTAATAATGAACAACTAATTGGCAGGATTAAAATTATTGAAAATCAGAGGTTATCTGAACAAGTGGATACTATGACAGACAAAATTGATTCCATATCCAAGGGTATTAGAAAGTTACCTGAAAGGGTTCAGGCTGTTGAATTTGACGTTCAGACTTTATCACAAAGTTTTGATAAGGTAACAGACAGAATGTACCTCCAAGATGGGAATCTACATGATATACAAGAAAAGTTTAAGGAGGACATGTTATCTTTGAAGGAAAAAATTAAAGCTTTGGAATCACAGGTGCAGAATGGGGACCAAAAAATTGATACATCAGTGAAATCACTGGAAATATATACAGGTCAGGAGATTCAGGATTTAAGAGAGACAATGATAAAAAGATTTGAAAAGATTGGGGAAATTATTGCAGCTGGTGAACAGAGTAAGGAGGCACAAGGACAGGATACAAGGCCTCCACCAGCTATTAGAACTGGCTTACCCAGGGTTCTAGTGACATACCCTATACTTAATTCTGAAAAAGCATCAACTTCTAAAGGCTCAAAGGGAGTCAGAGAAGCTAGATGGACGCCAATAGCAATGAATGATCTGAAAGAAATTAAGCAAGCTGTTGTTAATTTTGGCTTGCACAATGCATATGTAAAGGAAATGATAAGGACTTGGGCTTCTAATGCTAGAGCTACTCCCCATGATTTCCATCAGTTAGTGTCTGCAGTTTTAGATAATGGACCTTCCTTGATGTTTGGAATTTATTTCAGAGAAGAATCCAAACATATGGAACAGCAAGGAAGAGCAAAAGGTATTGAGGTTTCCCAAGATCAAATTCTTGGTGCAGGAGAATATGCTGATCCACAGGTCCAAGCTCTTTATGACGATGAAGTACTGTGTCTATGTCACCAAGCAGCTTTAAATGCTTGGAATAGGATACAAGATCCAGCAAAAAGGGTTGAATCATATACCAGAATTAGGCAGGGACAGAGAGAACCCTTTATTGACTTTTTGCAAAGATTAATTAAGGCTCTGGACATAGGGGTAACAGACCCAGAAGCTAGACGAATACTTCTTGAATCTCTAGCTTTTGAGAATGCAAACATAGAATGCAAAAAGATAATTGGGCCTTTAAAGTCTAGATCAGCACCTATGGATGAATGGATTCAGCATACGATGAATGTTGAGACGTTTAGCTATAATGATGAATCTTGGGTAGGAGAAGCGATTTCCAAAGCAATGAGGAGACATCAAACTGCCAGGTGTTTTAATTGTGGTAAATTAGGACATTTGCAAAGGAATTGCAGGCAAAGAATTTCTAGGAATAATATCTCTTCTGGGAATGACAAAAATAGGAGACCTCGGCCTTCAGGTATATGTAGGAGATGCGGTAAAGGCAGGCATTGGTCCAATGAATGTAGGTCAACAACAGACAGACGGGGCAATCCGATATCATCGGGAAACTCCTTGGGGGGCCTCTCGCAGGCCCCCAAGCCAACAGTGGCCCAGTCATTCCCAGTCACAGTGGAGAACGTGCCTCACCAAGAAAATTAAAAGCTCCAATTTCTGCTGTAAAAAGTAATACTGGTCTAAATGAAGAATTACGTGTGGAGGATGAGTCAAAAAACCCAATAGGACAGAGTAAACGTATATTTTGGCAGACTTCTATTAATGATCAAAGACCAAAGCTAAGAGTCTGTATAAATGGCACTTTTATTGAAGGCTTATTAGACACAGGTGCGGATGTAAGTATCATTACCCCAGAATCTTGGCATCCGAATTGGCCTCTTCAAGAGGTAGATGTTCAGTTCCTGGGAATTGGAACCCTATCTCGTGTAAAACAAAGCACAAGATGGGTTGAATGCATAGGGCCCGAAGGGCAAATAGGAAGACTAAGGCCATATATAGCCAATATTGCCATAAATTTATGGGGCCGTGACCTGCTACAGCAATGGGATACCCAGATTAACATTCCTGTATTTCCAGGAACTCATAATTCTGGGAAGGATATGATGAGGTATTATGGAAAAAGGTCACCAGCCTTTCAGGCTGTACAAGAACATACAGCAAATACCAAACCTTTAGAGGTACCAACGGCCCTACCTTTAAAATGGCTAACTGAGAAGCCAATATGGACCAAACAATGGCCTCTAGCTGAAGATAAACTACAGGCATTGGAACAGCTGGTGCAAGAGCAACTAGATGCTCACCATATTGAAGAATCAACCAGCCCTTGGAATTCTCCTGTGTTTGTTGTAAAAAAGAAATCTGGTAAATGGAGAATGGTGACAGATCTAAGAGCTGTCAACAAAGTAATTCAACCTATGGGCCCACTACAATCTGGAATTCCTTTGCCTTCTCTGTTACCAAAAGGATGGCCTCTTATAGTTATTGATTTGAAAGATTGTTTTTTCACTATACTGTTACAAGAAAAGGATAGAGAAAAATTTGCCTTCACAGTGCCTACTTATAATAATTCTCAGCCTAATAGGAGATATCAGTGGACTGTCCTCCCACAGGGTATGCTCAATAGTCCTACACTGTGCCAATATTTTGTAAGTAAGCCATTGGAAATAATTCGTAAACAATTCCCCAAGTCCATCATTTATCATTACATGGATGACATTTTATTATCTGATTCAAATAAAGATACTTTAGAAAGGATGTTTGAAGAAGTAAAGAAAGTCTTGCCTAGGTGGGGATTACAAATTGCCCCTGAAAAGATTCAAAGAGGAAATTCTATTAATTACCTAGGTTACAGAATAGGGTTAGAGAAAATTAAAACACAAAAGGCACAAATTAGGAGAGACCGGTTAAAGACTCTTAATGACTTCCAAAGATTGTTAGGAGACATTTCCAGTCTACGACCAGCTGTTGGGATAACACCTGATCTAATAGTTCATTTAAACAAAACCTTAGATGGTGATAAAGATTTGAATAGTCCAAGAGAACTGACAGCTGAAGCAGAAAAGGAACTGACAATGATTGAGGAAAAATTACAGGAGGCACATGTGGATAGGGTGAACCCAAATCTTAGCTGCATCCTAGTCATATTGCCTTCCAGAATTTCTCCTACAGGGATTCTAATGCAGAGGGAAGATATTATTTTAGAGTGGATATTTATACCTAATAAACCAAGTAAAAAATTAAAAACTTATGTGGAAAAGGTCTCTGAATTAATTATAAAAGGTAAGCTGAGACTTCGTCAACTAGCAGGTATAGACCCAGCAGAAATTATAGTGCCTTTTACTACTGAAGAAATAAAAAAGTTATGGGAAGACAATGAACCGTGGCAAAGAGCTTGTGCTAACTTTTTGGGAGAAATTAATAGCAACTATCCCAAAAGTGATAGACTTAATCTCATAAAAAGAACTTCTTGGATTCTTCCTAGAATTGTACGTGATGCTCCAATAACTGGAGCCCGTACATTCTATACTGATGCAAATAAATCAGGGAAAGCAGGTTACAAGTCAGATGAATTGAGTAAGGTGGAACAAAGCCCTTATAATTCTGTCCAGAAGGCAGAATTATATGCCATTCTTATGGTGCTAAGGGATTTTAAAGAACCTCTTAATATAGTTACAGATTCACAATATGCAGAAAGAGTTATCTTGCATATTGAAACCGCTGAATTTATACCAGATGACACAGAGTTGACTTCATTGTTTATCCAGGTACAAGACATAATCAGGAACAGGCTTTGTCCGATGTACATAACACACATCCGGTCCCATACAGGTCTGCCTGGTCCTCTAGCCCAAGGCAATGCTGAGATTGATCAATTATTGATTGGAAGTGTGTTGCAGGCCTCGGAATTTCATAAGAAGCATCATGTCAATAGTAAAGGCCTAAAGAAAGAATTTTCCATTACTTGGCAACAAGCTAAGGACATTATAAAGAGATGTCCTACTTGTTCTTTCTATAATCAAACACCGTTGCCTGCAGGGAGTAACCCAAAGGGTACTAAGAGAAATGAAATCTGGCAGATGGACGTGTTCCACTTTATGGAATTTGGTAAATTAAAATATGTACACCACACCATAGACACGTATTCAGGTTTTCAATGGGCTACTGCCCTGAGCTCAGAAAAGGCTGATTCAGTAATCACACATTTATTGGAAGTTATGGCCATCATGGGTATACCTGCGCAAATAAAGACAGATAATGGTCCAGCATATGTATCTAAGAAAATGAAACGCTTTTTTGATTATTATAATATAAAACACATTACAGGTATACCAAATAATCCTACAGGTCAGGCAGTTATAGAAAGATCAAATCGTACTATAAAGGATATGCTGAACAAACAGAAAGGGACTGAAAATACCCCCAGAAATAGATTACATAATGCTTTATTAACCTTGAATTTTCTTAACGCTAATGAGAAAGGAACGACAGCAGCAGAAAGACATTGGATAATGGAAAAGTCTGCTGAACTAAATCAACCGATTTATTTCAAAGATGTGCTGACCTCTCAGTGGAAGCCAGGAGATGTGCTACGTTGGGGAAGGGGTTTTGCTCTTGTTTCCACAGGAGAAGAAAAATTGTGGATACCATCAAAATTAATAAAGTTTCGATTTGAAGAGGAGAAACCTCTTGGAAAGGAGAAATGACAACTCATCCACAATGATGATATTCATACAGGTGGTAAGAAAAACATAGAATGGGGGCAGGGTTCTGTTCTTATCTCCACAGGAAAACACTCATCTTTGAGAAATTCAAGGGACCCTGGATGTTTGGATACTGACAGATGGAAAAATACCTGCCCAATAGGAAATATCAAGACAACTGAATCGGTTGTGTAAGTAATATTAAACCATATTTCTAAATTTATAAAGCTGGTTTTGAAGTTGGACTCTGGCTCAGTCCCTCTCCAATTCCAAGCCTGTTAGTAAGAGAAAAACCCAGAGTTTCTGGAGTTTCTGTCTCATGTCAAGAGCCATGATGTGGGACAGAAAGAAATATGAGTTTAGAAAACATCTTTGCTTTTCTTCATATCTATCATACTTTTCATTGAATACATCTATCATGTCTTTCATTGAATATATATATATATATGTCTATATGATTAATGTTTAAGTTTTTCATAATGAACAATGAGTTTTTTCTGAAGTGACATTTGAAGTTTCCAGGAAGAAGATGGGGCCCCATAACAACAACTCCACCTGGTTGATATGACGTCATGATACTGATAGCGCTACTACAAGACCTGCTTTTGGTACCAGCTGCACAAGACAGTTCCAACTTGGTTAGCTGAAATGGTGCACATCTTATACAACATTTTGGCCAGACCTGCACAAAATACTCAGAGACTATTGGCAATTTTAAAAGACATTGATCTTGAAATTTAACCATCATTTCACTTTCACAGGATCCCCCAGAAAGAACGTCGCCCCCATGACAGCTGGAAGTAATTCTAGAGGACGACGTCCCCTTTCCCAGTAAAACTTGCCCTTGGGTTTAGGGACATCATTTAGGGGTTGATTATAATTAGTATACGATTGAGGGTTGGGGGAGGAATTTTATACGCTCAGGGATCATTTTGAAAAAAAAAAAAGAGGGATGATGGGATAATAGATTTGTAATTGTGAGTTACTGTTTTTAGACAAATACATTGGTATAGATTCTTGTATATTGATACAAAGTTAAATTATATTGACTATTGTACGCATGCATGTTTCTACCTCTGTTTAAAACATTTTTTTATGTATTGACATATATTGTATTGATATATATATATATATATATATATATATATTGTATATATTTACCATATTGCAGTGTACATTTCTACCTCTGATTAAGATACTTATATAATGATTGTGTATTGATATATATTTGCCTACTGCAATGTATATTTGTACATTGTTTATATTTGGAGGTCATTGTCCTCATTTGTTTCACAGTCGTTTATTGTCTTAGTCTTTAAGTTAGATAGATATTGAGAATTATATAGACTAATAGTCATCTAAGTTTGTCATTTATAATAGACTAATCAGGTTCTTTAGATATATAGAGATTATACTCAGTATAGATAGATAATCTTCAACTTCTTCAAAGAGCTGTAGAAAATGGCCTTTAATCTAACTCAGAGTTTTGTGGTAGTGAGACACAATTGCTCCTGGCAACACCACTCTATTCCCGAGAGAATGTTGAGCACCAAAGACACTCCACCTGGAGCCTTTCTTTTTGGCAGAACTGGCGTTTGGGCAAAGAAATGCCCATACCTCAACAACTGACAAAGATACAGAGCATGCATCAATGGATAAAACAGGACTGTCATATCCTGCCAAGACAGGGTAAGACAGTTTTGAAAAGTTGCTTGCCTTAGAAAATGGTATGTCAGTTATGTTAGGCCTTAGCCAAAGTTGGTTGCTTCAACGCTGCTAATGTGACTTTGGGTGATTGCCCAGGTAGCTAGTTGTCTCTGTAATTTGTTGCATGTTTTGGAAGTTGTTCTACTGAACTTCCTAATTACCCAGGTAACATTATTTCCCTTCTCAGATCTTCGATGGGGTTGAAGACTATATAAATGTAGTTACTTTCTCTCATGACTTGGCCAAGTTATTTATTATACAAGACCTAAGCTAGTTAGAATAGGATATTTGTACTTATTGTATATAATTTCATAGTAGGTTTAGAACTCTCTTATTTAAACAAAAGGGGGAGGTGTTGCGGGAGGTCCTCCCACTCCTCCAGCCTATCACCGCTGAGGTACCAGCCCATTGGGGCGTGGTTTCTCTCCCTTTAAAAAAGCGGCCACTTCCCTCTCCTCTCTCTCTTCACTTCCTGCTCCGCCTGCGACTAGACTCCTTTCCTGGTTGCGAAGAGGGCTGTTGCCTGGGACAGTGATCTGTAAGTTTTTTCCCCTTTAAATAAATACCACCCTAATAATCATAACCCCGAATTGGTGTGGCATTGTTTGTGACTTACGCCTTCACCTGTTGATGTCAATGGCTCCTGATACCACCAAAGGCAAGGAGGATAGGGCTGTACAGAATTGGCCCCGCTCATCACTGACTGTGACACTGGGATAGCTGGTCCTGCCTCTCATGGCCTGCTGCACACAGGAGAGAGGGGCGTGTCAGCTGGGCAGTTCAACAAAGCCAACTGTTTGCAAGGGCACGACAAAGCTGTTCCTGATGGTGTGAGAACTGAGGAGCAGGTTGTGCCCCTTTTGTGTGGCTTGTGGTGGCATGCGTGAGGGAAAGATGCCCTCCCCCCTCACTCTACTGCATCCAGTTGGTGAGGGAGCTGACCCTCTCCTTTACCTGCTACAACACTCAGGAAAATGGGCCCTGCAGCTCATCTGGGCTGCACAGTAGTGCTGACCCTGTTTATGGGGTGCAGGTAAGCTGTCCCAGAAACATGAGCATGAGCGATCTGCCCCCCTCATCTGCCTTAAGGTGGCCTGGGTGGGGAAGAGATGCCCTACCCCCTGCCACCTCCCTATGCCTGAGGCGGTGGGAGAGCTGGCCCTCAGGTCAAAGGAGCAGGAGAGAAAGCTACTCCTCACCAGCTGCAGCTGTTGGGGAGCCCGCCCCAAAGTAGGGACCATGGAAGAGCTGTCTCCACTACTCCCCTGTCATGCAGTGACATGGGTGAGGGAAAGTGAGGGAAAGCTGTCCTTCTGACCCATCACTCCTTGCCTCCCGCAACATCAAGAACTGGTCCTCCCCCTTACCAGCTTCAGCAGGAGTTAAAGTGGGCCCTGATCCTCTCCTGGCAGTACAGTGGAGCTCACCCTATTGGCAGAGGCCCTGGTGAGCTGACCCTGAGGGTGTGAATATGGGATAGCCAGCCACATCTGCCTCATCTGCTATGTGGTGGTGATGGTGAGTGATGCCCTTCCCCCAACACTGCCACCTGTGGTGGCTGAGAAAGCTGACCCCCGCCCCCTTACCAGCTACAGCACTTTAAAGAGGGCTCTGTACCTTACCTGGGCAACACAGCAGAGCTCAGCCTATAGACGGGTATGGGTGCACCAGCCCGAGAACACAAGCATAGGAGGTCCGGCCCTGCCCTTCATCTGCCATATGGTGGCTTGGGTAGGGGAAAGATGTCCCCACCTACCCCTCGCTAACTGTGGCAAGTAGGAGAGCTGGCCCTGAGGTCATAAGAGCAGGAGAGCTGTCCCTGTCCCTCACCAGCTCCAGCGCTCGGGAGACTGGCCCCTGTACCTTATCTGGGCATCACAGTAGAGCTGGTCCTGATGGTGTCGATGTGGGAGAACAGACCCTGAGGACTTGAAAGCAGGAGAACTGGCCCTGCCCTTCCTCATTGCTGCAAGGGGTGAACCGGCCTGGGCAATGCTGGAGCGCTCAGCCTGGTAGTGAGGATGGGGGAGAGCTGGGGGACTGACCAACTCTGACACTACCCAGGCCCAGAACCAGGGCTATGAGTTGGCCCACCCCAACATTCACCCCATCTATGACCTGCGGGAGTATGTAAAGAAGCTGGTCCTGCCAACCCAAAGCTGCAGGATCTCCACAACAAAGGACAACAATAGGATATCCAGGAGGAGTCCTAGTGAGGGCACAGCATGGGGAGTGTAGTGAAAGCAGACGCCTCAAGCCAGACCAAGGACTCCTTGCAAGTAACAATATATGGAGAAAAGGGTTTCCTGCATGACTCACTCTATCACACTATAGCTTCCATGAGCTTTTTCTTTTTTCTCTTATAATTTTATTATATTTGGGGGGGTGGGGTGGATTCCAAGGGCAGAGGGTGGATATGAAGGGACAGGGAAATGAATGGGATCAAGATGCATGACATGAAAGACACAAAGAATAAATTAAAAAAAAAGTTTAAAAAAAGATACTTCAATTCTTCCTCTTCAATTTGTTTTTTTTTTTTTTGTTGTTGTTGTTGTTTTGGTTTTTCAAGACAGGGTTTCTCTGTAGCTTTGGAGTCTGTTCTGGAACTAGCTTCTGTAGCCCAGGCTGGCCTCGAACTCACAGAGATCCGCCTGCCTCTGCCTCCCGAGTGCTGGGATTAAAGGTGTGCGCCACCACCGCCTGGCTCCAATTCGCATCCTTTTTATCTCCTTAAGTTGTCTTACTGCTCTGGCTAAAACCGCAAGTACTATATTAAACACGTATGGAGGAAGTGCACAACCTTCTTTGTTCCTGATTTTAGTGGAATTGCTTTGAGATTCTTGTCATTTAAATTGATGTTGGCAATGGACTTGTTGTGAACTACCCATATTATGTTGAGCTATATCCCTTATATCTGTAATCTTTCCTTTATCATGAAGGGGTGTTGGATTTTTGTTGAGAGCCTTTTCCACATCTAATGTGATGATCATGTGGTTTCCGTCTTTCAGATTGTTTATATGGTGGGTTACACTTATTGATTTATGTATATTGAACCATCCCTGAATCTCTGGAATGAAGCCTATTTGACTATGGTGAATGATCTTTTTTATGTGTTCCAAAATTCAGTTTATAAGCATTTATTGAGAATTTTGTATTGTTATTCATAAGGGAAGATGGTCTATAATTCTCTTTCTTTGTTGGGTCTGTACGTGGTTTGGGCATCAGTGTAACTGCAGCCTTGTAAAATAAATTGGGCAATGCTCCTTTTGTTTCTATTTGGTCAAATAATTTGAGGAGTATTGCCATTAACTCTTCTTTGAAAGTCTGGTAGAATTCTGTGCTAAATCCATCTGGTCCTGGACTTTTTGTTTGACTCTTAGAACCACTTTCACTGTACCCATAAGTTTTGGTTTGACGTCTATTTTGTCAGATATTAAAATGGCTACACCCCAGCTGCTTCTTATGCCCATTTCCTTGGAATACCTTTTTCCTCCTTTTTATCCTGAGGGGATATCTATTTTTGGTGTTCAAGTATGTTTCTTAAATACAGCAGAAGGATGTAACCTGTTTTTGCATCCATTCTGTTACTCTGTTTTCTTTTTTTATTATTGATTTTATTGAGCTCTACATTTTTCTCTGCTCCCCTCTCTTTCTCTCCCCTCCCCTTCAACCCTCTCCCATGGTCCCGATGCTCCCAATTTACTCAAGAAATCTTGTCTTTTTCTACTTCCCATGTAGATTAGATCTATGTATGTCTCTCTTAGGGTCCTCATTGTTTTCTAGGTTCTCTGGGATTGTGATTTGTGGGCTGTTTTTTTTTTCCTTTCTTTCTTTCTTTCTTGCTTGCTTGCTTTATGTTTAAAAACCACCTATGAGTGAGTACATGTGATAATTGTCTTTCTGTGTCTGGGTTACCTCACTCAAAATAATGTTTTTTAGCTCCATCCATTTTATTGGGGCCTTGAAACCATTGGTGTTTAGAGATATCAATATGCAATGTTTGTTTATTCCTGCTATTTTTTGGTGCTGTGTGTGTGTGTGTGTGTGTGTGTGTGTGTGTTTCTCCTCCTTCTGATGTGCTCACCTGGTTTACCTATACCTTGTGTGATTTCTTGAGTGTGGTTAACCTCTTGAGGTTGGAATTTTCCTTCTAGATCCTTCTATGGGGCTGAATTTGTAGATATATATTATTTAGATTTGGTTTTATCATGGACTATCTTACTTTTCTTCATTTCTTTGCTCAGTATGATAGTCTAGGCTATCAAGAATTCTGGCTGCACAGAATGTTTGGTAGCCCGTGGCTCTAGGGTACATGTGACAACCTAGCATGTAGCGCAGGAAGAGATTATGACCAGGCCTTGGCACACATAGTAGTCAGATCTCGCTAATACAATCTTCAATTTTCTTGAAAAGCAACAGAGGATGGATATTTTAATAAGTTACTATAACCTAGAAAATGAGTTATGGGAATAGTCAAGCTGCTGTTTCTAGGATCTAGGCAAATGACTCCAGATGCACAGGAGAGGCCAGTCGGACACCTGAACCGTCCTAAATTTCTCCATCAAAGTCAACAGAATCAGGTTGTACACAGCTCCCGTCTCCCTGAGGAAACCAAGCGGACAAAGCCAGGGTGATGTTCCCAGATGCAAACGAGAAGTTTGCCAGTGACACTCACAGCCGAAATACAGGACAGGAGAATGAGGCAGGCATGGAGACCGAATGGCCCTGCAGGTGCCGGGAGTATTGTAAGGATACTCGACTTTAAGGGCTATTACAGAAGCGTGGTAAAAGCATCACATCCCAGTTGGGGCATCCATACAAAATAAAGGTGCTAAAAGGGGCTTTGTAATGCAGACTCCTTCTGCAGGTGACCCTAAAGGACAAAAAGAACCATATGACGTCATTCACAAACCACTGCACATCTGTGATACACTGTCCGGCAAGCACAGTCATGCCTGAATAGTTTCAAAGCGTGGGCTCTCAGGCATCCTGGTTGAGTCACCAGATGGTTAGAAATCCAGGCAAGAAAACATGGACGCTTATACCAGAGACCAAGCTGCAAATAGAAGACAGTCCCAGATGATTAGGGCAGTAAAACCTGTGAGAAACAAGAGTTCCCAAACCCTAAGACTAGCACAGAAGAAACCCTTTGCTAAGGATACCTCTCAGTCAGAGTTGGCCCAGCAGCACGTGGCTTTTGGTTTGGTGCCTAGCCCTTTTTTATTATTTGTTTGTTTGTTTTTTTGTTTTTCGAGACAGGGTTTCTCTGTGGCTTTGGAGCCTGTCCTGGAACTAGCTCTGTAGACCTGGCTGGTCTCGAACTCACAGAGATCCGCCTGCCTCTTTAAAGCAATCTTTTCTCATTTTATGCACCAGTCCTAGTTCCCACTCTCTCCCCCTCCTCTTGTTCCCCCTATCTTCTCCTCCCACCCCCATCCTTTCCTCAGAAAGGGTCAGGCAAAGCCTAGCACATCTGGAAACAAACAAACAATAAAAGGAGCCCAGGCCCTAATGCTCACAAGCAGGTCCAGTGATAACAATGTCTCTATATAAACTCAACAACTGTAGCAAAAGTACCACTCTGGCCTGGGATGTTGCTAGCTGGGGAGGCTGTGTGTATTTCAGAATGGGGGTGGAGGTGGGGGTGGGAGGGTGGAGGTAGGGTGGGGGTGGAGGGTATATGTGAACTTTGTTCTCTGTTCAATATTGATATAGACTGAATCCCTTTTCTGGAAAAAAAAAAAGTTTTCTAAACAGAAAGACTAACTCATGAATCACTTGATCCAGGCTGACTGATCCAGAGGTCCCGAGACAGCATCTTAAAAGACAGTAAAGCCACCCTCCTAGCTCTACTCTGCCATCTGCCCCCAGGGGCTCTGCTGGCCTCAAGTATTCAAACCCACAGGCTCTTGGATGGCTGTACTAAGTTGTCTACTTTAAGAAACACAGAAAGCTTGTATCTTTTTGTTTTGTTTTGTTTTTCCAGACTGGATTTTTTCCCTGCAGACTTGGCTAGCCTCCAACTCAGAGACTGACTCTGCCTCCCCAGGGCTGTCATTAAAGGGGCAGCTTATATCTTTTAAAGAGAAATAGTTATAAAGTAGAGATGGCACATTAATTATTGGCTGTGTTTCTCAACTGTACACATCTGTAATCCTACCACTCAGGAGGCTGAAACAGGAATTTGGGACCAGCTTGGGCCACATAGCAAGACCCTGAAGACCTAGACTCATTTTTTTAATTACAAAGTTAACCGTTATTTACTTTATAAAAATAAATTAATAACCATTTCCCTTTTAGTAATTAGCATAGCAGGTACTATTTGGGGCCCTTGTAGACAAAGTTCAAAACTGTGTGATGGATACATGAATGACTATTTTATGATTATTATCCCCTTTGTATCTGTTTAAGCTCCTCCTTGGTGGAAAGATGTCTTAAAGTCTCAACTAAACAATGACTGAATCTTTGACAGCCATAGGCAGTTGCAAGATACCTGCTTGCACACACTCAAATCCTTGAATATTCAAGTTCTTTGTACGTTCTGCCGTAGTACGTTCATAGATCCCATACAAAACCTCCTGTACGCTTTCGGTTGTGTCCACTCTACGGATGACAAACCACATACACTCCAGGAGAGCTCTGAAGGTGACCCAACCCCAAACCATAAACTTATTTAAAGCATTATGAGCCTTAGGTTTTTGAATATTTTTTAGGGGGTGAAGATTATTTATTGTGATTTTTTTTTAATTTTGTAACTCGATTACATGGTTCTCAAGTGTGAAGTCTGCGAAGAACCATGTTTGTTGTTGTATCAAGAGTTGAGCATGCACTGGAGCACTGGACTGAGCTCCCAAGGTCCCAATGAGGAACAGAAGGAGGAGGGAGAACATGAGCAAAGAAGTCGGGACCACGAGGGGTGCACCCACCCACTGAGACAGTGGAGCTGATCTATTGGGAGCTCACCAAGACCAGCTGGACTGTGACTGAAAAAGCATGGGATAAAACTGGACTTCTGAACATGGCGAACAATGAGGGCTGATGAGAAGCCAAGGACAATGGCACGGGGTTTTGAACCTACGTAATGTGCTGGCTTTGTGGGAGCCTAGCCAGTTTGGATGTTCACCTTCCTAGACATGGATGGAGGGGGGAGGACCTAGGTCTTACCACAGGGCAGGGAACCCTGACTGCTCTTTGGACTGGAGAGGGAGGGGGAGAGGAGTGGGGAGAGGGGGAGAAGGGTGAGAGGAGGGGGAGAAGGGTGGGAGGAGGGGGAGAAGGGTAGGAGGAGGGGGAGGGAAATGGGAGGCTGGGAGGAGGAGGAAACTTGTTGTTTTTTTTTTCTCCTTTTCTCAATAAAAAAAAAAGTTAAAAAAAAAAGAGTTGAGCACGACTCGATGACTCCTGCACAGTAAACGCCATCTGCTCTGTCACTTAAGGAATAACGAGGATGAACGTGTGCTATGCTGTTGCTGGAAGTGTTGGAAACATGGAAGACGTGTGTGTGTGTGTGTGTGTGTGTGTCACAGAAAAGTATTCCGTATTCTATGGTACTGCCTTAATCACTGTACTATTGCTGTGAAGAGAAACTATGGCCAAAGCAACTCTTATGAAGGAGAACATGAACTGGGAGCTGGCTTACAGTTTCAGAGGTAAGTCCATTATCATCACGGCAGGGAGCACGGTAGCAGGCAGACTGTCAGGGACCTGGAGATTTGGAGGCTAGGATGTAACCTAGGCCTGGAATGGGTTTTTAAAGCCTCCTCTAGTGACACCCTTCCTCCAACAAGGTCTAATCTATTCCAATAAAGCCACATCTCCCCAACCTACTAATCCTTTCAAATAGTGCCACTCCCTGGTGACCAAACATTCAATAAATGAGCCCCTGGGGACCATTCTTGTTCTAACCACCACAGTGTACCATAAATACAAACTTAGGGTGGTACTTAAGAGCATGAGGTCAAGAGTTCCTGATGCCTTGGGTTGGTTCTATCAGTTTCCAGCCGTTTCAGCTTTGAGAAACTTTTTGTGATTCTTGGTTTATCCTGGTTAAAATCAACCTACCCACCAGGAAGTGGGACTAATATCACAAAGAGGTCACTGTGAGAAGTAAGCAACAAATATGTGCAAAATCATAGCTCAGAGTCTGGCTCGATATAAATGCTTAATAAATACTCATTATCGATATTGATAAAACTCAAAAGCTTTCACTATGCCTCTAATATCAATGGGGCAGGAAAACCATCAGCAAGGTCTAATTTTTTTTTAGACAAGGTCTAATTGTAGACAAGAAAAATTTTTGAGGAGTCACAGTTTGCAGACAAAATCATCTCCCAGTTCTAGTGTATTTCAGTATTTACAGTCTGTGGTAGTTAATATCCACTGTGAACTTGACTGCATTAAGAAATACCCAGGGGATTCAGGACGAGCACCTCTGTGTGTGTGTACAAGGGCATCTCCAGGGACAGCTGTGTCACAAGGACCCTGACCTAATGAACAGATCCATCCCTTATTAAATCACAATAGGATGGCATTACTAGAGGCTAAGTAAGAGATGAGGCCTTGATAAAGGACTGGAGGGCTTGGGAGGTGCCTCCCTGGGGTACATCCTGCCCGTGTGCCTTCCTAGCCCCTCCTTGTGTTTCCTACTACCAGGGTGTAAACTGCTCAGCTCCACTGTGCCGGCCTGAACTCACCCAAACAGTGCCACAAAACCAAACCTTTCCTCTTATAAGACATGCTGTCGTGGTGACTGCAAAACTAATATAATTCATGAAGAATTTACAAAAATAGTGGAAAATTCAAAACTGCAGCATTTCCTTTAATCCTGATAAAAATCATCTGTAGAGGGCCAGTGAGATGGCTTAACCGGCAAAGGCAGCTGGCACCAAGTCTAGCAATCTGAGTTCAACCTCCAGGACCAACCACATGGTGGAAGATGAGGCCCAGCTCTCAAGAGTGAGGATGGGTGCAATGGCTGGATGTGGTATATGAGTCCCTTTGAACATAGGCATAAAGCAAAGAGACACTCAAAATCGCAGAATCCAGAGCACCCCAAATACCACTGTTCTGCCAGAGATGCTGTCACCCGGAGGTATTAAAAGGATGTCCCCTGCCTGGGGAGCAAGTGCCTGTACAGACTGTGGCTCTACCAAGCGTTTTATCTTCTATGCCATTGTGGGTCCTGATCACAACCAAACTCATTATAAGAATACACAGAAAATTTAAGATGGAAAGTAGGGGCTTCCTTTCAGAAAAACAGTTTGTTTGTGAGGGACAGTTCACATCTGTAACCCCAGTGCTGAAAAGCCTGGAGAAAGGAGATTCCCACATGGTCAAGGCCAGCCTGGGGTACATAGTGAATTCCAGCCTAGCCTGAGTTACAGAGTGAGGCCCCGTCTCCATTACAAAAGAACAAAAACTATTTGCAGATTGGGTAAACAGTTTGCCACAGAACTCTGCTCTAAGAATGAGCAAAGACCTTACCCAGAGAAAGTTCCCAGCAAGGTTTCCACTGAGTCCTGATCTGTAAATGAGGGTGAGGCCATGCATATAAATGGGGGTGCCACCATGTATGTAAATGAGCGACACCATGTATGTAAATGAGCGACACCATGTATGTAAATGAGTGACACCATGTATGTAAATGGGGTGATGTCATGTATGTAAATGAGGGTGACACCATGTATGTAAATGGGGGTGACACCAAGTAGGTACCCTCCTTTTTTGAATGGCTGACTGTGGGGGATAGCTCATGGGTCCAAATGAGATGACGAAATAGGAATTCCCAGGGGCTCTTTACCATGCCTGGCTTGAAGTCTGGCATAGCCAAGTTTGTGGTTTCTCTAGAAGCTAAAGTAACCTGTGTATATTACCCCGTCAAAACTGTCCACACTTTGATTTTAGGCGCAGTTAGCCACTTGAGAATCTTTTTGGAGATGTAGCTTTTCTTAAATTTCACAAGATGGGTCCATAGACTAATTAGGACAGCTTCCATTAGCCAATCAGCTATCTTCAAGCTCATTCATTTTTGAGATATAGACCCTGAAGCTTTTTCTTTGTGTATAGTATATCAATCACCATTTTATAATTTAGACACATTTGCCCGAAGAGTGACTGCAGGGTGAAATAGGTGTGATGCTCATGTTTCCAACTACGTCTATGTAATTATTCTGATCTTTGAATAAAATAACATGACTGACAGGCACCGTGCAGGGATCTTCTAGATAATCGTATTGTTCTCAATGAGGAACTCGACAGTCTGCCAGGAAAAGCAGAATAGAACTTAAAGTTCCATTCTGCTGGGGAAGGAAGAGGAAGAAACTGTTAAAATTTTAATTCCTTCACTTAAACCAAGAAAAAAAATATTTTAAGGCTCCAATTATACTGTACATTCTCAATATAGTAAAACTGGTGTCTAAAAATGTTTTCCTTTTTAAATAAACAGATGCGAATCTCAAAATGGGTGAACAGATGCCAAGTAATGGAGAGAAAGCACCCGTTCACAAGAAATACAAAACCCCACAGCATTACAAGGAGGCCCTCTACTGTCCGTTTCTGGTAATGCATCCAATTGAATCCCCATCAGGGCTACAAGGCCAATTTTCAACAAACTTCGGAGTCAGGGAAATGACTTAAATCATTTTATAAAGTTTAATCATTTCTAAGAAGTTTAACAGTGAATTGATAGATTCTGGGTAATGTTATTCTAAACACAGTGTTTGAGCCACATAAACTTCAGTAAATCCCTTAGTGACAACATTATTTATTTAAGGTCAGATTTTCGTTATTTATGTGATATACTGTTTAAATATTTCCAAAAGAAGATTATAGTCCTGCCAAACGGTTTCTCCAATGACGACAGTCAACCCAAATCTATGGCCAAATTCTTTTCACTTTGAAGGAAAGTCTTACTGTTCAAAAAACATTCCTAACAAAGTATCCCCAAATCACAAGGTATCAAGAAATCCAGAACCTTAACTAAAAATTCACGACAGAAAGGCGATACCAGTTAGCCATTGTTTTTAAAGGTCCAGGAGCAGACACAGACTTACCAGAAGAAAATCAAGCACAATTTTCAGGGTTCCCTGTAAGTGCTGGAGCGGCCAAGGGTGGAGGGGGAAAGTATTTCTGCGTAAGCGTTTTTGACTCATTGCCTCCAGAGAACTTAGGGGAAAAGGGATCAGACTCAGTGCTCAAGCAAATCATCTCATTTCTTTCCCCAAATTAAACACACTAGGCTTGGTTTTCACATTTTTCCGTTAATGTTATTTTTCTTGAATGGGGCCACAACTTTTTTTTTTTTATAAGCTCGGGATCCACAAAATCTGCATCCTTCCCATGTACCATTATAGACTTAGTCAGAAAATGCTATTTAACGTTTACTGGGGTCATCTTGTGCTAAAAGGAAATAAAAACCCAGGATGGCAATTTAGAAAATAAAGACTGGTAACTAGTGAGATTGACCAGCCTGTTTGCTAACAAGCCTGCCAACCGCAGTTAGAGCCTGCAGGCTGAAAAATGAGAAAGAGAAAGACAGAGCAGGAAGAGGGCCTGGTGGCGCATGCTCATCATCCCAGCACCTGGGAGGTAGAAACAGGATTGTCATGAGTTTGAGGACAGTCTGGACTACATAATAAATCCTATAGGCCAATCTGGGATTCATAATGAGATTCTGCCTCAAATAAGGCTTGAAGAGATATTAATTAGTAAACTATTTTATGAGGGGTGTGTGTGTGTGTGTGTGTGTGTGTGTGTGTGTGTGTGTGTGTAGATCAAGCTGCTGAGTAAGAACACTGCCTCTGCACTACACCCCTAACCCTCACGCAGAAGGACGTGAGAACCAGCTCAGGTCCAACAACGGAGCCACCCACATTTCAGAGCCTCTTCTTCGTGAGATTTCCACAGGGATGCTCAGCCTCCTGTGGGCCTTAATTCTGAGTCCACTGCTCTCCACTGAGGACACCTCTTCATATCAACTGTGCTTGCAGCCAGGAAATGTTCACTGACAACTTGCTGAATGACCGACTGAACGAATGAGTGCAAACACTTGTCTTGAAAACCTTAGTTAACAGAACAATGTCATCTATTTCCATTAAAAACAACACTGACTGCCTATCTGCTGGCAGAAAGGTATTGGGCCAAAAGATTCGGAGGGCAATGAAGTGTAAGAAAAAGCTTTACTTGAGTTTAAACCAACAGTTGGTATTTGATGGATGAGATTAGGAAAAGGGCCCTGTGGAACAGAAACACTTGGCTATGGAGCCCTGATGCATCTCTGGGGTTAGAACACAGCACATGGGGCAGACCCAGTAATAAAGTGAGGAGGAACGCTCTGGGACAGCTGGTGTCCCTGACTGTGGCACAGAGAGCTCACTGGAAGCAGTTCAGGTCCTTGTCAGCACTTCGCTCACTGATCCCCATCTGGAGACACTCCCAGAAGTCATGAGTGAGCGAGCATTCATACACCCGCCATTGGAAATCACATTTGCCTCTGTGAAGACAACACCCTTAACTGGCGTAGAGAAATGCCCGGGTCTGTACAAACTTTTAATGAAGTACGATTAAGCTGCTTTAGTTTCAGGGTTGAGAAGCAAATTTACTTTTTGATTCAAGTTTTCCCCCAAGGACACATGATCTGGGCCTTGGTGGAATACTGACTTCTTTGACACAAAGGTCACTTGAGTTTCAAGGTCACTTGTTAAAGCTGTGTGCTAAAGCCACAAGGAAAGAGTTATATAATCAAGTCATGAGAAGGTTGTTCCTGAAGCAGATGCCAACAGGGACAGATGGGTCAATGCACTCTTGCTGGGAGTCACGTGGCCGGATCCACTTACCAGTCACATGACCTGGGGGGGGCTGCTCTAACTTTCACAAACTCTGGTTTCTTCCTTTGTGAAATGAGAAGAGCGTCCAAGACGGCACACTGCATTGCCACCTGCCTGTGCAAAGAACTGTCCCCCAAGTATTTGGGCCTGACTAAGGATGTATTCTGTTAACTGAAATATGACATTTACCATATCTCCTGTTATGTGGGCAGCAAGCCCCTTGGGAGGCTGCTCTGTAGGCCTGGACTACAAGACCAATAGGACACAAGAAACAGAGCTATAGCTGGCCTAAAACTATATAAAATGTACATGACAAGTAGGTATTGATACTGCGAGGCTTGGGTGCTTGGGTTCCCGCTTTAATACCAAGCACTGCACCATGCAGACAAGTGGTATCGTGATAGGATACGGTAACACACCAGGTACATGGTACCACATCGTGCAGGTGGTACCACCCTGAGCACAGGGTACTTTTATTACATGTAGAATAAAACATTTCCCCTTAGATGTGGTAATACATATCTATAATCCCAGGCTCCAGGAGCCTGGGTCAAGCTCAAGGCTAGCCTGAGTTATGTAATGAAGCCATGTCCAATCTCTAGCACTACCAACACTACCACTAATAATAACGTCCAGTTACTTTATGTTGTTTTGTAGCTACACTTTCATCAAACGAGCTCCTTCTCAGTTGGCTGTGGGGACACATGCCTGTAGTCCCAGATGCTAGGAAGACTAAAGCAAGGGGACCACAAGTTCAAGGCATTGGGTGGCAATCGCCACGAAGCTGCCAACGTATTTTTTAAGTATGCATGTTGTATATGCCAAAAAAGTCTTCTTAATATATACCTGTTTGCTTCTCATGGCACACATGCAGACACATAGAAATCAAATCACATTTTTTTTCAGATGTGTTACATCATCTTTTGTGTTTCTCTGGCCTCCAGTTCTCAGTCCCCAGGAACTACCAAGAAGAGAAAGGGTTCCCCGCCCATCAAAGAGTCGAGAGATTCCAAGGAACAGTAGAAACCAAGACTGCGTCCAAGTTTTAACTGCCACGTCTTAAATCTCAGCTCTTGTTCCCTACATGTGACATCACTTAGAAACTTGTTTCAGGCACAGAGAATCACAGGACTTAAAACATCTTGTCCCCAACATGTAAAATATTAATGGAAAAATCCAGGCATGTCATAAACAGTATAGAAATTACATGAAGAAAAAGAGGAATTTGCAGAATAATATCTGCATCCTTTCAATCCTAAAGAGAAAAAGAAGGAAAGGAACCTAACGGAGAACGGAGCAGCCAGCTCAGTGCTGTTCCCTATCCAAGATGACAACAGACGTTCAGACATCCAGTTTTCACAACCTAGCAGGACCAGCAACATGTACACACATCTGGATTTGCCCACGCACATGTGCGCGCGCACACACACACACTTAAATTTTTTTTAAGAACTCTCTACTGCATTTTAAAGATGGAATCTCGGGGGCTGGAGAGATGGCTCAGAGGTTAAGAGCATTGCCTGCTCTTCCAAAGGTCCTGAGTTCAATTCCCAGCAACCACATGGTGGCTCACAACCATCTGTAATGGGGTCTGGTGCCCTCTTCTGGCCTGCAGGCATACACACAGACAGAATATTGTATACATAATAAATAAATAAATAAATAAACAAACAAATAAATAAATAAAAAGTTGGAATCTCACTCTCTAACCCAGGCTGTCCCCTAGTTCGCTGTCCTTTTGCCTCAGCCTCTGAGTGCCAGGAATGCAAGTCTGCACCTGTGACAAGCAGAGAAGAATGAAGAAATACTTTATTATTACTAATTTTTCTAGCAAGTCATACAAGATTGTTGTAATACGAAGCAGCGGGCTGTGTCCCGCCACCCGGCTAGCTTTACCTGAAATAATTACACGGAAACTGTATTCTTTTAAACACTGCCTGACCCATTAGTTTCAGTTTCTTATTGGCTAGCTTTTACATATGGATCTAACCCATTTCTTTAATCTGTGTAGCCCACGAGCTGGCTTACCAGAAATGATCTTAACCTGTGTCTGTCTGGAGTGGGAGAACCATGGCGACTCCCTGACTCAGCTTCTTTCTCCCAGCATTCTGTTCTGTTTACTCCGCCTACCTAAGGGTTGGCCTATCAAATGGTCTAGGCAGTTTCTTTATTAATAAGAAATCACTCCCACATCACAAGATGATTTTCATCTTCTTACAGTAACATGTGGACACATTTTGATAAGCAAACCCTATGTAGGCATGGCTGTCATTCTCCACATGAGAAAACCAGAGGAAGCGAGTCTGCTTCAGGTGCCAGGTGGATTTCCTCCACTGACGTTGCCCGCCCTCCCTTTCCCTGTGGAGCCACACTGCTTACGGCAGTGTCATTACGCAACAGGGCAAGCAGGTTTTATGATTAGTTTCATGTCTAGAAAAGGAAATTCTAGAGTCTGAACTGTCTGGTGTAGATTCCCAGAGGAGAGTTATGTTCAGACAATCTCTCCATTTGTGGTGAATGCATCAAGGTCTTTCCTCCCTTCCGAATGAGTAATGAGTGAGAAGCCACATTCACTGCTTCTGTAGTCCTGGAACAGGGGGTGGCGCCTAAGGGCTCAGGATCTGTGGTTGCAATTCCACTCCAGGCCAGCTATGCTTCTGAGGAGCAGAAGAGACTCAGTCCCCTGATTCATTTCTGCAAAATTGGGTCAGAAATAGGGCCGGTCCGTGGGCTGCTGTGTGGACCAAATGACACTAGACATTCTGACTGGTGAACTGTAAATGCTGAACATAAACATTTGCAGAGCCTGGAGCAAAAGTACAGATGATAACATTTACATATCAATGACTACATATTCAAAAGGGAAAGAGCCAAGTCAATAATCCGGCAATTATAGTAAGTACTATTTGTATCTATTCTATATTGCTGATTAGATTGTACCACAAAGGTCTAGGGTCCCACAGTTCTGAGTCACAACATAGTAGTTAAGAGACAGTAGGTAACCACTGTTTGGGCCTGGGTGACACAGGTGCCCCTCAGGAGAATGGACATGCACAGGAGGCCTAAAGAGGCCCTGCAGTCAGGCTCAAAGATATTTGGGGCTACATTTCCAGAGTCCCAGTGACTCCCAAGTGTTCTTGTCTCTAAAGAAAGCTCACTTATAGGCAAGGGGGCTTGAGGAGACCCAGAAGAACCTCTTGAGGCAATGTCTGGAAGTTTTAAATACTATTTTGAGTGAGTAAATTTTGTTTGTTATAGAGAAATAAAGTTCTATTAAAAGTTAAAGCAAAATATTCAGAAAGTAAAAGATTGATTAAAATGTCTCTGATTACCCATTTGTATTATTCTGTCCAAAATTAGAAAGCTAATCATTGTATTATTTTCAAAAATGATATATGTGTATTGTTGATGTATACAGACATAGAAATTTAATGTATGTATTTATATAGAGATATATTTTGGACTAAAGAATGTCCTCCCTAAGTTCATGTGGAATCCCTAAACATCAACGGGGCTTCTATTTGGAGATAAGTTCTCACTTTTAGTTCAATTTAGTTCAAATTTGTCTCAAACTCTGTATTTAGCTGAACCTGGGCTCAAACTCATGATCCCCCTGCCTTAAATCACCTGTGCTGAAATTACCATGAAGCTGGCTAGAGCCAGGGCCTTGAAGGAGTTGGCGGAGTTAATCAGGGTGAGATGAGGTCAAAAGGGTAGAGGTCTTATAACTGTCACTGGGATCCTTGCAAAAAGAAGTGGCACCAGGGATAGGCACATTCAAAGAAAACACCGTGTGAGAACACAGCAGGAAGGTTCCTATATGCCAGCCAAAAAGAGACACAGAAGAAAAGCCTACATCTCTTCATCTGGAGCTTCCAGGATCCAGAACCATGGAAGATAATCTTAATTGTTAAGTGACTGTTAAGGTGTTATTCCCTATCACAGTCTTTGGCTAATTAGGATGTTAGAGGCCACTCTGGGCTATGTGAGACCCCGTTGAAGAAGAGGAGGGGAAGGAGGAGGAGGAATCAGAATTCACTAGTTTCATTTTATAAACAAGGAATCTCCGTAGTTAGTGTCGCTGTCATTTAAAATAATCATTACTTCTGTCCTCCCAGAGAAGCTGTAGAACAAAGAACTATCCTCTTAGATGAAAGTAAGGTCCCCTCTAGTCCTTCTGCATAAGGTAATCTGGAATTTACCATCCACCCTGGAACAGCTTTGTAAAGAGAGATTGTTAGCAATCAGACAAGGAGAAAGATAAAAAGCGGGGCTGGTCCCCAGCTAGAATAGTGTGACCCTGTTCTTACCTGCTCACTCACGTTAGAGAGTATACCAATCCCTACAGTGAAAACTGAAAGGAAGCCAAATGTAGCCCATAGTTGTTAACTCCTGGTGTTCAGGAGGCGTATGCAAGAAGACTGGTCAGCCTGGAAAATTTGGCAGATCAAAGAAAGGGAGGATAAAAGGAAGGCCATTTCTCATACACCCAAGGAACTCATCACCTACTGAATCAAAGCAGGACCACCTCTTGCATGTTTTAATCATGCTGCAGTAACTTATGTAGAGACATGTGTTCTATTCATAGAACAGAAAGCTCAGCTAAGACACAGAGTGAAGTTTGGGAATATGGGAAAAGAAATATCCGGGAGAGGTTTCTAGAAGGTGGCATCTCTACAGAGAAATATGAGCATGAGGCTGTGTGGCCTTTAAGAGCTGAATAGTCTAATTCAAAGCAAGCAGTATGGTCAAGAAGGTGTAGGGCATTCAGTCTCCAAATGAACAATTCTAATTGTTCTAACTGGAGAGGAGAGCTGCACCAAAGTACAAGATTAACAGGACTAAAGGCCTTATAAGGCTAAAGCCCGTGCAACTCTTTGAGAAACACGGTTCTTTCCTGAAACGTTGGTAAACTGCCTGTGTTAGAATCGGGCGGTGTTATTCATCTCCTCCTTGTTTGCTAACAAGTGAAGGTCCTACTCACACTAGAATCCAGCAGGACTTTTTTCTTATGACACTCTTTCTCCCCAGACTCTGAATCAATTAAGCGTTACAGAAAAGGGCCCGGAGTATAACCCGGAGAGCACAAATAATGGCATGAATTCTAGTCTTCATAAAAGAGAGAGAAGGGTTGGGGGCTAAGATGGGAATCAAACTACTGTAGCCTTTATTGTTGGGAGGAAAACTAGATGGGCCTCCATCGGAAAAATGAGAGAATGAAATTTTGTGTTTTAACTATAAAGCCAACCCAAAGAAAACTCTGGACCCAAGATAGTTTCCTATCTAGAGAATTTAGCATGCATAAGGTTGAGTTTAGAGAAAAAAAAATCAATGAGGACAAGGTCAGTGGTTAATTATCACAAAGCTGGTGAGCAAATTCAATTTCCTCTAGCAAATAAAATATTTAAGTTTAGCGAGCTGAGGCAATTTCCTACGACAAACATTTGAATAAGCCTTGAGGTTACAAAGTCTTGCTATAGGTTATAACACGCGAGGATTACAGATAAAGTTACATTTCTTTAATCTTCCTCATCTGGAATGAGATTGTAAATACAAGCCTTAACCTTTGGAATTCTTAAAGCACTGTGTCAATATTTGCTCTAACTTTGTATTGATTTAATGTTAAACAAGGCTGAAGTTATTATTCAAGTCAAACAAAATGGACGAATAATCCATACAGAAGAGGCAGGGAGATGGTAGTAGGAAGGGAGAGAGAGAGGAAAGGAGAGAGAGAGCAGCTAGGGAGAGGAGAGGAGAAAGAAGAGGGGCAAGGGAGAGAAAATATCAAAGGCTGAGTTTTACACTCAGCCTCCCCAAAGGTTAGCGCCAGTTAGACAAGTTAAGGTGTGCAGTTCTAGGGGAAGACGGGCTAGAACTGTGTGTGTTGGTTGTCACTGTCACTGAAAGGCTCTAGAATTATCTGAGCCATTGGGCATGAGTGAGGGATGATTGAAATTATCTTGATTTTTGTTACCTGACGGAGAAGGACTAGCCCCACTGTTGGTGGCACCATTCCCTGACAAGGACTGTAGACTGCAGAGATGAAGAAAGGGAGCTGAGTGGCAGTGTGTAGTCACTGCTGGTTCCGGACATGGCTGTAATATAGCCAGCTGTTTCAGGTTCCTGTTGCCTTAGCTCCCCTACTGTAATGTAACACACTGTACTCGTGACCTGGGACCCATAATAAACCCTTTCTCTCAAACAAACCAAAAGTTGTTTTGTTTTGTTTTGTCATGATATTTTTATCACACATCTCAGGAAAGAAACCAAGACAACAACAGAGTAAAACTTGCTCCCATGTGAATACTTCTAACTGGGGTAGAAGTACTGGTTTCCACTTTATGAGCAGTGGGTACTTAAAAAACAGGATGGCTTGGTTCCCTTGTGGATACTGTAGAGCTCCTTAAGGGAGAGTTTATAACACATTTTTCTTCTTTCCTGAAACAGTTTCACTACGTAGCCCAGGCTGGTCTTGAACTCCTAATCTTCCTGTCTGCACCTCTGGAGTACTGGGATTATAAACTATGGCCACTAAGCCCAGTTCAACACACAGTCTTCATTAAGGGACTGCAGAATCTATGATATTTGGTGATTGAGATTCCTTCCATTTAATGTCTTTCTGATGGAAATGTACTTGACTTGAAGCTTCTGGGGAGAAACCTGTCTCTTCTACTGTCTTTCTGGCCATTCCTTCTCCTTCTGCTGCCTTCTTTTGTTCCTTTGGTTCCTTTAATTTTTGTTTCCTCCCAGATCCCATCATTTGGCTTTTCTCATTCTTTATATTTGATGAAAATCAGGAAACAAATAATGCATTAATAGATAAGGCCAGGTATGCTGTACGAACTTCCAGCATTCCCATGGCTGAGACAGGAAGGTCGCACTTCTAGGTCAACCTTGGGACACATAACAAGACAAAGTTTTAAAAATTCTTGGGCTGGAGGGATGGCTGAGTGGTTAAGAGTGTGCACTGATCTTACAGATGACATGAATTCGGTCTCAGCATTAAGTATCTGTAACCGCCTATAACCCCACCTCCAGGGAATCCTTGTGAACCTACACTCAGATGAACATGTCATACACATAATTTTTTTAATCTTACCCCAGGCTAGCCAGATGCTTTGTCCCTTAGAATCAGGGTCAGGTATTCGGGACACAGAGCTAAACAATCAATAACTTCCCAATCACTCTAAGCTCTGATCTTTACAGAAACCTATTGTCCAAGGAAATTACAAAATTAGATGTTGGCCTTCCTTAAAGTTTTGGCTCAGTCCTTAGTAGTCCTGAACCTTCCCCAAGTTCTCTTTATTGGTGGGTATTAATAAGATCCTCTCTTCCTCTGTCTCCTACCTACCACTATGCCTCCAGGAACTAGGAGCCCTCCTGTGGCTGAGGTTAGTCTTTCCCTTCTTTTTCTCATGAGTTCTATTCTCTCCACTCCATGTGATTTAATGAGGACTGGCACCATCAGACACCAACCTTCCCACCTTAACAGTAGGCACAAGACTAAAACTTGACGGTCAGCTCTTCCCATTCCTCCGTCTCAATGACCAGGTGATTGTTCCAGGATAAGTGTATGCAACGAACAAGACTAGTCGGATATGTATTACTTTGAGGGGGAAGAGAGAGAGAGAAAGAGAGAGAGAGAGAGAGAGAGAGAGAGAGAGAAGCCTGAGTAGAAGTATAGACAAATTTTGGTCTTAGTATACTTGGACTATCTTTCCTATAATTTTAAAGAGAACCTGGAAGAAAAATGAAGTCAACAAAAAGATAAGTCAATAGATGAAGAGACCAAATCACTGGCAACACCATTTTAGTGTCTAGGGAGAAGCATCCCTGAAGCAGCAATCCTGGGCTTCTCATTTACATAAACCAGTAAATCTCTTTTGCCTGGACCATTTCAAATTAGGTAGCAGTCACTTGTCGTAAAGAATCCTAACCAATCTACCTCTGCTCCCACACACTGAGTCTTCAAACACTTTAGGAGAAGGGACATTTCCTCCTTCTCTCCTCCCCTCCCTCCTCTCTTCCCTCCTCTCTTCCCTCCTTCCTTTCCTCTCACCTTCCCTCCCTCTCTCCCTCCCTTCCTACTTTCCTGTAACTGAATAGCTTTAACAGGATTCTCAATTATTAAAAATTTGGCGGCTTTTTACATAGATGTTTTAATTTCAGGCTTGGGGGTTGAACCTAGACTCTTGGCACGGGCCAAGCAAGCACTAAGTGAGCTGCATACGGTAGGGACTGGGCTGTAAAGAAAATGGAAGGCCAGTGTAGGAAACGTAACAAGGCTCTGCCTCAAAATAAAAAGTTTAAGAAATAGGGGTGGTGGATGTGATTCAACAGCAGAATGCTTACCTAGTACATTCAAGGCTCTAGATGGGCCCAGTTCCCAGCAGCACCATATTTAACTTTGGAGGTGGGGGATAGTTCTCTGTCTTCTAGTAATTGGAGAGGTTTGACCACGCAGTGTGAAAACCCTGGTTCCAGTAGAGAGTCAAGGCCACCTTGCATCTTTGTGCACCCTTCTTCAGTTTGCTTGGTTTTTGCCTGTTGGCTTGTTTACTTGAAAGAAGGTATTTATTGCAAGGGCTGGCCTTGAATGACTAGGTGACTAAGAATGACTAAGACTAACTCCTGACCCTCCTCAGCGTTGACTGCCCATGTCCTGGGGTTACACCAGCATCATTCTTCTTGGTCTTTCATGATACTATATTTTAGTCAATGGCCTGGAACTCAAAGGATGGCAACACATCACCAATCTCAACCTATAATTTATCCCATCTGGGTTTGGCCATTTCCAGTGAGGCTGGTCTTTGTACTTAGCAAGGTGGGCTTGTCATGTGACTTGTTACTTCTTTGCTGCCCGTCTTGGGTCTGTTCGGAGTCACACTGTGTTTCCAGCTGCTCTTGACTGTGTGTTTGCTCACAATATGCTAAGATGTGCCTGGCTCCACTGTCCTCCGTGCTCTACCTAGGACCTTCTATTGCTCACTTCATCCTATCATCTGAATGTTGGTGTCCCCCGTGCTAGCTCCCAATTAGCACCGGTAAGAAGCAAGACTTAGCTGTTATGGTAGTGCCTTTCCCGTAATCCAAGCTCTCAGGAAGATCTGGAGTTCCAGGCAGGACAGCCTGGCTGACGTAGTGAGACCATGTCTCAAAAATAAATGAATTAAAGAAAGAAATCATATCGTTATAGTGTAATTCCTGTGAGAGATTTTTTTTTGATAAAGGAAACAGAAAGTTATGCGGCTTGACATTTTTCATAAAAATGCTTTCTAGGATTCATTGTTCCAACATATTAGTTAAATAGCACACTTAAATGCTCCCATCTGACGGTGACTTCATTTCTGTGACCCAATAAAGTGACTCAAACCCGTGCCAGGAGAGATTAGCCAGCTAAATCTGTGACTGTTGGATAGAAGAGTAAGTGTCGGCAGGGAGAGCAGAAGCCCCCAGCAGAAAGGTCAGAGAGGACGCAGTGAATTCCAAGATTCTCTTTAGACCCTTTAGCAGCAGTAAGTGATGAGGTGACCAACTGAAAGAGTCACTCTACATGCAAGCTTTTCACCCTTCAAGCTCACTGAATCGGGGATGTATGTTGGACAGGGATGAGAGAAAACATTTTCCAGATTTTTGTGCAAAATATCCCTAAAAATATGCATTCTACTATATTTGATTCAGCCACATGCTTGGATTCAGCCTTCTTGGGACAGTTGTATCAACATTGTATTGTATTGTGTCAAGCATCTCTCTGTGAAAACTAACTCAACTATGGGGAAGGTTTAAATTATGATGGCAATTTATAAGTCGTCACTAACCATTTAGTTATTCTTGTCTTTATATAGTTATGTAATAATAGCAGAAAATGTTAACCCTGCTAACTAAGTAGTGAATCAAAAATTACTTGAGGGGCAGACATGGTGGTGAGTGCCTTTTAACCCCAGCACTTTGGGAGCAAAGACAGGCAGAGTTCTCTGAGGTTGAGGCCAATCTGCCCTACATAGTGAGTTCTAGGCTAGGCAGGGCTACTCCGGGAGACCCAGTCTGTGTGGTCCCAGGAACTCTAGACAAAGGATACTTCTTGTGTCTGAGTTTCAGAGGTCTCTAAAACAGGCAGAGAAGGAAGGACAGGCTTGGGCTCTATTTTAGATAGTTACCAAGTAGCTGAGCAGGCATGGAGCAGCACGCTTTCAAAATATACCAAAAACTCGGTAAATAAACGTACAAGAAAGAGTGTCCATTAAACCTTTAATCTACTTGGGTACTGTGTGAAGGAAAGGAAAGATTTTTGGACCTGCAACCATGCATGAAGTTATACAGAGAACAGCAGAGTGACTTCCAATCTAAGAGCAATGTATGGCCACAACACAGGGGAAGGCACATGGCATTTCCTAGATGTAGGGACAGATTCACTAGAACTGAAGAGCCATGGGGTTGATTTGATCCTAATTATCTACTTTTTGAGGCTATCTTAAACAGGCCCGTGTTACAAGCTTCAAAGTTTACGAGAGCCTTTTGATAGCCAATTTTTTTTATTCAACATAAACCTCATAAAGTTCCTTTTTCTTACTTCTTAGACATCTCCCCATAGCATATTTTGTAACTTTTAGTCATTTTTCCATGTTCATATTAATTATTTTTGTGGGGGGGAATTTAAATAGGAAATATGCATTGTTTAAATCCCAACAGTTGTTTAATCTGGACTGCTGACACCAAACACATGTGACTCAGCCTCCATTGTTGGCAGTCCATCTTTGTTTGGCTTCCTGGGGTAGCTATGCTAGTATGGAGAACATTACTGCTTTGGGAAACGGGATTAGCTGAAGTCCAGGTGCTTAAAATACTCCCCAGCCCGAATACAAACATGCCCAAGTGTTTATCCATCAATCACTCCGAGTGCTCCTGATGGGCTGTTCTGCTCCCCACTGTAGTTTACTCGTAGCAGGCATCCTCTAATGCCCTAGTAAACTAGAGCAAAGATCTCCTTCTGGATGTTCTCTCACCATTAGCAAAATATAAACACACTCAAAAAGCTTTCTTTCTTTTTAATTTTTATTTTTGTTTTGAGACAGGGCCTTACCATGTAGACCTGATTGGTCTGGAACTCACTATGTAGGCAGGACTGTCCTCAGACTCAGAGACCTGCCTCCCTCTGACCCCTGAGTACTGCAGCCCAGCTTTCATCCTCTTCTCTGCAGTCTGACTTCTAGTGCTATAGGAATGGTTACCAAATAAATTATAGAAACAAATGAATGGATCCCTGTTGGAGTGCTTAACACTATGTGAGCACCTCGTGTAGTGCTGTGTTGAGACTGAGTCTGAGACCATCCTCTACTACATAGTAAGACTGTCTCAAAAAAGCAAAACAGACAAATCCCTAATGCTCTGTGAATTTCATATTTCTATATAACACCTAATTCTAGAACTATGAGCTTTTTCTAAAAGGTGACCAAAAGAGAAAACATTAAATTTCATTTTGGAAGATAAGAGAATCTAGCAAAAGAGGGAGGAAATATGTGATAACTCACTAACTATAGTGGGTAGCTATTTTATGTTTAGACAAAATGATTTACTTAATAAATTGTGATGCTGGGTCATTTGTCAGTCATCAGATACGCCAAGGGAGGTAGAGGAGTGGTGTGCACATCTAACTCTAGCACTCAGGCGGCTGGAGCTGCAGCCTCCTGAAGTCTGGGCTAGCCTGACTACAGAGTCTGCAACAAAAATTAACTACTTAAAAAATGCTATAGCTATAGCTCAGTGGTAGATCCGCTTACATGTAGTAGGACCTAGGTTCAATCTCCAGTACTCAAAAAAAAAGATGTCATATGAGGGTTTTTTTGTTTTGTTTGTTTTTTGTTGTTGTTGTTGTTGTTGTTGTTGTTGGGCAGGGTCTCTCGGCTTTGCAGGCTAGCCTGGAACTTTCTGTATAGCCAAGACCCCCTTGAACTCCAATCCCCAATTCCTAAGTGCTTGGATTACAAGTGTGTGCTATGATGCCCTGGTCAAAAGCCATAAAATATAAAAGTGCCCCTGGGGCCAGAAAATGTGGCACACACATTGGCAGCCCCAAATATTATGGAGGTTGAGGAAGGATGGACAGAAGTTCAAGCCTGCAGTCCCAGTTCCTGGGAGACTAAAGTAGGAGGAGCAAACCTTGAGGGCCTGCCCACATTACAGGGTAAGTTCACGGTCAGTTTGCATAACTGGACAAGACCCCACCTCAAAACAATATAAACAGGGCTGGGTATATAGGGTCTGGGTAAGGCACTGGGTGTGATCCTCAGAATGTGATAGCTGTTCTTGTCAACTTGACTACAATCCTGTAGATTTTTTTTTTTTAATTCTTTGGGGGTCCATCCCGCAGCTCCCAAATAAATACATGGAAACTTATTTTTACTTATGAATGCTCAGTCTTAGCTTGGTTTATTTCTTGCCAGCTTTTCTAACTTTAATTAGCCTATCTCTTTAACTACAATTTTCCTCTGGGCTTTGTACCTTTCTTTATTCTGTATCTTTTTTCTTCTTACTCCGTGGCTGGCTGTGTGGCTAGGTGGCTGGCCCCTAGCATCCTCCTCTCCTCCTTTTCTCACTCCTCCCCCTTCCCTAGATTTCTCCTCCTATTTATTTTCTCTGCTTGCCAATCCTGCCTATTTCTCTCTCCTGTGTAGCTACTGGATGTTAAGCCCTTTATTAGATCAATCAGGAGTTTTAGACAAGCACAGTAACAGTTTTATAGAGTTAAACACATGTAACTTAAAAGAATGCAACACATCTTTGCATCATTAAACAAATATTCCACAGCATAAATGAATGTAACACATCTTAAACTAATATTCCATGACAACATCCGGAATAAACTAAAACCCCAACATAGAGGAGACAATTGTGAATGCTTTTGTTGTTGTTGTTGTTGTTGTTTGAGACAGGGTTTCTCAGTAGCTATGGAGCCAGTCCTAGAACTCGCTCTGTAGACCAGGTTGACCGCAAACTCACAGAGATCCACCTGCCTCTGCCTTGTTGGGATCAAAGGCGTGCACCATTTAGGTTAATCTGTAATAGGAAGTTCCACTTCTAATCTGGATCTTTAAGATATCAGACACGCCTTCACTCCAGATCTGTGAGCTGGGAAAACCCACCTCTAATCTGGGGCACACCTTCTGCTGGAAGCCTACATAAGGACGTGGAAGAAAGAAGCTTTTGCTTTGCCTGCTTACTCTTTTCTTGCTAGCAATTCCATCCCTTCACTAACATTAGAGCCTTCTCCAGGATTCCAGCATCTACTGGAGACCTGCTGGGACACCCAGCCTTCTGGATTCTTAGAACTTCCATTCAGAGACAGCCATTGTTGAACTAGCGGGACTACAGCTTGTAAGCTGTTCTAATAGATCCCCTTTCTATAGATAGAGAGAATCATTCATTAAGTTCTGTTACTCCAGAGAACCCTGACAAACAGACGGAACTGTCAAAAATCCGATTTTTGTGCCAACCCTTCATAAGCCAAAAGTTGAAACTGTTATGAAAACCGGTGCAGTACTTATTTTAAAGTGAAGTTCTGACCTCTAGTGGCTAAACAGAATTAATAACTAAATCTATTAAATAACTTAATGTCACTATCTTAGTTATGGTTTCTATTGCTGTGAAGAGGCACCATGACTATGGCAACTCCTATAAAAGGAAATATTTAATTCAGTTGGCTTATAGTTTCTGAGGTTTAGTCCATTATTTTCATGACGAGAAGCATGACAGGCATGCAGGCAGACATGGTACTGGAGAAGGAGTGGAGAGTTCTTGGCCCATTGGTGACAGGAAGTGAACTACTTACCACACTGAGCATAGCTTGAGCAAAGGAGACCTCAAAGCCCACACCGCACAGTGGCACATTTCCTCTAACAAGGCCACACCTACTCCAACAAAGTCATACCTCCTAAGAGTGCCACTTCCTTTAGGGGACTTTTCTTTCAAACTATCACAGTCACACAGGGAAAATGACACTGTAACTTTCCTAATGCGAAGCCACCAGTAAAATTCAGTTCCACCTGAAATACCCTTGAAACCAATCAAACTTGTTGATTTAAAAAAAATCAACTCTGAGGCCAGGTGAGATGGCAAATCTCTAAAGTGACAGCAATTTGAGAGTTGGAGGCAGGAGGATCAGGAGTTCAAGGGCATCTTCAGCTACTGGGAGATCCCATCTAAAAAGTAAAGAAAAAGCAGGTTTGTAACAAGGTGCTAATATAACAAAAGGCCAGAGTATAAAAGGAGCGACTGTGGAAGACTCAGCAGGAATCACAGGGGACCAGAGTATACAGGGCCTTAATGTCCTATTGTAACAGGGCCCAGACCTTAGCAGGCAACACGGACACAATAATGGAAGCACCTACCATTCAGGCCATAAAGCCAGCATGGAGACAGTGCAGCCTACCAAAAACAAAATCAAAGACCTGATCATCCAAATCCATAGTTCTGGCAAAGTCTCTGAATGTACTTGCCTTGCTTTTGGCTTCTGTGGTTTCATTTCTGGCTAATTGTTCTTGTTAACTGAAGTATGCCAGTCCAGGACATGGATTTTGTGCTTAAAACCAAGCCTGATAAAAGGTGGAGCTACACTGAGATCCTGAACACTGAGTGTAGTCCCTGGCTGGTTAATAAAGACTTTCTATTGGCTTAACCCCGTGTCTGAGTTTTCTCTGGTGGATAATCCGCAACAATAACAAAGATGAAGAGTTTATTTTGTGCACACCAGGGGCTCAGCAAAAGTATTTAAGAGAGAGAATACAAGATGATCTGGGCACAGGAAGTGTGGAGGGCACCTTGCAAGGTGGAAACAGGCGGGAAAGAAGGTCTCATGCATCTACCCTTACTGTTACAACCTGGCATCTACAAAGGACCTGAACCAGCTTCATTAGGGCTCCAGACAAGGTGCCAAGAAAAAGACCAGGTATGAAAGAGAAAGGAAGAGCTCACAAATGGAAAGAACCAGAAGCTGGGGTCAGGAGGGCTGCAATGGATGACGACCCAGGGCACCAAGTTCATTAGCTGCAGAGCTCTTTTTACATCCTCTAACGGGGAAGCAGAAAACACACTAGTAAGGAGCATCAGACAGCAGAACTGCAGAGTGCTCAGAATGTCTCGTTTGCCCGTAGCAAGGTACTTTCTGGGACAACAAATCAAGCACTTTACATCTCAGTGACTGGAACATTTGACCACATGCATATGGTGGATGCCAAGTGCCAGTTTCTGGACTACAGCCCCTCAAGCCCTGGTGCCAGTCCATGGGCCTTTCCTGGCATGACCCTGGATAGGTCAAGGGCAAAATGTCCACATCCCATTAAGGCCTCCAGCCAATCTTCAACTCAGTCTGGGCCTCAACACACGAAGGTGATACTCTGCCTCTCCCAGTCTTCATTTCCCACCTGTAGTGAGAGAGGCTGGAGCTCAGTAACAGGGAGGGAAACAGGGAGGAAGGACTTAGGGAACAGGGAGAAAATGAAACTCAAGAAAATATCATTTTCCCAGGTTAGAGCAGGGAAGCCACACCTTCGACTCCACAACTAAGCACCCACTAATGTGTGGGCACTCAGGACAGCGTCACAGGCACACTCAGGGCCAGAGTGGGTGGATCTCTGTTAGAACTGCTTTCTGTCTGTTACTGTTAGATGCTGCTCTTTAAAAGCTTCAATCCAGCACCCAGGAGGCAGAGGGAGGTGGACTTCTGTGAGTTCGAGGCCAGTCTGGTCTGTACATTAAGTTTCAGGTCAGCCAGAGCCACATGTATAATACTAACTATATATAACACTGTCGAGGGCTTATGCTGGAACTTTGGTCTCTCTTTATTGCAACACCAGCTCGATGCAGGCGGAACACAGGCACCCTGTGAAACAGGAGCAATGACGTACAAGAATGCTAATGGTCCCCTCGCTTTCCAGAAAAAGCATGACTATAAAGTCCTCACTCACAGAATAAAATGTGTATGTATGCCGGGCGGTGGTGGCGCACGCCTTTAATCCCAGCACTCGGGAGGCAGAGGCAGGTGGATCTCTGTGAGTTCGAGGCCAGCCTGGTCTACAGAGCTAGTTCCAGGACAGGAACCAAAAGCTACTACGGAGAAACCCTGTCTTGAAAAATCAAAAAAAAAAATGTGTATGTATTCTACCAGGGCAATAACAGTCTGCCAGCGTCTCCCTTTCCAACTACCCTGTCTGTGATGTAGTCTTTTGTGCTCTTTTGCTTCAGCTTCAGAATTAAGCTGTTTGATTTCTGACACAAGACCAATGCTCACCTAGAAGCAGGGACAAAAATCCTCTAATGACAAATATGTCCTTGGGTGTGGCTTTTTGTTGTTTGTTTGTTTGTTTGAAGCAGTGTCTAGTTCTGTAATACAACCCAGTCTGCAAGTCACTACACAACACACAGGCCTTAGATTTGTGGCTGTCCTGACACAGCCTCCAGAGTGCTGGGATTATAGGCATGAACCACCATACCTAAGTCAAGGGCTAGCTTTGAATAAAACTGGTCTACCAATTCTGTCTCCTGAGTTCTAGCTGAGCCAAACGTTTGAGTCCAATAGTGCAGAGACCCAAATACTTGTACTTAAATGTTTTCAGCAGCTTCAACACAGCAGCACGAAGGTAGAAAACAACCCAAATGCCCACCAATAGAGGGGTGGATAAAATTATGTTATCTGTTTAAACAATGAACTCTTTGCCACAAAACTGAATTAAGTGTGGGCACATGGTAGTCGAGTCCTAGGGCAGAGGCCCAATTCTGGGGGTCCCCAAAAACAACTGTAACGGCGAAAAGGGAGGAGACTGCGGCCGGTGAAGGCAGATGCCAATCTTTACCACGACTCACTTTAACATTTGCAGGGTTGCTTTTAGTAAACACTGCTTCTACTCTTTTGACATTGCATTTATTTGTGTGTGTGTGTGTGTAGGTCAGAGGACAACTCTGGTGTGGTTAAGATAAAGTTGGTATTGGGAGATGGAGTACTGATAAAGGCGCCGCAAGCGTGCACATACATACACACACACAGACGTAAAAACGTTCGGTGACCTCCACAAGCTCTGCAAGCGCACGCACACACACACCAAATAGGTGTAAAAAAAGCTAAGGAAAACGGTGTAAAAAGGACTAAGGAATTTCCTGAGCTCCACAGGCACCGCGTGCATACACAAACCAAAAATGTGTAAAAATACTAAGGAATTCGCTGGCACCCCCAAACTCACACCCACGCGCTCCCGCGCCACCCAAACATGCCTGAGAACTTGCTCCAGGCTCCCGCCCACTCCTGAAGCTCCGCTAAAGCCATTGAAAAACCGCGGCTCTCCCCAGCGCTCCCAGCCCATTCCAAAACTTCCGGCCACCGCCCCGCCTCCAACCCCGCCCGCCCCGCTCAGCTCGCCAATCAGAAGAACGGCCGCCGGAACCCGCTGGTGGAGGTGTGCGTGAGAGTCGCGTCGGGCCTCGCACAGCCTCAAGCCCCGCCCCTTCCACGCTCAACTCGCCAATCGGAAGCGCTGCCGCCGGAAGTGGCGGTTGGAGGTTCGGGGAGGCGTTACGGCAGGCCTGAGGCCAGGTCTGAGGCCGGAGGCCGCGGCGGGCGGTGGAGGTGGGCGGGTCGGCCGGGCTCGGGGTGTGGGTCAGGTGTCCCGGAGCTGCCGGGGTCGGAGGTGACGGGGCGGAGGTCGATCCGGGTCTGGGAGAGTCTCGGCTCGGGCGGGCTCGGCGGCGGCCGCCCTGCGTGAACGCCCCTCGGCTGCTCTCGGCCCGGTCGGCCTGCGCTGCAGCTGCTGCTGCTCCTTCGGGCTCCGCCACAGGTATTCCCGAAAACTCTCTCCGGGCTTGGCCGAGCGCTTCTTCGGGGGCGGGGTCCCTGGGGAGGATTGAAGAAAAGCCGGCTGCTTCTCTGTGGAGTTGGCGTTGTGAGGGTAAAGCCTGGGTTAGAAACAAAAACCTAAAAAAAAAAGCAAGAAGCAGGCAGTTGAGACCCAAGTTCACCGGAGAAATCAGTGTAGCTGATGGATGGCTACCCTGGAAGCCATCTTTTATCGCCATCAGAGTCCCTAGTGAGGACGCCAAGTGCAAAAGCTAGAGGAGCGCAGACTTAAGTTACATCGAGTACGGGGACAGTGATTGGCGTAAGCTTAACATCAACATTAAGGGGGAAGTACGTGAGTGTTGTCATCAAGTCAATTCGTAACGCTTTGCTTAAGAAACCATGGGTGCGGGAGTGAGTGGGGTGGAGGGTGGAATAGTAACTACAACCTAAGGTGACACATTGAAATGGACAGGGTGTCTGCGTAGGTCTGTGGTACTTGGGAGAGTCGCCTGCATCGAGTTCTCTATAAAATAAAGAGCTGTCGATAATGTTGATAATAGTTTTCATACGGGGTCTCCCAGAATATATTTACAAGCAGAATGTAAGAGATAACACGAAGTGTATGCTCGTTCTTCTGTGCAATAAAATAGTTTAAAAATACCCCTCCCTTCTAATTTAGTAAGAAAAAGAAACTAATTTGAGCTACCGAATTGCACTTGTAAGTCCATAGTATAGCTTCATGGTCAGAAGGATTTCATATAAGTTCAACGTAAGCTTCCTCTAGCAATGCAAAGATAGGATTAATGTCCTTCTTAAAAAGATTATTTCTGGAATCCACATTTAGGCTTTTAAAAATTAATACTGCCGGATAATATTCCTTTAGCCTGTACTGACCTAAGCTTTGGGGGTCCTTCCCTCCGAAAAAGAGTTTGGCACATGAAATCTTGGTTTTTCATTGCTGGAATTTGCATTGATCAGAGTCGCATAGATAGGTGGCGGTAAGTACGAATGACGGGGGAAGAATAGTATAGTAGTCGTCTCCTTTTCTTAAGGAAAAGGCTCAAAGCCTTCTGGGAAATGTAGCCTAGAGCATTGCGAGGGGGGGGGGCGACAAGGTAGGACTGAGGTTTTTTTTGTTTCTGTTTTGTTTTGCTTTTGGATTTGCTTCAGGTTTGGTTAAAAACTGATTTGTAAAGTGACCTACATAGCTGTCCAAGCCAGAGGGCAGGCTGTAGAATGTGTAGGGAAAGGGGACCTGTAGTGATGCTTGAAACCCCATTTTAGAAGACAGTGTTTTCTCAGTGTACTACATTTGGTGGTGGGGTTAGTGATTTGAACTTTGAGACCGGTTAGCCCTTCTTAGTATGAGCTGCTTTTCTCAGTGTGTATGTGTGTGTGTGTGGGGGGGGGGTTGAATGTTTTCTTGTGGTTTGTTTTTAAAATGTGTTAGAAATATATGTGCCTTGAGGAATTTTCCTGATAATGACAGTCTTTCTTTTTGTGGTCTTAGGCTAAGAGTCTTACATTTTTGTTTTTTGCAGTATATGAGAAAGACATGATTTCCACTCCACTTCCACAACACGTCTAAGTTTTATCTTCTTTTTGGATCTGTATCTTACGCTGCAATGGTAAGCTGTGACACAGCATACTAAAATTTGCATTTTACAGGTATTCTCTTCCTTTAGCTCCATAAAGATAATAGTATACAGAAACACTCAACTTAGCAGTCATGTCAAAATATTGTCTATAAAATAAATGGCTGGTGTCCTATCAATCAGTGGTAGGATTATCACATCTGAATCACACGGATTAAAAGTTGATTTTGCCTTTCCATTTTTCTAAATCTTTGGCAAGGAGGTTGATATAAATGCAAATTATTTGGGAGGAGGGTTGGGTTTCTTGTGTTTTAAATTTCCTCTTGCATCGTTTTTGTACATATTCTGCACAGGTGAGTATATATGTATGTAAAGAAAATGAGAATAACTTTAATATTCTTCCTCCAGCTCTGTCCACCTTTTATTTTCAGATAGTCTCTTAGGTCTAGAACTGGCTGAGTAGGTCAGGCTGGTCCCTGAGGTCTACTTCCCATCGCTGGGATCCCATCTGTGTGACAGCCAGTCTAGCTTGCTTCTGTGGATTCTGGAGATTGAACTAGATTAAACTCTGGTCTTCATGATTGTGTGGCTGGCACTCGGAACTATTTCCCCAAACTCCTTTACTTGCATGCTTTAAAATTAATAAATGTAGACAAATTTAGTTTGTCACACCTGTAATCTCAGTACTTGGGATACTCAGGTCTTAAGGTCCCTGTGAGTCAAATGCCAGGCTGGGCTACAAAGTGAACTAAGGATGTGGCCCCATCTCTAACCTCCGTAGTGAATAGAGTTGTGATGTGCATCATCTTCCTGCTCTGAAGGTCTTGCCTGTTTATATCTCTACTGTTAGAGAAAAGTGGGAATTTTCACTGTGGGACTCTTAACCTTTTATGTGTGTGTATTAATGATACACGTAAGTATTTGAGGGGAATATGAATATGTGATACAGGCATGTCAGGCTGCCAAATACTGACTGTAGATGCCATTTTAGCATTTTTTAAATTTGTTTAATGATCAAATACCCAAAACAGTCATAAAAAGCAAAACAAAACAAAATCCCAGTAATGCATTGGAGGATAGAGGAGAGAAATAAAGCATTGTCCTTGTTTCAGGGAGGGAAACAAACACTTGCTGAAAAGTGTCAAGTACGTATTCATTTTTTCTGAAAATAATATTGCCAAATATGCTATTTGTTTTTTATAGCAGCAAGCTCTGGAGCAAGCTTTGGATCGTGCGGAGGTGAGACATGACTCATTGTAACTGAAGAAATTTCATGAGAAAGAAATTGTTGTAATCTTCAAGAGAATATAGTATTTTAGACTAAGTGTGCTAAAAAATTTTACTGTGCATATGTGAAGCTGGATGATGTCTGGATTATCAGTCGTGTGAAATTCTTGTTAAGCTATAAAGTAAAGTTATTTAAACAAGACCATAGAATTTCTAAAGTTGTTTCTCTAAAATATCTTAAAATATGGGCCGTTGCAGTCTGATGTGCAATTTAAAAATAAATGTAGCTATAAGACATTTAGAATATATTTTTCCTGTGAAATTGCAATTTACTGTACTGAAATGTTAGGTGAGTCATAGTGGAATTTAAGTTTTGATTATGGCCTGTGTACAAGGTGTAAGTTTACACATGCAGAGCCTAGGAGACTTAAGTGGGCTTTTCAGCCTGACCTGTTGTAGATGTAAGCACACCTATAGTTGTTCATGTAAAAGCTGAATACAAAGTGTTTGACCAGCTCTTCTCTTTCAGTATATTGTTGAAAGTGCTCGGCAGAGACCTCCTAGAAGGAAATACCTATCTAGTGGAAGGTATGATTATTTAATTGATAACATCTTTGCATACGTGAAATGAGATAACTACCACTTACTATTTTCTTTCCAGGCATTTCACATACTGTCAGTTCTTCAGACAGGTTGGGCATCCTTGACCTGGAAATGTGAGATATTCCAAAATTTGGAACGTAGGACTCATGATGGAATATCACAAATGGACCTTTTCATATCTAGTTAATGTGACAGATTATAATTAAAATGCTGTCACAGTAAAAAGTAGTATATAAAATTGTCTTTTGTCTTTCTGTAAACGTATATGAGCCTGCCCTATAACCTCTATTTCAAAAGCCAAAGAAATCCAAAACATTGCAGATCTCAAGCATTTTTGATAGTCCTGAGATGATCAGAACATATTATGAATTCTTAGATTGAGCCCTACAATGTAACACTTATGCCTTTACCATGTTGAATTGGCATTATATAGGAATTAACAGCCATATTGATGTAGAAACATTGAAATTAATATTTTGTCATATATACAGGGGTAATGTACTATATTAATTTAAGTCTTATCTATGAGGTTTCATTACAGAACTGAAATATTTAAATTAATGAAAAACAAGCAAAATCATTTCATGATTTTTACCTTATATATTTATTACTTTTTTTCCTAGAAAATCTATATTCCAAAAACTGTATGACTTGTATGTTGAAGAATGTGAAAAAGAACCTGAGGTTAAGGTAAATAAATATAAATTCTCTTTATTACTGGGCTTTGGAGTTGTAGTAGAAGGGGGAAGTGTAGACCATTATGTTTGAAGCAGCTAGTGATTTATATCTTCATAGTTGAATATCTTTTTCAGTCAGACTCCACTCAGTTTTTTGACTGACCCAATTCCATTCCCTGGCTAATCTGTCTGAGTTAGTGATGGTCTGGGTAATGGGACATCATAAACAAAGCCACAATGTGTCTTCCGTTATTTTCCTCTGAGATTTGTTTTTGCAGACTTGAGCTAGTATTTCAGTAACCCACTTTTTTAGATTTTGATTGCACATACAGGAAGGATTCAAGTATATTAGTAAAAAATGAATTTGGTCAAAGACTAAACTCATAACTGGTTTAATTCAGCATAAAAGTATCTATAATTATAATAAATAGAAATTAACATTTTTAAGCAAAGTTGGAATTTATTAAGGAAAAGCTTTATTGTATGTAGTTTGAGATGCAAGTTTTATTATGCTGGCGTGGAACTCACTGAGATGCCCCTGCCTCTAGAGTGATGGGATTAATGTGTGTCCCACCACACCCAGCTTTAAGAAAACATTTTAGTATGGATTTAGAAATAGGCATTTAAAAAAACAGTTCAGGTGGTTCTTTAGTACTGTTGCATTGAACTTACAGAAAACTGTCTAAATGACTTCCTTTTACCAATTAGCTCTTTATAGGCTCAATATTTCAGCTAATTAGACTTGCTGAACTTCTTTACGTCTAAGTAGATTATAAGTTGTTAAACAATTTTGGCCTTATCGCTGTGCAGTTTAAGAGGTTCCCAACTCTTCATATCTGTATTAAGTGTTTGGGTTATAGAGGTTTCATTTTTTTTTCCCTCCTTATTTTTTCTTTCTTTTGTTTGTTTCTGTCTTTGACATGGAGCCTCACTGTGTAGCTCTGACTAGCCTTCAAGTGTGGGGATGATTCTTTTGCCTTAGCCTGCCACGTGCTGGGCCTAGAGACATTAGCTGCCATGCATCTTTTTGTTGTTTGTTTAGAATAGTTCTCAGCCTTCCTGATGGCTGATATTCCCTCATGTTGTGGTGATCCCTAACTTTAAATTTTTTTCTTTTTGTTAAATTTTTTTAACTTTATTTATATTTATTTAGTATACAGTGTTCTGTCTACATGTGTGCCTACAGGCCAGAATCTCACTGTGGATGGTTGTGAGCCATCATGTGGTTTCTGGGAATTAACTCACGACCTCTGGAAGAGCAGTCAGTGCTCTTAACTGCTGACCCATCTCACCAGCCCCTAAAATTTTTTTCATTGCTACTTCATACTGTAATTTTGCTACTCTTAGGAAACATAATGTAAATGTCTGTGTTTTCCAATGGTCTTAGGTGACAACTCCCCCAAAAAGGGTCAGTCCCTCTATCCTCCCCCCTCAAGAAGTTGTGACTCACAGGTTGAGAATCACTAGTTTAAAAGGTGGTATTGCAATGTAACATGGTCCAGGCTGTCCTGGAATTCAAGTCTTTTGCCTTGACCTCTTCTAAATGTTGATACTACAGGTACACATCCATGCGTAGCCAGTTTATGCTGTGAGTTAATTTGCATAAAGCCTGCTAGTGGATAAATATTTAGTTGACATTACTGTCCTGTGAATTGTAACAGTTCTCAAGTGTTTGGGATTGCAGTAAGGAAGGAAAACTGATAGGAAGTGAATTGTTTTTCAAGGTTATACTGTTTAATGAACTTTGTTTCTTTTTAAAGCAGAAATTAAGACGAAATGTGAACTTGTTAGAGAAGCTTGTTATGCAAGAAACTTTGTCATGTTTAGTGGTCAATCTGTATCCAGGAAATGAAGGGTATTCTTTGATGCTCAGGGGGAAAAATGGATCAGGTAAGGCCTTCCAAAGTATACTTTACATAAAATATCTCTGCTTTTAAGGGTAGTTCTTTAACCCTTAATCAGAGATTGTCCTGACTAAAAGACAAATTCTTATCCTCTGTTTTTTTCTCCTCTTGACTTTTGCTAGAATGCTTAACATTGTAATGTGTAGATTATCCTTCCTGAACTCACATTTGAAAAGTATTATAGTTTATAGTATATCTTTAAATTTTTTAGATTAATTTATTTTTGTTTTAAGTGTATGGATGTTTTGCCCTGCATGCATTGCATGCCTGGTACCTTCAGAGGCAGAAGAGGTTGGATTCCATGAATAAGTTAAAAACGGCTTTTAGTCACCATGTGGGTGCTGGGAATTGAAACAAGTCCTGTAGAAAATAAGTCTGAGATCTTCACTGCTGAGCCATCTCTCCAGGCCCTGTCTCTTCTTTTATATTTTATTTTATTTTATTTGATATTATTTAGTGGGGAGGGGATCATGGCATCCTTATAGTCCCAGAATGACCTATAATAAATATAATAAATAAATATAAATAAATAAAGTTAAAAAGAAGAAAAGTCAGTTCTCTTCTTCTAGCATACGAGTCCCAGGGATAGAATTCAGGTTTTCAGTCTTGACTCCAAGTGCTTTTATCCACTGAGCTATTTTGCCAGCCTGATTATTTCTTTATAGTTTATTTTTTATTGAACAGGTGGTTTTTAACAATGGCATTTTTTTATTGCTATTTATATTTTAAGGTAACATAAGGTACTTTGACTGCACTTTATAGTGAGTATAAAAGCTGGAAAGTTAAGCATTTATTGCCTGTTGAATAATTTTATTGAGATGTCAAAAATAGTAAACATTAAAAATAATTTTAACAAGAATTCTCATACTATGGATGTGAAGAGCATTACAACAAATATACTTAGATTTCATTTAAAGAGATATCTCTGAATTTAACAATATGATCACTACAAGGAACTTAGCTAATGAAGCATTTTATTTATGGGGATAAGAATATAGTTTAACTGGTGGAATACTTGCTCAGTGTGCACAGAGCTTGGAGTTTAGTTCATAGCATCCCATAGACGTGATGTCAAAGTCCTGTAATCCTAGCACTCAGTGTGTAGAGGCAGGAGGATCAGAAGTGCTTATTTTCCTGTTCTTGTTTAAAATCTTTTGTAGTAAACAAGTTTTCCAGCAATGTGGTATAATTGACTAATAAGACTTAGCCTCTAAGCTGTATTTTAAGATTTTATCAATTTTAATTATGTGTATATGTATGTAATTGGTGTGGGGGGAGGTATGTACATATGAATGCCAGTGCCCACAGAGCTGACAGTTCCAGTCAGCTATAAGCTGCCATGTGGGATCTAGGTACAGAACCCAAGTCCTCTGCAAGAATGGCAAGTGCTCTTAAGCACTGAGCCATCTCTCACGCTCTATGTATTTTATTTTTAAAAGTCATTTAAATCACAATTCTTACTTTTGTGAGCCTGTTTTCATAACTTTTGTTTTAAAACTAAGATTCTGAGACCATCCGATTGCCTTATGAAGAAGGAGAATTGCTTGAATACTTAGATGCAGAAGAATTACCTCCTATTTTGGTTGATCTCCTTGAAAAATCACAGGTAAAAAAGAAAAAACAAAATATCTGTTTGAATAAAATAGCATGTATATAGTAACAAGTGACATACCAGCTGCTTAGAAGGCTGAAACAGGAACATCTTAAGGAAGTCTGAGGCAGGCCTGGGCAACACAGTAAAACTCCATTTCTAAAACATATATGTGTGTGTGCGTGTGTGTTTGTATTTCATATGCACCCACACACCCACACAAATTAAATATCTTTTTCCCCCTTCTTTTTGGCACTGGGTAGTGAACTCAAGGCCATATATGTTAGGCTACCAGTCTACAGCTAAACTACACTCATCCCCCAGAAAAATGTTTTGTATTGTCTCTGTGTGTGTGTGTTACATTTTAGTATGTACATATCCTTTGTGTTGTGGTTTTGTTTTGTTTTTTTAAGATATGAGCTCTTTTGTATCCTGTCTGGCTAGTTTGTGAACTGGTGATGTCCTTGTCTCAGCCCTTGAGTGCTAGTTGTAACATGAGCTGCTGTACACACAGGTATTATCAGTAGTGTTGAGAGCATAAAAGGAGACATTGCACAGTGCTCGTTAAAAATGGTTTGTCGTGGCGTGCTTGATTGCTGCACTGCCATGTGCTGATTGATTGCTTCTAAAATTGCTGTAATTATCCTGGAAATTTCCCAAGGTTAAAATTAAGAAATTAATAAAAGAATAATTTCCACTGTTTATGAAGCTTACTTACAAACAGTGACCTGTAAGTGACTCGCTTACTCTTCTTGCTGCCTTGACCTGACTCCCATTCCTTCTTGTGTTAGTGGAACCAGTTGACCAGCTTTCCTGTGTCTTTCTCCACACTTTTTCTTTTCTTAGGAATGAATCCTATTCCTAAGGCCTGATTCTCATTTCCCTTTTAGATCTTTCCCTTTTTGGTGGCTTACAACCGTATGCCTCCACTAAATGCACAATATAAACATGCTGTATTCACAACTTGAAAACCTTCTGATCTCACTTGTTTTTTCAGCTGTCAAATAGGAGTTTTCCTTATCGCTACAAAAGCCCTGGAAAACTTGTCTGCAATCTCTTTATCACACTTTGTCCACTCACATATCTAGCATTGTAACAAGCATTTCTTAGATGATTTTGTAAAGTCACTGATTTCATGGCATGGCATTGTTAGTCACTTTGCTGTTTGAATCGGAATTGTCTTATGAAAATGTCAGTGTAGCCAGGCACATGCCTTTCATCCCAGCATTGGTCAGAGTCAGAAGTTCAAGGCTATCTTCAGCTTCATGTTGATTTGATAGTTAAGTAAATTGGAAAATGATTACAGAGAGAGCAGTTACATAGGTATTGTTGTTGGGTAATATTTATTGGATAGATGAAGATACTGCCAGTAGCCAGGTGTTTAACTGAATTGGTTAAAAGAGGGTTGCTTTATTTAATCCTAACTAGACATACAGCTAGTTGTTGTTCTTTGGTAGCAAATCGCGTGCTGTAAGGATGTAAGCTGTAAGGATGGTAGTGATTAGTTAGGAAGGTATTGCTATACTAAGCTTCTCGTTGTTAGTAACAAAGTTATAAAAAATACAGCTTTGACCAAATGTAATATTTTAAATATTTATTGTTAAAACCGTGATTAATAGATAAGAATTAATATATATTGCTTTAAAGAAAGCATGCACATAAGGAAGGAAGCTAAGTCTGGTTCATAATTCCTAGTCCAGGTATTAGTATTAGCCTGGTTGACCTAAGATAAAGACTATTAGGGTTTTGTTTATAGATATATCAGTTATATTTATCAATTTGTATTTGAGCACAGATAACTGTAATGGTATAAAGTGCCTGGACATACGATGAGGGAGTAGGCAAATCATAGTGAACTCTGAGTACTTAGGTTTCTTAAACTTGCAATACAACATAGATGTGAGTTAAATTCATGGTTATTTCCTTCTTACTAATACAGCCAAAAAGTCTAGAAAATTTAGGAAAGGAAATATGGAAGTTAGATCCAGAAGCTGAAATTCTGGCACAGTTGATTGACAGTGTATTGCAGTGACAAACTATATAACCATTACAGTGAAATAATGAGCCAACAAGCTTCAGAATAACCTCATTCTTTTTTTTTTATTGATATTTATTGAGCTCTGCATTTTTCTCTGCTCCCCTCCTACTTCTCCCCTCCCACCTTCAATCCCCCCCAAGGTCCCCATGCTCCCAATTTACTCAGGATATCTTGTCTTTTTCTACTTTTCTGCTTCCCATGTAGATTAGATCTATGTAAGTGTCTCTTAGTGTCTGCATTGTTGTCTAAGTTCTCTGGGATTGTGGTTTGTAGGCTGTCTTTCTTTGCTTTATAAGTGAGTACATGTGATAATTGTCTTTCTATGTTACCTCACCCAAAATTATGTTTTCTAACTCCATTTTCCTGCAAAATTCAAGATGTCATTATTTTTTTCTGCTGTATAGTACTCCATTCTGAAAGTGAACCACATTTTTCTTATCCATTCTTTGGTCGAGGGGCATTTAGGTTATTTCCAGGTTCTGGCTATGACAAACAAAGCTGCTATGAACATAGATGAGCACATGTCCTTGTGGCACGATTGAGCATCATTTGGTTATATACCCAATAGTGAAATTATTGGGTCTTTTTTTTTTTTTTTTTTTTTTTTTTTTTTTTTTGGTTTTTCGAGACAGGGTTTCTCCGCGGCTTTGGAGCCTGTCCTGGAACTAGCTCTGTAGACCAAGCTGGTCTCGAACTCACAGAGATCCGCCTGCCTCTGCCTCCCGAGTGCTGGGATTAAAGGTGTGCGCCACCACCGCCCGGCTTTTTTTTTTTTTTTTAAATATTTGTTTATTATATATACAATATTCTGTCTGTGTATGTGCCTGAGGCCAGAAGAGGGCGCCACCATGTGGTTGCTGGGAATTGAACTCAGGACCTTTGGAAGAGCAGGCAATGTCCTTAACCACTAAGCCATCTCTCCAGCTATTGGGTCTTGAGGAAGGTTGTTTCCTAATTTTCTGAGAAATCGCCACACTGACATCCAAAGGGGCTGTACCAGCTTGCACTCCCACCAGCAATGGAGGAGTGTTCCCTTTTCCCCACAATCTCTCCAGCATAAGTTGTCATCAGTATTTTTGATCTTGGCCATTCTTTCAGGTGTAAAATGGAATCTCAGAGTTGTTTTGATTTGCATTTCTCTGATGACTAAGGATGTTGAACATTTCCTTAAGTGTCTTTCAGCCATTTAGATTCCTTTGTTGAGAGTTCTTAGTTTAGGTCTGTACTCCATTTTTTTTTATTGGATTATGTGTTCTTTTGGTGTCCAATTTCTTGAGTTCTTTTTATATTTTGGAGATCAGACCTTTGTCTGATGTGAGATTGGTGAAGATCTTTTCCCATTCTGTAGGCTGTCATTTTGTCATGTTGACTGTGTCCTTTGCTTTACAGAAGCTTTTCAGTTTCAGGAGGTCCCATTTATTCAATGTTGCCCTTAATGTCTGTGCTGGTAGGGTTATATTTAGGAAGTGGATCCCTGTGTCAGTGCATTCAAGTGTACTTCCCACTTTCTCTTCTATAAGTTTCAGTGTGGCTGGCTTTATGTTGAGGTCTTTGATCCATTTGGACTTGAGTTTTGTGCATGGTGATAGATATGGGTCTATTTTCATTCTTCTACATGTTGATATTCAGTTATGCCAGCACCACTTGTTAAATATGCTTTCTTTTTTCCATTAGATATTTTTTGTTTACTTCTCAAAAATCAGGTGTTTGAAGATGTGTGAATTGATATCTGGTTCTTCTATTCGGTTCCATTGGTCCTCCTGTCTGTTCTTATGCCAGTACCAGGCTGTTTTCAGTACTGTAGCTCTGTAGTAGAGTTTGAAGTAAGGGACTGTGATGCCTCCAGAAGTTCTCTTATTCTACAGGATTGTTTTGGCTATCCTGGGTCTTTTGCTTTTCCATATGAAGTTGAGTATCATTTTTTCAAGGTCTTTGAAGAATTTTGCTGGGATTTTGATGGGCATCGCATTGAATCTGTAGATTGCTTTTGGTAACATTGCCATTTTTACTATGCTAATTCTTCCTACCCAAGAGCATGGGAGATCTTTCCACTTTCTGGTGTCTTCTTCAATTTTTTTCTTCAAAGATTTAAAGTTCTTGTCATACAAGTCTTCCACTTGTTTGGAAGAACCTCCTTCTTAAAAGAACTGCAGTAATGTCTGTCACAGGTGAATGCAAAAGCCATCCTGGATGTCAGTAGATTAAGTCAATCTACTATTAACAGTTTTAAATTGCTTTCTATAATGATGCACATAAAAATAAATGATCCTGTTTAGTAGTTTATATAGTGGTGTATCCACTAAGATATCTATTGAAGGTATAGAATTTTAAGATTGAAACATTCAGTATAATTTTGCTTATTTTGACTTTTGGAAAATGACATTTACTGAATTTTTTTTCTTTTTACTTAAAACAGGTTAATATTTTTCATTGTGGATGTGTGATAGCAGAAATACGTGACTATAGGCAGTCCAGTAATATGAAGTCTCCTGGTTACCAAAGCAGGCACATTCTCTTACGTCCAACAATGCAGGTATGGAATGTTTACTTAGGAAGTACTGGGTGTTGTTTTAGTTGGATTTTTGTTTAATGTCCATATATTTGTATGAACATACATGTTTTAAAATGTTTTGTTTCTTCCAGACTTTAGTTTGTGATGTTCATTCTATAACAAGTGACAACCATAAATGGACCCAGGTTAGTTCTCTCTCTAATCCCAGGTAGACCCCCAACAGTGTGAAGCATTAGTGAGAGGCTTCCTTTTACTCACATTTGATTGGTTTGTTGGGTTGGACATTTGGACAAAACCAAGATTCCCTTAGGAGCTTTAGGATTTTAAAGTCTCTGTACATTTGGAAATCTCTCAAGGAACTTTATAATGCAGTCCCAAATTGCTTCCATCCTTGCTGATAAACTACGCTTAAGTTAATTTATGAAGCCTAATGTGAAATTTGTTTTGTTTTGATTTTGTTTGTGTTGTTTTTGTTTTAATATAACAATCTTGGCTGTCCTGGAACTCCCTCTATAGGCCAGGCTTGAGCTCAGACTCACAGAGATCCCCCTGCCTCTGTCTCCTAAGTGCTGGGTTTAAAGGTTTGTGCCACCATCGTCCGGCTATTCCTATCAAACAAAAGCTTTATTCTTACCATTGAATACAGATGGATTGTGATTTTTCTTTCGTTCAGGATTCTAAAATTCTACAAGAAGCCTATCTTTTCTCCCTCCCTCCCTTCTTTCCTTTCTCCCTATCTTCCTTTTCTTTTTCTTTTTGAGGTAAGATATCTAGCTCAGGCTGGCTTGGAACTTGAGATTTTGCTGCCTCAGCTTCCTGAATTCTGAGAGTAAAGATCTATATCACCATACCTGGTAACAGGATTTCTTAGCAATGACAACAGCTAATTGATCCTCCAGTTCTGTCTCTTGTTTATCTATTACTGTGAAGAGAAAAATGTCAGCAGTGAAATAGCCCTCTATGAAATGTGCTTAAGAACTATGATGAGCTTTAGTCTGGGCTGTGATTTTTCCCATCTATAAGAAGGTGGAAAGTTCTTCAAATCAAAGAAAGACTTGCAGTCAGTGGTGGGGAACAGTAAAGCATCAGTTTCTTAAGCTGAGGACTGGTAAACAAAGGGAGAATATAATTCTACTGTGTCCCCAACAAACTGTATTTTAGGCAGCCAAATAAATATTCAACTCTTTGAATTTGACTATTTTATACAGTATACAAATAACTGAATTTTCATTAGAAGTTTGTTTATCTTGGCAGGTTTACACATTAATGTGCAAATGAGTTACTACAGTTACTTTAATCTTTAGCAAACATCCAAGGAATATTTCTGGATTAAATGATGTATATTTGTAAACATTATCAAAAATGTATTTGAAGCTGACATATATTCCTGTGTATTTCAGGAAGACAAACTTTTGCTTGAGAGCCAACTGATTCTAGCTACAGCAGAACCACTGTGTCTTGACCCGTCTGTGGCAGTAGCTTGTACTGCAAATAGGCTGCTCTATAACCGGCAAAAAATGAACACTCGCCCAATGAAACGGTAATTGCTGCACTATGTGACACAGGCTCTTAAATGTTGCTAGCCACCGTGCCCCTTCCATCAGCATGGCACTGCTGCACTTTTAAATTTGAAAATGGGATTTTTAATGGCCTTGTATTATGATTTTGTGTTGTAGAATTTTTAAAAAATATTCCCTGGATTATTGTAAATTAGTATTGTCTGCAGTCTTTTAACGAAGGAACTTCTGTAAATTATAGTCTGTTGACAAAGCTTGTGAAGCTAAGAAAAGATGAGATAGGAGCAGAAAGACAGTGGCTTCATTCTTTCACAACACTAATTGGAAACTGCAAGGAAACAGAATGTAACTTTCAAGTTTCAAGAAAATACAATCGCAGTTTTAGAGAGTTTTTTGTTGTTATTATTGTTGTTTTGTTTTTCCGAGACAGGGTTTCTCTATAGCTTTGGAGCCTGTCCTGGAACTAGCTCTTGTAGACCAGGCTGCTCTCGAACTCACATAGGTCCACCTGCCTCTGCCTCCCAAGTGTTGGGATTAAAGGCGTGTGCCACCACCACTACTGCCTGTCTTAGAGATTAATTTATAATGACTGCCTCTCCATTTTGGGATTTAATCAGCTTGGCTACACGGTCAGGAGAATTTTGTCTTGTTTTTTTTGTTTCTCCTGTGCCTAAAGCTTGCTGGTGTGAGAATGTTATACAGGTGTTTGTGATTTAATCTATAATTAATTCACGCTGCTGCTTTCCCACATAGATTATGAGTTGTTTTGTGTGTTCTAATTTGTGTAGGTGTTTGAAGAGGTATTCCAGGTCTTCCCTGAACCGGCAGCAGGACCTGTCTCATTGTCCTCCTCCTCCTCAGCTGAGATTACTTGATTTCTTACAAAAACGGAAGGAAAGGAAAGCAGGTCAGCATTATGACCTCAAGATCTCTAAAGCAGGAAATGTAAGTAGTTCTTCAAGAGCTCACTGTTGTGACAGGCTAGCTTTGTTTTACGTTTTTTGGTGTAATTATACTGCTTTAAACTTTCAGTGTGTGGACATGTGGAAACGGAGCCCCTGTAACCTGGCTGTGCCTTCTGAAGTAGACGTGAGTGCTGCCCTCTAGCACAGGGCCAAAGTTCATTAGGTAGCTAATGCTGTGAGAAAATAAACCAGAAAACTTGCTTTTGAAAGTCTCGTTTTAAGAAGCTGTGTGTTTACATCAGTCATGTAAGTTTGTTGTGTTTCTGAACTTGGGTCTTGCTGTTTAGCCCAGGCTGTCCTCAAATGTGGGATGATCCTGCTCTTAGTCAGTTTCCCAGCTCAAGACATTCTGAGAGGGGCCACCAATACAGCCTCATTTTCATAAGGACATTTAGAGTTCTGTTTTAGGAGCAGGAATAATGATAAAGTTTCAAAAGAGTGTGGCATATTTTATATAATGCAATGCTCAGGAAATGGTCTAGTGTCCTTCTGTAGTATTTCTTCATAATTAACTCATAATGCTTATGTATTTAAACTGGTAACGTTTAAAGATTAGTAATATTAGAGCCCTGGCTGAAATTAGGAACTCCCAGCGCTATTCTTTACTGATAATCTTAAAGACACACAAATTCTAAGTGGCTAGGGGTGTTAATGAAGAACAGCATTTTATTTCATTTCCTGTGTCTTTTAGAGTTTATTTTTATTATTTACTCAGTTATCTTTTATATACGTACTTTGTGTATGTGTGTGCATGTGCATACCATAACGTGTGTGGAAGATCATAGTTTATTCTTTGCTTCTACCACATTGCTCCTAGGCATCAAATTCAGAATTTCAGTCTTCAGTTTCAGTAGCAAGCACCTTTATCTGCTAAGCCATCTCACCAGCCCTTACTCAATTTAGTATGATTCATATTTCAAAGTTATTTATTTCAATAATGCTTTTTGTATTATTATTATTATAACAATTGAAACACAAGGCCAAAGGCATTAATAGACTATGTCTACAAACCAACAAAGAAGCCATACTGTCTTCTTGTGTCACTTGTGGCCCTCAGGCAGGTAGTGCTCTTAACTGCTTAATCATTTGTAGCTCCACATACTAGACCTTTAATTAAACACATCATTAAATACAAGTGTTCGGTGATACTGGTAGTTAAAACCCTTATGCTCACTCTGTTCTTATTGAATTTTGCAGGTTCTTCTCTTGGTTCAGATACTGATTCCATTTTCTTTCATGTCTTTATCATTTAGGTGGAGAAATATGCTAAAGTGGAAAAATCCATCAAATCTGATGACTCTCAACCAACAGTCTGGCCGGCCCATGTAAGTAATTAGGCTAGTTTTTTTTTTCATTAATAATGCAGTTTTCTTGTTTATTTTCTTTTTTGTTTTGTTTGGAAACAGTGTCTCTTGTAGCACAGATTAGCCCCTAATTTGCAATGTAGCCACGGCTGACCTCGAACATACTGATCCTCTTGCCTTTATTGCCCAAGTGTCAGGTGTGTCCCCACCATGTTTCGCTAACAATATTGTTTATAAACAGGTTTCTGAATTTACTAAACAGAAAAATACTTCTAATGTATAACTTTTTAAAACTACATTTAGAGCTCTTGTGGGCTTCAAGAAAAATATTTTTTTAAAGTGTGCTTTTCATTTTACAGAGCAATTTTAATGTAACAATAAATTTTTATGAATGGGGTATGATAGCCCATGCCTATAGTGGCAGCTCTTGGAGGCAGAGGCAGGAAACATAATTACAAGTTGGAAGTCAGCCTGGAGTACATGGGAGCTACTCAAAAACCAAAATAAGTGTCAAGCCTAGTACATAACTAGGGACTCTCCTGTTGGAAAAGGATGCATTTGAGATTATCCTGGGATACATAGTGAGACTGTCTTAGAGAAAACAAAATTGCATTTTTGTTTTTGATGCATGTTGGTGGTTTTCATTTTTCTTTTGTTTCAAACTAGTGTGTTCTGTTAAAGATGTCTTTGTTTGAGACATGGTTCTCTGTGTGGCCAGGCTGGCCTGGAAGTTTGCTATATTCATCAGCTGGTCTCACCCTTGTTGCCATTTTGCTGCCTTTGCCTCCTCTCAGTGCTGGGATTAAAGGTGTGCACCACCAGTGCCAGGCTTCGTTGTAGTTATTTCTTAAAGGGAGAAATTGGAATAATGGGGGCAAAGTAATAAGGTTTTATGGACACAGGATGTTTTATATGAATGGCCAATGACAAAAACATTGCCACCTTCAGACTTTATTTTCACATTGTTAAAATTACAGCTGTATGTGCAGTGTGTGAAGCTCTGTGCATGTCTGTCAGGCTTGATGAGATGCAGCATTGGACACTTAGCATAAAGACCTGTGTGAAGAAAGGGTCCTGTGCAGTAATTCTCTATTTCACAGCTTGGACTGTGAAATTCCTTTTCATTCATCCATTTGATTGTTTGTTGATTATTTATGAGATAGGGTCTTACTTTATAGTCCTTGGTGGCCTGGAGCTCACTGGGTAGTCCAGGCTGATTTTTGAACTCAAAGACATCCACGTGCCTCTGTTTCCCAAGTGCTGGAGTTACAGACATTTGCCACTATACCCGACCAATTCTTTTACCTATGATGTGGAAATGGCCATGCCAGCCATGAGTTGGTGGTGTTTGACAGTCGGGTGGGATATCACTTGTTAAGTGCTGTGGCAATATTCAGTTAATGTTTGCTATGATTTTCATTATGCTTGTAGAAATGTTTAGCAATTTCCTAGTGAATGACTCAGTAGCATGTGTAATCATCATGAACTTGATGTTTTTATACTGCCTTAAATATTTCTTTAGTGCCATGTATATACCAGACATAAGTCAGTTTTATTTATTTATTTATTTATTTATTTTATTTCTTGCCACTTGAGAAGATGCTATTTGGGTTTCTCTGTCCTTTTCAGGATGTAAAAGACGATTATGTATTTGAATGTGAAGGTGGTACTCAGTATCAGAAAACAAAACTGACCATTTTGCAGTCTCTTGGTGATCCACTGTACTATGGTAAAATACAGCCATGGAAAGCAGATGAAGAAAATGACAGTCAGATGTCTCCATCCCAGTGAGTCCTGTTGAGTATATGTAACACACAGAGGCATCCAGAACTTACTTAGAACTACCAGGGAACTGTCAACTAGTAAATACCATTTTCCTTTAGGGGTTTGATATTTATTCTATATAACAGTATATTTTGACAGTGGATGTGAATAAAGTTAAAATGCAGTTGTTATGTTCTCTAAGTCATTCATAATCATTTTTTTTTAAGTGTAGCTAGTTGTTTTTGTGGTAGCTCTGAAGGACAGTCTTAGGATTTTGTTGTTGGCAGTTTATGTAGTTGATTTTCTTAATGGTACATCTTAAGTACAGGATACTAATACTTAGTTTTGATTCTGTGGTTGGGAGTGTGAGCAGGGCCTGTGTATCCCTGGCTGGATTGAAACATGCTACGGAGACTAGGCTGGCCTCACACTCACAGAGATTGGCTTGCCTCTACATCTGTTTCTTGAGGGCTGGGGTAATTTGGATTGTATGGTTACTTTTATTATTAGTTCGTTTTGTTTTTTTTAAATCACATTCATACTGTTTTAAAAAATGGAAAAGAGTTCAGGAAAATGAAAAATTGTCAAGGTCAGTTGTATGTCAAATTGTTTAAACTTTTACTAAAATTGATTTGAAATTTGTGAAGAATGATGGGTTTTAGCGTTATTTCACCCCATACCTAGGTAAAAGTCTGCAAGAAGAAAAGCAACAATTCCTCAGTTAACAGCTAGTAGCTGTTTTGATTATGCATATTTCTGAGATTCTACCACTAAAGACACATCCACCATTGTAAATGTGCCAGCATGTCAATAATATGATGACACAGTCGCTACTCCTGTGTGAAAATTCAGTTTCCATCTCTGGGAACTGCTTTCAGGAGACAACTGCTATCTCTGCCGTTATTCTGGAGGCTCTGTGCTCATCCACATCCTTCCATGTTCAGAACCTGAGAGCTGGGAAACTTAAGTTTGGCTTGCCCTGACTGAGTGCTTTTCTTTATGTTTTATATTACAGCTCCTCTGCAGATGATCATTCAAATTGGTAATTAAAAAATAAGACTCACTTGTTTTTGTATGTTGTAATGTCAAAATTTAAAAAAAAAGCTTAGACAAGATTTTTGTTTGAGTAGGGAATAAGCTTTCATCCTTGTCTAAAATAATTGTAAGAGTGACTTCTAGAGTCAAATTAAATGAATGGAAAGCCACAGGCCTTTCTGTAGTAGTAAGTACAGTGTTTGTAAATGTGTATAGTGGTACTTGGTAATTTTATTCCAGATTGTATAATAATAAATAAACATTAAATTTCTCCTAAGGCAAATCAGCCAAAATGATTATTTTAGGATGAATGTAAAACTTGAGTGTTATTTCTCAAGTTTAATTAATTTTTTAATGAAATGATACATTACTATGTATTAAAGACTTTATAAAGGTTAACCTAAGATGTTTTAAGACATTCTTACTAATACTTCTTTTTCTTGGTGACCTTTTAGGTTCATCATTGGGTCCAAGACTGACGCGGAGAGGTAAAGTGCATTTGCCTCTTTAGTTGGTCAGACTGGATGTGACTGCATCTTTGTGGGTCGAGTGTTCTGTGTCTGAGTCACAGATGTCGATTCTGTTACACGTGTCACTGAACATCACCTCACGTACTCTTAGGTCGTGGGTTAAATCACTTAATATTAAAATCTCATAGGCCATTTTCATGGTATTTTAATACCCTGGATGTTTTTTCATCGAATTAAGAAAATAAAGACCATGTTTAAAGTACAGTTTGTTTTAGGTAAGAAAATTTAGACATCTGAGAAAGACGATTTTAAGGGGGAACTTTATAATCCAAGTCTAAGGGAAGGGAATGAAAATTTTATTTTCTGTTTTTTGGTTTATTTATATTGTAATCAAGGATGATATTAAATTTATAGTTACCTTTATAATTTCTATATTTGAAGTAAGATCTTAAAAGTTGCCTTTATATGCCTTTATCTTGATTAGCAGAAAAGATTTAAACATTACTTTGTCATTTGAAAGATTAGAATCATTCCATTTATTTAGTGTGTGAACTTGTGTTGTCACTGTGCAGCCGGCTAGTGTGCAGGAGTTGATTCTCCTTCCACCGTGTAGGTTCAGGGGAGTAAACACAGGTTTTTGTAAGGCTTGGTGGCAAGCACCTTTATCCGGCTCCATAGCCCAAAATACACTTTTTAAAACAGGATTTCCTCATGTAGCTCAGTCTGGCCTTGAACTCTTGACCAGACTAATTGCCTTTCTCCTATGGAACAGTAGATCTGTGGTACATAACTGATGAGAATTCATTTTTAGGCCCCCGTTTTTTCGCGGCACTTGTGGTTGGACAATTAGGGAACGCTTGTAACTCGGTGGAGTGCCTCATTTTGATTTTTCTATTAAGTCTGGTGGGACTTATTTTCCAGTAATAACATTACTTATTTTCTGTATGATTTGTCTTCAAGACAAATTTGGGTAATCCTTACCTATTTTTTCCTAATATTTCAGGGTAGTCAATCAGTACCAGGAGTTGGTCCAGAACGAAGCCAAATGCCCAGTGAAGATGTCACATAGCTCTAGTGGTTCAGCCAGTCTCAATCCAGGAGAGGAAACAGAGGTACGTTCACACCAGTGGTGCCTTGTGCCTTGTTTCTCAAGGAGCCTGAGAAATGTGAAGGGCAAAAGAGTTGCTTTTACTTTTAACTTTTTAATAATTCAGCTTTATGGTTGAAAGCTTCAAAAGTACTCAGTGATAGGTACAAGCTGTTATTCCTGTTAAAGGAAGGTAGACAGGGGTGACAGATTTTCTTCACTTTCTGTTTTTTCTTGGGTCTCATATCATATCATCACGTATGTTACAGTCTGTGGATGTCATGGGAAACTGAGGCAGTTCTCATACTGAGTACTTTGCTGTTGTAACTTGTTTTCATGTGGAAATTATAATGATTCTAGCTTTAATATTAACAGTTGTGTTTAATGTCACTCCTCAGCAGCCTGAGACGGTGTCTGTTCAGTCTTCAGTTTTGGGGAAGGGAGTAAAACATCGACCCCCACCCATCAAACTTCCCTCAAGCTCAGGAAATAGTTCCTCAGGTATTATCCTCGATTATATTACCTAATAGTCACCTCTTTCCTAAAATGTTACTTACTTTACTCTGGTAATTCACAGAATTTTTGAATTATGAATATAGGAAAAGACTTAATTTTATTTGTGTGTGTGTTCATGCATATATATATACCTTTGCTTCTGTAGGTAGCTGGCTTGGGTGTGTGGTGGGGTCTGAACTTTGGTCTTTAAGATTGCTTAGCAAGTGCTCTGAGCCATCTTTCCAGCCCTAGGAAATAACTTTTGTTCTTCCAGGTAACTATTTTACAGCACAACAGGCCAGCAGCTTCCTTAAGTCTCCAACTCCTCCTCCGTCATCTAAGCCAAGTCTCTCTCGAAAATCATCTGTGGAGCTCAGTCAAGTCAGCATGCTTTCTCCTGCCGCCCTGTCACCTGCCAGCTCTTCACAGAGTGAGTCATGATTTAAACTCTTGCAAAAATTTTCATAAAGCTTTGCAGTAGAGTTTCTTGAAGGCAGCTTTTATTCAATCTGTGAATGGTGAAGTCAGAATGCACTGTGTACCCGAAATGTATAAGTTGCATGAAACTCCAGGTAGAATTCTTGTTAGCTGTGTATATTACATGTTTAATGTAATTATATTTGCTTTTCTGTATCTATGTATGCACTCAGTGTATACCTTTCTTTCAGGCTTGTTGCCTATAAGCTTGTTATCTTCTTTAAAAATTACTTGGCAATAAGGTTGCAGAGTATTATTTTCAGTGCCCCCTAGTATCTTTTTCTTACTATATAAACTGTGGCTGATACCAAAAAGAAAATGTGAGAGTGAATTATTGGAGGTACTACCTTTGTATGTGTAAGACACCAGCAGGTTCCAAGATTATACGCAATAAACTGAAGAGTAGTATTTGAGAGCATGCACTTCCACACTTTTGCAAGCTGTCACTAAAATGTGATCATCTGAACATAGGAAAGTAGAATTCTCACTTTTGGATACCCTTTTTAACAACAAGTAGAGGCAATATAGGAGTGCTAGGTTTAATATGGGAGAATTTCCTCAAATGACTATCTGAATATATTAGGTACTAATTTGGGGGAGATTCCAGTTTTTTAGCTTTTTTGTTTTTGGGTTTTTTTTTTGTTTTTTTTTTTTGTTTTTTTTTGCTTGGTTGCTAATGTGTGCTGTCAGTGTACTGCACAGTGCTAGGATGGTCCTAGTTTTAACATCTGCATCCTGATAGCTCAAAAGGTGTAATTTTTCTGCCTTCTTGTTTTGCACAAAGAAAAATAAATACATCTTCTGAAAGTCTTCTTCATACTTCTCATGTTGTGGGTGTGGATTGTGGTGGTCTGCTGCACACAGTTGTGTTAAGTCAGGGTGGGCGACAGCTTCTGGACATTCACATCTCTCTCCTTTCTTTCTGCAGGACATGAAAGCTAAAAAGGAAACACCTCAAGAGCTTTTGCTTTACTTTTTTGGTTTCATTTTTTGTTTTTATTTTTTTAAAGTTGATAAACTGTGCATACTTCATTCACAACAGATTTTTCTATACATTCTACATTTAAACAGAAGTACACAGTTACTGTTAAAGATGCAGTATTATCTACACAGTACTTGCTTTACTCTTTGTAAATTTGTCAGGGTAAACTTGGTATGTTGGGAATTAAAATGTATATCTTGGTGCCAAATATAACTGATAACCTTGTGTAGCTTACTAAAAATGTTCAGTTTATCTCAGTTAAACTAAGTAAGCAGTATTAAGGAAGTCTTGAACTATTGAAATCATAAATAACAAAAATTAACTTTTCAACCTTGTAGACAAAAGACAGCATGTAGGAGACTAACTTTTCAGTGGGTGTTGTGGTAGAGTGTAAGTGTCCTTCCACTGTTTCTGTGATAGCATCTGGAGTGGGGTTTTAGGTGATATACTGCATCCTTAATTGTAATTGAGTGTAGCAACACTCATGGATCTTGTAGAGAGTTAACACTTGCAGTTCACTGCTTTAAAAAAAAAAATTGGAACAAATTTATCAGTGCTAAGTAAAATTCCATTAACCTTATTTTAAAAAGGACCGGCCATTTATAACAAACTAGCAATTTTTATTTTTCTCAATGAGCAGGATCTGGAACTCCTAAGCCATCTACTCCTACACCAACCCCTTCATCGGCCCCACACCCTCCTGATGCTCAGAACTCAACTCCTAGTACCCCTTCAGCCACCCCATCTCCCCAAGATTCAGGCTTCACCCCTCAGCCCACTTTGTTCACTCAGTTTGCTCAGCAGCAAAGGGCTCTGAGCCAGGCAATGCCTGTGACAACCATTCCTCTTTCTACCATGGTAACATCTATAACAACAGGAAGCACGGTCTCCCCGGTCATGGCTGACTCTGCTGGGCTTAACTCCGTCAGTGTAGTGAGCTCTGCTGGGTAAGTTGACAATGTTAAAGACTGTTTTATTTGTGAGATTAAGAACAAATTTTTACATCATTACACTGAAAGATGGTATTTTGATATAGTTAGGAGCTGCTTCATGTGAATAGTATAATTTAGTAACAAACTATTACCTACACACAGGTGTATTTCACAGTTGCCCAGGTTTTGTCATTTGTCTGTTGTTATTGTCTTTGAATCACTAGGGCAGGGCTTTACTTCTCCTCACTCTGAAATGTCTAAGGATGTGTTCATTATGTAAGCCAGGCTTGTCACACTTTAGCACTAAAATGAAACTTAGCCTAGAAATTGGAATTTTTTGAAAAAATTTTTATTCTATTTCTTGGGGGTGTATATTCTACAGTGCACATGGAGAGGTCAGAGGATGACTTGAGGTTTTGGTTGGTTTTCCACCCACCATCTTCACCTTCAGGCTCAGTGGCAGGTGCCTGCTGAGCCACGTCACCTGCCCTAGGAATTAATTTTTTTTATTGTTTTGGTTTTTTTGAGACAGGGTTTTTTTGTGTAATAGACTTTGGTGTCCTGGTAGTAGCTCTGTAGAACTCACAGAGATCCACCTGCCTCTCGAGTGCTGGGATTAAAGGCGAGTGCCACCAGTGCCTGGTGAAGTTAATTTTTAAGACAGAATTTGTTTTATAGTTTTTTAATCTGAAGAACTGCGAGACTGTATTTGCATTCCTAGTGTGTAATGCTCTGCTCCTTACCCTGCAGTGGAGCCCACGCTCTGAAGAGTGCCTCAAACTCCATGCTGGGCTGTGACACTGGCACCATGACTCCTGCAGGAAAAAACCTGGGCAGCGGCCTTCTTCCCTCAGGATGTCTCCTAACAAATGCACTGCCCAGTGCATTGCCCGCAACTTCTCAGACAGGTTAGAATAAGTACATGTGAAAGTCTCTCGTTTATCTTTTGTATGTGTGTGTGTTTATTTGTATGTAGTGATTCTTTTTTTAAAGATACGGTGTTCTTGGTGTTTTTACTCTTTGGTCTTTAGGAGGCCTGCCACTTAGCTCCCAAATAAATACACACAGAGTCTTATTCTTACTTACAAATGCTCAGCTTTAGCTTGGCTTATTTCTAGTCATCCTTTATTAAATTATCCTATCTCGTTTCTAGGCTTTTAGCTTTCTCTATTTCTGTATACCTTCCTTTACTTTTTACTCCATGGCTTGCTGTGTAGCTGATGTCCTCCTCCTTTGCCTCTCTGCCCTCTCCTCCTAGATTTTCTCCTCCTATTTATTCTTTCTGTCTGCCAGCCCTGCCTATCCTTTTTCCTGCCTTACTATTAGCCATTCAACTCTTTATTGAATCAGGTGTTTTAGACAGGCAAGGTAACACAGCTTCAGGGAGTTAAACAAATGTAACATGAAAGAATGCAAAACATATTTGCATCATTAAACAAATATTCCACAGCATGAACAAATGCAACACAATTTAAAATAATATTTCACAACAACAGGGTCTCAAAAACTGACTTCCTGCTTGGTATGTGCTGATCTTCCTGTTTCCACCTCCCGGCACTGGGATGACTGGTTTGTGTCTCCATACCCAGACTTAAAAGCTGTTATTTTAAGGACATACATTACTAAAAACACTAAATGTTATTCATAGTTTTATTTCTCAGATACTTTTTTTTTTTTTTTATTTCTCAGATACTTAAAAGGCCTTTTTTAGTTCTGATACACCTAGCAAACAGCTTCTGGGAAGAAACTTGTTAAATCTATAACCTGTTAAATCTATAAGTTTGTACATCATGTCTTCTGCTTTGTGTAAATAATAATAATAATAAATAAATAAGTAACCTTTTTCTTGTCAATAGTAATGACAATAAAAATATGTGTTGTATCGCTTTTGGCATGGTAGCTAAAAACCTAAATTCTTACTTGTCTAATTTTGGGAAGTTGCTGTTTTATATTATTTTCCCCAGAAATAAAATGGTGATAGTAATAATAATTTTTCTCATAGGAGAATAAATACATGTCAAACAGTATTTACACTGTACCTGTGTCATTAGGAACATTCTCATTGTCATCCTTTATAATAGTAGTAGTTATTACCTTGTGGTCCAAAGCAGTGGGCACAAGTGTGCTGGTTATGATGCCCTTTAATGAATGGGTAGGCAGCTCAGAAATAAACCGACCAAAAGCTTTCTCGGTTATGGAAAAAACCTAGAAAGTATAACGTAAATATGTTGTTACTACTTTCTAATTCTAGTTGTGCTTATTTTGATGAGAAGGAGCCATGGATATTAAAGTCACATCCAGAATTTTAGATATATAGATTTATGTGTAAGGAGCTTCTAGGGTACTAGGTTTACATTGCTCCAGTGCTGTCCTTAGAGAAGCCATTTAATTCTTTCCCCAGACTCAGTGTCATTTGCATTCTAACTTTACTTGGTCTTAGGAGAAAGAGGAAGTCTACCAGTGCCTTTGATAAGCTGGGAAGCTGCATGCAGGAGTCATGTTCCTTTGTATGCTGTGCCACAATGAGACACTAAGTGGATACCAGGCACTGATACATGTTTGCACAGCAGTGATAGCACAAGCCATTTCTCCTCAGGGACTGTTTCCTGAATGGCGCACATCTGAGACTTCTTCAGGTTCTTGTACAAGGTGTTGATGACATCACATACCAATTTTCTATACCTCTTTCTATAAATAACATCTGATAGAGGACTACATATATTTTTGTTAATTTTTTAAGAACTTCCCATGTCTTCCTCCCTACTCTGTATCTAGAGTAGATAATTTTTCATCTGTATTCAGATTGATGTGAACAAAATTTGCACATATTTTTATGTGTTGTGGGGCACACCATTTGAGACAGGGTCTCACTATGTGCCTGTGGCTGTTTTGGAACTTACTATGTAGATCAGACTGGCCTTGAACTCAGAGAGATTCTCCACCTCTTCCTCCTGAGCGCTGGGTTAAAATGTATGCACTAATTTGCACATGCTTAGAGACCAGGGTCAGCTATACAGTCTGCCAAGAATGTTGTTTTATATCTGTATGTGTGAGCATCCTGTGGCTGAAGTTGAGAATCAGGACAGCCTGCAGTCATCTGTTCTGTCCTTCACCATGTGAGTCCTGGGGTTGAACTCAGGTCACCAGGGCTTGGTGGCAAGTACCACTACCCATGAGTCATCTTGCTAGTACTTTGTTTTGCCTTTCCTTAAATTTGGAATTAATAAGCCATTATATCATAACTTTGGTTTTTGTCTTTACAAAAGTTAGTGTTCTTTTAACATTTTGATGATTGGTATTTGTTTTTGTTTTGAGACAGGGTTTCGCTGTAGTTTTAGAGCCTGTCCTAGAACTAGCTCTTGTAGACCAGACTGGCCTCAGACTCACAGAGATCCATCCGCCTGCCTCTGCCTCCCGAGTGCTGGGATTAAAGGTGTGCGCCACCACCGCCCAGCAATGATTGCTATTTGGAATGCAGAATTTAGTATTTATTGTATATCACTGAGGAATGTAAACAAGTGGCAGATAAAAATGTGCTTGCACAGTGGCAGTAGTTTTGTTCCTTTCACGATGTGTAGGTAATTATAGATGACTTTCTTCAACAGTATGAGAAGTAAAGAAGTCTGAAATGTAGAATATAGTTGATATCTAGTACCCCGCAACTTTGAATAAAATGTCAATAGTGATAAATAATAAAACAGTTCTTTTGTTGTTGAAGGGTTTTTAAATTATGTGTAAATTAATCATTTGGAGAAAGGACAGTAATGTATTTTCATATGTTGAAGTCTAAATTTTCATTTGTAATGCTTTCAGTTCTATTATAACCATTACTTTTATTTAACAGGTATCCCGTTTGGTTTAAAGAATACTTCAAGTCTCAGGCCTTTAAATCTACTCCAGGTAAACATAAAACAGTGCTTTTGACTTTAATTTTTATATTTTGTTTTTTTTTTTAAAAAAAAACTACTATATTTATACATGTTAGCATATGAAAATTTGAAGTCTATCTGGAATCTTCTAGGGGTATGTGTATTGCTACCTTTATGTAGTTAAGTGCAAATAAAAATAATAGGTGTTCTATAGATGCAACGTTCATTGGCTTTAGTCCCTGTCTGATCAAGAGCTTGTTACCCCAATGAGGTGGTCCTGGAAAAGCTCCAGCCTACAGTAGTGGCAGTACGAACACTTGCAGACATGTGTGTGCTGTTAGCTCACCTTGAGTTTTTGTGCTTAGAGGTTTCAAAACTTTGGTATGCATTATTTCCCCCAAGGAAGATTATACTTTCTTAATACAGTGGTAGATAGATAACTACTAGTCATTCTATAAATGTTCATTGGGTCTAATATATACCGAATCATGGGGCTGCCTTACCTTTTTTCCATTACAATATCAATGTGCTCTAAAGAGATAGAAAATGGAGCCTAAGTGCTCGGACCACCTGCTTAACATGGGCAAGGCCTCAGGTTGAAGACCTAGCAATACATGAGAGAGGAGACGAGGACTAAAGACTAGAGCACTCTAAGTCCCATGCTAGCTCCTTTACTTCCTGGTTCCTCTGTGTGCTCCAAGTTACTTATCCCATTACTCTCTCTTGTTCTACTTCCCCTTCTTTATGTGTAATTCTTTTAGTTAGCATATAAAATAATGGCTTTCACTATAGTATGTCCTTTTCCTTACTTATATTCACATGTCTTTATTCCCTGCTCCTTCCACACTGGTCTCCTTTTTTCCTCCACAGAGTGTTCCCTCTCCTTTCATTGTGCGCGTGACTGTTTAAAATGTAGATGCCACATACTATTAGATGCTTGATACTTCTTTCTGTGTTTTTCTGCTGTTACCCTCAACTTGCTTTACTCTTTTCCCCACGGTTCTTTAACAGTCACATATTAAACTAATAATTTGGAAAATAGCTGTCTACAGAGAACTTAAAGGCAAACTTGAAGATAAAGATCTGATGATAATACAGAACTGTGGCTTATTGAGAAATGGCAATACTGGACATATCAGCCAACCTCATCTATAACTGATAGGGAAGTCTGGATTGAACTAAAACTGTTTGTGTGGTATAAATACACTGTCAGTATGTGCAGGCCAGTGGCAGAGCTGTGCACTGGTAATGTGGCCACAGCTAGAGCATTCTGCTTCATGTTAGCATGTGTCTTGAGAAGTCTTTCGTGACAGATAAAAAGGATGAGAACAAAGCCACTCTGTCTACTAGTAAAAAAGAAATACTGAGCCTGGACTGTGTCAGATTTAGTGGGTTTGGTTTTCTTAACCAAAGGATTGCTTTTTAAATTTAATTTGGGTTCAGAATAAGAGCAAGATAAAGGTCTCAACAGTAAAGGCACTTTCTTAATCAGCCCTAGAATTCCTTACCCTGGTCCATTAAAATGGTTATTTTTAGGGTTATTGCTAAAAGACTAGAACAAATTTGGGAGATGGGTTGTCATACACAAATTTATGAATCATAACTTTGGTTTTTGAGGATAGATTGTGAAGTTCAGGTTGGCTTTGAACTCTCCCTTCTCAGCCTGCCAGGTATTAGGAATGAATATAGGTGCTCCAGTGTGCCACGATGCCCAGTTACTTTGTAGTTTCTTAGCGTATGTGATGTTTTTTTGTGAGGATGGCAGAAGTGATAAATATTTAAAAACTGTAAATTTGGATAGCTGACTATTAACTAGAAGCAGGAAATTTATATTTGAAAATAATATAGGGGGAGAAAGCAGTAGGACTTAAAAATAATTCCTGGGTGTAGCCTGATGAAGCGCAGGTAGCTTGTTTGCTTCTGTGTGGTGTGTGTGGAAGTTTAAAAGCTGGCCCAAAGCCGGGCGATGGTGGCGCACGCCTTTAATCCCAGCACTTGGGAGGCAGAGGCAGGCGGATCTCTGTGAGTTCGAGACCAGCCTGGTCTACAGAGGTAGTTCCAGGACAGGAACCAAAAGCTACGGAGAAATCCTGTCTCGAAAAACCAAAAATAAATAAATAAATAAATAAATAAATAAATAAATAAAAAGCTGGCCCAGCAGTTGCTGAGCTCCATCTCCAGTCCTTCTCTTGCTGTCTTCATCTGTTTCCTCAGAGCCTAGGAGAGTGCTTGGCCCCTAGCTAATTATCTATGGATATTTGTAAGGGAATTTAAATATTTTACATGGGAACAATGGAAGTAGCTAATTCTTGCTTAAATTCTGAATAGCTTCCTGGTGGTTCACCCATTTTTAACACTCAGCAGCAGCAACAGCTTCCTCAGTTTGTACAACAGCCTCAACAGCAGCAGCAACAGCTTCCTCAGTTTGTACAACAGCCTCAACAGCAGCAGCAACAGCTCCCTCAGTTTGTACAACAGCCTCAACAGCAGCAGCCACAGCTCCCTCAGTTTGTACAACAGCCTTCAGTTTCAAGTCCCCAGCAGCCAGAGGAGCAGGTATGGGATTTTTAGCATCTTTCTGTATTTGCATTTTCACTGTGAAACTAATTTAGGACAAGTTTTTCATACATTTCCACTGTTTTAGTTTGTTGGAAGAAATAGTTCCTGTGTTGTTTCTCTTTATTAATACCAGTAGCTGCAAGTTTTTCTAATGATATCTGCTCTAAATGGAGGTCTCTATCTTGACAAGTAGTGTCACACAGGCAAACAGTTAATGGTAGTGGCAGGTGACCCCACTGACTAACCCATCATCTTCTGTTTGTATAATTGTTAAGATGTATTTATTATGTGTACAGTATTCTGTCTGCATGTTTGCCTGCAGGCCAGAAGAGGGCGCCAGATCTCATTACAGATGGTTGTGAGCCACCATGTAGTTGTTGGGAATTGAACTCAGGTCCTCTGGAACAGCAGCCAGTACTCAACTGCTGAGCCATCTCTCCAGTTCCTTTGTAGAAATTTATTACCGTTGCAGTGGATCTGTCTGTGTTGGCCAGAAGTACTGGGCAGTGGGAACAAAATCAAAAGCAGACACTGCCAGTCAGAATGTAATTAAATAAATTGAAGTCTGAAGAGAAGGGACAATTGTTCATGGACTTTGGCTATTCTGTAGAATCATTTAGGAACCTAAATATACTTATTCCTGGGTCCCACCTTAAGGGTCTCAGCTGATCTGAAAACTACTCTATCAGCCCTCTTGAACTTCATTTCTTCAGGTCTTCAGTGGATGAAACTCATCCTCTGGCAGGCTTATCAGAGGACAAACTGATAACTTTCTGTATTATTAGTACATTAAAGGTTCTGCTTCACTAATAAGATGTCTAGTTTTCCTTCCTTCCTTCCTTCCTTCCTTCCCTTCCCTTCCCTTCCCTTCCCTTCCCTTCCCTTCCATACTTTCACTTTTAAAAAACAAATTTTATTTTCTTTATGTCCGTGTATGGGTAGTGGTGCACATGAGTCCAAAGGACTGGTAGGTTCTGTCCTCCCACTGTTAGGCTCTGTGATCATCCTTGGGAAAAAGTGCCTTTGCTGAAATATAGTGTTGGAGCTTTTGTTGTTGCTGTTTTTGAGGCAGGCTTTTACTCCAGCCTGGCTGGTAACTAAGCATTCATTCTGCCCCAGCACCAAGGGCTGGGAGAACAGGCATGAACAGTGCAGCTGTTTGCTATTTACATTTAGGTAGTATTGAGTACATTCACACTGTTGCACAAAGTATCTTTAATCTTGCAAAATTGAAACTCCATAAGCAACTGATAATGTCCTCAGTCCAAACACCACCATTGTGCTATGTTTTTGATCTTAACCATCCTGAGTGTCTCATGTAGGGAGATGGAATCATGGTCCATGTGTCCTTTTGCATCTCTTGCTGTCTCCACAGACAGGTCATCATTTGGGTATGTGTCAAGAACTTGTTGGGTCTTAGAGTGCTTCTCTTACCCTGAGACACTAGTGTTGACTGTCGTGCTGCACTGTCGTGCACTCCCGCCAGCACTCTCTTCACATCGTCACAGGTGGCTGCCTAACTTCTGCTCTTGGGGGTTTTTACTTTCTTCTGCTATACTTTTGCATTCATATTGAAGAGATACGATTGACAAATTCAACTGATGAAACTTTATTTTCCTCTTAAGAGTTCAGCAGTTTTACTTGCCTTTCTTACAATTTATCAGAAATTTTCTCTGACTTTATATGATCTTGAGAGGGATAAAAAGACAAAGATGACAATCTTGTTAAAATTTTATTATTTTTATATGTATGGGTGTTTTGCTTGCATGTCTATGCACCATGGGCACTGTGTCCCATTGCTATGCATGGTACCTGGGGAGGCCAGAAGAGGTTATCCGTTCCCTTGGAACTGGAGTTACAAATGATTGTGAGTCACTGGGTGACTGGGTGCTGAAAATCAAACCTTGATTCTCCAGAAGATCACCTACTGCTCTTAATCACTGAACCATCTCTGCAGCCCAAATTATTTTAACTCTTAAAATCTTAATTTAGTTATTTCATCTAAGATCCCGAATAGTGGCCTTTATCCTTTATTGTGATGAAACCTATTATATTTAGCGTATGTGAATATTGTTTGTTTTGCAACAGGCCCTTACTCTGTAGCCCAGGGTAGCACCAAACTCTTGCATTAGTTCCAAGCACTGGGATTACAGCAGGAGCCTGACAGGCACACTGCTGAGTTGAGTAATTCTATCCATTCATTTCCTCCTCAGCTCTGCTTAGGCTGCTTTCCACAAGTTTTGATACATTATATTTCTATTTTAATTCTACAAAATACTCTCATTTGATTTTAACGGTAATTTTCCTCTGTCCTCCAAGTACTGGATTACAAGTTTCAAACACCAACAGCTGGTTTTGAAGCTTTATCTTTAGGTGTAGACATTTAGAATCAGTATGGCCTAATTGACCTCTCTAATTAGTAAGTGACCCTCTATATCTCAATTTTTTGCTTTCTTTTGTTAATACTGATTGTATACCTTTTCTACTCTTTCTTTTTTTTGCTGAATGCTTTAGTAGTGGATAGTTAATTTTTTTAAATGTTTTTTTTTAAAGATTTGTTTACTTTTATTATGTATATAACATTCTGCCTCCATGTATTCATGCCCCCATGCCAGAAGAGGGTGCCAGATCTCATTACAAATGGTTGTGAGCCACCATGTGGTTGCTGGGAATTGAACTCAGGACCTCTGGAAGAGCAGCCTGTGCTCTTAACCACTGAGCCATCTCTCCAGCCTGATAGTTAATTTTTATTCATGGTTTTTAGTTATTATTCTAGCTTGCTGGTAAATATCTCTATTTGTGATATATACATACATATATGTGTGTGTGTGTGTGTGTGTGTGTGTATAATCTTTGTGGTCATTTTAGGAAAGAAATTGTATCCAATGCATTGCTTTTGTGCATTTTTGGATTTTTGTTTTATAATAGCACTGTTCTGGAAGTAATGTGAGGTTTTAATTTAGCATTTGTTTTTGTTCATTCCAAGCTTGCTACTTCTACATGTGTTCATAATTTATACGAAACCTAAGCTGTTTATTCTTCCTCATGCATCAAAGAGATGCTGTTTTTTCACTGGCTCAATTTGTTTTGCCATTTTTGCACAAGTAACATACTATTTTTTTTTTTTTTAAATTCAGGGATCTGAACAAGTTTTAACTGCTCAAGAACAAGCCTTAACTGCTCAGCAAGCTGCTATTATTAATCTTACTGGAGTAGGAGGTTTTCCACAGTCACAGGCAGCTGGTGGGTATCATCCTGACTTCCTTCTGATCTGTGTAAATTATTTCCCTTTTCTTCCTTGCAAGCAGTAATCAGAAAAAGGCTGAAGTATTTAATCTGTAAACTACAAGATTAACAAACAACTGACCAAGAATTTTTCCTTAAAAATTACTTTGACAGCTGATTATGAAAGCTTTGACTCACATATTTATATGTTCTCTTTACAGTGGTTAGCTGGCAAACTCTTTTTAAAAAATATTTATTTATTTATTGTACAATATTCTGTCTGCTTGTATGCCTGCAGGCCAGAAGAGGGCACCAGACCTCATTACAGATGGTTGTGGTTGCTGGGAATTGAACTCAGGACCTTTGGAAGAGCAGGCAATGCTCTTAACCACTGAGCCATCTCTTCCAGCCCCAGCTGGCAAACTTACATGTCCATCTGACTTCATAGAAAGCCATCAAAGCAGTTTTCAGTGGTTAATTCTGTTTTCTTAATTACCTGGGACCACATTGTCCTACATTGCATAATTTTTCTCAGTTTGTATTGTATGAGTTAAATCTTTTTTTTTGGGGGGGGGGGGTTGAGTTAAATCTTTATAATTAGCAAAACTTATGTAAGCTACTTGTTTATAAATATGAAACTAACTTGAATGCTCCCACTTGAAAGTAGGGAATGAATGAAAGTAGGAAATGGTAAACAAAAGGTAATACTGTATTGAATTCTGACTTCACATTTGAATAAGCCAAGAGATAGAATTTTAATAAAACTGATTAGCAAAGCTATAATGGAATTTGAGGATTCAGTAAATTGTCCCTGTGTGCTTGCTTTTGATTTCTGTAACTTCCAGTTTTCAAGTTTAGATGTACCTTAGTAGGAGTAATTCACACTTGTGTTTTGAAACTATTTCTTACAAAGAGCTGTAATTTAGAATTTGTGAATTTCCAAATGCAGATTTGTAACTAATGTACCTTTACCACACAAGTTATTTTTCTAAAATAGCCTTAGTAAATTTGTGATAAGAATTGTAGACAAACTGTACTCACTTAAGCCTGGTCAGCCTTTTCACCTCTCTTTGAGAATGTGGAATGATAGGGATGGCCCAATCAGCTGTCAGTCATCTCTGCAAGCTCACTGGATGTTGTATTTTAAAAGAACATACATCATATAAGGGTGGCTTTCAGACATAGGTCCAGCCAATATCACGTTCCATTGGGATGCAACGAGGATGCTATGGAGACAGAATGTAGTTGAGGTGCTAGAGTGTTTCAGCTTCAGAACACTGGGTACAATGCATAAACCTATAACCAAAGTGTTCTTCAGGTGGAGAAAAAGAGAATCAGGAATTCAGGGTTAGCTGGTTCTACATAGTGAGTTCTGAGGCCAGCCTGGGATGAGACTTAAAAGAGGGGGGGAGGGAATGCAGTACTTTTGTCTGTGTACTTCCTTCCCTCTATAGCCAGAATGTTCTGGAATCAGTGATACCCTTAATTAGCAGGAGACAAAATTTATTCTGAAATAGGTATGATTTGTTACTTAAGGTAATTTCTATTTTTTCTCATTGTCTATGCTGTGTTTTCTAATCCTGGTTGCCTTCAAACTTTTTAACGGGCCTGCTTTCCCCTTCTGTAGTGTTATCTCAGCTTGGCTCTGCCGAGAACAGACCTGAGCAAAGCCTTCCTCAGCAGAGACTCCAGCTCTCCTCTGCCTTGCAGCAACAGCAACAGCAGCAGCAGCAGCTTCAAGTAATCTAGCAGCTTCATTTGATTAATTAAAACCCTTAAGTTCCAAAATACTGCTTTGCAGTGGGGCTTTCCTGCTAAAGCAATTGGTCAGTAACTTAGTTTTATTTTTAGAAATCTGACATGCCAGTCAGCTTGTAGCACTAAGTGTAAACTATAACAATGCATACTTTAAATCCTTTTTAAGGTCTTGGTGGCACATTTCACACACCCCTTTAATGTGCATCGTATTTTGAAATAGTTTTAAGTGCCAATTATTAACTTTTATGATTCTATGCTGTGGGAGTGTTCCCATTGCTTTAGAAAAGTTGCAAATTATTTTAGGAAAGGGTGTCAGCACACTATGATCAACTACTATGAATTATCATTATACAACAAAATGGTAACTGCAGTTGCTGCATTACTGCAGTATGGACTGCCAAGGCTAAGTAACAGATAATTGTATCATTTTTAAGAATTGTATTTAAAGCTCTCAGCAGGTTCTTGCACTGTCCTAGTTTGGAGGAGTACCCTTTGTTCCCCCATGCTTCCACTCTGAGGCTTGTTTTCATCACTCCTGGGAAGCAACTGGCCACACCTGTGCATTTAGCATAATGTGATCTCTTTTCTCCCCCTCCGTTTTGCAGCAGTTGCGATTCTTGCAACAGCAGATGGCTATGGCAGCAGCAGCCGCACAGACAGCCCAGCTCCATCGTCACCGGCATGCAGGTGGCCAGTCCAAGAGTAAAGTGAAGCGAGGCATGCCAACCACTCCAAAATTCTGAGCAATTTTTTTTTTCCTTTTGTCTTTTCTTTGTTTTTTACAAACACAGACCATTGAATGAATTGTATTTTTGCTTCATTTTCCTCCTAAGATGTCAGTATTTTACATTAATAGATGGTGCATAGTTTATACAAAAGCACAACTCTGTGGTTCTTACATGGTTAAATGTTTTCTTGTATATACCATCTATAGAAATAATCTAAGAACTACTAGAAATATCTTCCAAAAGAATGTAGTTTGGTATTTATTTAGTATAAAAAGCCTGTGCACAGTGTAATAAATAAAATTTTTACATCTGTTTTGCAATTGTGGTGGCTTCATTTGTGTTTCATACTCTGAATGACTTCATCTAGTAGCTTGTTCACTTCTTTGTGTCTCGTAACTGCTCGACTCATGCAGTCCTGAAGTTTAGCTCCAGTAAGTCCACTCCCACCTGAAAAATTAGGCCAGTTTTCAGTGTTTCCATTATTTTGTGAAAGTTGAAGATCATGTCAAGTGTTTGTTTTGAAATCAAACAACATCTAAATCAAGTGGTATGGTCTCAAGACCTGCAGGTTAGTTTTAGAAAGGCTCTAGAAGACAGATATGTCCTAAGTTTAGGATGACACACAACACTAAAACAGCAAAGACCATCATAAACTTCCGTCAGCTAAGCAGCCAAACATCCCACACCCCACTTGACACCCCAGCTATTTCCCACTGCAGTAGAAAGGACATACCTGGCTTGTGAAGACAACACAGTTTGCCTTCCTCATCCATTACTATTGTTAAGGTTCCTGTTGACAGGTGTTCTTCCTCTCCAGTAGGATCAACTATCAGCAAAGTGCTACATTAACAACAACAAAAAGGTATTAAAACAATGTGCATGGAGGGGGTAGGGTATCATTTCTAGGATTGATTTTAGCCTATGGAAGAGCTAATCCAGGACTGAAGGAAGCCAGAGTGGCAGCACCCTGCAGCCCAGTACGTAGGAACTCCTTGCTCTTCAGCTTTGGGAATTTCTTAGATTCTGCAGCAAATACTGGAGACGGTTTCAGAAGTTTATAGAGTAGGAGCTTGGAGCATAGCTCAGCAATGGAGCACTTGCCTGGTATGAACCAGCCCTATACAATACCTGTCACCATAAAGGAAAAAGGGCATAAAGAAACAGGGGCAATTGGTGACCATAGAATTATCCTGTACATCAGGATGCCAAGCAGATGGAAGCTCTGACTAAAGGAACTGCAGGGCCGGGCTCAGATATCCACAGCAAATTAGGGTTGGTGATCAACTGGAGGACATTTCTTGTAAAGACAGCTAAATAACAAGATTAAGGCTATTAGCTTAGAACCCAGAATGGTACATTTGGTTAACTTACTCATCAAACACAGCAAAGGAAGTTGCAACTGGGGTTGTTCTAACATTCAAATAACTTTTCTTCTTTAAATTAACTTCTGCTAAAGCAGTTTCTTCATTTATAGTTACTTCAGGCAACTGTACTAGAAAAAGGCAAGTAAACATAAAATGAATGTGGTACATAGCTTCATTTCAATCCTTTCTTAACTCTTCCCCCATTTAGCTTATCCAGAACAACTACTGATTTGACGGGATCTCACTATGTAGTGCAGCCCATTTAGCTTGGAATTCACTCGAATTAAGAGTTATGTGCTACTCACCTGTTACCAGGATAATTTTATTTTAAGTCTCATAACAATTGAGGTAACTATGGTGGATGAAAACTGCTTTTCAGAACACCTTATGTTCCAGCCAAGCCTTTTTTTTGTTTTTATTTCCCCCCCAAAAAGGTTTCTCTATGTAGTCCTATCTTTCCTAGAACTCGCTCTGTGGCCCAGGCTGGCTCAGATCCCCCTGCCAAATGCTAAGATTAAAGGCATGCACCACTGCCCAGCTCAAAGTATCTATAATACTCATTTAGTCATCTACCCTCCTAAAGTAGTAAGTGCTGCTCTTCGGTATCGTTTTATTACAAAGGAAGCAAGCAGGCTGGACTGATGTTTAACTAGGACTATACTAGTACTATTAACTATATCTTCCACTCTAAGTTGGATGTTTTAGATAGAGGATCGTTCTGCAGTCTGAACTGGCTTCAAATTGCCGTCTTCCTCACCTGTGTGCTGAGGTTACAGACACAGACAACTATGCCTGGCTTTTATTGTCGATTGCTGGTCACGTAGAATGACCTGGAATATGCACAAGTGATATTCTAAGACATTACCAAACTACCCAGACCCTTACTAGGAAACATCACTATCAGGTGATATTTATGTCTGCCTGTATGAGCTACCTGTATTACAGTGAGAATCCCTTATCCAAGTCAGCAGATTCTAGGAAGGACGGCTGCCCTATTAACTACAGGTGGAAACAGTCAAAGCAGTTCTAAAACACTACAGAATATAAAACTAGGATGTTCACTTTCAGAAAACCCTGTAAATTTATCTAACTTAGGAGCACAAGCTGGGCAAGGTAGTTCATACTTAAAATATTCTCAGCCTCTGAGATGCTGAGATAGAAGGATAAGTTCAAGGCCAGCCTGGGTTATGGGATACTGTCTCACAGCACAAACATGTGAATGACGATTACATCTCAAGAAAACCTTGCCAAAGGTTTTGACCAGCTGGATTCTGACCGGATTAGCAGGAAAATGCTTCATTTAGGCTGCTTACCATTCTTTAGAGCTGCTAACAAAGCAAACGTGCAGGCATCCAAAATATTTCCATCGTAGTCTAGGCAAATAAGGTCACAGTATAGGACCCAAGCAAGCTAAAACAGTTCACACAAAGTAAATTAGACCTGATAATTGAATAGTGCTGTTGCCTTAGGCTTAAGAATTACAGAACCGTTGATTAGATAAGCAAGTAAGATTTGAAAGCCTAAATTTTTTCCCCTATCATTTATAAAGTACGAAGTCAAAGTGGTCAGGATGGGTAAGCTAGGCTTTTGACAAGCAAACCAACAAGTGATAAACTTGTCCTTTCCCTAAGTAGAGCTATAGGTGCAAAGAGGAAGGTTTATTCTTGCTGCTACTTAGTAAGTGAAAGGCCCAGCTGTAATCTGTGCTCTCGATGTACAATGTAGGTTTTACGTGCTAGTTAGCACTATAAATTAGTAAAGGAAGGCACTATAGGAAGATTCCACATGGGTTCACTATAAATATCAAGCAAAACCTGATCTAAGGGATAATAAAAGCCTTTTTTTTTTTTTTTAAAGAGGAAAAGTGTGTGTGAGTTAACCTTAGCTTGAAAGTTAGCTCCCAGACAGGTTATTTATTACTTGTTACTTGGACACAATGGCAAAAACCTGTAATCCCAGCATTAGGGAGATTAGGGGAAAGGACCAGGAGGTAAAAATCAGCCAAGGTACACAGTGTGACCCTAGCTCATCAAACTTAATACCCAGTTGGAAAGGATTTATGTTTATTTAGACAATTATGGAATAATGATCTTTTACAAAATCCCTTCTAAACTCTAGAATCTCAGGATTTAAAGTTGTTGATTCATCCCTACTACCATATTAAAGCACATGCACACAGTCACTTCAGAGTTCATAAGAGTTCAGTCTGTTCTTACCTTGCCTGGAGAGATGCATAAGTCCTCTTTCTTAATTATCTGTGAGCTTGATTTAATGATAAAGAACACAATAAATATGAAGGCAAAACATTTAATAATGCACGGTGGTAAGCCGGGCGGTGGTGGCGCACGCCTTTAATCCCAGCACTCAGGAGGCAGAGGCAGGCGGATCTTTGTGAGTTCGAGACCAGCCTGGTCTATAAGAGCTAGTTCCAGGACAGGCTCCAAAACCACAGAGAAACCGTCTCGAAAAACCAAAAAAAAAAAAATAATAATAATAATAATAATAATGCACGGTGGTAAAAATTCCTCATAAAAGTCTTACTTTTCAATGACATCCGCAATGAACTGGCTGGCTACTTGGGCCTCTTCTCCAGGAGGTCCAGTCCGAAACCTCGACGAACACAGCGGTGGTAGGTCCACATTAGGAACTGAAAGAAACACTGCAGCTAGGAACTAAACTTCCCCGACAGCTGAGGTTCTGCTGTGGTCCATAGGAATCATGCAGTGAGATTTCAGCTGATAGAGCAGAAGGCTGACCCACCAGAACGAGTGCAATGAAGATCAACTCAGTTGGCAAGGCGCTGGGCATGCAGCCAGAAAAGGAGTCTTTCATATAGATCACAGTGGGACTTTCAGAGAGAAAGGGAGGTCCAAGCTCAGAGATTTGCCTTTGCTTTGCCTGGGTATATAAACTGGGAACTTTCCAGAATAGAGAGCAGGAGAAGAGTAATGAAACTGGTACAGACAAGTACAGAGTAGAGTTCATTTCACCCTCAGATCTAAGTCCTGCGCTTGCTGTAAATCTGAGTTCTGAAGGGACACTGAGGCTGGCACTCAGAGGTCCCCGATAAGGTTCCTAGCACAGGGACTGCCCATAGCACAGGCAATGGGTACTAGACTCTTTGGGTGGAAAGCACAGCAGTGTTAAAATGACTTTTTCTCAGATTGCCAAGCTCCGAGAAAAGGAAATTTATACTTGTCTAAAGTTTTCCCACACTGCTTCAAAAGCTTATTATGCTTCAATCATAATTCTTTACAATTTTTCTGTTTTCTTCCCCCAAATACCTGTGTGTAGCAAAACCGTTCTCTGCTTACAACTAACTATTAAAGTTTTTAATGTTGGTTCCTACCTTAAAGAAAAGATAATCCAAGACAAAAATATTGCCGAGTCTAAGCTGAGTGCAGATAGATTTCAGTCCGCACTGATGGCCTTTACCGACAACTCATCCTTGGATAAGGAATGTATACAACTCAGTGTAAACTGAGACAACCCACATGAGTTGGCGAAGTTCTGAGGTGTACCTTACCTCTGTTATCGAACAAGCAGAAAGCTTTGGGATGAGGGGACATTATTTCTGACCACTACCTCAATTATCAGAACTCCACTACAAGAGTTCACGTTAAGCTTACTCGTGTGTTTGTTAAAATTACAAGCGCATTTAACTCACCAACATATCCTCTATCAGGCGCATCTAGTGGTGGTGCTGCAAACTCCTACAAAAGCAAAGAAATGTATTCTAATGAAAGGAGCCATTCAAAACCATGAAGACAGTCTAGGAGTTAGTTACAGACGCTGTACTGAAGACCTCCCAGGCCAATACCCCACGATCAGTATCTAGAGTGCTTGGGGGAATCAAGGACACTGGCACTGCCCTTCCCAATGGCTCACAGGAAGTCAAAGAAGGGCAGCGTGAACAGACTGCTGCTCATCCTCATGATGAGGATCCATGGGCTCTGCCCCATCTGTGCACTTGTTCAGGAGCCGAGAATCTGAATTTAATCCCAAATGATACAACATGGCTAGACTTACTAACTAGCTGGAGTCACAAGTATGACAACTAATAGTAAGTAGCCCAGCTCAGCTGTAGACACATACTTCCTAGGCTCAGAGGCTTGGGGCAAGTTATTTGACCTTAGACATTTCTCTGCTTTTATGAGGACAGGTGAACAGTACCTGCCTACTCACAGGGGCTATTTCCAAGGCCCAAATGAGACAGCACCATTAAGTTCCAAGTAGAAAGCTGGCAAGGAGTACATGTTCTGATAGCTATCGCTTCAGAGTGACCACAGACCTCTAAAAGAGGAAAGTCGCTGAGTGTGATGTCAGAAAGGACAGGCTTTGTCATCAGACTCTGTTATGAGCCTGACAAACCAAGGGGCTACTGAACTTCATGGGCTGAGCAGGAGGTGGAGACCAGTAAACCAGCAAAGCTCCTAAGGTGCTCCCAAGAGCAGGCGGCCAGCAGACAGCTACTGCTCATTTAAGAGTAACAAAGACTATGGACAGCTAAAAGCTAACACAGTAACAAGCTAATTTCAAAACAATCTTACCAACATTTTAAAGTACGAGGTGCTGAGATTCAGTTATTTGCCTTGGAAAGGGGTACACCCAGGTCGGGGTAGATCTACATTCCGAGCCCTAATTAACTACGACCTTGTGAGTCTGAAGCTAATTTGGAATTGGGCCGTCACCAGACACCAGCCAACCTACTGCTTTCACTCCGCAGATGACTGTGGTGTTCCCCAGCTTCACGAGGGCAGAGCCGTCGGCAGTGCTGATGGAGCCTGCAAAGGGAACACGGCACGTATAAACAACCTTCTAAAAAAGTAAAGGAGAATGAATAAATGCATTTTATTTGACTACAAAGTCATTCAGATGCTTTAGTCTGTATGGTTATCTGGCTCGACCTCTAAAGTTGCCTCTGGAACTTCTGACAGGTTCAGATCAGTGATTTGAAAATGGTATCATTACTTAATCTCTTTTCCTCTGACCCCCAATTTGAGCTAATCAGGCTTAGATCAACGACAAAGCTAATATAAAATAAGCTTTTAACATCACCAAATACCTCACGCATAGATAGTATAATTGGCTGGGGGAAAGGTGGCACACAGCATAAGAGGGCCGGGTGTCATAGCAACTGAAATGAAGTATATCTTCACCTATGTTGACAGTTGTGGTTCTGAATTCCCCAAGTTCTCTTCCATCAGGACGGCAGTTTTCTTTCTAAATGTGTATAAGAAAATAGATTACATATTTTTCCACTTATGCAGAGGAGAACACATTAAGCCCCAATAATTTAAAGGAACTGAAAAACTATGCCTTGAAGTATACTTATCAAAGGGTCTGACATACGAAATCGCCTCTACTCACCAGAAATCTCCTGTAATACTCCAGGGGTTCCACAGTTCTGAAATATGGTAAAAATGTGTTAAAGTCCGTCAGTATGCATCCCAGAGTCTAAAGCCAGCACTTAAGGGTGTGACGCTGGGGCATCAATCTCCACACGCTCAGGTGTTAACCATAGTAATAAAAAGGCCTAACAGTAGCAACCCGTCTTCATCGGTCCCCTTTACTGTGCCCCGGTCAAGGGGACCGGAGTCCAAGGCCCTGGACACACTTTGAAGAGGATTCACTTGGGTGTCGGCAACGAAACTCTAGTTCTGAAGCTGGGGACTCGGCAACAGATGCCGTGCGGTAATCTGCATTAGCGACCACCAAGGACTGTGTTTTTGCAGTTACGGGAGGTTCCTGTGGCCTCGTCAACTACACGCAGACAGAAGTCACAGCAGCTGTGAGTGCACGCCCTCGCAGACACACGAGCTAGAGGTTTACACGCGTGGGCAGCCTGGGGCTCCATCAGAGCCCCAAAGGTCTCAGGTCCCTCCAAAGGCGGCACTCCGGTTTTCCCGTGGAGAGCGGCCTGGGGCTCGGATAAGAGGTCGGGGCATCCTGGCTGCGCTGTTGCTCAGCGCCTCCCGTGGGCAGAGCTCTCCCGCAGCCCCACGAGCACTCGGGTCCCCACCACGCGCCACACCCGCGCCTCCTGTGCGCACCGCCACTCACTTGAACCCGGCCGCCATCTTCCCGCCCGCACCGCGCCTGCGCAACCCGCCGCGCCTGCGCCCTTCCTTCTGCAGGCGTCTCCGGCGCAGGCGACTGGGAGGAGTCCTGGTGGAGAAGCTGCTCCTTCCATGGAGGCTGCTGTGCTCCCGGGCACGGGGCGTGAACTGCAGCTCCGGGGAGCCCGGGCGTCCCACGAGCGCCTGTTTAGGACCAGGCCTGATGGGGAGGCCGGGTCGGTACGGTCACAACCGCCGTTGACGCCAGCCCCGGAGTCCCACGTCCCGGCCCCCACGGGCCTGTGCGCCACACACACACACACACACGCGCGCGCGCGCGCGGAATTAACAGGGGAGACTCTTAAACAGTCCGGAGCGTTAGGCACCCTTAGATGACTGCACTGCAGGGCACGGGTGTGAGGCTGGCTGCGCTGTCAGTTCGCATAAGACCGGTGCTTTGCACTCCGGGACCAGCCTGTAATCCTCGGTGAAGCTGTGCGAAGGCGCTGTGGGTGTCGTCGGGTGCGGCCCCCTAGGGTGGCCCTTCCGGTAAAGGCCTTGGGCCACCAAGGTCTCTCTCAGGAGAGGCGTGGCTCTTGGGCAAGTGACCTGCAGAATACCTTAGCTGTTGCTGCAGCTCACAGGGGCCAGCTAAATGCTGGCTATCACGGTGCAAAAGATAATGTTTTTGCAGAGCAAATATAAAAAGAGATCAATGTAACCCGGTTTCCACGACTGCCTGTAGGTTCCTTTCACTGCATTTATAACTCCTACAGAAATGCCAATCATGTCACCAACATGAAGAAGAGAAATTCTTCCCCAATGCCAGAGGCCAGAAGGAAAGTTTACTCAGCACCTGGGACTCACCTACCAAACAGCTGTCTGTTCTCATGCCTTCCTACAAGGAAGAGAAATTGTGATATGCAAGATATTCATAAGTATGGCTATAGGATCGGGTCATTTCCGGTTCCCTATCCTCAGCTGCCCCAGGAACTAACTGGGGACATCGCCTTGGGCACCTGGGAGCCCCTCTAGGTCCAAGTCTCTTGCCAACCCTAAGATGGCTCCCTTAATTAAGATATGTGCTTCCCTGCTCCCCTATCCAACCTTCCTTTATCCCAATCATCCCGTTTCCCCAAGTTCCCCCCATCCTCCCCTTTTCACTTTCTCTCCCCATCTCCCCTTACCCCCCCTCCCACTCCACCCCCAAGATCCCAATTTTTTGCCCGGCAATCTTGTCTACTTCCCATAACCAGGAGGATAGCTATATGTTTTTCTTTGGGTTCACCTTCTTATTTAGCTTCTTTAGGATATCATATTATAGACTCACTGACCTTTATTTGTGGCTAGAACCCAATTATGAGTGAGTACATCCTCATAGAACCTTCATCTGGCGATGGATGGAGATAGAGACAGAGACCCACACTGGAACACCGGACTGAGCTCCCAATGTTTCAATGAGGAGCAGAAGGAAGGAAAACATGAGCAAAGAAGTCAGGACCACAAGGGGTTCACCCACCCACTGAGACAGTGGAGCTGATCTATTGGGAGCTCACCAAGGCCAGCTGGACTGTGACTGAAAAAGCATGGGATAAAACCGGACTCTCTGAATATGGCGGACAATGAGGGCTGCTGAGAAGCCAAGTGAAAGACCCTCGACGAGGACCTCTTTTCGGGAGGAGACCTCCCCAACGCCAAGGAACAGGCCGAGACCGCACGGATGCAAATCGCAAGAGGTTTATTGAGTAGACACAGGTACCTGTGGGCAGCAAGATCTCTCGGAAGATTTGCACGCCTGCCAACTGGAGGGCGGGCTTTTTATAGGGAAGAGCAAAAAGCAAGTTTACAAAAGCAAAAGCGTGGTTATCGGAATGCGGCGGGGGGCATGAATGGTTTCCTCTCTCAGCATGGATGCCTGGCAACAATCATCCTGTTCCTATCTTATAGCTAACCTGTTTTGTTGACATCCTATCTTATTGACATCTTGCCTTGCAGTCTTCCTATCTCTACCTCCTGCTCTCTCAGGCACATGGGATGTTCTTACGGGAGCAGGCTGGCTGCTGATCCGGAGAATTTTTTTCAAAGCAAACAGGACGTTCCCCAGGGAGCATGCTAGCTGCGGGTTTTGAGGAGGGGGTCTGTAGGGTCTTTCACCAAGGACAATGGCACTGGCTGGGTCTTGATCCTACTTCATGTTCTGGCTTTGTGGGAGCCTAGCCAGTTTGGATGTTCACCTTCCTAGACCAGGATGGAGGTGGGAGGACTTTGGACTTTCCACAGGGCAGGGAACCCTGACTGCTCTTCAGACTGGAGAGGGAGGGGGAGAGGAGTAGGGGGAGGGGGAGGGGGAGAGGAGTGGGAGGAGGGGGAGAGAAATGAGAGGCTGGGAGGAGGCGGAAATTTTTTTTCTTCAATAAAAATAATAATAATAATAAAAAGAGAAATTGTAATTCCTACTTGACTTCTTTCCCTGATGGGTCCTTTGGGGAGAAAAGAAATCCTGCAGTGTTTGCCCTCAGAGAGGAGGGCATGGTTGGCAGCTGTGACTGGGAAGAGGGGAAGTGAGGTAGCAGGACTGAAGCCCTCTAGAGAAGTCCTACCCAGTCAATGCTTGCATTTTAACAGATGCCCAGACGATGAATGATGCAAATTAAGTTTGGAAAGCAATGGTTTCCAGATTCACCAGCACAGAAAATCTCCCCTTTATTACCTTAGCCAGCCTGGAGTCCAGCGACGGAACTGCCAGGAATGTGAAAGAAGCTATGGAGTCCTCTAACCAGGACTTAATTCTGCCCTACAATGGTGGTGGGTTGCATTGGCCAGCTGGGAGGCCAGGGCCACTCCTCCTTGAATGACTTGGGTAGAATAGATTCGCTCGGGAAATTTGGCATCAGCATCACGTGGTACTCTGGTAGTCTTGCATGACATAAGGGTGGGACTGTGTCACCCACAGCTTTCAGAAATGGGGCCTGGGGGCTCTGTGACTGTCCTCCCTCTGATTGGTTTGGCCAGATGTCAGCATTGAATTGCTTTTTGTTCTCCTGCAGCCGTCAGATTTACCCGTCCTTATCGATAGCTTCTCCATTTCACCTGTTTCTTTCTCCTCTTTTTAACTTTTCATGATGTCTGGAAGACTTTTCTGAACTCCCTGCCTGATCTGTTTCTAGCTCATTCTGCACAACTGTTTTTCGTGGACCAGCAGTTGAGATCAATGTTCTCTTCGCCAGTCTCTCTGTGGTCCTTCATGTTCCTTTCCACCTCCTCTGCCCTTCAGCCGTTTTCAACTCCCTCTTGTTGTGATCCAGCTGTCCTTACTCCCCCTGACTGACAGCGGAACTTCCTTGTGGTCTAATTGACAAGGATGTTTGTGTTCTTTCTGGCCGGTGTTTTTCCACAGAAGCTGTAGAGGTAGAAAAGGTTTTAGCCTAGGCAAAATAAAGGTTGCTGTTCTTCCATCTGAAAAGAAGCCTCCATGTCTCAATGTTGGCATCCCCTGCCAGTCTTGGCATCCAGGCTGAGCTGGCTGCAGCAAGTGGAGGTCCCACCCAGATCTGGAAAGTGGGGATTCGTGAATGGCGGGGCTCCATTGGCCGGCTAAATCGAGGAGCATATTGGGGATGGTAATATGTCCTCATCTGCTGCACCAATAGTACTGCTACCCAGCTACAGGAGCCTGCACCTAAAACAGAAAGCCCATGGAAGGACAACTGGTCAGCCTGAGCTCTAAGCACATGACCCTGGTCTTTCGTTCCCCAGCACACAGCAGCTAGACACAATGTCTAGCACCTCTCTCAGGCATTCACCTGGTCCCTGTCAAAGCAGTGGCTTTTGCCTCCCTTTCTCCAGGATGTTCTGCCTCCATGTAGCCTCTCCCAGAACTAGTGTGACATGTTTGGGGATCCTGCTAGGCCATATATAGGCATGCTGAGTGAACACTATAACCGGAATTTACGCAATGAAGAACAATTTGTTAAAAGCAATATTTAACACAACACTGAAAACAGCCCGAAGAATAAAAAGGCTGTTACTCAGGGGAGAAGAAGTTGGCTGTGGGTCTGGGAATGCTGCTGGGTAGAAAAAGGGTGGAGATTCAGTGGGGAACAATAGAGCTGGTGCTGTCTGCAGAACAGATAGATGAGGGATACCTAGAGAATCAAGTGGGCCAGGACAATCCCTGGATCTCCCGGATGGAGCTGAACTGTGTCTGCTGACATGGTAAGAGGTCGAGCATCTGGAGCATCCACGACTACTGACAGGACACAGGACCTTATGTTGGATTTTCTAATCTCTGGCTGCTCTGCTTCTTACTGATCCTGGATTGAGTGTTGCTGTCTTCATTGCTGGTTGACAGACTTGGAACTCTTAAATTTGGATGTGCAGCTCTGCCTTATCTCTCCAGATCTAAGGATGGAGACAGATGTGCTGCTGATGCAAGCATCTCTAGAAGGGGAAGTGGCAGTGGAGGCACAGGAGACAACTGCCCAGGATGGGACCTCTTTCTCAGTCTTTCCAAACATAGGAGAGACCACGTCTGTCTGGATTCCCAGATCCTATCCTCCAAAAGATCACGTGCCCAGGCTAGGGGCCAGTGACTGTTCCTGCAAAGAGGAGCCTCTAAAGGATCCCCAATCATTCCTGAGACCTGAGACCAGGTCCTGAGATCTCCTCACAGTGTCAAGCATCTACCTGGCACGTTCTCAATCACTATCCTCTGAATCATTTGCCACTTCTCCCTGCAATTTGGTATGGAGCCTGTGGACACGGACAAGGACATCAGAGTAGGACATATTCAATATTAAGTAGGTCTTCCTAAAAGTCCTCAGGGAACTCAAATCCATATGTCTGGAACTGGACATACAGGACACTTAGTGACCTAGACTTTCCTTTGCCACCCCTCCCAAGACTCCGTGCATGTGAGACTGCAAAGGAGAGGCTATCCAGCCCTTGGCCATACGGGTACAATGAGCAGGGCTGAGAGGTCCAGCAGGGAGCTAATGGAGCACAGCTGAGCGAGCCTTCATGCCATGGACTGAGATGAGGGTACAGTCTCAGAGGGCCACCGGAGGCCACAGGCTTTCTCCACATCCCCACTTGCAAGGATGGTGCCCATGCGATTCTTTTCACCCTCCAGTCAATGCTTAGACGTCAGTATGGTGGTAAAAATGTGGAGCGTGAGCCCCTAGTATCGGCCGTCACTCACCCTTGGTACCCAAGTCTGCCCAGCCTGCAAAGCCCAAGCCTTTCTTTCTCATGTTGTAAAGCTCACTTCTTATCTTCCTCATCCTCCTCACAATTAGGGCAGAGCCTGCATACCTGGAGGATTCAGGAAGGATGTCACCTGTGGAGCCCCAGTTCCCTACCTAAAAGACATCTGGGGGCCTTCTGACTCCTGGAACAGAATCAAAGTCCAGAGCTTAGAACTTTTCTCTGCTCTCAGGTTATTAGTTCACTTGCATTTAGTAGGTGCTTCAAATATCTATGTGCAGTATGTGTACCCAGACCCTGGGCAGACGGCCCACTGTGGGCAGTCTGTGGGAACTTTACTGAGGACTTGTCTTTCTGGACTCATTCAAAAAAATTTGTAAAGGAGTAGAAAATTATTTTTAAAAAAAGATTGGCATACGAAACATACAAGTAAAACCCAACAAGGATTATTCTCTTGAAAAACTACATCTGTAGCCGTGGAGTAGCACACGTCACTGGGGTTTCCGTCTGTTGGCCAGAGCTCAAGGACCCTTTGTGTGGATGAACCAGGAGATGTGACTCTCAGGTTTTATCAGAAGGGCATCTGCCACTCTTCACAAACACAGCTTTTGCTGGGGTGTTACAGAAAAGATAACATGTCTCACTGGAGGGATGAGAGAGGTGTGGGAGGAAGGGAAACAGCGCATGCCTGAGGTGCTGCCTGGAACAGCTGGGGCTTTCTTAGAGACCACAAACTCTTAAGCTGAGGAAGAGGTTGAAGGAAGTTGTTGAACTTTATTTTACTGAGAAGTTATTAATTTTTGAGAGCAGTTCAGATGACAGAGTTAGAAGGGAGATGGCGGGGTGGGGTGAGTAGCCATTATATATGCATCTATGAGAGGAGAAAAATTAATAAGAGTTAGATGTAAAAGAACCAGTACTGGGGCTGGAAAGACAGCTGAGAGGTTAAGAGCACTGGCTGTTCTCCCAGAGACATGGGTTCAATTTCCAGCACCCACTTGGTAGCTTACAACTGACTATAACTCCAGTTACAGGGGATCTAAGATGATACCTTCACAGCAATGCACATAAAATACAGTAAAATGAATCATTTTTTTAAAAAGACACACGGCAGATCCAATTTTTATGGACCCAACTTGATTTCAGAATGAATTATACTACATACATATTTTTAACTATAAAACATTACTTGGAAACCTCCTACAGTACTGCATGGAGAAACAACTACATTATCTTAAAGACATTTCCCAGTGTAACTGCAATGTATGTAAAACCTCTCGATGGTGCAGGTTAGCAAAGGATAGCATTTGATGTCAAGACAATTATCATTTGTATCCTGGAAGAATGCTTATACCCGCTTCTTAGGGTTGATGTGAAAATGAATGACCCTATGAGTGAAAGGACTAGGGTCTCGGGTACCCTCTGATCTTGGATTGAGGGTTGCTGTCTTCATTGCTGGTTGACAGACTTGGAACTCTAAATTTGGATGTGCAGCTCTGCCTTATCTCTCCAGATCTAAGGATGGAGACAGATGTGCTGCTGATGCAAGCATCTCTAGAAGGGGAAGTGGCAGTGGAGGCACAGGAGACGACAGGCCCAGGATGGGACCGCTTTCTCAGTCTTTCCAAACATAGGAGAGACCATGTCTGTCTGGATTCCCAGATCTTATCCTCCAAAAGATCACGTGCCCAGGCTAGGGGCCAGTGACTGTTCCTAAAAGAGGAGCCTCTAAAGGATCCCCCAATCATTCCTGAGACCTGAGACCAGGTCCTGAGACCTCCTCACAATGTCAAGCATCTACCTGGCACGTTCTCAATCACTATCCTCTGAATCATTTACCACTTCTCCCTGCAATTTGGTATGGAGCTCCTGGACACAGAAAAGGACATTAGAATAGGACATATTCAATATTAAGTAGGTCTTCCTAAAAGTCCTCAAGGAATTCTATAATCCGTATGTCTGGAACGGGACAGACGGGACACGTAGTGATCTAGACTTTCCTTTGCCACCCATCCCAAGACTCCATGCATGTGAGACTGCAAAGGGGAGGCTATCCAGCCCTTGGCCATAAGAGCACAATGAGCAGGGCTGAGAGGTCCATGGGAGCAGGGAGCTCCATACGCCCCAATTCTAATTCTGTCTATGTTTGATCTGTTCTCCACTCTCATTCTGATGGATAAAGAAAGGGATGTAATGGGGTTCACAATTGGGAAATTTGTACAAAGATGATACTCATTAGTAGGAGCCTAAGAACTGTGTTGGGCAGACAAAGGTTCAAATACAGTTTGCTCATGTGGCAGAGTAAATTAAGTACATGTCAAGTTGCACTATAATCTCTCAGACTATTGTCTCTAATGGTGGCAATATAAACCCCTCCTTTCCTGGATAAACTGCAAATGTCTGTTCATGTTGTTTTCTACCAAAAAAAAGAGGAATTCATTGCTTAACCATTATCCCCATCAGTTGCTTCTTCCAATTATGTTGTATCGGACCATTGTTTCCATTATTAAAGCAATGTTTTTAATCTTCTGTACAAATGAATGGCCCTGAAATTCCTGCCCTTCCCATACGTGCCCTCTTTGAAGCCACTGCTACACCACAGTCAATACAAATCATGTCCCTTTTCAAGCATTATGTGTTCGGATAAGGTGGCTTTAATTTAAATCATTGAAGCTGCGTGTGGTGGATCCAGAGGCAGGGTGAGTAGGTAGGGTGCTGACCCCAGTCCCATTGAGACTAAGCAGTCCATGCTATGGGAAATAAGCATATATGTGAGCTGAGGTTGGAATGGGAAGCAGTGGATGATAAAGCAAAGTGTTCACTAACCAGTGGGCTGTGTGCAACACTGCGCATTTCATGCCAGACTCAGACGCTGTGGAGGTGAAACGGAAGTGGTGGCAAACTGCAGCAGGAGGCTCTCAATTATCTAGGAGTTGACAGGACAGAGAGGGACAGCCGCCCTTAGTGTGCTACATGCCAGGAAGTCTACTCTCCGAGGAAGAGGCAGCAGAAAAGCACAGCGAGTAACTTTATGTGCTTACGAGCAACAAGTTGACAAGGAAGTAGCTAAGAGAATGTAATAGGTGGGCCACTGGAGGCCCATGGACTCGGTCTGAAGCTGGAACTTGCCATTAGGAGGAATGCAGGTGGGTGCTGGATGGGCAAGAGAGGACCTCTCCACTATAGACAGGCTTTAAGAAGAAACTGATATCAAAATCAGATAATGATGAAATAGTGCCCGAAAGAAGGAGCTCAGGGTTCTCCTAGTTTGAATAGCTATTACAAGTCCAGCCAAGGAGTCAGGGAGGCAAGGAGCAGATCTTCACCTGTCCTCCCACTCCTACAAACCCAATCCCCTAGTCTCAGCCCCAACTCTGCAACAGAACACCTGCTGCCGCCCCTTGCCCCATCTGTAGTGGCTCCCTTCCTAACCGGAGGCTCCCATGGTCACCTTATCCCAGCCCCCACCTTCAGCAGCCACTGCCTGGAAGCCCAGGAGCCACTTAGGCCAGGGAAGCAGGCAGGCAAACAGCAGATCTTCACCCCTGCTTCTGCCCCTGCAAACACAACCCCCGTCTCCTCCCAGCTCTGAACAGATCACCTCCCAGGGAAACGGGAAGGCTAATTGCAGTCCTCACCTCTCCCTCCACGTCTAATGCCCTAGGCTCACGCCCAGCTCTGCAGCAGAGCTCACCTGCAGCAGCCTTCCCCTCTGCATCTCTGGAGGATCCCACAGATCTTCGCCTCTTATCTCCCTTCCCCCAGTGGTTGCTTTGTGACCTGACCGCTCTGCCCCAACTGCAGCAGGCATCCTTGTGAACACACAGGCCACTCCAGATCCTCACCTCTCTCTCCACTCCTCCGACTCTGATCACCCCGTCCCATTCCCAGCTCTGCAGCAGACCTTTTGCTGTGGCCTCTCCTCACTCTCTGCCCCCCATTGTCAGGAGCCTAACTAAGCAGATCCTGGTGGAACACCCTGCTTTCCTTCCTTTTGTGAAGCCCCAGCCCATTCCCATTCCTAAATCTCAGATCCCAATACCCAGAAACACATTTTACCTGGGGACCCCCCACCTGAATGCCTTTCAGGTACCCAAAAGATTTCCTGATAGGAAACATATAGCTACCACACTGCTCTAAGATCTAGAGAGAAAACAGAAACCAAGGAACAAAACACCCACCATACAAAGACAAGATCAGATATCAGCACCTCAAATTCCAATCTTCCCAAGCCCAGAGGCCTAGACACCAGCACAAAATCCACAGTTGATAACGGCCAAGGCCTCTACATGACCCCAGGGACATTACCACAACAGATCGTGAATATTCCAACATGATCAGCACACAAATATTAGACCTTAGTGTCTGTGCTACTGGTGTTCTATTCAGGAAGTTGTCTCCTGTGCCAATGCATTCAAGTTAGTTCCTACTTTCTCTTCTGTCAGCGTCAGTGTATTGAGAATTTTGTAGAGTTCTTTGGATTGGACTTGAGTTTTGTGCAGGGCAATAAATAGGAATCTATTGGTATTCTTTCACATGACGACAACCAGTTATGCCAGCATTATTTGTGGGGAAGATGCTGAATTGCTTTGCCCAGTCTTAAAACAAGGGGAGGTGCTTAGTCCTACCTCAACTTGATATGCCATGTTTTGCTGTTACCCAGAAAGGCCGGCCCCTTTCTGTACAGAAGCAAAGGAGGAATGGATTGGGGTGGGGCAGAGAGTTTGGTGGGTAGAAGGAAGGGAAGAAGAGGTAGGGGGAAATGTGGTCGATATGTAAAATAAATTAGTAAATTAATTTTAAAAGTAATACTAAAAAAGATCTTAAAACATCTCTTGTGTATATGATAGAGGTACTTAAAGAGGAGCCAAATAAATCCCTTAAAAAATATAAATAAGATGTTAACTTCATCCAAGAAAACACTGAGAAAAAAATGACAACCCAACAAAGTCAAAAGAGAGGAAGCACACATACGTCATTCATATATGTAGATGTGTGTGTACACATGCATGCACCCACGCACATCACCATAACCACCATCACCACCACAGCAACAACAAAATAACAGTAATCATTGGTCATTGATATCTCTCAACCTCCACAGACTCAATTCCCCAAACAAAGGACACAGACTAACAGAATGAATGCAAATTCAGGATCCATCCTTCTGTTGCATCCGATGTTAACACACCTTAACATCAGGGATAAACATCACTTCAGGGTAAAGGGTTGGGAAAAAGACATTCCAAGCAAATGAACCTAAGAAGCAAGTGATGTTGCCATTTTAAATCAGAAAGGAAGAAGTCAAAATATCTCTATTAGTAGATGATATCATAGTATATATCAGTGACCCTAAAATTTCCATTGGGGAACTCCTACAGCTGATAAACACTTTCAGAAAAATTGCTAGGTACAAAATTAACTCACAAAATCAGCCGCCCTCCCATATACAAATGACAAACTGTCTAAGAAAGAAATCGAGGAAATAATACCTTTCACAACAGTCTCAAATAATATAAAATATCTTGGAGTATGTCTAACTAAGCAGGTGAAAGATTTGTATGATCAAACTGCAAGTCTTTGAAGAAAGATTGAAGAAAATATCAAAAGATGGAAATATCTCCTGTCCTACCAAAAGCAATCTACAGATTCAGAAAGGGCAATGTTCAACCTCATGTGGAAGCGCACACACACACGCAAAAGAATAAATAAACAAAAAATACGATAGTTAAAACAGTCATGAACAATGAAAGAGCTACTAAAGGTATCACTATTCCCAATTTCAAGTTTTCTTACAGAGCTACAGTAATAAAAACCGAATGGTATTGGCACAAAAAAAGATGCACTGATGAATGGAATTGAACTCCTGGTTTTTGATAAATAGGAGACAACTTCCTGAAGAGAACACGGTTAGCACAGGAACTAAGATCAAATGATCTGTGAGTGATAAAAACTCATAGATGGGTATTGGGGTTCAACCTGAGGATCTAAAAAGCAAAGCAGCCAGCCACTGCCTCTTACCTTGACCTTAGTATGAAAATGGCGATCCGGCCTCCAGGAATCTCAAAATGAGACTGTGTTTGAGAGCTGTTTCCTCCTGTTTTATAGTCCTCTCTAGGGCTGAGATTAAAGGGATGCACCTCCCGGTTTCTATGGCAACTAGTTTGGCTACTGGGATTAAACGTGTGTGTGTTACCACTTTGTTCCTGTAAGGCTGACCAGTGTAGCTGTTTTACTTTCCCGATCCCCATGCAAACTTTACTAAAATACAATTGAAATGCCACTACAATCAACAACAAATGAAACAAAAAGAACATCTGTAAGGTAAAGGACACCATCAATCAGACAAAGTGGCAGCCTACAGAATGGGAAAAGAGTTTCACCAACTCCACATCTGTTAGAGGACAATATCCAAAACATATAAGGAACTCATGCAACTAGGTATCAAGAAAACAACCCAATAAAAAGGGGGTACGGAGCTAAACAGAGAATTCTCAGCAGCGGAAACTCAAATGGCAGAGAAACAATTAATGTTCAACATCCTTAGTCATCAAGAAAATGCAAATCCAAACTATTTTGAGATTTCATTTTACAACATTTTACACCTGTGGTTAAGATCAACAGAACAAATGACAGCTCATGCTGTTGAGGATGTGGAGTGAGAGGAGCCTTCATCCATTGCTGGAGGAAGTACAAACTCATACAGCCACTATGGGAATCAGTGTGGCGGTTCCTTGGGTAGAAGGAAAACTACAAGACCCAGCTATACTACTCTAGGGCATATATCCAAGAGACACTCCATTCTACCACAATGACATTTACTCAACTGTGCTCATTCCTGCTCTATTCATAATAGCCAGAAACCAGAAACAACCGAGATGCCCCTCACAGAAGAATGGATAATGAAAATATGGTACATTTACACAATAGAGTATTGCTCAGCCATTTTTAAAATTTGCAGGTAAATGGCTAGAACTAGAAAAAAATCATCCTGAGTGAGGTAAACTAAGACCCCAAAATACAAATATAGAATACATTCACTTATATGTGGATAGTAACTGTTAAACCCATTATAAGCAGGCTACAATCCATAGAAGCACAGAGGGTAGGTGTAGAGTAGAGGGAACAAATAGATTTCCTTAGGAAAAGGGAAACAGAAAAGATAGCTATGGCTAGAATGGGAGGGTTAAGAGGGGAGAGGGATGGGTTGTGAGAGAGAATATAGGGAGAAACAGCTAAGATGAAGGGGCATTTTAGGGGTAGCATGAAAAGCTAATACAGTAGAAAGTTTATAAAATATATACATACATGAAAGCAATCTAATTGAAGCTACCAAACAATGGGGGAGATGGAGCGCCAGCTGCCCATCTCTTGTCACCCACGGCAGCATCCAATACCAGGATTGGGTTACATCTCATTGAGATGTTGGCTAAAGGGATCCATGGGAATCCCCAAACAACTCAGGAAGTGGCTAAAACAGTAGGTTGAGCTCCACAAGCTGATACCAAATGGAGATATGGAGCTGGCGTCTACGTCGAGCCTTCATTCCTATGTCCCAGCATCTTTGGTACAGGAAGGCACTCAGCATGCTATCAAGAAAAGTAATAGAAACACCAACCCAGCCACACAACCTTTGACCTACAATCTGTCCTGCCTGCACGGTATGTTAGAGCAGAAGTGACACAAGTGTGAGAGAACCCAAGCAGAAACTGATTGGACCTGAGGGCCACAGCACAGGACGTAACTCATTCCCAGCACTGCTTGGGTGACCTAGGGCAAAACCAGACACTGCTGGTCTGAAAACGGGGGTGAAAAACAGTGGGATGAGTCCTTTTAATTATTTTATTTTATTTTAAAACAGTCTTTTTTATTTTACATACCAATCCTCGTTCCCTCTCCATCTCTTCCTCCCGCTTCCCCAACTTTTCCCCCACTCCACTCGCCATCCATTCCTCAGAGAGGGTGAGGCCTCCCATGGGGAGTCAGCAAAGTTGATCACATCACTTGATACACGAACAAGGCCCTCCTCCCTGTATCTAGGCTGAAACGCACTTTCTGTTTACTTAGTTAATATTATATCCTTCTGGAGTCTTTGATGAAATTGAAAAATGTAGTTATAGTCTTCCTTGGTTATAATAAGAAATAAAGTAGATATAAATATTGTAACTATAATTCTTGCTAGGTAACTGTTTTGTTATATATAATTTTACTATGTTAAAATTTAAACCCTTTTTATTTAAATAGAGAAGGGGAGGTGATGTGGAATATCCCCCTCTATATGCTGTGATTACTGTTGATTAATAAATAAACTGCTTTGGACCTATCGCAACACAGAACTAGATAGGCGGGGAAAACTAAATGATGGGAGAAAGAAGGTAAAGTCAAAGAAAGCCGTGTATCCCCACTGGAGACAGATGCCAGAACTTTATCTGGTAAGCCACAGTCATGTGGCACAGATTAATAAAAATGGGTTATATTAAGATGTAAGAGTTAGCCAATAAGAAGCTAGAGCCAATGCACCAAGTTTCTGTGTGGTTATTTCTGTTCTGGATGGCAAGGACGAACAAGCAGCCTCCTAGAACACAGGAGGATCCATGTGTGTTCCTCTTAGGGTCCTCCTTGTTTCCTGGCTTCTCTGAGTGTGTTAACTGTAGGCAGGTTATCCTTTCCTTTATATTTAATACCCACTTACATGTGAGTACCTACCATGTTTGTCTTTCTGGCTCTGGGTTCCTCACTCAGGGGGGTTTGATAAAAATGACTCCTAATGACACTCCGCTGTACTCTGATCAGTGCCTTGCTCGGCCATCATCAGAGAAGCTTCCTCGTGTATCAGATGAGAATTAGTGCAGAGACCCACGGCCAGACGTTACACAGAGGGGGAGAGTTCTGGGAACACAGCCTTAAATGTGGGGGGTGTCTCCATAAAATCCCGCTTCCCCCACTCCCAGAATCAGGGAACCCCAAAGAAGAGGAAGCAGAAAGATTATAAGAGCCATAGGAGTAGGAGGACACCAAGAAAACATGGCCATCTTAGTCGACTGAGCAAAACTCAGATGAACCCACAGATTGAAGTGTCATGCACAGGGCTGCATGAGTCTACACCAGGTCCTCCATGTATATTAAGGCTTCCAGCTTAGTGTTTGAGCAAGAATAAGCTCAAACTCTCTCACTTTTAGTCACATCTGTGTAACCTGGCATGTTATGAGTCTTAATTTCTGTGTTTTAAAGAAAGTTTTAGTTCATTAACACTTCCTTTAACAAAGACTTTTATTTCTTACGTCTTTGATTTTTTTACTTTTTTATTTTTATTTTTTTTAAATCTTTATTTATCTATTTATTATGTGCACAGTGTTCTGTCTACATGTATACCCTTGGATGCCAGAAGAGGGCACCAGATCTCATTACAGATGGTTGTGAGCCACCATGTGGTTGCTGGGAATTGAACTCAGGACCTCTGGAAGAAGTCAGTGCTCTTAACCTCGGAGCCATCTCTCCAGCCCACGTCTTTGATTTCTTATTTTCAGCTATAAATGGCATAAGATGATGCCACAGTCAAGAATCCAAGGGAATTTCAATCCCTCATCGATGGTTTCACTTTAAAAAAATGACTATGATACATAACCTTATGAATATTTTCACCATGTTCATATTTGTAATGATTACGATCACTGTTATCAGAAAATATTGTAAAATAAGCAAGGCATAGGCAGTAATTATCATGTATCTTTCATGCTAAACTGGTTCACATGCAGCATAAATTCCTGACACTAGGTATAGTGCTAAAATGGATGCCACGCAGTAAATGTAAACGTATATTTTCAATGGTAATGGAGAGCTATATAGAGAAACCCACAGCAAACTCACCAGTATTGGGGTAGGCAGATTCCCATCCTCACAAACTCTCAGGAGAGATGTTCCGAGGAGCTGTCTCTTGATGAGTGGTCACTGGATGTTAGAATTTGCAGTGAGGTGTTCCTCGTTTGGTGCAATTCGGGGTGGCAGAGTTTCCTTTCAGGTGTATACTGTGCAGCAATCCTTTCCTACACTATGAACATGTATTACTCTCTCTGGTGAATTAAACTGCCAGGCCGGTAGCTGGGCAAGCAGTTAGGGGGAAAACCAAACTGAGAATGATGGGAAGAAGGAGGACAGAGAGAAAGAGGGAGCATGGCATGATAGAGGATATGTAAAGCCACCAGCCACTTGGCAATACGTAGATTAATAAAAACGAGATAATTTAGGTTTTAAGAATTTGATAGTAACAAGCCTGAGCCACCAGACAGCATTTATAATTAATATAAGCCTCTGTGTGTTAATTTGAGAAGCAGTTGCTGGGTGTTTGGGAACAGGCAGTAGGGACAGGAAACAACCAGATACATTTGGCGTTCCAACACTTACTCTGTACTTCCACATAAAACCTGATAAAGTTTAAAAAGTGATTCTACACACACAAGAATGGAGTCAAGCGTGTGCTCTCGGGAGCTGCCTTTTCTCCAGTAGGCTCTGTTTGTTGGCAGTGAGGAGAGGCACAGCTCCTTTAAAATGCAGCCTCAGGCTCCATGCTAGCGGCAAAACCAGGCAGCTCTTTTAAGAGGTCCTGCCACCAAATACTTTTATGGTGTTTCTGAGCAGCATTCTTCTTGCTGTGGGCATGAAACTAGAAACTTTCCAGAGTTGGGGCGGTAAACATGGCTCTCAGAGCTGGGGATAAAAGTAAGCCTCTGCCATGAGACTAGACTCTCAGGGAATCGACATGGTATAAATTACATAGTACGTTTGTTTTGTTCTGTTTTGTTTTTTGCTCATGCAGATAGAAAAGGTTACAGATAAGCTGTAAGGACACATTCAGGCAAAAGAAAAACCCTCTACACACAGATTACAGTCTGTTTAAAAATATATGTTGGCCTGGGAGGGAAAAGAAAATGGGTAAGGAAAGTCCTTAAAATGGAATAGAGTAATAAAATATATAATAACACACATGAAGATGGAAAATGCACAGATACATAATCTGGATTGTGCAAATTATTCTGCTGTCTTTAAGTTTTTTGGCTGGCTTCTAAGAGACCTTGGATTATGAAAACAGCTATATTAAACCAACATATATATTTTAAAATTATCTTGACTTAAAAATTTAAGTCAAAAGATATGTTACTTTGGGGGAGAGGTTATGTGTTTGCTTCCACAGGAAATGACAGGATGTGGATTCACTCTGGGTAAGAAAAATCAGGTTTAATTGCCGTATCCCCTGAAATACCTCTTGAAGCAAAATTAAAAGAAACTCATAGAGAGAAATTTGGGTTCAACCTGAAGGTCAGAAAAGTAAAACCCGTAGCCACTGGTTCTTACCTTGGCATCATTCTTAAATGGCGATCCTGCTTCCAAGAATCTCAGAATGAGATAAAACATGAGAGCTGTCTCCCCCAGTTTTATAATCGTCTCTCAGACTGGGTCAAAATCATTCATCAATGAGATTAAAGGCATGCACCACTGGGATTAAAGGCACATACCACCCTGTTCCTATGGTAAACTACTGTAGCTACTGGCACTAATGGTGTGTGTTACCACTTCCTGGTCTGTAAGGCTGATCAGTGGGATTGTTTTACTCTCTGAACTTCAGGCAAGCTTTCTTTATTAAAATACAAATGAAATGCTACTACATTACCTCTTTTTGTCTAAAATTAAAAAGGCAATAACTAATATAAGAAAAACTATATATGATAAGTATAATAACTATATATAATATATATAGGCAATAAATATATCAACAATAGCTAGTACACATGCATTTGACAAATTTAGAGAAATTACTCTATATGTATTCTATTTTGGTGAGTCCAAAAATCGTATACCCGATTTACCTTCTATCATAACTTGAGTTCTGCATCAGGTAAAAAGGAAAACTATAACTATCAAGTCTTCAATGCCCTCAGAGACCCAAAAATATTGACTGAGTAAGCAGGGAGTGTAAGCAAACAACTTTCAAAAACTGTGAGTAATGACAGAAACAGCTAGCTGCCTGGACAGTCACCCAAACTTCCTCTGCAACACTGGGCCATCTCTCTCCATGGCCTACAGGCCTAGCATATCTAACAGATCTTTTTGTGAAGCAGGACATTTTGAAGGACTGTCCCTCCTTGACTTGGCAATATTTGGCAGTCACTTTCTTCAGTGTTCTACTTGTCTGATTTGACAGCATAATGTACATAATATCAGCAGTCAAGACAAAGCCATTTTCTTGCCCACAAAGAATGTAAATTCCATGTGTAATTTCTTTGATGCCCATTATCTTCCCTGAAGTAGATTGGTGCTGCCAGGAGCAGACATGTCTCATTGTCATAAAAAGAAGCTCATAGGTTATTAAATCATCCTTAAATGCCATATTCTCTAGAATTATATAAATGAGCTATATAAAATCAATCTTTTTTGACCTTGAAAACATACCTAATATGACTACAAGTTTGATTATTAGGTGATTAACTACTGACCAGTATTTCCTTCTTATCCTAAACAGTTAGTAATAACAATTTTCAAGGACTAGAAATTTGCATCACATTGTCAAATGAAATGAATAGCTACAATGCGTAGAGAACAAGATTAGAAATGTATTTGCAATATGTTTTAACAAAATTAATCTCAAATTTGTATTAATATACAAAATTTGTGTACAATATACAAAAGTCCAAACCAATGTAAAACATCTAAAAGTAATAGTTGTTTTTTTTAAGTAAATTCAATAATCTACCTTTTTATCTTATCATATCTTTTTCTTTTAGAGTAGATTCAATAATCCACTTATTCTTATCATACCTAGATCCTCCCTTTTTTTCTTTTCAAGATAGGTTCATATCTATATCACCCTTTTTTCATTTCAAAACAAGAACCTTGAATCTAAAATCCTTTTTTTAGGTTTGACAATAATACTAAGACAATAATACTAAGATTTCTATGGATCCCCCAGAATTCCAGCACCCCAACTAGCAAAAAGTATTCTAGAGACATATTCCCACATTCCCCAAAATAAATTATGAATGTTTGTTATCATTTAAAGGGATTCGATACAACTTGTTATGGAGAATTGTCAGGAATAAAGTTAAACAAAGGAGATTAGATTGAGGATTCTTTTTCTCAAAATAAAAAAAGGGAAAAGAGAAATGATAGGAAAAAAGGTAGATTATAGAATCTCCTTTAATCCAAAATACTACTATCAATCTCACATATTTTACATTAGTATGGACTTTGGTTTATTGATACAAATTTTGTTATGCTGTATGTGTATTTATAATCTGGTTTATGGTATTATGTTTATGAATTTCAATTAAAAACTAATATATAACTAAGAAATATGGATTAATAATCATCTATAATAGAAAATTTATAGTCATGTCAGGCAGGTTTTCAAGGACATAGATATATTTCAGATAGTCAGTCTTCAAACACATCAAAAACATACAGAATATGACATATGACATTTAACAAGTTTTCAAAACTTTTCTCAATAGTAAGAAATAGTCTTCTTCTGGCACCAATTTGATGTGGGAGTGTCATATATCAATCTGTTGATTTCATTGGTTAAGCAATAAAGAAACTGCTTGGCCCTCATAGGTTAAAACATAGGTGGGTGGAGTAAACAGAACAGAAGGCTGGGAGAAAGAAGCTGAGTCAGGGAGTCGCCATGATTCTCCCACTCCAGGCAGACGCAGGTTAAGATCATTCCTGGTAAGCCAGCTTGTGGGCTACAGCAGATTATTAGAAATGGGCTAGTCCAGGTGCGAGAGTTAGCCAAGAAAAGGCTAGATATAATGGGCCAAGCGGTGTTTAAAAGAATACAGTTTCTGTGTAATTATTTCGGGTAAAGCTAGCCGTGCAGGCGGCCGGGTGCCTGGGACGCGGCCCCGCCGCTCCCATTACAACAGAGTGGCGCCCAGACGTGATGGGCTAAATCCACTTAAAAACCTGAGAAGGCTTAAAAATAAGGGAGAGAGAGTTTAACACAGATTTTGGCTGTTAGTTGGTGGCATGCTGTAGAGAGATTTCCTGATTTGGCATCAGCAGCAGAAAAATCCGCTGTGTCATTTTAAAGCGCAGCTTCCTGGAGCTGTGCTGCCAGCGTGAACTCTGGCTTTAAAACATTTCAATGGATTTTATGGGGCTGGATGTTTGTGTTCCCGCTTGGGATCGGAAGGAGCTCTGAGACTGTGCCAATGGCTCAGCGCTCCCAGCCTGCACCTGGGCAGAATCAGGCTTAGGCAGGCAGAAGAGCATGGCGGAAGAGACGTGTTTCCACACTGCGCAGTGCTCTGCATGTCAGATTTGGTTGTAACTTGGATAAAAAGAGTTTCTGTGCTGCACGCTCAGTCTCAGAATTAAACGGCTGAGTGCGGCTCCGATGTGGACTTGCTGTGTGCCTGGAACTGTGCTCAGCTCAGGGGCACCAAATGGATCTGAGGCAGGAGCAGCTGCTCCATGCTGAACTGTGCTGACCTCAGGCAGGAACTGCCGTAATTACCATAATAACAGCGCAGTTAAGGTTTCGATTGGGCAGGAAACAGGCGGGACCTTATTACCCCTATGTGGTGCAACTTAAGTTTTTAAGAACTGCTTAACATTTTAAGAAATGCTCCTGGATAGTAAAAAAATGTTACAGACTCACAATAAAACAGATTCAGACATAAAAGACCACACTGTTGGATGAATGTACGTAGGCTTGAGAGACAGAAGAAAAAGAATATAGAGAATAAAGTTGATGGTTTAAAAAAAAAAGGTAAAGTCTTTAAAGAGACAGAGTACAGATAGTTAAGAGATTAAAAGAAATAAAGAAAAATAAGCCACGTAAAAATGGAAAATTCACAGAGAGTCTGGATTATGTACATTGTGTTTTCTTTAAAATTTTTGACTGTGAAGGGGCTAAGTAGAGAGACACATTTCATTACATGGGCTGCCAAGATAAACCAGAATGGATATAAGGGTATTATGATTTCAAAATTTGGGTCTAAGGATATGATGCTTTGGAGCAGGTCTTCTTTTGTTTTCACAGAGGACCAGACCCTGTGAATTTCTTCTATTTCAATGTGGTATGATAGACCTCGCCCTCCTGAACGGTTGCTGTGAACATCTTCAGAAAATTGCTTCGCTCAACTGCCAACTGAGATGAAACTAGCACACAGGTTATACCGTGAAAGACCTAATTAACGACGCCCCCATTCAGCAGGAAGCAGTTTGGAGAGAAAAAACTGTGCCCATTTTCCCAAAATATTGTTTATAAATGTTCTTTTACATTTAAAGGGGGAAATGATATAGGTATGAATAATTTGCATTGGTATGGATTTTAAGGTCAATTTTGTTATGTATATGTATTTCTGATATTGATTAAGGTACTGTGATTGTGTAGTTCATTTAAAATGTAATGTATAATTAGAAAATATAAGTTGTTAATGGATAATCATCAATAATAGTAAAGCTTGTAGACATGTTAGTTAGATTTTCTAGATATATAGAGATACATTTCAGTTAGATAGACATTCTTCATATCTTTCAAAGACTGCAGAATATGGCATTTTAAATGTTTTAATAACTTAGGGTTTTTCATGACAATGAGACATGTCTGCCCCTGGTGGCACCAATCTACTTCGAGAGGAAGATGGGCATCGAAGAGGATCCTTATGGAGTTGGATAGCCATTTGGGCAAGAAACTGCTCTTGCCTGGACTGTTGCATTAAATGGACACAGAGAACCCGCAGAGAGAGGACTGCTGAACTTGCCTAAAGGTGAGACGGTCTTTTGGGGTTCCTGACTCATGAAAGAGTCTGTGAGACATTCTGCAGGACACAGCAGAAAGTGACTGAACTGTCTTTGGAATTTCATGCTTGATGAAAATGTCTGCTGGATACTATGGGCCTAAAGGCTGAAGATGGATGCCCCAACGTTATAAAAGTACTTTGGGTGACTGTCCAGGCAGCGAGATGTCTTTGTCATTTATAGAGTTTGAAGTTTCTTAGTTCTTGTTTACTTAGGTAATATTATATCCTTCTGGAGTCTTTGATGGAGTTGAAGAATGGATAGGTAGTTATAGTTTTCCATTGTTCTGATAAAAGATAAAATATATATAAATATTTTAACTGTGATTCTTGCTTAAGAACTGTTTTGCTATATGTAATTTTACTATGTTAAAGTTAAAAGCCTTTGTTTTTTGTTTAAACAGAAAAAGGGGAAGTGATGTGGGAGTGTCATATATCAATCTGTTGATTTCATTGGTTAAGCAATAAAGAAACTGCTTGGCCCTCATAGGTTAAAACATAGGTGGGTGGAGTAAACAGAACAGAAGGCTGGGAGAAAGAAGCTGAGTCAGGGAGTTGCCATGATTCTCCCACTCCAGGCAGACGCAGGTTAAGATCATTCCTGGTAAGCCAGCTTGTGGGCTACAGCAGATTATTAGAAATGGGCTAGTCCAGGTGCGAGAGTTAGCCGAGAAAAGGCTAGATATAATGGGCCAAGCGGTGTTTAAAAGAATACAGTTTCTGTGTAATTATTTTGGGTAAAGCTAGCCGTGCAGGCGGCCGGGTGCCTGGGACGCGGCCCCGCTGCTCCTATTACAACACCAATTAAAATAGAGAAAATGATGGGCACTGAAAAAATTCCATACGGAGTTTGTTTCTTATGGCAAAAGCTAACCATGTGAAAAAGAAACTACCCTTGCCTCAACTGCTGATGGTTACTTTCCAAACTGAACTAGCAGGATACAAGAAAGGCGACTGATGAACTTTGACAGGATTAGGTTGCACTGTCCTTCAAAATTTCCTGCTTCACAGGAAAGTCTGTCAGATATGCTAGGCTTTTAGGGCAGATTTGGATGCCCCAGCGTTACAGTGGAAATTTGGGTGACTGTCCAGGCAGTCTGATGTCCCTTCTCATTGGGTAACACTACACCCTCTGGGTTCTTTGATGGAGTTGAGGACTAAATAGTTTTAATTGGACATTTCCTTAGTTATAATAGAAAGTAAATTAGATACAAAACTTTAGACTCACCAAGATAGATAATTAAATATTTTCTTTAATTTTGTCAGATGCCAGTGGAATGGATATTGTTACGATAATTTTTACTTATTAACTGTTTTGTGGTATATAGTATTATATTAAGGTTAAAACCTTTATTTTTAATTAAACAAACAAGGGGAATGCTGTTCTTTCCTAAAGTATGAATATGTATTACTCTCACTGGTTAATAAAAAGCTAAAAGGCCAGTAGCTGGGAAGAAATTTAGGTGAGAAAGCCAGACTGAGAGAGATGCTTGTTGTAAATGGTGTTTTCAGGTATAAATGTGTCTAACTTTTAAGTTGTGATAATAGAACATCTATACTCACCTCTAATTCCTCATTGTGACGAGGAGCAGTTGGACTTCTGGGCTGTACATCATTGCCTGTGGGGCACGTGCTGCCACTGGGGCAGGGGTCTTCTTCACGCTCACTTTCTTCCATCACAATTTTGTCAGTTTGAGTGTTAAGGGCGTTGTAAGTGTTCTCCCCATCAGAGCAAACCGATGGACTCTCACGATGAACTGGAATGCCTTCTCTAAATATTTTTGGATAATTCTCAGTTAGGAAACTGACCAGAGAAATCTGTGACAAAAGGAGGTAAACACAGAGATCTCTGACCTTTTGCATGGTTGTAAATCTCATTTTAGCCTTGAGGCTAAAAGTTGGTACCTCAAAATTCTGAGAAAAAGTCACCTTCTATAAAATAGAGGGGAGTTTTCTGTTAGAAAAATGAAAATATTTTATGACCAGATGTTAAAATGTGACCATCATAATGCAATACCATATGGGGATGATTTCCAGTGTTCCCACTGTGATGAGTAACTTGTCTAAAATCCTTCCACTTGTGACAGACATGGCTGAGCATATTTGTAAGGATGCTTCCAGAAAGGCACAGTTAAGGAGGAAGACTACCCTTGAATGAGGGCATCATGTGTTGAACGTTCGATTGGGTGTCTAAAAATGAAGGGCAGATTTCATGGGTCTCTTGTTTGTTCAGTGCAGATGCAATACTAACAGCTTGACATGCAGGTTTATTACATTGGGAGGTATTTGGAGGAAGGCCTATTTGGCTGATATTGAATAATTGTGGGACTGCAATGACAAGCTGTTTGGATCCTAACTTTCTTTTCCATTCATTGATGCTATACAATATGAGGAAAAGATGTTCTGAGTCAGATGTTGTAGATTATTATTTTATGATGAGTTACATTTGTTTAGATTATGGAATATTTGTTTAGTAATGTAAAGATGTGTTACATTCCTTTATATTGCATTTTTAAACTGTGGGGCTGTGCTACTTCCCCTGTTTAAAATACGTGATTGATCTACTAAAGAGCTGAACATCCAACAGTGAGGAAGAAGGGTTGGGAGAATGGCAGTCAAGGAAAATAAATGGGAGAAATACGAGAGGAGCAATATCTAGGAACAAGTAAGGGAAGAGAACTCTAAGTACCAGCTACCCAGCTACCCAGCTACCCAGCTACCCAGCAAGCCAGGGAGTAAGAAGCAAAAAAAAGGTATATATGACAAAGTTTAAAGCCCAGAGGCTAAAGGAGGAATGGATAATTTAAGTTAAGGAAAGTTTACCAGAAACAAGCAAAACTAAGGCATGGCACTCATAAGAAAGAATAGGACTTCATGTGGATTTATTTGGAAGCCGGTGGCAAGTCCCTCAAAGCTCAAAGAACAAAAAGTAAAAGAGCGAAGAGTAAAAGTAACCAACATCAATGAGGCCTTTCTTTAATGTATTTATTACAGTCCAAAGAGCAATCAATAGTGAATCAGAAACTCAAATACCGAGAGTCAAAATAACCATTTGATCTTTATATTGAATAAATCCTGCTATTTTATTATAGTATTTGAAAGATGCCTACAATAGAAAAGTGTTCTCAAGAATTTCTCTAATCCAACCAAAATTAGCAACAAAAGGCTGAGGATATATTTAATCACACTAACCAGATATTAGAACAACCGTATCTGAGAAAAGCAATCCACATTACCTTTGTTTACTTGGGAAACCACCTTGAAAACAAAGAAGAGCCGGGCGATGGTGGCACATGCCTTCAATCCCAGCACTTGGGAGGCAGAGGCAGGCGGATCTCTGTGAGTTCAAGACCAGCCTGGTCTACAGAGCTAGTTCCAGGACAGGCTCCAAAGCCACAGAGAAACCCTGTCTTGAAAAACAAAAAACAAAAAGACAACAAAAAAAAAAAGAAAACAAAGAAAAATTCCCACACCCCTCAGTGATGGCATCAAGGATTTAGCCTTGATTTCTGAACTCAGCACCATATTTTTTTTTTATCATTTCAGAACACTAGCACTTAGTGGATTAATCTAACAATATTCTAAATCACAATTGACAAAGGACTGAGATATTAATACCCATTTAAATTCTCCTGACTCAAGATACACAAATGATTCTTCCCACAGAAGAATGAAAATCAAGGGTGCATTTATTTAAAAAACAAAACAACATCAAAACAAAAATGAACAAATGAACAAAACCCAGACTCCCAGGATATTCCTGTATTCTTGCCTCATTGTGAAGACTTGTTTTCCATAAGCAAAAAATGCTTGTCTTGTTACCTTTTTGGAGACATCTGGCAGTTCCAAGTTGCTGGAACCAGGCAGGCATAGAATACTCAGAGCGATGCAAACAGCTAAATTTGATGATGTCATATGGTTGAGTTCAGATTTTTGCTCAATTTTGTACAATATCCCGAAAAGTGTTTTCAAAAGAAAGACATTTGGTTGGGGTATTTGCTCTAAAAGACTGAACACGGAGATAAGTTATTTTAAAACAATAAATTGTACTTATAAAATTATAAATATGAAGAAAGGGAACAGAGTAATAATCTGTATCTTATTCATGATTTTCTGAGAATCAAATGAAAAGCGGAATGTGTCCTATAAATATTGCTTGGAATATCTCCCCAAAGTCAGAAATAAATAGTGAAATTTAATTAATAAATATACAATACATATACACATAATGATGAGTTTTTTTAAATACGAGCCACTGTGACTCCCCAAATCATACTTCTCTTTTCAAATCCTCTTCTGTGATTGTGAACAATTGAAACCATTTGTTCTCAGTCAATATATTTAGTATTCTGTGCTGTATAATCTAATGTGTCTAAGCAAACATGACTTCTACTGTGTTAGTGTTGTTCCAGCCATCAGTGAAGCATTACCTCTGTGCTGCAGCTACTTTCTTCTCTTCACACTCTTGGTCAGGGACACCGAGCCATTCATCATAAAGTCCAGACGTCAACACACTGCCTGGTATATTTTGAAGAAATTCCTTACAGACAAAGAGGAAATAATGTGGAAAATAAAAAAATCACAGAAATTACTCAAAATACTTTCAACTGTAAAAGTCCATTTAGTTTCAACTTTGTTCATAGTTCCCAGCCTGCCCTAGTTGGAGGCTTGTCTGACGTGAAGACCCTCTGAGTTTTGAGCAGATTTTGAGTAGAGAAAACTAGCACACACTAAAGAAATCAGTATCTTATCTCAAATCCCATTTCTAAATGACAAAATACACATTATGTTCATTTCTTCACAATCAAGGGCTTTATGCTTCTAATCCTAATGGCTCTGAAAACGTGATCTAATTGCAGGGACCCATGTGCTCATGAGGAAGGACTGAGTGAGCATAGACTTCCTTTCATGTGCTGTGTGTCCTGAGAGAAAATGCTTCTAATACCATCCTGTAAGTGGTGGTGGAAATGGAATGTGTGTCTTTTTATAGTGACTGTCAAGAGAATGTCACAAACTGGGCATGTGACACGTGAGAATACATGGAAAGCACAGTGCCATGCTCCTGCAATCTCTGCACTCAGGAGAGGAAAACAGAAACCTCAGGTTAGACGGCAATGCAACAACCTGCATAATTCCTTCTTAGCTAAAACTGAATGGTGCCTTGATGTTAGTCATTGAAAAATTAAGATTTCAAACCACCTTGACAGTTTCCGGTCACTGCTGTTTGTACTGGTCATATGGATTTAACTTTCAAGAAATGTACCAAGCTACTTTTATTATTACACATTAGGAATTATTCCGTTATCAGTTATCTAAAACTATCAAGTATTTTTTAGAGCTGTCCCATGTACCATGTGTGGACTGAAGTAATTGAGATAAGCTAGTGAGGAAACTGTACCAGTTACCCTCTCTTCTATCATTAGTACATAACAGATACGCAAAGTCCACCATGACTGTTTGTATTGTTCACCGTGTTCTTACAAGCGGGTCTCTGTGCTTAGAAGCAGAAAACGCCATGGCTGGTGCAGACAGTCTGGGAGGAGACAGCATCATCTCTGCCTGATGTCACTGAACATGCTCCCTTTCCAGAGCATGCTTATCCTCTGAGGATTCCTGAGCCTCAGTGCACCAAGGGAAATTGCTGTTGAGCTACTGCGCAAACATGACTCATTGTCAATTCCTACGTGGTGCTGATAGCATATTTAGTAGCAGGGTGGGCTAATTATTTAGGATGTGAAATGGTAGTATAAAGGAAAATTTAGAGTTTTAATATATGTGTTCCTGTATCATCAAATCTATTTCAGTTGTGTATCTCACAGAGGTAATACCTGACTACTTTATATACCTAAACTGTGTTATTTTGCCTGCTTTAAGTCATTTCTGAACTGTTGATATTCACTGTGTGGCCAGACCATAATGAGGGTCATAGAAATACTATAGAACGGGGATGATTAATGTTATATATATATATATATATATATATATATATATATATATATACACACACACACACACATATGTGTATATATAATATACATATAATATTTTGGATCTGTTAATAAGCATGCGTATGAATTGTTTTGCTATTGTAATGTTTCTCTTTCAAAAAATTACATAATTTTGTTTTTATCTTGTTCATTCTATCATTCATTTTTGCATGCATCAATGCAAGTTTCAGAAATCAAACATACCTGACTAGGCCTGCAACAGGGTGACTCTCATGGGCTTCTATAAAATGATACTAAATACACTATTATTTTGAAACAAGTGTCCCGTGAGGAAGACGGAGGCATCAAATTAAAGATGTTTAGCTACATTACTGTCCACCGTAACTGATTTATGCTGGATCCTGAGGTTGTGAACATCAGAGCGACCTTTTGCCCACCAGATTTCTATCATTTGTGTCTACCGTCCTTCAAGACTAAACACAGTGAAGGCAACTACTCACACAGATTCAGAGGATTCTAGAGTGCAGCAGACACAAGACTCTCCCTACCTTTAAGATAGATGCCACCACAGGGACACTTTCGTTGTTTAAGTTCACTTCTGTCCCAGAATCCAGTCTTTCTTTTAGGGCTCGGAATGCCCTTATATCACCTGATGTTCTGAAGATGCCTTCAGTGATTGGCCCTTTTTCACTAATAAAGGATAGGATGTCCTGAGAGGAAGAAAGAGAAGCACCTGTCACTCTATCCGCAGCACAGAGCATGATTTCCTTCTTCTTGAGAACCAGGCCAATGGTGTGCACAGGTGCAGTGCACGACCTGGCATGAGTGGAGAGGACTTGAACTGGATTTGGTGCTTCTATCATCTGTGGTACCCAACCCACCTTAATGTTAAGGCATTATTTATTTACTTATATCAGATTTTCCACAACGGAAAAGTGATTTCTGCAACTTATCCAATACACAGTTCCTGGTGAATAGCACCCTCTTACCTTCCTAATCTTAAGCCAATGATTTGATGCGCACTTGTTTCTCCACTTGAGGAAAGACTCGAAGTATTTTGGAGAAGTATTTGGTATTTTGGAGAAGCAGGATTTTGTCCTTAGGACAGCCAGAGAAGGACCATGTGAGACCTACCAGAATTGCTGTGGGCAGATTGCCATCCTCACAAATGGCAGTCAGATCATTTCCAAAGAGTTTTCCTGTCTTAGCAACTGGCAGGGCTGTGCACAATTGGTCCTGGTGATGCACAGAGCCCCTGTGGAACCACCGAGATATGAAAGGCCGTCTTTTCGTAGCTCTTGGCTCCTCTGTATCTAAAGAGGAGATGATATCATTATATGGGTTACTTTAATTTATGCAGCCTTTGTTACTGATTTCCAAATGCATAATGGTCCTGTGTAATGCATACAATCAAAGTAATAATCATTTGTAATATAGAATGCCCCACATTCTAAAATTGGCTACCCATTCTGTCATTGCGTATGTTCTTCTTCCCTATAGTCTACGCTGTTGTTAATCTTAGAGACTTGAACTGGGTGTCCTCTAGTGGGAATCTCACAACTCAACACTGTCTGACCCCATATTACACCATGAGATTCTTGATGCCCAGTGGAACAAGCGCCTGTGTTACGTACAGTCAGATGCTTCCGTGGTCACATCCTTATTCATAGTCACACTCCTGGTGTTCAGATCTAATAGTGTTCTATTATTCTCAAATGTCATAGTGTGTCTCTCCCCATTCTTAGCTTTCTTGTTGAACTTTTGGAAGACCCACTGTCAAATTTCTTTTGTCATTAGCATATGCCCTCATAGGAAAGTGTGCATGACTACGTTTGTCAGCCAGACTCTGGGTCCTTGCCCCTATAGTATTAATTCAAAGCTGAAATCAAAGTTCCCTTTTCTCTTCTAAGATTGCTTTTATTATAATATTGGACCACAATGAAATCTTAAATAGGTTAGTTACAACAAATGCATTCAATGTAAACAAAGGGCTCACATAACAAAATACAAAATTAGCAGTCTTCCTCAGCATGCTATATAGGTTGGATATCCAATACCAAATACTCAGACCAAAATTACAAGTAAATTTATACAGATGTAGTAGGATGTGTGAGTGAGTATGTGTGTTCATTTGCATGTGTGTTTATGCACATATACATATAGTAACTTGTTTTTGTTCTCGACAGTGCCCCCTTTTGAACCAAGAAATGACACACTGTATTGATTTTTTTTTGCAGGATAGAAATTGGAACTGAGAAAGGACACATGAAGGAAGGTAATGGACTCACTGCTCTGCTCCTGACTTCTTGCTGCTTCTCTGGGCTTTAGGATGAATCGTCCCTGTATATCTGGTTGTTCCACATACAGCCCAGGCAGGGCAGGAAAAGCTGTGAAATTTCTTGATTCCCTTCGATTGAAGGTACTTAGGCTGTTCCTCATTATAATGTCATAGGGATGCTCATGCTCTATGAGAAGAAAATAAGAATGAGCTGTAACTCATAGTAATGAATGAGACAAATCCTGCCAATGTGCTTTACCACACATTGTTATACTGTGCTCTGGTCAAAGTAGACTGGGCCTCAGTGGCCTTCCTGGATACACATCAGGGAAGGATGTGTAAGCTGAGATCTCTAAAAACAGAGAAGAAAACTTTGAACTTGTCACTTTGTTTGAAGAACATAGGCCATCAGTACACTGTATAGGGGTGACTTTTGCTGTGCTCCCCTTTAACAGGTTTAAGTACTGCTGGTTTCTGCCTTGATATCAAGATTTTTGCATCATTGGAATTTTACTTCAGCATGGAAAGGAAAGATGTTTCTATGGTTTGGGGACAGGTAATGTTGAAGTTAATTTTCTTAATCGTGTCAAGCACTGCTCTGTTCAATATTTTTCTTTTATGATATCTGTCACACATATAAAGAATCTATTTCCACTCACAGTATGACGACATGGTTTTCAGAAGCAGCAGAGTGGCTTTTGCTACTTGTACTCCCATGGTTTACATTTTTCTTCTCTTTTGGAGGGATACCTTGCTCAACCTAGATATAGAGGGGAGGGCCTTGTTCCTGCCTCAAAAAAGTGATGTTTCAGACTTTGTTGATTTCAAATGAAAACCTAACCCTCCCTGAGGAGTACATGGGGGAAGGAAGAAGGTGGAGTTAGTGGAAGAAGGGGAGGGAGTGGGAACTGGGAGAGGTATGTAAAATGAGAAAAGATTTTTAAAAATTTTAAAAATGCTTTGCCTAGAATCATAAAGCAAACAAACAAACAAACAGATAGATAGATAGACAGACAGATAAAAATAAAAAGCAGAAGGACCAGACATTTTGACACATGCCTGTATTCCCAGCATTTATTTGATTGTGACATTGTGGACCAGGAATCCCTTACCTATCTGACTCAATATTAATAGCCTGTGCTATAAAGAAACAAAGTATCCAGTGTGGAGGTGAATTAAGCCCCTAATGCTGCCCAATGTACTAAGACCCTGAAAGTAAATATTATAAATGAAATAGTAGTGTAATTTCAGTTTATTTTGAATAATCAAAAATATGCACACAGATTATTCTCAGGGTACACGAGAAAGGTTTGAACAAGGCAGTGTTTTCTAGTCTCCAACAGATATCCTCACTGTTACTTGTCTGAGGGTCACTTCATGTCTTAGAACATCACCTGTTCAGTACCAATTGAAAAGCCTGCTCGTGAGCAGACTTGGTAATCTCACAATTTTAATTCTTATCCTAATGCTTCTGATAAATCTACTATTACTATTACCTATGTGTCAATATGCTTGCGAAAAATTCCAGAAAAATGCAACATAAGGAATCACAGGTGATGCCGTCAGGTAGGCTCCAAGAGTCTGAACATCGTACCTCCCATTCAGTGGGGAAATACAGGTCCTAGAGATGTGAGCTGCCTGTATTTACACGGGGTCAGAGAAATGGCTAGATCTCTCACATTCTTTCCAAAACGGAAGCTATGTAGTTAGGAGCAAACTAAACATTCCTCATATAAAAAATTTAAATTTTATTTTAGACTTATTTATGTATGTAATTGTGTTTTGCTCCCATGTATATTTGTGCACCATGTTATGTCTGTGAGTGCTGTGAACTGAATCCAGACCTTTGAAAAAAACAACAAGGTAACTGGTGTTGTTAATCACTGAGACAACTCTCTAGTCCCTAGGATTGTCTTTAATCTTCAACAAATGAATGTTAATTATTTTTCTTTAGAAACAAGATACCCAAAGTCTTGGTTTCTTTATCTTTTTAGGGAAATTCTGTTTCTCAGGTAGAAGTGTGTAAGAAAATTCCAGACTTTTTTCCCACCAGTTCATAAACTATTGCCAAAAGAGATGGTATCAATGTATGGTTATATTAAGTAGTTGGTAATTATGAATCAAAGAATAAAATAATGTTTAAGTTATTTATTTTAATGTGCATTTAACTTTAAGACTGAATGATGAAAACGTTGAGTTCAGAGTGAGAACATTGAACTTAGTTAGTCCCTATTTAGATTTCCCTATTGCTTACCTTGGACTAGGCCTGGGGCTTTCTCATAGCCACGACAGAACCACAGTTGGTAACCTTGAGCACTCTGGGAGGCAAAAAGATCCAACCATCACACATAGCCATTCAAAGTGGACTCTGGAGAATACCTTTTGCAAGCATTCCCAGATCTCTAGCAGGAAAACCATTAAGGGCAGTACTAATGATGTGTCCTCTGACTACAGTTTGAGTCATATGGGCTGATCTCAGCAGACAACCCTGGGTACTTGCACAGCCTGTCTGAAGGAACCTACATCTTTTGATCCACAGTAGGATCTGAATAACTATGGGATAAGAAATTGCATTCACCCATCAACACTTACCAACAAAAATGCTATTCTGAGATCTGTTATATCTGTTTGTCCACACTGAGTGTGGAATATTGACGTTTGACTTTAAATGCCCACACAGCCTAGTATCCAGAGAGCCATACACCCTCAGTGCCTCAAGTGATTTCTTGAGTAAAGTATCACTTGAAAGATGTGGTAACTTCGGCAGCATTGGGCAAAATAGACAAAATCACGGAGGTTTGAGGGATGCCTCTGAGTAAAAACAACTTTGACTTTCATTCAGAGATGTCCTGTCTATGGAGATGAAGGACATGTGTCTAACCTAGAAAATAGGCCAGGTGCTGAAAACAAGTTCCACAATCTAATTACTGCACACGGTGCAATGGATCCTTGAATCAACCATCTAAATATTATATTCTTTGAAATATTTAGCACTCTAGAGGAGTGGAAAAAGGGAAAATAGACTTCAACTGGAGTTATCACTAATTGTACTTTACTTTTCGTTCCTGACTTTAAAAAAAGACATTGTCCTACAGCAGCCTTAATCATTAAAACTAGCAGTTATACACATTCACACAGGCAAACACAGCACTACCACACCCCATACACACACAAAGTGAAAGAGAGGGACCTGGACAAAGAGAGAGACAAAGAGAGAGAAAGAATACAAACTCACAGAAAGTGATAGAGTGGGGACATACATACATACAGAGACACATTCGCACAACAGAGATGTAACTACACAGAGATATACATGTATATTTAAGCACAAAAATGCAAAGATATACACAGATATGTATGTAGAGCAAAAGAACAGAGATAGAAACAGACAGACAATATGCATAAAGATTACAAAAAAGAGAAAAAAGAACACACCCAAACACATACACCTACAACTAACTACACAGAAAGAAATGAAAAGCAAGGAATTGAAGAGAGAAGGAACTATATAACAATTAGTAAAGGAAAAGAATTAGAAAGGAAAAGGGAGAAAAGCTGCCTTCCCTCTAAGATTGGCAGTCTTTCAATCTGGTGTGTATTTGTGTATGACTAAATTTTGTCCATTATTTTTTAATTTTTTAATTCAATAGTAAGACCAAACAGATAGCTCAAGACCACTGGGCTGTGAGTTTCATTTCACATGAATCTTAAATGGCCAAGAAAATATCCAAGAAAAATGACCCTCTAAAATCTATGATTTTATCTTTGAGGCCTCAGTTCCAAAATACTATTTTAAAATATGACATGTAAATTTATCTTGATCACATTTTTAAGTAAATATTTATATGCACATTTGCACATATGTAGATCTAGAAAACAAAACTCAAAGTAGCTTGATAGTAACTTACAGGCATTCCTATCATAGGGAGTAACTTCTGGATGATGTCATTGACTGTCTCCAAGTCTGTTGTTGTTATATATAAAGGCTATAAAAATGCAGAGAAAATGCTATAAAATAACTTGGGAACATGTTATTCATTGTTATTGTCTAGCCATCACTTATAATCTGCAAGCCATATGACATTTCTAATGTACAATAAATATCTTGTTTTTTTCCCTTTCTATATCATAACCCGAGAAGACTGTCAGTAACATGTTTATTTTAACTTCAAGTACTTAGGTACTGGTTACTCAGTCATTTAAGCAGAAATTATTTCTTTTGGGGGGAACTGTAGCTAATATGGATCAATCTTGTTTCATGCTGCTTTCTACATATCACATATGAAAGACATATAGGCATGGTATACACATACACCCCTTACAAAAATGTTGTCTAAATTCTCAAACTCTCTCTCCCCTTCACTCTCTTCCTATGTTCCCAGTTTCCACAGCTCTACAAACTGCCTGTTACTCTCTGGTAATGGACTTGCAGTTTCATCTTTTGTTTTATATTCACATACACTGACACAGTTTGGGATATCCTCAGTGAATATCGGGAGTTTAAAATGCTTCCTGTAGCCCTTTGTGGCGTCATTAATGGATCTGTTCAAATGCAATAAAAACATACAATACAGTAATGAATTTTCTAGTAGCTTATTTTATTAATATCATTAATGTAAAGCTATAGGTTCAGAAATATGCATACAGATTAGGGAATATTCAGAAGTATTTCAGAAACAAAGACATGTTTAGGTAATAGCTTGCTGCCCTAAGTTATTATTTTAGAAACATAGCCAGTCCTCAAAATATTTTGTCTGCAAGAGAAGGGCAGGAACCTGCTTCACTTCACAGTGGGAAGCAGCAGATGGATTGAGTGTTCATGGTAGAGAAATCTGTGTTGAGGGGAATTTAAAATAAGTTGGTAGAGTACTGTTTACGCCAATATATAGAATAAAGAGGAGAAAATGAAGAGAATGGCAACCAGAAATTCCTCAAAGTGAAACCAACTCTGTGTATTAATAGGAGAAATTAAAGCAGTAGTCAGGGACCATCTAATCAACAGCACATTTGAAGTCAGTCTATCAGATTTTATAAATATATCTATATGTAGGAATATGTATTTATATTGATAAATATCATGATTTATGTTACAGGCTAGAAATTACTTTTATGCAACAAAGAAAACATTATATTAATAGACATGGGTGAAAATCAACAAGAGAACTTCTCTCTATATATGTTTATATATATAGATAAATCTATCCATTTAAAGCAAGTCTGGAGAGTACAGTTTACCACACATAGAGGGTGAAGGGAAGATGTATAGATATATAGATACGTAGATAGATAGATAGATAGATAGATAGATAGATAGATAGATAGATAGATACAAATATAGAAATATAACATATAGTATATAAATATACAGATATATAGCATATATCTATATTTTTATATAGATATCCATACATATACACAAATAGATATGCATATATACATATATGTACATATGTACACATATATAGACAGATAAGTGTAGATAGATAGATAGATAGATAGATAGATAGAAAGAAAGAAGGCAGGCAGGCATATATATACTTAAAATGGAACACGGCATGCTACTAAGGAATAAAATATGAACGCTAATAATATACCTTTGGAGAAAAGAATACCACCGATCTTTCTGTTCCATAGAACTGTAATGTAAAACGTGGAAAACATTTAGACTCTTGAAACATTGATACTAAGATTTTGAAGACTATACCCATAAAAGATATTATGTGTCAGTTTTCATGAGTGAGGGCACAGGGGTGGGTGGCATTCTCCACAGGAGCGGGGCTCTGATTGACCCGTTCTTTCACCGGAAACCTCACATGAGAGGAAGTTCACTACAGTGTGGAGGCTGGTTGTGAAGTTCACTATTTTTATTTCCCCTTTCTCACAAACCTGTGCCACATATTGTTATTTTACACATAAAATTAATATGTGATTTTTTTCCACTTTATGAAAAATAATGGTCCATGCTGGGAAGAACATTCGTGCAGAAACTTTACTTCTCCCTTTGCCATGGTCCTACATTCACGTTTGGGCTGCACAGTCACATGGAAATGCTCTCTAATTTCTATGGAACTATGGACTGATTTTTACACAAAGACTGGCACATTTCATGTTTCTACCATTAATGCTCACCCACGTTTTAATCTGCCTGCAACCAGTTTCATCAGAAAGGTGATTGTGCCTATGATCCCCAACCTGCACATGGACATAGACAACACATCTGTTCTCACCATTACAGAAAGTGACATTGGAGGCACTTAGTGCTATGCATGATTGGAAACAACTGATATATATTTCATTAAATGTGAACTAGTCTAAATAAGACTTCCTGCTTTTACTCCTTCATGAAAAGAAAAGTTTAACGGAAATGCCGTCATGAAACTCCTCATACATCCCAAAATACAGTACTTCCTCTCAATCTCAAGGTGGGGAAAACACTACACAATATCTATATACATTCTTCAGGGACATTAGCAAGGGAAAAGAAAGCCACAAAGATGATCTTCTTTCTCAAAGATTCCCGAGGAAATTCTTTCCCTGGGTAAGAGCAAACTCACGGGTCCTAGGAAGTTTATAAAACTTGCAAGTGCTTGTGTTAGTTGAGTCAATTCTGTGATGAGGTTAGATGTTTGGACAGAGGAAAGAGGAGAATCCTAATTGGGGGTTGCATATGATGAGTTTTTCATGTGGACTCAAAAGAAAAATGTATGCTGCCCAGAGCAGGTGTTTGCTACACAATCCTGTGATTCCAAGATGCCACTCAAGGTATACCCGGTATGCCATGATTACATCCTCTCATGAAAGACAAGCGTGTGAATCTGACATTTATATGAACTCAAAAATTAACCCTGACTCTGATGGTCTAGTGACACTGGTCCTCATGAGTTGATTATAGACACCAAAGATATACATCCCACTGTACAAACCTTCAAGAACTGAGTTTCAATGAGTAATTATGTTTATCTGTACAATTAAAGATAACATTTTTAGCCAGGCAATGGTGGTGCACGCCTTTAATCCCAGCACTCAGGAGGCAGAGGCAGGTGGATCTCTGTGAGTTCGAGACCAGCCTGTCTCGAACAGGACAGGCTCCAAAGCCACAGAGAAACCCTGTCTTGAAAAACCAAAAAAAAAAAAAAAAAAAAAAAAAAAGATAAAGAAATTCACTTGGGAGTATAGTAGGTATTTGTCAAATTTGATTATACTATACAATATTCCTGGAGAGAGATCAATTTCTATGAGAACCCAGACAGTATCAGATTGTTTGGGGAAGGAGAATGTGGAGATGGAGTAAGGCCTTGTCCTGTCCACATCCTTCAAAGGACAGAACGCATCTCATTTCCACCCTAAGGATCGTGTGGAGTCCTGATGAACACCACAGATGAGAATCTAAAGAATCTACTTACATGAAGAAATGTGTGTGGTGGAAAGTACAGAAAACCAGGGTCATCGTGGGAGGGAAAAGCCTGAGTTGGTACGTAATCAGGCTAAAATGATTTCACAATTTGTAAACATTCCGGTTAATTGATTTGGGTTTTTTTCCTTGTGAATAAAACAGGATTAAGTTGACTGACAATTTCCACAGCTGGCCTCTTGTCAACACATCTCCAAGCTATAGGTCTTACCGAAAGGTGGCCACAAAATTTCCCACGGGCCAGGACAGGAGAATGGACTTGCAAGCAGAGCTGCTGTCTCTCCCGACTATGTCCACATAATCACCCATCCACAGGTAACTCAGGGGGATGACATGTTTAGTCTTGAACTTTCTCTTACGCCTGAAAGAGAGTCACGTCATTGTGTTAGTTTGCTTTTCATTGTAGTTGGAATCACTTGTGCTCAGACCTAGTTCTTCCTGCTCCAGAGCAGAGGAGGACTCATCCCTTTCTGTCACCTCGGCACAGCGCATGTCATGTAGATGTGCCTTCACAACATCTGTGCTGAAGGAAGTTACAGGGTTCACACTTTTTCATGGCCAAGAATAGTCAATCATAGAATGGACTTTATTTATGACTGATGAGTGTTCAGAATGACCATACCGTGTTATTTAAAGACATGGCATTTTTAGAAAGCCGCGTGTTACAATATTCTACCATCTTTTTAGTTAAGTGCCAAACTTTTCTGCTTATTTTCTTCCATAACTTCACTACCAAGAAGTTTGATAATATTTTATATTTTACTTAAATGACTCCATCTAATGACCTTTTCATAATAAATAATAGAGAAATATTGCCTGACTTAGCAAAATTCAAATTCCATTGCCGTTTCCCTTGTACTAGCAAGTCATGTCAGCAACTGCGCAGGAGAACCTGAGCTCAGTACAACGCCCTTTATTAAACCCACGAGGTGCATCTCATACAGCTAAGCACAAAGAGGATTTGGTTTTCATATAACCTCGTCAGAGGACTAGAAATGTCTTCCTATCAAGCTTTCTCATAAAATCAAAACTGTTTTGAGAAACAATCATACTGGGAGCATCGAGTGACTTTTTTTATATTTTTTGTATGGAGTTTGTTCTTTGATAATTTCACATGTGTGTACAATATGTTCGGATTATTTTCAATCACTTTCTCTCTTCTGTTCCTTCTATCTCTTGACAACTCTTTTTTCCCACTACCGTGCTTTTTTATATTTTTTTTAATGATGGACTCGGTTTTACCCGGAGCATTTGTTGTGTGAACCTGGACATGGAACTCTCTCTACTGGAGACTTGTGAGCTAGGAGGCGGCCACACAATAAAGACTCCCTGTTCTCAGATTCAGAAAACAATATATCAAAGTATAACCTCTGATTCAAAAATCCTACATGGAAATTTATCTAAAATCCAAAATATATGAGACTAACATGATCCCACAAAGAAATTTCGGCCACCCCATTTAGTGTAAGATGATGTACTGATAATACAAGCATATCATGTAACATTTGCTTCAGAATACACACACATACTTACCTATGTCTCAAATATATGAAACATCCGTATTCTCTTTTGCTTTTTACCCTCAAGACAGCTAATCCCATATGTATTTATATGCAATTTGATAATATATCTCTATATATGAAATGCTTAAACAGGAAACCACTAATTATAATATTTTAAGGTATAATCTGCCAAGAAAATGTAATAATAAAAATCATCTCAAGCCGGGCGGTGGTGGCGCACGCCTTTAATCCCAGCCCTTGGGAGGCAGAGGCAGGCGGATCTTTGTGAGTTCGAGACCAGCCTGGTCTATAAGAGCTAGTTCCAGGACAGGCTCCAAAACCACAGAGAAAACCTGTCTCGAAAAAAAAAATCATCTCCTATAAACTTGACAATCCTCATTCCATAAAGTATATGACAATCTCAAAATTACTTTACCTGCTGTCATAACACAACAGCAGAGAACAAATCTTTTGACCTTTAAGAAAGTCAACCATCTTATTTTCATTAATTCTCAAAAACATGGTAAATTCCACTTACTTTCACAAACTACGCTCGTGTAGCAAATTGTCAGTATTTCCTTTTGTATTTCAAATGACTTTACTACTATCTTGTTAAAATAAATGTGAGCATTTCCAACTGTGGACTGAAGAGGATCTGACAGGAAATGACTAGAAAGATGGACAGCTTGACGGACAGACAGACAGTCAGGCCATTCACCCATGCTGCAGTCCGACACTAACTAACCATCAGCCGACGGGCTGGGAACTTTGAGAGGAAAATGAACCCGGTAGGTTGTGTATACTGTAGAACAGAGCTCTGTCCTGCAGACATCATTATCCTCACGTGCTTCTGTAGCTGCCTCCTTTTCACTTTTGCTGCTATTCCTTCCACAGGATCAAACAGCAAAACAACACGTTAAATATGACTGGTTTAAAGCATGGTTTTAAAATATGACTTAAACATTTGTTGAAATCGAATGAGAAATATTTTAGGGCAAAGTCCATTAAACCTCAACCCTACTCAAAGATTTATAGGCCAACAAAGAGTTCTGACAGTAAAATAAATATTCTCTCCCTACAGAGAGCATATAGACAGCCCTGAAAACGCACACACGTGTGTGTGTATACATACAGACTGAATAGGTTATATTTAGTTAGTATACACAGAATATATAGCATATGTGTATATACATGTTTCTTAACAAACATATATATGTAGCAAACATTAATAAAAAAGAAGCCATGATTTTGAAAGATGGCAAGAGGAGAATATAGGAGGACTTGTCATGAGGAAAGGGAAGGATGAAATGCTAATGAAGTACTTATAATTTCAAACAATAAAAGAAATAAAATCCTTTCTAGTTCTATACAGTAAGGCCTAATAAAGTGTAGCGTCTCACAGTAAGGAAGGCACAATGCACATACTCACAGGTTGTTAGACACAACCAACACATCACTGAGCAAGGAGAGGTGTTGTTTCTTCCTTCTCCAGCCTCTTCTCAGTTCCACGGGACCTTGGCAGAGCAAGGTTCGATGTTTCTCTCCCACGGCTTTCTCCTCAAGGGTTTCCATTTAGGGGGGGAAAAAAGGCTTCTCCTGGTGCAGGTCTCCAACTAGAAGAACAGGTATTCAGTGGCTGTTATGCTGGATTTCACAGGATAAAAGAGACTAAAAGTACAGGCTCAACTCCCCACCTGAACTCTGTCGAGCTTTCAACATCTTTAAAATATAACAGAAAAGAAGAGGTTGCTTCGGAAAAGGAGGATTGGGAACATAGTGCAGGAGTGGGCTCTTTTTCAGAAGCTGTCTACTTGAGAGTCATGGGAAAAGTTTAAACAGTGTACTGGTAGGGTCTTGGGAAGTGTTCCTCAGCTTTTCTAACACTGCAACCCTTTAGTACAGTTCCTCATGTTGTGGGGAACCCCAACTATAAAATTATTTTCTTGCTACTTCATAACTGTAGTTTTGCTACTGCTCTGAATCTAATGGAAGCATGAGACATGCAGAATATCTGATAAGGGACCACCAAAAGGTCACCACCCACAGGTGAGAACCACTGGCCTAGAGTGAGGAAAGGGGTGAGAGATGTAACTCTATCTCATTTGAAATCACTTTTAAAATTTGACTAATAAATTCAAATTTTAAAAAAGTATTGGGATCTATGAACATCAGTTGTGATTTAAAATAAAAGTAGAAAACACATCACAAGGCGTCCTATTGGAGAGAAGATATAGTCATACTCTAGAGAGATTCAGAGAGGGGAGCAATCAATGCCAAACATTAGTGAAGGCCTAAGTAAGTGACTCCTGAAAGATGGCATTGGATATCAACACGGATATCATTGCTAACCCTAACTGCAATCATATGTGTGCAATAACAGTGGAATACTTATGTAAAACCTTGTGACATACAGATTTATCCTCAAAGATTCTCAATCCTTAAATTTTTTTTTTTTTATCTAACCAGGATCCATGTGATAAAGGCAGCATCCAGTAACACATGCAAGAGTCACAGGAGACTTTATAAACGAATGTAACTCAGTGAGACAGTCAGACATTTTCATGTACAGGAAAGTCGGGAAGCTTTGAAGACTATGGAGGAGACACACATACTTAGAAATAAAGCCTTGAGCCACAAAGGATTGTGACTGAAGCAACCTGAGAGAGTCTGTAAACCTGAATGTTAAATGTGTAGTATAGCGTGGACACATAATAATCATAGAAATATCATATCAAACTAGAATGCCCATGTGTTTAAAATGATTGAACTTTGATGAGAGTAGTAGATTGTACCTTTTGCAAACTCTTGTGTTTTCAGTGATATGTGTAACTATACAGTACTAATTAAGATAGCCAAGCCGTACCAAACTTTAAAATTCTTTATAAAGATTTTCTGTTGTGTAATCCAATTTAAAAGGATTGATATGTTGGAGTGTGATATAAAAAAAATCAGAAAGTAATCTATGTATTAAAATGCTATAATCAAACCCATTCCTTTGTAGCTGAAAGTGAAAAGATGTCAAAAAATAAATAACTAAAAGCAGGTTTTCCTAATGATTTAAAATAATTAGGACTCAGGGAACATATTTGTTGAGAAATTCCAGATTTGTGGTCCTGCACAAGACGGACTATAGAATGATTTATGATGGCTAGAATAAACAAAGAAAACAAAGACAAACCAAAGCAAAAAAAAAATTGAGAAATGGTCCTTGAACAGCAAAAGGAGTCATTTCCCTCGCCTCTGGCAAAGCGACATGTGGCTCGCCATTGACCTTTGGCTCCTATCAGGATATCAACACCCACGTTGCCCTCCAGTTCCCTGTGTCTCTATTCAAAAGTGCTTGCTATCTATCTCACAGCCCCCACTTTCCTGTCTCCCCACAACAACCCCCTCTCCGTCTGCACTATACAAACTCCCAGATGTTCTAGAACTCGCCTTGCTCTATTTATAATACAGGGTAATTTTTCTCTGTCCAGGTATCTCCACAATTCTACCTTCTTTCACAGACAGTTTTGGCAATATCAAATCTGTTTCTTTTTATTTCTGCTATAAACTCTTCCAATTGCCTCTGAACATTAACATTCTCTCTTACCCACAATAAAATTTTCCCTGTAATTATAATGCAGCTACCTCAGTGGTTTCTTTCCTGTGCCAGGCCCATACTGTGTGAACACTCAAAACATACACCTTTAAGTGAATATTACTCTGTCCAAAACATATGTTATAGATTTCAAGGAATATGCACTGAAACACCATAGCTTCTATTTAGCATTAAGATCCCTGTGATCAAAGAGTCAAAAGGGGCAACAGCCTACCGTTTCCTCTCACATGTCAAACATATGTCCTCATACATGTTAAAAATAGTTCCAACTCAATTCCATGATAAAAATTAAAGTAAAAAAGTATTTTTGAGAATCATTCCTCTCTAATCTAAATCATTGGTAAAATATTAGGAAATGGATTCTAAAGAACACAATATATGTTGGAAACTATAACAATATGCTGAAAACCAGAGAGTTCTTATATTTTGGGTTGAAATCTGACAGGTTTCCAAGAAATCATTGTGGTTATAGTAGGTAAAACAATGAGAAGGAGCAGAAAATAATCATCATCTCATAACTTGGGCAGATAATTTTGTAGATTAACACACAGTATTCTCCTGTGTATCCAAGACCATACCTCCCCTGGCATAACTGTATTTGTTAAGGGGATTGGTACTGAATATTGCTAACATGGATCGCTTTTCGTAAAGCCACTACTGAGTCAAGAATTATCTCAAATGATCTGTAGTAATCAAGACAGACACTTGCTGTCACCATCAGTCTATCATGGCAAACAGAACTACTCATTAAAATAATACCTTCACAGTGGAGCCTGGAATGGAGAACCTCTCAATGACCATGAAATTATCTTTTCCTTCCTTGGCTAAACACGAAAGATGGCAACAGCAGTTGGTAGACCAACCACTGAAGTCTGAGGACCCTGTAGTAGTCAGGGAGACAGACCACTCTGATGTCAACATTCTAAGGCTCATGCCATAACTGACAAAGTGACACATGCATTTCCTTCCATGATTTGGCTTGAAATATTATTTTTGAAAAACAGCTGGTCCATAAGGGTTTATAAGTAGCATCAGATTTTCAAAACCATAGATAGATGGATAGATTTATACATACAAATATAGATTGATAGATTGATGGATATGTAGATAGATGAATAGATTGATATAGATAATACTACATGATACAATAGTCTTTCAACTAGATAGATAGATAGATAGATAGATAGAGATAGATGGATGATAGATATAGATGGATAGATATAGAACACTTCATGATATCATTAATCTGTATTAAGAATCAAAACTAATTATTAAAAACACCTTTACAGTGGATCCTGGAATGAAGAACCTCTCAATGACCGTGAAATTATTTTTCCTTCCTTGGCACCAAGCACCAAAGATGACCACAGCAGTTGGTAGACCAACCACTGAAATCTGAGGACCCTGTAGTAGTCAGGGAGACAGACCACTCTGATGTCAACATTCTAAGGCTCATGCCATAACTGACAAAGTGACACATGCATTTCCTTCCATGATTTGGCTTGAAAATATTATTTTTGAGAAACTGTTGGTCCACAAGTGTTTATAAAGAGCACCAGATTTTTATAACCATAGATAGATGGATAGATTTATATATACAAATAGGTATAGATAGATCGATAGATGATAGATTGAAAGATGCAGATAGCTAGATAGATGGATATAGAATACTTCATGATACCTTTAGTCTGTCAACTAGACAGATAGACAAACAGACAAAGAGGTATACTTAGATAGATAGATAGATAGATAGATAGATAGATAGACAGACAGATGATAGATGGATAGACAGATGATAGATGGATAGACAGATGATAGATGGATGGATAGATAAACATAGATGTATAGTTATAGATTATTTCATGATACCATTAGTCTAACATAAGAATCATAACCACTTATTAACAATACCTTTACAGTAGACCCTGGAATGGAGAAACTTTTAATGAATGTGAAGTTATCTTTTCCTTTGTTGGCACTAAGCACCAAAGATGACCACAGCAGTTGGTAGACCAACCACTGAAGTCTGAGGACTCTGTAGTAGTCAGGGAGACAGACACTCTGATGTCAGCATTCTAGGGCTCATGCCATAACTGAAAAAAGGACACGGGCATTTTATTTTCTTCAACATTTTGGCTTTTGTAAAAAAATATTTTTGAACTATTGTTAAACCACAATTGCTTGTTTTAGCATAGGTTTTCATAACCATAGGCAGATAGATGAATAGATAGATGATAGATAGATAGATGATAGATAGATAGATAGATAGAATAATTAGCAATGTGCCTCCCCAAACTCTTGGGTCCTAACGTAATCAGACACACAGGACTATTTTCTGTGGTTCACTCTTTTGAAAGGACAAATGGCCTCGTTTCAACTGTTTGTCCTCTGCTCATGGGAACCTTTGTAGTGTCACATCAGAGCAAATAACCCACAAATACTCAACATGCTGAGTTTGGTTTTGTTGTTTGTATGTATGTGGTTTCGAGGCATAACATATAAAATTAGATGGTCAAAATGAACCTCATCCCTGGGAAATTCTAATTACTCTCCCAGAAGCCCTTAGTTGCCTGTGATTTTTTTTTCTTGGGGTGAAACTTTCCCCCTTCCACGTCAACATGATATTGCCACCGATGTTCCTGGGCTCCTGTATACAACACTTTGTAGAAGAAACCTTCAGAATAGGCTTCATTGTGTTCTGACTCTTCGAGTCTTTCCAGCCTCTCTTCAGTGATGTTTCCCAAGCCATAGATGCAGAAGCTGTAATGGAGATGTGTCTACTGGGACTGAGTCCCCCATGAAATGCTGGTCTCTGTCTTCGCTGTGCACAGTTGTGATTTCCTATGATGCTCTTCATGTGTTGTAAAGAGATGCTTCGTTAGGAGGAGGTGCTGGCTACATGTATCCACTAAGAGAAGCTGCTGCGCTGAGATCTCAAAATAATTTAAATCTTCAAAACAGAAATTTTTTTTCCGACAAGTCTACATTATATCGTCATTTTCTGTGTCCGAGAGGTAAGAGTCATCATTATCTTCTCTATAGAGCTATGGAATGAGAAGCAGAGAGGTTACACCATTTGATCAAGATCACAAAAGTACTGATGTAAAAGCAGCTGATGAAGTGCATTCACATAACTCAGTTACCCCGAGTAACATGGTCTTTTCCAGTCCACCTGACAATGTGTGAACACTATAGTCATACAAGCTTGCAATGGAATTCATGACTAACTGGCTAATAAAACCTAATTTTAGCCGGGCGGTGGTGGCGCACGCCTTTAATCCCAGCACTCGGGAGGCAGAGGCAGGCGGATCTCTGTGAGTTCGAGACCAGCCTGGTCTACAAGAGCTAGTTCCAGGACAGGCTCCAAAACCACAGAGAAACCCTGTCTCAAAAAAACCAGAAACAAACAAACAAACAAACAAACTAATTTTATTAGACTGATAAAGGCCTGTTTTCTTAGATTTCATAAATTCCTGCATTTATGAAGACTGTCATTGAAAAGTAGATTCCTGCTTATACACGTGCAGATTGTCTAGGTGTACACAAGGTTTTGAAGATGGGCTCTTTCAAGGGAGAAAGGCATGCCATTCCCTCTTAACATAAAACTCATTAGGATTATGATGAAACCTGACAGTGAGACACCACACTCCTTCAAAGAGTTGCTCCTGCTATCCCTCTGTGAACTATTTCATACCGAATATCCTGAGATTCATCTCTAAACACTGCGTTACTGTACTTTTGCTTCCCAGAAATCCTGCCCCTAACACAGCCCCTCCAGGCTACCATGAAGTCGCCATGAGCTACATTTGGTCTTCTCGGCCCACTGAGTTCAAACTCAGGAAGGAACTTTTATTTTGTTTTCCGTCTGTCTCTTTGATCCTGAGTTTGCTGATTCTGATCTGCTGCCTACCTCTCTCTCTCTAAAGTCACCTGCCTCCCCACCTCTTCTCTCCTTGACGCGCGTGACAAGTCTTCATACTGGAAATCCAAACAACATGTGTTTTGTTTTGTCCTTCATTTCCTTCCCCTTAAAATTGATGTGTTTATATTAACTTTTAAATTAATCGTATCTGGAAATTCCTGTAACTTAAATTCGGTAATTTTCATTGATCACAGAAAGATTAAATTGTTATAAGACTTGGATGAAATATAGTATAGGAAACTGTTTTCTTGATGATGAAAAAAGTGAGGTTCCCCCTCTTGCTAATGAATAATTTACTAAAAGGTACCCTATTTGTCTTGATTTTGAAAAAAACAATGAGCTGCCGTTGCGAAATGAAGACTTTAAATGTGAATAGTGGTTAATGAATCTTCTCTCATTATTTATATTTGAAAATTAAGTTGCCACATGCTTGGGAGGTAATGAATGTTGGAAAATAAAGCCATTAAGTTGATTTTGATTTTTATTGGATCAATATCATATAATGACAACGGCTAAGATATTCTGTTATCAGCATTTTACCACCATCCACGTCATACCAACAATGAAACGCTGGTTTCCAGTGGGGAGCGGCGTGGCGCTCGAATAAGAGGTCGGGGGTTCTGGCAGCGCTGTCGCTCAGCGCCTCCCGTGGGCAGAGCCCTCCCGCAGCCCCAGGAGCACTCGAGTCCCCAGCCGCCGCCACGCCTCCTGTGCACGCCGCCGTCGTCGCGCCCGCGCCGCGCAGACAGCCGGAGGCTCCGGCGCAGGCGACTGGGAGGAGTCCTGGTGGAGAAGCTGCTCCTTCCGTGGAGGCTGCTGTGCTCCCGGGCACGGGGCGTGAGCTGCAGCTCCGGGGAGCCCGGGCGTCCCACGAGCGCCTGCTTAGGACCAGGCCTGATGGGGAGGCCGGGTCGGTACGGTCACAACCGCCGTTGACGCCAGCCCCGGGGTCCCACGTCGGGCCTGTGCGCACGTGCGCGCACACACGCACGCACGCGCGCGCGGAATTAACCGGGGAGAATCTAAAGCAGTCAGGCACCCTTACGTGACTGCGCTGCACGGGTGTGAGGCTGGTAGCAATGTCAGTTCGCACAAGACCAGTGCGTTGCACTCCGGGACCAGCCTGCAATCCTCACTAGAGCCGCGCGAGGGCGCTGCGGGTGTCGCCGGGTTCCTGCAGTGGCGGGACGCGGCCGTGTGGTGGCGCTGCGGGCGGCGGCCTTGGGCCAGCAAGGCCTCTCCTGTGGGGCGGGGCTGGACGGGGCGCGGCGTCGCTCGGCGCTTCCGCAATTGTGGAGCTGCGGGATGTCTGCGCTGCTGCTGCAGCTGGCGGGGCTCGGCGTGGCGCTTGCGGCCGCCGTGCTCATTTTGGTGAGACCGTGGTGGAGTTCCGGGCTCCGGGCTTCCCCTCCGCACTTCCCACTCGTTTTCGGGTCTCTTGAATCAAGATCCCCTGAAATCCTTGACCCTTTTTTGCCCCTTTGGACCTTGTCTAAGTGACCCGTCTCCACCCAGCTTCTCCTGGTCCCTGCTCCCGGACCCCCGCCTATCCAGCCTATCATCCCTCAGCCTTCATCTTGGGCCTTCAGATGCTGCAGTTCGGAGCTTTCTGGTGTGCCATGTGCTGCAGCCAGGAAGAGAGCGGTGGACCCAGCAGACTAGGGTCGGTGGGTGAGCGAGAAACAGGCCCAGACCTCGTCTTGTTTTCGGCTAGGGGTCGTTTTGTCCCAGAATCAAGTACCTTAGCATTTTCTTTGCCATTCTTCTAGAAACGATGCAGACCCTTGCTGGTATGTAAGTAGAAAAGGGCAGATTCGCCAACAACTCTGCCACAGTTTCCAGAGCCTGCCACTCATTCAGTAAACGGAAATTTTGAAAAGCTTCCATGGTGTTGAGACCAGGTGGCTTCACAGTCGGCCAGGAAGGCCTCTGTCGCCTTGCCATGCACGCACATTCATAGTCTAGGAATGGTGTGGCCAGGTGACTTTGTCGCTGTGTGTCTGGGTGAGCCAGGAGCCCTTTCTTGCTAAAACGCCTTCTTTAAAGACTTGATACCAACCTGGATTTTGTCGACACAGTTCTGAGTTGAGGCTACCTTGCCTTGTGTCAGCGTCACTGATCTAGATGAGTGTGTGCACGATGAGGTTGTGTGCACTATTAGATGTCCTTGGCTTGAAGTAGTAGAGGTGCCCTTTGTTGTACAGCGTCGTGCTGCGTGTTGGGCTTGGGGTGCAGTGCGCTGGATCTTCAAACTCATCAAACTCATCGTCCATCTACCCGCAGTCATTCCTTCTCTCCACCGTCTCCCAGTTTTTAAAAATCATTTAAGAACAAATCCATTTCAGCCCTAAATCATCTGCATTTATTCCTGTCGGGATCCCTTTTTAAAAACCATGGCTGCAGTCAGGTAATTTGAACTGTCTTTTAAAACCTAACTAGTTTTTCTGTGGTTCCAATAGCCTGCCCATTTCAGTTCTCCGAGTTTGCCAGTGTGGGTTTAACAGGCTGCCTCCCCAAGCACCTTTAATTTTGTCTGCCTTCCAAATTTCCTGTAGGATTTGAGGATTTAATTAAATGCACGTGTGAGTCTTTTTTTTTCAGATGGGTCCGTGGGGGTTTTGTTTGTTTTTATGAAAAGTCCTCAGGTTCTCAGTCACCTGAAACACCTTTTACATCTGGAGGCTCAAGTCTTTAAGACACTGAGACCTTTCCCTGGTGTCTTAAAACGATGGCCAGCTTTTATTCTTGTATTTTTACAGACTCCGGTGTCTGTACATGTTTCTAGCCACTGCAGGGATTACGTCCTTCTTCCCAGGCCTGAGAGGCAAGCACTTCAAGTGGCCCACCTGCCCCTTTCCCTGAAGCCCTCCTGAGTACAGATCGGTTTTGCTTTCTGTCTGCTTTGCTGTATTAACATAAACCTTCCCGCCCCAGATCTGGGTTAATCGTTTTCTTAGGAGCTTTGGTTGCTTTCTTGAAAACCTCACAACCTAGACAATAGAGTGGACAGCCAGACTCCTTTCATTTTTTAAAGGATTGTATTTTATGTTTTTTTAAGTGTGCATGTGTGTGTGTACAAGCACATGAATGCAGAAACCAGAGACATTGGATCCCCGGAGCTGTACTTACAAGCAATTAGTTGTGAGTCACCACATGGGTGCTAGGAACTGAACTGGGTCCTCTGTAGGAGCAGCCAGTACTCTCAACTGTTTCAACCCCAGGAGCCTGCAAGTTTTATATGTTACTCCAAAAGATGCTGTTCTCAGTTGGAATTTAGAATAAATATCAGAATGCATTCTTAAGCACTATAGTCCCTGCTGTGTAGCCCAATAGGCTGACACAGTTTGGTCCTTACGTGGTCAGCTGCCAGATGGATTTGTCCACCACATACATGCTCCAGGCAGGATATGGTAGTGGGCTGGACTTCCTGTATTGACTTTTGGATCTGGTGTAGAAGAGGCCCTGGGGGGATGAGAGGTGGATCAAGGCCTCCTAAAACATTTAGCACATTACTATGGGGTCAAGGACAGTCGTCAGTTCAGAAGGGGTTAATTAAGGCCTGGCTGCCAAGTAACAGCATAATCACCTCCAGAGTCAAACCTGAGACTCCAGAGTCTCCCAAACAGCAACAAAAATAAATAAATAAATGTAATAAAAATTTTTAAATTGTGCGAATAGTGATGTTTTAGCAAAGCAAACACTAAAAGAGATCAATGTAACCCACTTTTCACATCTCCCTATAGGTATCTGTCATTGCATTTATAACGGCTACAAAAATGCCACCACATCACCAACATGAAGAAGAGAAATTCTTCCTTAATGCCAAAGGCCAGAAGGAAACTTTACCCAGCATCTGGGACTCACCTACCAAACAGCTGTCTGTTGTTGTGCCTTCCTACAACGAAGAGAAACGGTGTAAGTTCTACTTGAGTTCATTCCCTAGTGGGTCCTTTGGGGAGAAAAGGAATCCTGCAGTGTTTGCCCTCAGAGAGGAGGGCCCGGTTGGCAGCTGTGACTGCGAAGAGGGGAAGTGAGGCGGCAGGACTGAAGTCCTCTAGAGAAGTCCTGTGGTGAGAACAAGGGACATTCTGGGTGAGGATAGACGGAGTGACATCCCTGAGGGTCTTGGTAGATGACAGGCATGACTTCCTATGTGAGTAAAGTATGCTGGGTTTGCTAACTCATTTTCAAAAACAATGTATAAAATATTTATTTTTTCCTTTAGTGCCCGTGATGATGGATGAAGCCCTGAACTACCTAGAAAAGAGACAGGTATCACTCCTCTTTCAATGTCACATCTCTGGTTAGAACTGAAGCAGGTCAGCAGTTGTAGACCCCAGCTAGGTGCACTGTGGGAGGCAGGCCCAGCATGCAGCATGCTACCTCCAGAAGGAGACAAACCAGGGAGCTGCCATTTCTCCGGTGTCCGCTCCCCCTCCTAATTGTCTCTTGCTTGGTGATGTAGATTATGTACTAGTGAATGCGGCCAGGCTCACTTCTGTGACATCCATGCATGTGCAGTATTCACGTACAGAGATCCATTGGGGCCCTTATAACACAATCTGTAGAAGTTTGCTTCTCAATTGAGTGCATATTGATTATGTGATATGAGATTATAGCCTTAAAATTTTAAATGATAACTAACCACACAAAAAGAAAATTTTTTTAAATATTTATTTATTTATTATGTATACAATATTATGTCTGTATGTATGTCTGCAGGTCAGAAGAGGGCACCAGACCCCATTACAGATGGTTGTGAGCCACCATGTGGTTGCTGGGAATTGAACTCAGGACCTTTGGAAGAGCAGGCAATGCTCTTAACCTCTGAGCCACCTCTCCAGCCCCCAAGAAAATATTGTAGTACAGCCTTTCCTCAGAAACAGTCGCCAATACTGGGCTTCCTAACATCTCAACATGCATGCAGAATGCAGATGCTCAAATATCCTAGGCAGGCATGCCGCAGGGGCTGTGTCCCCAACACTAAAAGATGTCTTTTTAAAATGCTTGCACATTTTGTATTCAGAAGCACAGCTGTTGCTTAAATTACGACTTCGTTAGGACTGGGAAGACGTCTTAGTGGGTAATGGCTCTTGTGCCAGCCTGATGACCTGTGTTCAGTTCCTGAGAAGCCACAGTGGGAGGAGAGGACCAACTGCAAGTTGTCCTCTGACCTCCATGCATGTGAATGCCCACGTGTGTGAGTGTGTATTGTGTATACAATATCAAAATAAATTTGAATAAAAATGGTTTTTAAATTGCAGTTTATGGGCTGCCAAGGTGGTTCATAGGGTAAAGACCCTGCAGCCAAGTCTGACCATCTGATTTTGCTACCTGTGTCTCACATGGTAGAAGAGAGTGGACCCATACAAGTTGTCCTCTGACCTCTGTATATGTACCGGGGTCATCCCCGCCACCCCCACACGTATGCACACACACACACAAATGTGAAAACATTTAAAATACTGTTATAACTTTATTAATCTCTATCATAGTTTTGCCAAATTATGATTTGTTATTTTTGGTTTGTGCAGAAGCAGGACCCTATGTTCACTTATGAGGTGATAGTAGTTGATGATGGCAGTCAAGACCAGACGTCACAGGTAAGTGTGTGTGCTTTAGAACGGCTGGTCGGTGGGAAACTTGGAGCCTATTTCAGCTTGCTGGGGAACCCAGAGCTGTGCTCGTTACTTCCTGTCCCATGTTCACCTAAGGGTTCATCACTGCAGGGAAGTCACAGAGGCAGGAGCTGGAGTCAGCTGGTCACATGACATCCATCCACAGTCGGGGGCAGAGAGAAGCAAGTGTACCCACACTGCCTGCTTGCTTGCTAACTTTGTTCAGCCACACAGTGTTTGGTGCCACAGTGGGCTGCGCGTTCCACTCTCAATTAACACTCAAGACAATCCCCCACGGAAATGCCAAAGGCCAAGCTGTCTAAGGAAGTAGGAGCTGCAGTGGGAGTGTCTGTGTGACTTGTGGGATCTGAGTTACTGCTCCTCTTTGTGTTTTATTAATTATGTGTGCCCTGACTGACAGGTGGAAGTGTTTCTGTTTGTGGGGCACAATGCGGGATTTCAGTACATGCATTTGACATGTTCTGATCACATCAGGGTAACTCACATCCTGACATCACTTCCCCAAGCTAACTGTATTCTGACTTCTATATCATCAACAGGTCGCTTTAAAATACTGCCAGAAATACGGAAGTGACAAAGTGCGAGTGATAACGCTGGTTCAGAACCGTGGGAAAGGTGGTGCTGTACGGATGGTAATAATTTACAGTTTCGTTTAAAATATAAGGCATAGATAGAGAACCTCCTTTTCAGCATATAATACCACATATCAAATAGCAGGAGCTGAAGTGAAGATAGCAAGAACTTTAATAATTCCATTGATTTGATGAAGTCTGACTTTCATATGCTGTCTGTAATGTACTAGATGATACAAAAAACATTTGTGTTTGTATAGAGTGTCCTGTAGTCTTTGCAGAGGCCAGAGTGTCCCTGCTCACACAAGGACAGCACACACTTGTGTGTTGCACTTTCCCTTGTGAAGGCACAGCAGAGCCTGGTAGCATGAAGTCAGGTGACTCCTGGGTCAGCTGATGTGGAGCGCTGTGCAGCAGGAGAGACAATCGTCCACACAGTGAAGAGCAGAGGCTCCTGTGAGGAGATTCAAGGCCCAAGCCAGAGCAGGGTGTTTCTTGTCAAGGCCTGTCAGGTAGAAAACAATTTAAACTGTAGAAAGGACCAAAACCCAGTACATGTGAAAGCAAATCCAGATAACACTCTGAGGTGACTAGTGGTTTATATTTTCCCCAGAAAGAAGCCTCAAGCAAGCAGGCCAGACTCTCATAGCTCTCCCGGTTGTCAGCAGAGGCCCTGGCTCTCACCTTTCCCTTCCTTTTCCTCATGAACACAAAAGACTCCTAGGGCATTCTATCTCCTGGACATTGATTCATTTCATTCATGTACTTGTTTGTTTATTTATTCCTTTTGTTGTTTAAAATAAAACATTAAACCTAGGGAAATGGCTCAGCAGTTAAGAGCACTGACTGTTGCCGAGGACTCAGGTTTGGTCCCAGGTCCTCACACAGTGGTTTACAGCCACCTGTGACTCTAGTTCCTGGGATCCTGTATCCCCTTCTGGCCTCTGCATGTACTGTCTGTGTACTGTGCATATACAGTGCCTGCAGGAAAAGCACTCACACACATAAAATTAAATTAAATCTTTTTAAAGATCAGTAGCACGTGTTGAGGAAAACAATATGTTTCATCAGACGTTTTCATACATGGAGATTATGTAAATTAATCCCAGTCACCCCACAGTGTCCCCTCTTGGCCTCTCACAGTGTTCCCTGGGTGTCTTTAGACTTCACCCAGAGTCAGACTTGAGAAAAGTCATCCGTCTTCACCCAGTGTCGTGTTGTCTAGGGTTAGATTATTCACACAGTGGTGCTGACAAGAGAAAGGGGGGTACACGGCAGATGCCCACAGTCAGTGGAGGTGAGTCTGAGGGAGATGGAGGCATGCTGAGGGGGGGCCAGCCCTAGCACAGGGGCAGTGATGAGAGTTCTGTTCACAGTCAGCATGAGTGCTGACCAAGTGCTGCGTCACTCCGGCACACCGCAGAAATTAATTTCCTTGTAAATATATGCACAGCTAGTCATGGTTTGTACCAATGGCCAACCTGATTTACCAAGTGTCAGTTGCCCCAACGAACAGTAAAAAGTTAGTGACACCACCTTTGCCCTGTTCAGCCACTAATTTAAAATGCTTATGGCACCATAATAAAGAAAAGTCACTTTCACCGTGCCCTTCTCAAGAATATGAGGCTTCAGACTGGAAATCCTCCTGCTGCCTCCTCCTGGCTGGGGATTACAGATGCACTCAGAGCATGTGTGTTATTTCTGTTTGGGGACAGTTCTTTACGTGTGCATGAGTTGCCTCAAGTCATGTGACACTGACCCCCTAACATGGCGCATAGATGTGTGGGGTGTGTCCTGCTTTCTGTGCCAGTGCTGAGGACTCGTTTCCTCCAGGTTGACTGCATTCACGCTGACAGTTCCAGGGTATTAGAGGCGGAGTGTGAAGTGTTTGCAACAGTGAAATGGGCAGGAGATCCTGTGGGCCGTCCTGGCTGCATAGCTATGAACTTTGGCCTCCTTCTGCCGTATTATACCCAATACTCCACTCAGGATGAGCTGAGATGCCATGGAGTTTGAACTTACTTCTAAGCAACTTTCTTTCTCCTGGTATTTGTGAATTCAGGGTGTGTTCAGTTCTCGAGGAGAGAAGATCCTCATGGCGGATGCTGATGGAGCCACAAAATTTCCAGATGTTGAAAAACTAGAAAAGGGGCTGAGTGATCTCCGGCCGTGGCCTGTGAGTATAAGAATTCACTGCATGGGAAGATCAGGTGCACAGGGCTCAAAAGCGAAGTCAGAATTTACCTAAAATTCAACTTTCTTTTTGTTTAGAGACAGGTTCTCACTGTGTAGACCAGGCTGGCCTTGAACTCACAGAGATCCACCTCTATCTGCCTCCCAAGTGCCGGGATTAAGGGTGTGCGCCACCACACCAAACAGAATCCTAATCAGTACAACTAGCTGTCTCCAGGCTGTGCATATGCTTCGCCCTCAATAGACTTTACAAATATTAGTGTTGTTTTTCAAAGTGTTCCTAAAGGTGAGACCTTTGCATTGAAGATGAGTGCATTCATATGTGATCCTTAAATATTAAAGAAAATTATGGTGTTGCTTTTACCTTAGGATCAAATGGCCATCGCCTGTGGGTCTCGAGCTCATTTGGAGAAAGAATCAATTGCTCAGGTGAGGCTTTCCCAAGCTGCCACAGATAGTAGCTTGTTAACCCTTAACCCCATTTTACACACACAAGCACATCTAATAAGAAATGGGTGCCTGTGTTTTCTCTCAAAATTTCTCTTCCCTTCAACCTCACTGGAATTCATGCAAGATTAGCGTAAGTACACAGGATGGGCGAGGCTCTACCTCAGGATATAAGCACTCTTAGGATTGTGTCTAAGATACAGAGGGCATCAGTCGGACAAGGCAGACTTTTCTAAACAGAAATTTCTTTTTTAAATTGTGTGTGTGTATGTGTGTGGAGGTATACAAAATATTCTAAAGTATGAAAAAACATACAAACTCTGAAATTTTGCTAGTCCCAAGTAATTTCTAGTCCAAGTATATTTTGAGTTTTGTTCAGAGTTTAAATATTTCTTGTTTCATGTCTGTAAAAAAAGTCATTTAACTGACAATTGTCAGACTCATGCCAGTTCCTTTTACATGTCACCAAAGACTGCAGGCTACTCTTTTGTAGATCACACCTAAAAAGCTAGAGCAACTCAAAGGCTAGGAATTTCAGTGAGGAGGTGTGTGTGTGTGTTTTAGAAGTCACAGTCAGGGTTTTCCACTTAAAATTGGAGATTCTGGGTGTCAAGTCCAGTAGCGCCGTGTTTGCAGGGGTTCATCACCAAGAATAAAGAGCCACTGTCAGTCTGTGGCCTGGGGAGGGACTTATAGCACGTAAGAGGAGGACAGCCCATCACTCTGAGTCAGCCTCAGGATGAGACCCTGGCCTGCCTTTTCAGCAGGTCACAGGTTACATGGTGCACATTAATTCTAGAACTATTAAAATAAATATCTCCCCTCCGTGATTCTGTAATTTGGTAGGAGGAGAGTTTAAACTCTACCAGGACACAGGCAGCAGGGTTGCAGATGTTTATGGGTAAGGCAGCAAAATTCTCTGGGAAGCAGAGAGACAGCTCCTGAAGCTGGAAGGGGACTTGAACATGAGTTTCCCTAGACACTCGTTCTGCCCGTGTGTTGTTGTGTGTCTGTGTACTGCATGCATGACTGGCTCTGACAAAGGAGGGCACTGGATTCCTAAAGCTGGAGTTACAGATGTCTGTGAGCCACAGTGTGGTGCTGGGAACCCAACCCAAGACTGCTGCAAAAACAGCCAGTGCTCTTAACCACTGAGCCATCTCTCCGGCTCCAAAATAATCGATTTTTAATATCTATTTAATATTTTATGTCCCATGCAGTTCTCATTAGTGTTTGAAAATGTTAATCTGTTAAGCATGGAGAATATCTATTACAGAAAGCTGAGAGAGAGGCAAGTTGAACTTGATTGACATCTTTATACTTGGGAGAAAGAAAGGAAAAAGAATGTGTCCAGGAGGGGTAGCACTTTGCTGAGGTAGTGAGGTCCAGAATTCAGCAAAGGGGAATGTGACTGTGTCCCAGGAGGACACTGACCCCAGCCAGCAGTCTGACTGCAGACTGTCATGAATGTGTGGAGTTTGCTTTGTGTGGCCTGAGCATGATGCTGAGAACACAGCAGAATTACCTCCGCAAACACAGCAAAAATTGCTTTGCAGATGAAAACAGGTTGACATTAATAATTTAAAGAAATCTGAGTAAATTTTCCCTTTTAAAACTACGAAGCTTGGGGCTAGAGTTGGCTCAGTGGTTACGAGCACTGGGTTCAGTTCCCAGCCCCCACATGGTGGCTGACAGCCGTCTACAGCTCCTGTTTCAGGAGGTCCAGCACATTTTTCTGGAACTGTATGTGCGTATGCGGTACAGACGTACTTGCAGACAAAGCACTTATACACATAAAATTAAATCTTTTTTTTAATTTGTTTTAATATGAAGCACTATAGGCCAGGGCTAATCTGTTTGGTGAAGGAAACTAAAAAGTGAGAAATGAAGAATCAGGAACCACTGGAGTCATCTGGAGGAGAGAGGTGGCCTCTGCATGCTGCTGGGCTGTGTGTTTTGGGTTAATCCTTTGTTTCCTGCAGTACTGAGGCTCCAAGCCAGGGCCTTGTGTGCTCTAGGCCAGTGCTTCACCACTGAGTTCTATCCTCAGCCCTTTGGTTTTATTTTTAAAGATGTAAATTCTCTTGACTTAAAACTTCCGTGAAGCCTGGCACAATGGGGCTCCCAGCACTCTGGAGGCTGACTAGGACTCTCCCAGGTCTACATATTTATAGCAACTTGTTCTGCATCCATTTCTTCACCTCTCAACCTAGTGGTTGATTCAGGGCTTCTTGCCCTTTATGCAGAGAAAGGACCGCCTGATCCACTCACTGGCAAGGAGAGGTTGCCTGCTGCATTGCTGCTCGTGACTGCCGCCTAGTGGAACTGCTGTCCAGATCATTAGCTACTCCTGCCTTAGGAAAAGCTGTTTCCAGGAGGCATCTAGTTGAGGAGTGACAGCATGGCCTTCTATTTCTCCTCCTACACCACACATAACATAAGCCGAGCACAGTGGAAAAAAATCATCAGAGAATTAGGGCGCCAAATAGCAGGCTGAGTGCTGAGTGGCTTACGAACAGCATCTGGATGCTGCTTTTCTGTGTTTTACTGCATCCTCAGCATCATTCCATCTGTTGCTGCTCCCCCAGAAGGCAGGCGAGGCACAGATAGAATGCTTTAGGTTCTTTGTGGGTGCCTTTGGAGTTTGTCATTTAGAAGCACTCAGGAGTAGAATCCTTTGGCATTTGTTTGATGCCTTTAGTTTTTAAAGAAATTATCAGTAAGCTTTATATTTCTCCTTCTTCCTGCACTGTATAGACCTTAGGGATACTGTTATTAATTCTGAGGCAGTATCGTTCCTAATACTAAATATCCATTTCATAAATTAGACTCTCTTTCTTTCTTTCTTTCTTTCTTTCTTTTTCCCTCTGTGTAACAGCCCTAGCTGTCCTGGAACTCCCTCTGTAGACCAAGCTGGCCTCATACTCAAAGAGATCTGCCTGCTTCTGCCTCCTGAGTGCTGGCATTAAAGCCGTGTGCCACCACTACCCAGCTTAAACTCTTATTTCTTTGTTAACTTCATCTACTAAAGTTTGTCTCATAATATATTTTAGGTATCTTCTAATTTTTAAGTTAAGTTTCAAAAATTAAAGCAAAATTTCCTTTGTGGTTTATCTAGATTATTTTGCTTTTTTCTTTATTTTTTTATTTTATATGTATGTATGTTTTGCTTACATGTATATGAACCATACATGTGAAGTAACTTTGGAGGCCGGAAGAGGGCATCAGAGGCCCTGGAACTGCTGGAAACTGAGCCCAGGTCTTCCACAAGAGCAGCCAGTGCTCTTGCCTGCTGAGTTATCTCTCTGTCCCTATTATGCTTTCATGTGTGTTAGAAATCAGATAAATTAGGCTGGCACACACTTTTCATCCCACACTCAGGAGGCAGAGGCAGGTTGATCTCCAAGTTTGAAGCCAGCTTGGACTACGGAGAGAGTTCTAGGACAGCCAGAGCTACATAGAGAAAAGCTGTCTCAAAAAACAAAACAAACACATTAGACTTTTCTTGTGAATACCTCACCTTCTGTTTTTTAATAAACAGCTGCATTCTAAAATACGACAAAGCCCTGTTACCACCAAGCAAAAAATGGGAATGTTTTCCATGCTCACACAAATCACATTGAAAACTGTTCAAGCAGAAGTTTACATGTGTGTTTTCCACCTTGAATTTTCATTTTCCTATCTTTCAGTTTCTGTTTGTCCCTTTCCTTAGCATAGTTGCCCTTTGAGGAGATTAGTCAGTCTTCTGGTACTTATTGGAAGTATTTTATGTGGAAGACACTGAGCAGGCAGATGTGAGCTTCCCAAAGTGTGTTAAGATGAGATTTCCCCGCCCTCACATGCTCAGAGAGGTAAGAGCCACTGCATCAGAACATGATTGGTGACCGATGACTTTACAGTTTTCATAGACGGGGGCTTTGATATCCCTTCCCGCCCAGTCACAGTGGAGCTGTGCTTGAGAGGAAAGCTGTCAGCCTTCCGTATAAAACCGTTACTGAGTTCCTGTTACTCTCCGGCCAAGCACATGGCTCACAGCTTTGACATAATTCTATTTTACTCTCCTACTAACTCTGTAAAGTGGACGCCACTCCACTCTAATTTACTCAAGACCAGCTTGCTCTCAGCCTCGGAGGCAGCGCTCAACTCTGCTCAGAGGACACCTTTCTTTTGTATTTGTTCTTACACTGATGGTTAAGAACAAAAGCAGATAGGTCAATGCAGAGCTGGCCCCTCGGGTCCTGAACTTCTGCTCTTACCCAGGCCCCAGGAAACATAACTTCTCCCATGATGCTCTGCTCTTGAAGCAGCACCCTGCTCACAATGCCTCCAACACCTGCTGTCTAGACTGGAGCCCCCCCCCCCCCCCCCCCAGCCCAGTGTCTCCCAGAATGGAAAAATGATTTCTCTTTTGCCCTTGTTTTAGCGTTCTTACTTCCGTACTCTGCTTATGTATGGATTCCACTTCCTGGTGTGGTTCCTATGTGTCAAAGGAATCAGGGACACGCAGTGCGGGTTCAAATTACTGACCCGAGAAGCAGCAGCCCGGACCTTCTCATCTCTGCACATCGAACGATGGTAGGTTTCTGACTGGAATGTCTCATGCTTGCCTTCCTATCTGGCATCCAGATGATAGGATATAGCCCTGTTGTCTCATCTGGATATGATGAGTATCCAGATGTAGCCAGATTGGCACATGTGTTATATGTTCACCTAACACCGGCAGTGTCAGCCGTGTGGCTAGAATTCACCCTTAAGCCTCCCTCTGCCCCTCATGATCCATTCCAGTTGACAGGTCTCTCTCCTGAGCCTGGCTCTTTGCTGAGCTCTCTCCTGCCATCTTCAAACCTAGCCTTTTCCACTTCTTTTCTCTCGTGTGTTCATCCTTTCCTTGGCTCATCTGCCTTCAAACCCCATTCATTGACCCTGTCTGTGCAGCCCTGTTTGCTCCGTCCACTGCCTTTTATTGAAAGAGTGCCCTATGTTTGCTGCCTTCATCTCCCCATCTTGTCCCTCTCCTACCTTACATACTTGTCATTCCTGTCTCCTGAACTAGCCGCGGCCACAGCCCGTTAGCTTCTCTCCACCCCCAGCACCTCGCAGCCCAAGGGATCTTTGTAATCACAGTCACACTTCTGCTTCGAATCCTGCACTGGCTTCCCTCGACCTGTGGAGGAATTGCAAAGCTGCCCCGCCTGTGTCCCGTCTGTCCCAGCCGTGAGCTGGTACAGTCATCACACCTGTTCTCACTCCCGGGGCCATTGCTTCAGTCTGATCGCTCTCCTCCAAGCACAGGCTCTTGAGGGGCTACGAATGTCACTTAGTTGGAAGAGTGCTTGCGTGCATGAGGCCCTGGGCTCCATCTCCAGCGAGGAAGAAAGTTCTAGAAGGGAAGGAATCCTTCCTGACTTGACTCACTAATCTCCTCTGCTACAAAGAGTGCTTGGCATTCTTCATTGCCCGGGGATACTACTGATAACGCTCATCCTTGCTGAGCATTAATTGAAAGTTCTCTGTAACTTGTTCCTGATTGGTAGCCATGATTATCTAAGATAAGCCCATGTTCGATGTCTCTGCCACGTTTGTGGATCTGTTTCTGAAGATTGGTCATCCTCCCTAGAAATAGGTTTCAGATAAACTCCCCAAAATTCTCTTAAACTAGAGTCAAAATTTAAATTAGTGTGTGTGTGTGTGTGTGTGTTTAAAGTCTTTAATTTCCTCCATTAAAATGGGTGGAGTGTCAAATAGGTGGTCTTCGGGTCCAGGTGTCTATGTTTGCTCCATGGTCAGCATCCCATGCTAATCATTCTTGGTTCTCAGAGGCTTACCCAGCATTCCCAGCTCCTGCCCCAGCTGCGGTGTTGCTTTCTTGATGAAAATAGTGCATCTGAAGATGTGCTTCTGTGTGAAAGGAAGGACTCAGGCTAGACATGGCTGCAATCATGCATTGGGGCAGCGTCACCCTGCGGGTGTGCCTGTCACTACAGCCTTCTAGACTAGGGAGGCTTCAGTAGCTGCCAGGACCCACTCTATCCAAGACAGCACAGGGGAGGGACAGCCAGGGCTGAGAGGAGAACATGGAGAAGCAGCTCCAAGTGACCAGAGTGGCCTTAACAGGAGCCTGGCAATTCTGTATGCTAGCTGGGGAAGGCTAAGAGAGAAAGCGTCCTTCTTGCAAACTCCTAGCGTTAAAGTGTGTCTGCTGAGCACGCAAGGCAGACTTCGTCTGAGGGTTTCTGAGCTGTGGCTGAGGTTCACCTTTTCTCATTTAAATGTTACATATCTTGTTCTCCTTGAAGCTTTCGATCCACTCGGTGTCCACTTATTTGACCCTCTGTGGGCCTGGCCTTCAGTTTTATGTAGAAGTTTCACAACTGCCCTGCTAGACATCTGATTGATGCCCCACTTGTCCTTTCTAAAATAAACAATATATTTTCTATTTCAGGGCATTTGATGTAGAACTGCTATACATAGCACAATTTCTTAAAATTCCAATAGCGGAAGTCGCCGTCAACTGGACTGAAATTGAGGGTGAGTGGACTGTTTCTTTACAGCTGGTCCTTAGCTGGGCAGTGCAGTTGTCTGAGAGAGTCTGCTGGCACCCGTCGACCCCTGTCCTTCACCAGGGCCTCCCACCTCTCCACAGAGCTCTCTGTGTTCCATCAAATTTCTTTCTGCTGTTTTTCCAGTCTCTTTTGAGTCTTTGATGGGCTTCCTCCTGGCCCAGGTTCCCAACAGACAAGGTCCTGGTGCTCAAGTGTTACTAGCTGGGCACTACAAACCCCTGTGCGAAGCTAAGGAGGGACCATGAGTGTCATAGCCATCCAGAACACGTGCCCTTGTTTTAAGTGTGGTTTCATTGCATTTCTTAGGCTTATCGTGAACTCACAGACTTAAGCTGTCCTCATCCCAGCCTCCACAGGGTTAGATGTAGCTACACATAATCCCCAGTGTAAAGGCCTCTTAAATTCAACCTCGTGAAATCTTTATAAACGTGTGTCAGGCTCCTTCCCAACAGGCTGTCTGTGTGCAGGGTGAGCTCTCACTGTCTCCTGCATTTACCTTGGGACAAACCCAAACTCTTCACTGTGTGGGGCAGTGGTGTGATCAGCTGAAGTCCTCTGCAGTCTCCGCTCCTGTGCACTTGGCCTCCAACCCCCCTCTGGGAGTCCTGATGCAGAAGCATGTGTCATGCCTGAGTTTGGGTGTCTCTGGCTTCTACAAACTACAGTGTGTTTATAGAAACTTAGAAAAATCCACACCATTATTCTAGAGTCAAAGAGGACAACCTTGTGGGTAGTTTGAAGGAGCTGAGGGTTAAAATCATTTTCAGGTGTGTGCTGTTAGCTCCTCTGCATCTCAGAGGCAGTTGTGTTAGAGTTCTTCCTGGTTTGTCCCCAGTTAGCAATAGAGAATGTCTCCAGAATGTGTTAGTGGCCATGTTTCCAGAAGAAAGCTGTTTGTGCTCAGGGTGGAAGGAGGGTCTGCTTTGGGGGTGGAGCTTATTAGAAGTGATGAGCACTGAGCCTTCCTCCTGATAGATGCTCACTGACTGGCAGGTACCACAGCAGTGTCCTTAGGGACCAGACGTCCACTTAGACTGCTACTCCCTTGTAGCCGGAGGCAGAGCGGTAGGCAGCTGCCGTCTGGACACAGGCATCATTGTCACTGTTGAGTCTAGGCATTGCTGGTGTGGGGTGCACACCTGTGGTCCAGGCCTCAGGTGGGTGAGGCAAGGATAGGTCACAGGTTCAGAGCCAGGTTGGACTACTAGTGAGTCCAAGACTTGCCTTAGCTGAGCTTCTCTCCAGGAGAGAGAGAGAGAGAGAGAGAGAGAGAGAGAGAGAGAGAGAGAGAGAGAGAAATAGACATAGAGGGAGAAGAGAGAGAGGGAGGGACAAAGAGAGGGAGGGAGGGAGAAAGAGAGACTCATTTGTAGGCCTTTTGTGTGTGTGTTTATAGTGTTCTGTGAAATTATTACTTTTCAGTAGCTGCCACCCAGTTCCTAGTACTCTGTCCATGCACAAAGCCTTCTCTTGGTGTCTGAAACATTCATTCTTGAGAGTCACCTGAGTTTCCTTGCACTTAGAGACGTAGCTTTGTTTTGGGAGGAGAGTCACTTCAGCTTTATAACTTAAAAAAGTATTTAAATAAAATCAAGATGCTAGGTGCTCTCAAAGGTCACTAACTTCCCCCTTCCATGTGTGCGCGTGTGTGTGCATGTGTGTGTGTGCGCGTGGTTGTGTGTGTACACACGTGCCCAGGTATTCACACATGTAGAAAACGGTTCTCTACCTCCCAGCCCCAGCCACTTTTAGGATACAACTTTGAACTTCTGCATGTTTCTTGCAGTTTAATTGATTCTTAATTGCAGGTTCTAAGTTGGTTCCGTTTTGGAGCTGGCTCCAAATGGGCAGAGATCTGCTCTTCATCCGACTACGGTATCTGCTGGGCGCCTGGAAGCTCGAGCGAACGAGGAAGATGAGTTAGCTTGCTGCCGGGACTGGACTGCACTTTGACCTACGGTGTCATGCAATTTCACTTGAAATCAGGATTTTTCAATGAAGCTGTGATGGACCCATCCTCACTATCTGCAAACCATGAGATGTCTTTGGGGACAAATAAATTTTTACGTATTTGTGTCATAAGTTAGATTTTCTTTTATTTCGTAGTCTTTATTTTGACTCCTGTCATTAAGGTTCTGAGATGGACACTTTGAGATGGAAGACAAGAAATGTCTTAAAGGTGCCTGTCCAGTCTGTAACAGTCACTTAAAGATGAAGTTGGCGATAAGTTCAAATGCAGGCTTACCTGTGTTGCAGTGGCTTTATTTAATACTAGGAATACTAGGAGATTGCCACAATCGTGTGAAATGTCTCTGTGCTGAAAGTAGCTGCTTCCTTGTTCTGTCCGTCTCCTTAACTTTGCCTGTATTGTGCTGTGCCGTCTCTCACCCCCATAACCTTCCCCTCTGGGATTTGTGCGGAAATTCTGTTTGCTTTTCATCCTTCATATGTCATTGCTGGCTTCAAACATTCTTGGGCAATACAGGCAATCCTAAACTGTATCTCAACCCCTGGAAGCCTTTTATCAAAAATGTTTCTAACTAATGATAAATATATTTACTTGATTCCAGAATTAAGATATTGAAGAGGCCAATGCAATTAAAAAAAAAAGAATCTCCAACAACAACAACAACAACAACAAAATTAAATCATTTCTGACATCATAGAGAAACTAAGCATAATAAAAGTTGTGATAGTTTCTGTTTGAAATACATGCAGAACACACATGTATTTGTGGCTTGGGCCCCAGCACATCTGACTGACTGACTGGAAGAATGGAACATTTAGGAGGTGGCACTTAGAACAAGTTAGGGCACTGGGGGTGTACCCTTAAAGAGGATAATGAGAGCTCTCTCTGTGTGTGTGTGTGTGTGTGTGTGTGTGTGTGTGTGTGTGTAGCTCCATATTTACCTCTATAAATACAGAAACATCGAAGCTAAAAATTAGAATATAATCAGAGACATTATGAGAAAAGGGCAAGTTGATACCCAGAACCTGCTAACCTAACGGGCTGGAATAACCCTGTCTCAACCAAGGTGGAAAGGTGAGGGCACCTGAGATTGTCCGTGTGAGCCTACCCTACCCTACAAAGATGAAGAACAAGAAGTTTTAGTCTGTACATAGCTTTCTCTGGCATTTCCCTGGAAGGGGTGTGTCTGACTGGTCACAGCCGCAGTTGGGTTCACACTTGGCACCCTCAGACTTCTCTCTGGCTGTTGGGTCTGGGGCTCGTTGTATATGATGTGGAGGCTTTGAGAGCTCACATCCAGCACATCCAATGGTCAGAGAAAAACTCTCCAGTGGGTTCAATGGATGAAACTCGGGCATTAATTCTGTACAGCAAGGACTTTTCCTGGCTGAGCCATCTTTCAAAAAGTTCTTAAGCCGGGCGGGCGGTGGTGGCACACGCCTTTAATCCCAGCACTCGGGAGGCAGAGGCAGGCGGATCTCTGTGAGTTCAAGACCAGCCTGGTCTACAAGAGCTAGTTCCAGGACAGGTTCCAAAATCACAGAAAAACCCTGTCTCGAAAAACCAAAAAAAAAAAAAAAAAAAAAAAGTTCTAGATGTTATCTTTTGTAAACATACCCCAGTTCTCACAGGACAGCAGCCTGAGGCTGTTCCGCTTCCTGTAGAAGGGACGCGAGTGTACACTCCCCTCACGTCGCACGTGAGCAAGTGAGGACACATGTGCCTCCCTTGCCTGATAGGGGAACATCTGGTGTCATGTTCTGTCCACACACTACAGTTCCCCGTGAACACCAGAAGGACCATGAGAGGCAGAGGCGTGTGCCTTGGCTCTCTACTCAGGCTGATGGGAGTTTGAATTGCGTGTCAGTCACTTTGTGTCCCCGGATCTTCAGCTGTAAGACAGAAATGATAATCTCACTGTGTGAGATATGAGGGGGGACATAGAGGTGCCTGCGCAGCACTCACCGAGTCCTGTGTCAGGGAACTGTCACAGTGAGCCCTCATCTACCCTTATTGCTGAATCAAGACCATCTGCCCTTTCTTCGGCTCAGTCCCTTCCTGTTTATCAGCAGTGACCTCCCATGCCGCATTCTTTTTCTTACGAATGCAGCCAGTTTAACAGTTAGGGTTTCTATGCTCAAAACCCCAGTAGGTTCTGCACACAGGAGGCATCCTGGGCTGTCTTTGTGACCTCTGTCACCACATCTGGAAGGTGACATTTGCCACCAGACCAGCCCCTATGGGGCAGCACCCAAAGAGGGTGGAGACAGTAGTCTGAGATGTAGGCGTTCATGCCCACTTCTCAAGGTGGCTGGAGTTTCCATCTCTGTCACAGGTGCCTCCCCAGGTCCTGGCCCGACTGTGACACCTATGCTTGTGTGCTGATGTTGAATGATAGGCACTTCTATCAGATGGTGCCCTCTGTGTCCACATAGTCTCGGTACCAGGTGCTCAGGGAAGTAAGGAGTAAGCCAGTAAGCAGAGCTCCCCCTGGCCCCTGCTTCAGTTCCTGCTTCCAGGTTCCTCCCCTGAGTGCCTTTCGTGATAACCTGTAACCTGTGAGATCAAATAAACCCTTTCGTCTCCAGTTTGGTTTGGGTCTGTGCTTTATCTTCACAGCAGACAAGTGCCTAGCACAGGAGACTTTGAAACTTTTGGGAAATGGGATATAGCTGTCAGATGGACCATAGAGGGCTGGGCATTCCAAACCATTCGTCTTCCTGCCAAGGCAGTGAAACCAGTCGCCTCCGGCTTCAGCCTCAACACCCCAAGCTGCTTCCAGAACAGTGCTTTTCTGCCACCACAGACTGTCTCTTCTCAGACCAGGAGGGGAAAGAAATCTTTCCTCCCTGACGGCACTGCTCTTAAGTTTTCGGTCACCATGCATAAAAGTCATGCAGAGAGGTGGGAGGGGTGGGCAGGGCGCAGTTACAGCTGTGAGCAGAACCACTCCAAAGCCGGGCCAGATGCAAGGTGTGAAGATATACAGAGCCGAGACTGGGCTGATGACCTTGCTGACTGTAAGCCAGCTTTCCGTCCCTGTGACAACTGGAGCAGCGCTAAGCCTTACTTGGGCTGGTGGTTTCTGAGGGGTTGGCCCTGCTTGTTTGGTTCTGTGGTCAGAGCATGTGACAAAAGAGGGCTGCCCACTTCACGACTGTCTGAAAAGGAGTCGGGGCACCTATATCCTCTTTGGTTTTACGTTGCCAATAACCCCTGTAACTCTGCCACTCTGCTTCCCAACAGTGCCACATGCTGGAGGCCCGGCCTTTCATATATAAACTGGGGGCTGTTTCACGTCCCAGCTAGAGCACCGCGCACGTGACAGATGCGGGCAGAGGAGCAGACAACCCAGGGAGCTCAGTCTGCCTAATAGGAATACTCTTCCAGAAAAGGGAGATTTTAGCTGTGGTTTTTAGATCCCTAACCAAAATCATAAGGGAATTGCCACCAAATCTCAACTGCTGACATTCTGGTCTCATGTATGTTTCCATACCAGAATGCTTTGGTGGAAAAGAAATATGTTTCTATTAAAATGATCCAAAAATGACAGAGGAAGACAGATCAGAGATGAGAGTTCTCATAACCAGGCAGTTAAAAGAATCAGCCAGCATGAGTGTTCTTTCCCAGGGCTGGTATTCGCTCTTTCTTGAACCTCACCGGGTTTTTCTGTTTTGTTTCCCTAGCTTTTTAGAGAGTAATGTCCAGGGGGCTGGAGAGATTAAGAGCACTGCCTGTTCTTCCAAAGGTCCTGAGTTCAATTCCCTGCAACCATCTGTAATCAGATCTGGTGCCCTCTTCTGGCCTGCAGACATACATTCAGACAGAATACTGTACACATAATAAATAAAACCTTTAAAAAAAAAAAGAGTAATGTCCAGAAAAGGCAGAGTACATATATTCAGAGGTCTGGCCCACTCCTACCACCTGAGAATTCTGTGAATTCACAGCTTCCATGGCAGAAGCATGAGCCAGCCCATCAACACTCTGTGTTCCCGTGGAAGGGGGAAACTGATTGGATCAGTTCTTTCTTTAATATCATTTCTGGGTTAGGTGGTGCTGGGCCACAAATTATCAATTCAGAGAATCAAAGTACTTGCCTCAAAGTGCGCACAAAACACGTCCCTCATCCAGCCCATGACTTTCATTGGTCCCCACCACTGGTCAGTATTACTTCTGAGGTTTCTTCTTTCCCAGAGCAATCTCAAACCTAACACCTACAACAGGGCATATGGGCCAGCTTTCAGTCTGAAGTCACAGCATTATTGAAACTTCCGCGATATATTTTAAGCAAAGCCCTCTTCGGCAACCCTTGGATGGTGTTTCAAAAGCAGCATGTTCCAGAAAGTGGTGGTTTTAGGATTAGGAAAAGAAGTTCAACTGAGAACTTTCCCTTACATTTCCAAGGTGCCTTGGCCTCTTGAAGGATGTGTGCAGGGGGTCTGACCGAGGTGGCCCTATGCCATGCTCTGTCTCTTTGAAAACCTTTACGGTTTGGTGGAGGAACCAAAAGCCTTCAGCACACCGGTACTGCTTCCCAAGTGACATTTTAGAAGCAGTCGATCTAGGGGACAGCCAGGCCACTGGACAGGAAGGCTCCTTGTGCCCATGATGTATATATCTCGAGAAGATTTGATAGTATGTATTATACACTAGGTAAGAAATCACAGCCCACACCATTACAGGACTGGTTTAAAACTCCACTCGCCACTCAGCTCAGTCAGATTTTCTTGGGCCGGTGCCAGGCAAGTCATGCCTCGGATACAGAGATAAGGAACAGCCAGCCAGTAAATGTGGCCTCTAGGGACTAGGACTCAGCGCGGCTGGCAAGCACGGTTGGTGGTCCTGTCTGCCTCTCAGAGGGACGGCCCCCTCCCTCCGCTGCCTGGCTTCCAGGTGGGGAGGACACTTCCGGGGATGACCTGGGGACCCCGCTAGCCCTGAAAGCCCTCTGCAACCGCGATGCGCTGGGCGGGCGGGTGCGCAGCTCGGCGGGGCGGGGAGCGCGGCGTGGCCAGGGCGCACGGCCCCTCCTGGCTGGGGCTGCGCGCACGGCCGCCTGGCGCCCTTCCAGCGCGGCGCACTCACGCGGGCGGCCGAGGAGGAGGCTCCAGCCTGACTGACGCCTCTGGAGCCGCTGTCTCGGTCCCGCCGCCGCCCGGCCGGGCCCTGCAGCTACCGCGTAGCCCGGGTGCGCGGGGGCACGCGTGGCACCGCACGGACAGGTAAGCGCTGCCATGCAGCGAGCGTGGGCACTCGGGAGGTCCCTAAGGTCCTCGGGCGTGGGGCTTGGCTCTCCGTGGAGCACGGGTGGCGTGTGTAGTGTGCGAGGGCTCCACGGCAGTCTGGGCACCTAGGACTCATCCCGGGGGACGCATGGCCCGGGGCGTGGGCAGGGATACGGGGTGCGCGTGGGCCGAGTGCAGAAGGATGCACACTGTCCTGCACCCAGGGACAGGAGTCCTGGAACCCAGCTCGGGAAAGTAGCCCTTTGCTGGGGGGTGGGGACAGTAGAGGGGCGAGTGTGAGTGTATGTAAGGTAGTCTGGGGGAGGTTTTAAAACTCCAGGGCGCCCTTGGTCACGAAGGCTTATTTCATACTCCTGTAATTTTTTTTTTTTTTCTTCTCTGCTTACCTTTGAGGCACACACAGTGAGAGAGAGAGAAAAAAAAGTTAGGAATGTTAAGTGTCTGTAGCTAGCGTTTGGGTTGTGTTTGTCTTCTCCCGGGCCTACCATTGGGTGCCAGCGCTGCGCAGACGGGAGGGGGCGAGGTGGGGACAGATGCAGGCGACTGACTGACGCCGGCCTTGTGATGGGGAGGAGGAGCGTGGGGAGCCTTCTTATGGGTGGCTAATCGCCACACGTCTTCTTACTCCTTCTCTTCCCTCTCTCCCTCCGACCGTGGCAATTGAAAATGATAGTTTTGAGGTCCTCCGTTGGGGTATTTCTTGGCTAGAACTGGTAATCTTGAGAAATAACCTACAAATGATGTGGCTCTCGTTTTGGAAGCAAATTGTATGTAATTCGGTTGAATGCACGGCACGGAACACTAGGAATTACTTTTAGTGGACCCAGTTTACAATGACGGTGTGGTGGCTTGCTGGTTTCCTGTAAAAATTTAGCTAGCAGGGAAAGAAGAGGATAGCGGTAAGGTCTTTGGCCCTTTAATGATGCCCCTTCCTAGGCAGTTCCTCGGGAATATTTGTGGTCGTGACATGTCCTAGCATGCCTGTCAATGAGAGGGAATGCCCTAGGAAGTTTGCATTTAGAAACTGTTCATCTATATTTAAAAGGGAAATAAAAATACAGCCCAAACACTCTACAGCAACTGACCAGGATCCAATGCTCTGCTTGTAGGAAGTCTGGGGCACACGATGTTGGCTCACTTTCAAGTCTGTGGTTGGTAATCCAAGGACATCACAGATAAGAAACCGGTGTGGTAGTTTATAAACAAGGAACATTTAAAATACGATAAGACTACCGAAGCGTCAAATATTATTTCTGCAAATAGTTTCTAGTGGTAAGGCTCCTTCATGGAAAGGCAGCTTCCTGCAAGCCGGCCTTTGCTGGATCTGCCCTGACACTGCCAGTCCCCACTTTTAAGCTTGAGCAGCTGGCTTTGTCAGGGTGCCCCCCCCCCCCCAGGTTTGAGCTGTGCTTAGGAGAATGCCTGCAAAGTCTAGACCCAGCTAGCTCACTGACCATTAGTGGGTTCTAAAAAATCAATGACAAATTAAGGTTAACCCCTTAAGCACTTGCCAGGCCTTTTAAGCAGGAGACACTTGGTGTTTTCTTTATCAAATATTTTCCTCCTATTTTACATATTTCATAGTTAATGAGCAAATCACCAGTATTAGCTACTGTGTCTCTGATAACCTAAGATGTAGGAAGAAAAGCGTTTCCATTCTGTCTTATAAAAAACTTTATAAATATCGAAGCCCTGAATGAGGGGTAAATTTGTGTATCCTTTCTGATCGTGTGGTCGAATTGGAGGGAGAGGAGCAAAACAAACAAACAAGAAAACCCCAAGAAATTATTTTTTCACATAAATAAAACAATTTGATATCAGTTTCATAGATAAATTGAATTCTGGTGAATGAAAGCACACTGTACTTTGCCCAGTTGGAGAGAGACGGCCACCGCATCATTAAGGCAGCTGATGGTATCTGACCTTCCCTCTACTACAAGAAAACAGTTTCATCATGGTCTGCTTTAATACGCTCTAAATCATACTTATCCAGGGGTATGCCCCGGCGGTGGGAAGGTCAGGGTTATAAGTGTTCTTGGTTTTTATTTTTCAAAACATATGACGTTAAGCCCTAACATTTTCAACAAAAGCTTAGAGCAGACTCCTGTTTATTTCTTGAGCACTTTTAGGGACTCAGGAGCAGGGGCATAGGCAGAGTAAACCAATGAGCTGGTTGTAGGTTGAAAGCATGAATCTCCTCAAATTGTTGTAATTCTGCACAGGTGGGTTTGTATTCCCTTTGTGACCGTTGCTAGTGAATTAGAACGCCGTCCTAAATCCAGGGTGGCACACTCATACATCCCTCATTTTGGCGGTGTGAGCAGGCAGTGTGTGCTATGTGAACCTGGCGAATGTCTGTGTAAGAATAGGGACAGAGTTAAAATGAACAAATACACTCTGGCAACGAACTAGCCCTTAAAGGCAAATGTTCCTCTAAAGCAGGTCTGTGCCAGCTGAGATCGTTAGGATGTAAAGATAATTGCCAGCATTAGATGTCATCGGGGCTGTGAAAACCGTGTTCATCTTGATGCCTCTTCGCCCTGGTAGCACCTGAGCCCCGGGACCCCTTGTCTGACTCACAGGGGGTGTCCTCTTCCAGAATTCCTGTCTCACTGCAGATTCAAGAGTGAGTTACGGCTCTGCGTGCATCCCTAGGCTTCCCTCTCATCTGCCAGTGTCTTGAGCTTCGGCTCAGGCCCGGGATGCCTTCCCTTCTGTGGACTCTGGTCTTGTGCTACCTCCAGGGGCTTTTTCTGGGCTCTCCTCTCCGCGGTGGTGGGCCTGTCTTTCTAGGAGCCCTTTGCATCTCCTGCTTTGCTTACTGTTATTTCTCCTCCTCAGGTGATCCTTACAGGAGGGGACCCTGTCTCCTGTACCCTTCTTGTTTCTCTACTGCTGACGGCAGTGCTCTGCTCAGCCTTCAGTCAATAAGTAGTAATTAAATGAAAAACTCTCTTGATTGAACCTGTGGTCCCTTCTGAAATAAAATCTATAAAAGCACTTCACCCATAAACTAGGTCGATCTTTCGAGAAGCCGGTGTTGAAGTGGTGAGCGTCAGCCCAGACGGGGAAGCATTCTGAGCTCAACCCACCCCTGATGCCCCCTCCATGTGCTTCCCCCCCCCAAGAATGCCGCCGCTGAGTGTTATAGTCAGGAAAACTCCATAATAACTTACTGCATTAACAATTTTCCGTATCATATTCAATAATTTTAAAAAAAATCCAGGTTTTAATACAATACAACCACTAATATAAAACTCTAATATGATTTTAACGAAAAATTGCCAACACAATCCACTGTTGGCCCCTCCCTCTTTGCAAAGCCACATCAAAATTGCCAGTGTCTTAGTGTGTATTTGATTGGAGCTTTGGCCTTGTTAGAACTGGATGCTAAAGGGCCTTTAATATCCACCAAGTTCTGATCAGCAAACCCAAACTGCACGGCGGTAGGAGAACTAGAATCTGCTTAAATGTCGGAACTAAAAGACACATTTAATTGTACGTTTTTAATTGGAAAGCCCCAATTAACTCCCAGTCAATTTCACAAGAATCCAAGAGAGTGTGCTTTTTTTTTTTTTTATTTTTGGTTTTTCGAGACAGGGTTTCTCTGTGGTTTTGGAGCCTGTCCTGGAACTAGCTCTTGTAAACCAGGCTGGCCTCGAACTCACAGAGATCCGCCTGCCTCTGCCTCCCAAGTGCTGGGATTAAAGGCGTGCGCCACCACCGCCCGGCTTGAGAGTGTGCATTTTAAAATTTAAATCCAGTTTGCTGTAAATCAGAGGTCCTGGATATTGAGAGAGGGATTGTGAATGTGCCCAGGACGAGAGCTGCAGCCCTTCAGAGGTCGCGACAGGGAAAGCCGTGTGCTTCTCTGCCCTTGTTCTGAAGCCCATATTTAGTTTAAAGAGAAGGAGTGTAACCCATGAGATAAATGCCAAGGTGATTTACATAGCTCTGTTGTTTTTCTAATCAGTTTGAGTTGCTAATAAAAATGTTAAATATGAAATTTTCTCTCTTTCTTCTCTCTCTCTCTCTCCTCTCTGTTTGCCTCTCCTCCCCTCTCCATCAAATTCACTGTGTTTTTTTTTCTTTTCGTCTGTTTCCCTCTCTGCCTCACTCTCTCTGCCTTGCTTTCTTCTCTTCTCTGTCTCTCATCTGTTTTTGTCTCTCTTCCCCCTCTGCCTCCTCCCTCTCCCATATCCCCCTCTCTCAGTTATTTGAGAATCTCATACATGTGATTCGATCATATTCATCCCTCCCCAGCCCTGCTCAGAACCCCCCTCCTCTCTACCCACCCAACTTTGTGTCCTCTTTATCTTTTTAGCCCATCATCTCCAGTTTGTGCTGGACGCGTGGCCTCCACTAGAGTGGATGGACCTATGGAGGGCCACACCTTTAAAGAAAACTCACTGGTCCTCTCCTGAATCTGTGTATCAGCTGCCAATCAAGATCTCCTCAGCTAGGGATGGGACTTCACGCCCCCTTCTCCTTTCCATACAGGGATTTTTTTTTAAATAGTGTTTTGCCATGTGTCCCAGGCTGGCCTCACATTTACAGCGATCCTCCTGCCTCAGCCTTTCAAGTGTGTGCCACCAGATAAGGCTGAAGTGTAGTTAGCATCCTGATCACTTACAAGACCGTAAGTTCCGGTGACTGTTCACAGGGGGTTTGGAGATGGTGGTCTTAGGAACACTAACGGAACAAGGGCTTAAATACTGATTCAGAAAGGGCTTTCTAGACAGAGGGGGTCTTTTGCCTCCAGACCCAGCCTTCATCCGTAGACTATCTCCCTTTACACCGCCTAGTGCTTTTGCCTTGAATCCCCCCGAAGCCTGTTCTGGGCTGAGTTGCATATGTGTTTCGTGTGCTGTGGAGAGCGCAGAGCAGATGTGCAGAACTTTCTTACGGCATGCTTATGTGTGACGCATGTTCCACTGAAGCCTTGTTTCTTACACTGCGGGAGCTAATGTTGTCTGCCTGCTGCAGCACCATCCTTCAGAAAACAGTGACGACCCAGGCGAGGATTCGGAGTCTACCTATTTTCTGCTTTGTGCTAGGATATTTGGCCTCTCTCATTCATACTTCATTATAAATTAATGAGTTCATCTTTTTGTTTGCTGAGACTTAGTGAGGAATGAGTTGGCATTTAGGGGGAGCAGGGAAAGGGCAGGTAATTTTAAAGCTAGGACGCTCATACAGTCGGGGCAGTGTGAGGCTTAAAAGGGTAGGGAGGCGAGCCTCTAGAAGTAGATTGTTAGGTGTTTGGCTTGGCATTAGCAGAGTACAAGGTCCCTGGGTCACAGCAGGGTCTTAGACTGGCCGAGGAAATAACCTCAATAACTATCTGGCCTGTTGGATGTCACAGAACGTATTTGTAAGGGGGATCACCAGGAGTGATGAGTGGCAATGGCCGGGAAGGCAGTGCGGAGCCCAAACCAGCAGCCGTGAAAAAGGACCACGAGAGAATGTGCCACGTACGCAAGATTTTTTGGTCTCACGAGCCTGTCTCTTGACTTGTTTTTGTCACCCTTCTCTGTTGTCTAGTGGCAGCTGAGCTTCATTCTCAGGAGTGTGAATTGGCTCAGGCGTTGCCATATGGATACAAAGCTCTGAGGACGTGAATGCTTCCCTATGGCCTATTGACTAATCGTGTGTTTGCTCAAACTGGCCACCAGGTGCTGGCTGTGTTTGTGAACAGCTGGCGCCTGAGTGTTCAAGAGATGTGGCCGCCTCATTGCTTTTTATTGTGATTATATCTAAGCCACTGGTAAAATATTCTGTATAAAGGGTCTGGTTTTTGAAAAAAAAAACAGATTTTTTTTGTGTTGATTTTTAAATGTGAGGATTTTGTAAATGCAGCTTCCGCATGCCTGCCTGTGGGGTGGGGAGGTAGTGTGCTTCTGCATGCCAGTGTGTGGGGTGGGGAGTAGTGTTGATACTTTTCAACTTCATTTACCCTATAACTACTGAATCCAAATTGCTTATGAGACACCGCCCCGCCCCCAACCAGGCAGGGGATGGGGACATTCCACAAAATAAGAAACAACATAATAAATAAAATGCTGGACTCTACAGACAAGTTCACAAGGAGTGAAGGAGAGCAGAAAGGCAGATGCCAGGATGGTACTCCAGGGACCCAGAGTGGAGACCAGGCCTGAGCTAGGACCTGGTCAGAGAGGCCTTATTTCTGTCAATCAGTCAATCAATCAATCAATCAATCAATCATCTGTCTGTCTGTCTGTCTATCAGTCAAATCATCTATCTATCTATCTACCAATTATCTATGTATCTATGTATCTATCTATCTATCTATCTACGCAGTGGGCAGCAGTCAATGTCAAGATGTAGGAATTATCAAAGTGCTGAGAATAAGGGACTGAGGGCTCAGCTTTGAGCAGTACATCCATATTTAACCCCCTACCTTACCGCACCAAGACTCAGGGACCATCATGGAGAGAATCTAAGATCATAGGATGGGGCAGAGTGCTGTAAAAATCTGGTTTTCTAGAAATGGTGTGACTGTTGGACTCAGGAGCTCACGGTGTCTGCGGTGCACAAGAAGGTCAATCCCACTGAAATCCCAGCAAGGATAGAGTAGATGATCTCAGAGCCCCAGCTCTTACTAAAGAGCTACAGGCAGTGGATAGTTCCTAAGGGAAAGAGAATCTTTCATTTTAGGGAATGTGGCCACTCCTGGGATTCCAATGCTCCAGTGAATGACCCCATACTCATGAACTTGTGGGCAGCACTAGCAGCGTTTAGTGGGTTATGTTAAAAAGATCCAGAGTTGAAAAGCAGATATGTTATAAAGCATGTTGGATTACAAGAATAAAGAAAAATGTTAAGGATAGTAACAGGGCTGAAGAGAAGGCTCAGTGGTTAAGAGCTCTGGCTGCTCTTAACCAAGGACCTGGCTTCAATTCCCAGCGTCCACTTGGCAGCTCAAAACTCATCAGTAACTCCAGTTTCAGGGGATCTGATGCCCTCTTCTGGATTCTGTGGGCACTGCAGGCATGTGGTGCACAGATACACAAGCAGGCCAACATTTGTACATGTAAGTAGAAATAAACGAAAATTGTTATAATCCTAGACAGTGAGATTCATTAATGCCCTGTCCAGTTGCGGTCTGTTTGGATTTCTTTCTATTGTTCTCGGGTAGAACTTCATCGCTGTGTATATGAGTTCTCAGTTCCTCCAGGTTCGAGAATATAAATACGAGTAAACTAGAAGGTCTGAAAAAAAGAGAGATTTTTGTAGAAACCCCTGTGAGAATGTCATGACTCTGAGGCAGGGGGATGGTGTGGTTCACTGCTTCTTTCTGGAGGTCACTATGGTTTGTTGCCGTGACCTCTACTTTCTCAAGTGTAAGTTTGAATATCCTTCAGGGAGGTTTGAAACAAACCACTCCAGGCGTCTGGCCAGGCGTCTCTGCCGACAGCTGGATAAAGTCTTTTCGTCTGTGCCCATGGATGCCTCCTACTCGGCCTCCTTGGGATGACTAAAAGATTGCAGAGTTTAGGAACTACATCTCATCTTGAGCCCCTCAGCCCTAGCAGAGGCGCAGGTCGTCCTTGATCGCCCAAGTTTAGGTTCTGCCTTCATCTCCCTTCCTTATCTTTTCTAGTGGCTTAGGGGTGTGGGCTGTAGTGGGGAGAAGGGTATAGGGATTCAGGGCTAATCCTCAGACAAGGAAGAACTATTTAAATTTAACCTGTGGGCAAAACCAGAACATTCAAGGGGTTGGACTAGGAAGGCTACCTAGGGGGACAGGGAAGACCGTTTGAGGTGATGTCACGTTTCTGATGGCCATACGGACACTAGCGGGTCAGGTGTTCTGACAGTGGAGCGCCACCACTTCTGGGCTTCCCAGGATAGCGTCTATCACATGGTTTATTAGTGAATCGTTTGTTTGAGTCAACACGTCACGCTGATGCCAGGCTGGTCTTGAAATCGCTGTCTTCCTGTTTCAGACTCCCAAGTGCTAGGATTCAGGCACATACTATCTCATGTGAGTTATTAATGATTCCATCACCCTTCAGGCGGCCAGGAAACTCAACACACACACATACGCATCTGTTTAAAGACATTAAAAATCCTATTTATAGCCATTTAAGCCTTTACAAGGATTCACTTTCAAGTTAGTATTCTGTATAATACCTCTTGAAACAGATAAAGTATTAAATGCAAATGCCCAAAAGTAACTGTATGTGTTATGTAAGTTTGCCTTTTAAAGAAATTTATTGTATGAAACTAGCAAAGCCACAAGTTTTAGGGTGGACCCTGTACTGATTACATGAGATTTAATGAAGCAACAGTTCATGTCATTGATAAAACTGGACTTGGATTTTCACACCCCGCATGGTGATGACTTTGAGGAGACTCCCAGCCTTTAACAAAGACAGGGGTGAAGATGCTGTGGGAACCCAGTGGGTAGGAGGGAAGCTCGCTGCTGCTGCTGCTGCTGCTGCTGCTGCCGCCGCCTCCGCCTCCGCTGCCACCACCTGAAGGCCACTGGGGAGGGTTTCCAGGAAGTCAGCTTCCCGAAGGAGGAGCAGAGGAGGGTGCCAGGAGGCCAGAAGAGCTTTCGAAGCTAAAAAACATCAGTGCACGCTCAGCTTCACTGTGTTTGTTAGAAAATACGTAAAGTAGATAGTTCAGAGTAAAAATCGGGGGCGGGGGGGGGGGGGGGGTCAATCAGTGCAAACGTAGCCCTTTCAATCCCAACCTAAAGAAACAATGGTGATCCTGTTGTGCTGTCAAGGCGCAGCCAAGGGTCACGTGGTCTGCAGGCAGCGCTGCTGTGGATGAGAATGGAATCCAAACATTAGGAGGATGCAGGAACAGTTGCACGGGACATCGGGATTTGGTGCCCTCCTGAATGTGGGGTCGGGGAAAGGAAGACAGTGTGGTTTGCACATGAGTGACCGGGACTTACTGGCTCCGCACGTGTTCCAGCTCAACACCTGGCAAAGGGTGGCCAATTTCCAGCAGCGGCACACTTCGTACCCAGCCCCTGCAAGGGAATCTCCGGTTCCTCTCTCAGTCTACTGCTCAGCAGGGTTAGAGGTCACCAGACAACTTCATTAAACTGAGCATTAAAATAATCACAGTACCTATATAAGTAAAAACAAATAAAAATAAATTTATTTATTTATTTATTTAGGTTTTTCAGGACAGGGTTTCTCTGTAGCTTTGGAGCTTGTCCTGGAACTAGCTCTTGTAGACCGGGCTGGTCTTGAACTCACAAAGTTCCCGATGCCTCTGCCTCCCGAGTGCTGAATTAAAGGCATGAGCCACCACCTCCCGGCTAAAGTGTGTTTTTAGATGAGCTTCAAATATTCTTGTACTTAATATTGTAGTGTAATGTAAATTGGGTTGAACCCATAATTATATTCCGGTGGTCAGCTCTGTTGTCCTATTTCAGGAGAGATATAGAGTCAGTTTTAAGAAAGAATGAAGTTCAGACTGTGTGGATCTTCCCATGATGTTTTAGAGGTTCTGGAATATTATTGGCAACCGTAACCACCAAACTATTACTCTAAGAAGAAATGTGTATTTCTGCCCCCCTCCCCGCCGCCCGAATACATAGAGTTGTCTTAGAGATGTTTTTAGTATATTATTTTAACTGGAAAACATTTTTAAAAGATTTATTTTTTATGTGTATGACTGTTTGCTTACATGTATCTCTGTGCACCACATGCATGCAGTTCCTATGGAGACAAGAAGAGGGCACTGGCGCCCCCGGAACAGGAGTTATGGACAGTTTGAGCTGGCAGGTGGATGCTGGGAACAGAGCCTAAGTCCTCCACCAGAGCCATCTTTCCAACCCTGGTTGAAATCCTAGAGTTTGCATCATAAGGCAAACTGATATGGAGAAGAAAAGGCTGAGCATTATTGACTGAGGCTGTATAAAGTTGCTGCCAGTCGGTTCTGAGATAGAAAGCAGGTCTCATTAAAAAAAAAAAAAGACTCTCTCTGGGGTTCAGTGCGCAATTCCTCCTTCCCTCGGTGTTGAAGCAAATGTTATTTTTAAAACGGTACTTTGCTCTAAACCCCAAACCACCGCCCTCAGAGGAAATTGATATGTTTACATGAATCTGCATTTAGTGGAGGAAAGGCTCTGAAGGGCAGGCAGAGAGCCAGGGCTCCTGAGCTGGGCTGTCCTTCAGAGAGCAGCTTTGAGAGAGATTAGCCCACAGGGCCGGTTATCTAGAAGATTCCTCAGCATTTTACGTCACCGGCTATTCAGATTTCTACGAAACCATGACACGTTATTTTACAATAATTAATATTGATTAAAAACCATTTCTAATTCTGGCAGAGAAAGGGAGAGAAAAGATCTTGAAGGGTAACAGAGCATATCGTTTGACACTTGGAATGGACTCTTTCTTTTTCATGATAAAAAAAAATATATACGTTTACTATTTAACCATTTTTGAGTTTAAACTTGGTGGCCTTACGCATACTCATACAGTGAACCCGTCGCCACTGCCTATCTTCAGAACGTTTCTTCTCAAACTAAACTTCGATGCCCGTTGAGCAGTGGCTCCCATTCCCCTTCCGTCCCCCTCGGGTCATCTCCCTTCTGTGTACCGTCTTGATGACTCTGTAGATATTCCACTCGGGTTGATTCCTTAGCATCCTTTGTGTCTGCTTCACGTTGCTAAGCAGTGTCTCCAAGGCTCAGCTACATTGCACAGTTTGCCTCTTCCCTGCTTGTGACCGCAAAATGGATACCTCCGGGGTGTGCGCCACCTCTGTTTACCCGTTCGTCTCTTGATGGACATTCACTGGTTTCCACCTCTCAGCCATTGTGAATCTAACTGCCATGAACTCCAAGTGCTTGCTTTTGACTTAGGGTGCACACCTAGGATCGGTTGTCATATGGTAACTTTGTGAACAAGGCTAAGCTTGTCTGTGATAGCCAAGTTGTTTTCCATTCCCACCCACAGGGCTGAAGCCTCAGAGCCCCAGCTCACTTGGGCACTTTCCGTTTTGTTGGTAGTGGCAGTTCTGACAGGGGGAAGCCACCCCTTTCTGTGTTTTAATTGTGTCTTCCCAGTGATGCTCATGCATCTTGGGCTCATTTGTCATCTTGTATCCTCCTTGAACAAATGTGTATTTAGAGCTAGGGGTGATGGGCGGAGGGACCTGCCAAGTTCCAGTTACCTGAGAGGCTGAAGGGTCATTTAAATCTATGAGTTCAAGGCCAGCCTAGTCAACAAAAGACTCTGATTCAAAAGAAAACAAGGAAGGAAGGGGGAGGGGAAGAAGGGAAGGGAAATAAATGTTTAAGTGCTTTCTCCACTTTTGCTTTGTTTTGTTTTTTGTTTTTTTTTGTTTTTTTCTAGACAAGGTCTCACCATGTAGCCCTGACTGTCCTGGAAGCTCTTTGTAGACCAGTCTGGCCTTGAATTCACAGACTACCTCTCTTCCCGGCAGCAGCAAGAATTTTTAAAACCTGGTTTCATTTCTTCTTGTGAAGTATTGATATATTGGGTAGTTTTTCTGAAAGTCCAATTGAAAACACCCCCAAACCCAAAGACAGCAAATAATAAATATCAGACATAATTAAGTAGGACCATTAGCAGTGATAGATTTTGGAAAGAACAGGTTAAGGGGGGGGCAGTAATAAGAGTAAGGTTGAGGGGCTGGAGAGATGGCTCAGTGGTTAAGAGCATTGCCTACTCTTCCAAAGGTCCTGAGTTCAATTCCCAGCAACCACATGGTGGCTCACAACCATCTGCAATGAGGTCTGGTGCCCTCTTCTGGCCTGCAGACATACACATAGACAGAATATTGTATGCATAATAAATAAATAAATTAAAAAAAAGTAAGGTTGAACCAATTGCCATTGAAGAATAAGTCTCTATGAGGGCTTCCTCAGCTCGACTCTGTTGACTGTTAGATCCAGATCATTCCTGTTTAGGGGCTGTCCTCTGCATCATAGAGCATTTAATAGGATCCTTGGCTTCTAGCCAGTAGATAGATCCCAGGGACATCTTCCTTCCCTAGTTGTGACAACTAAGATGTCTTCAGCTTCCAGCTTTCCCCTTAGAAGCAAAACAAAACCCAAAACAACAATAACAACAACAACAACAACAACAACAAACTGTTGTCTTCCCTCCTTAGGAACGGAGACACGTGTGGTGAGAGGAGCTGGGTTATCATAGCAGCTGGCAACAAAGGTGTCCAAACAAGGGGCTCCAGTGTAAAGAATATGCCAGAACCAGCCGTTAATATTTTTGAGCATCCGTTGTGTCTTGACACCAACAGTTGGTGTTGTCATTATGTCAGTGATTATGTACATGGGTTGAATGCTACCGATGGGTAAGATAATCACTACCCATAGAAAGCTTGACACCGGAATGTGTGCAGGATACACAGCATCTGGGAATGCCACAAAGGCTTGTGATATCTGAGCTGGCTTGGAAGGGTGTCCATTGTGTAGGGTTAAGTCAGCCCCTTTAGGGGGCGGGGTTTGCCTCGGGCGAATGCATACTGATAAATGGGCGCGCAGGAGGCGGCTCCTCCGGTTTTTCCTTTTTTTCCTGCCTCCTGTGAAACGGCTAAGCGGAAACCTCGGTTCTGTAAGTTTGTTTAAACATTAAAACTGGCCGGGCGGTGGTGGCACACGCCTTTAATCCCAGCACTCGGGAGGCAGAGGCAGGCGGATCTCTGTGAGTTCGAGACCAGCCTGGTCTACAAAAGCTAGTTCCAGGACAGGCTCCAAAACCACAGAGAAACCCTGTCTCGAAAAAAAACCAAAAAAAAAAACATTAAAACTGTATATATATTCTTTAATATCTGCCTTTGCATTTATTTACTGCCGATACACCATTGCAGTGGGTTTCGCAGACACTCACTGACGTTTAGTTGTTGAGAGGAAGATCAAACCTGAAGCAAAGTTCTATGCACAAGGGACTCAGAGTCTCTGGCTGAGGTGATTGCATGGGACGATTATACATTTCCCTGAGGATTAAGTAGAGTGGTTAGTGCCGATAATCCCGGAATAACGCAATTTAGAGAATGTGTGTACACTTCATACATTGTTTGAAATCGTCATCAGGGCCATGAGGTTCAGAGAGGATTCCCGTCACTGTCTGAGCCCTGCCTGGTTATGTAGACGACGCATTGATGATTTGCAAAGTTGTGCAGTAAAGAGACACGTTTGCATCCTCTGGTCAGCAATTTCTTTATTGCCCTGAAGTAGCTGTGTTGGAATGGAACCTAGAAACAGATGGGACCATATGGCTCCATTTGTGGGGTGACAATAGATTGCTTAATGTCACAGCAGCAATGTTTGCTGTTATGAAAAAAAACTACAGTTGTTCAGTGGCAGTTTTCATAAAAGATGTAAATTATTAATGACACGTGTCAGACTGCCAAAATTATTTACATTTGAAATTCTCTGCGCCGAGAAACACATGCATAAAGACTGCAGATGAATGCATTGCAGCTCACCACGGGGCAGCCGCGGCCCTTTCCTAACTGGAGTCTGTTCTTTTTTTTTTTTAAATTCATTTATTTATTAAGGATTTCTGCCTCATCCCCGCAACCGCTTCCCATTTCCCTCCCCCTCCCCCGATCAAGTCCCCCTCCCTCATCTGCTCGAAGAGCAATCAGGGTTCCCTGACCTGTGGGAAGCCCAAGGACTGCCCACCTCTATCCAGGTCTCGTAAGGTGAGCATCCAAACTGCCTAGGCTCCCACAAAGCCAGTATGTGCAGTAGGATCAAAAACCCACTGCAATTGCTCTTGAATTCTTGAATTCTCAGTATTCCTCATTGTCCGCTATGTTCAGCTAGTCCGGATTTATCCCATGCTTTTTCAGTCCTAGGCCAGCTGGCCTTGGTGGAGTCTGTTCTTTTGAGCAACAGCAGGGTTCAGTCACTGACTTGCTGTTGAGTTCAACTGAAACTGACGAAAGTGTTTACTGAAAATTCCGTTCAGAATTTTTTTTTTTTTCAAAAGGTCATGCTAGTACTTGTATGTTTTCTGATAGGGCTGTTCTTTGGACTCCTTAATGTGCAAAGCTCAAGGCTTCATTTGGTGACAGATCAACGTAAGGAAAACTTTTCTTCCCGCATGCTGACTAACTTTCTAGATGTCCTAGATTCGTGGATGTTTTCCTGGTAAGGGGTCGTGGGTCAGGCATGACTTATCTTGGAAAGTAGTGGCCCTTTTTTGCCCTGGATGTCTCCGGCAAGAATGAAACCCTTCAAGCCTAATCTTTCAAGTCAGTGGTACAATCAAGCCTCATTATTTAGTACACACACACACACACACACACACACACACACACACTACTGCTATCACCATCCTCAACCAAACCTCTTTACACCCCGCCCTCCTCGCTGTGCTAAACTAGCTTGAGGAGGTACAGAGCACACTCTCATTGCTTCATTTTTGTTTTGTTTTGCTTTTTAATTTCTTGAATTCTTTACGGAAGGCGAGAGTGTCAAGAACAGGTTGTCTGCGTGGCAGGAATGCGGTGGGTGCAGGGAAGAGCAGGCAAGGATGAACTTAACAGGTAGAAGCCTTAGGGTGGCAGTTGGTGCCCTTTTAGCTACACTGTTACCTCTGTTTCCAAAGAGATCCACTTGAGAAAACTGGCAGCCTGGAGGTGTCCGTCCCAGCTCTGGTCTGGGGAGTCAGGAAAGCTGTCCTTTGGGTGCCAGTTAATAGACTGTGGGTACTCACAGGCTGAGAACAGTAAGGAAAAACCATTATTACTGAGCTGGCACAGAAGTCTAGATCTGGAGTTAGTCACATTCTCTTCAATGTGATATAACACCTGACAGAACCATAGAGAAGGACTGGCTAGTAGCTGCTGACGGCTGAGGTTCCGGTCCATGGAGGCAGAAAGAGCTGGTTCATCACAGCTGCTCACATCATGGCTCTCAGGAAGCAGAGAGACAGAGCCTCAGCTAAAGAGCTCCTCTTTTTACTTCTTTAATCCCATCTATGTCCCAACATGGAATGGTGCCACCACTCCGTGTGAGCATCCCTTGCTTTGCCAGTTCTCTCTGGATCCACCTTACAGACATGCCCAGACACGTGCTTTATTGATAGCCCGAGCACTTCTCTGTCCATTCAAGTTGAGAATCAAGATTACTCATCTCAGATTCTCTTCACTGCCATCTATATTTCAAATAACCAATAAAAGTTAAGCCTAACAACATGACTCCCCCTCCCCACATGGAACCACTTAATAGGGCCATAAGTGGACCTGATGTCTGGATTATATTTTAATGTAATATTAAAAGCTTTGGAGTTTTATTGTATAGAAAATGCAGACATGATTCCTAGTTCTCAGTGGGGTTAATGAATGAAGTGCTATGAATTACTTGAAAAGGCTTCAGAGATAATTTTATGGGATTTTAATAAATAATAGTATATATTTGCTTCCCAAGAAATGTGTATTAGTGTGTACCTACATGCATGTATATGTAACATATACATGTAATGCCCATAGAAACCAGAAGAGGGCATCAGATCCTAGGGAACTGGAGTTACAGATGGTTGTGAGCATGTGGGTGCTGGGAAATAAAGCTGCCCTCTGCAAGATAAGCAAGTGCTCTGAATGGCTGAACCATCCTTTCAGCTCCAGCAACACCTTTGATGGTACCATGCCAGGCAAAACAGCCGCTCATTCTTTGAGGTACTTATTTTTCTCAGAAGACCAAAGTGGGAAAGAAATGAAGTTAAGTAAAATTTTAGTATGTTTATGTGACTTCTGTTTTGACCGAAAAAAAAAGTCCTGAATTTTAAAAAATTGTTTATTTTATTTTGTTAAATCTCTGTCCTCTGTATTGTGGAACCATCCTCCATGTTTGGGCTGAACCACAGAGAGAAGGGAAGTGGGGTAGTAGGAAGAGAAAGCAAAGTGTACATGTTTGCATTAGAGGGAAGCTCAGCTGCTCATAAACATTCAAGACTGTAAAACAGAACGCAGTCTGTCTGGGCCCACCTACAGTGAGGAAAAAGTTGAGTTGCTCATGAAACCAGCCTTAGTATCTACTGAAAGAATGACAGAGATCTGCTTTCACATTTGAACTAAGATACTCTGCACGGGCATCATCTGATATTTAGAGTAATACAGCTTGTCTTGTTTCTGGAAGCCATGCTGGCAACAATTTTTACAAGGGGCTCATTGACTCCAGCAGTAAAATAATACTGCCTGCTTACACAAAAGCTAGAACAGTTGTAAAGTTCTCGGAGTTGTAAGGGTGGTGGTGTTTTGATGGGCAAAGCGGTTATAATATAAAGTGTCTTCAGCACTAATTTGATTTGTTCTGCAGTCTGCTGACAATGGTCCTTCAGGACCCAAGGACAATATCCAGGCGGTAAGATGGACGCTATGTATTTTCAAGGTTAAAATTATATTTTGAAAGTAAAACGAGATCTCCTAATTCTTCTAACGGGCTTGCATTGATACGAACCAAAAAATTAAATACCACTTTGACAGTTAAAGTATTAAGTCTATTGTCAGCTCAAAGGGCAGTAAAGACCTAGGAAGTCTATTGTCAACTCAAAGGGCAGTATGGAAAGAAAGACCTAGGTAAGCATTTGTTGGATGGAAGGATATTTTATCTCTCAAAAAGCTGAATGGGAAACTGGTTTGGGGAGATGGACTCATACTTTTACACTCATTATGACTCACTTTGTAAGAGAAATAATCTTTCCCGAGTTTATATTTGTGGTAAACCCAGATTTTCATGGGTTAGATTTGCTTGGAGTCAAGACACCTTCTGTTGCCTAAGATCTGGTTTATTCTTCTTGGGGTTGCTAAGGTCCAGAATTTTTTCTAGGGCAATAGTTATTCACGAGTTTATAAACAATGAAGTAAAAATAGATTTCTAAGGGCCTCGAATTTGCAATTCATCGATCATTCATGTAGAAATACTTGGCCTGACTGCTTGCTGCCCTTGAGAATGTGGGATGTTTCCTAAACATGCTAAGAGTTATGGATATACCAGGGGGAGACAAAGACCTGCATTGTCAGGAATGTGAAGCCTATAAATTCGCTTGCATGTGAAATTTTCATCAACACACTCCATAATAAATCAAGTAGTACTTTTGAATCAGGTTTGAGTTAAGAGCTCCTGTCTGGGTTCTGCTATGAGTTAAAGGCATTGTGTTATTCTTCTGTTGAGTTTGGGCTATTTCGCAAAAATTTCTCGTGTGTGTGTGTGTGTATGCATGTGGACACCGTGTCCACTTTATTTTATATGTATGAATGTTCTGCCTTAATGTATGTAAGTGCCCTTGTGAGTGGCCAGTTTCCATGGAGGCCAAAAGAGGGCATCAGATACCCTGGAACTGGAGTAACAGATGGCTGTGAGCCTCTATGCAGGTGTTGGGAACTGAACCTAGAGCCTCTATAAGAGCAACAAGTGCTTTTAGCTGCTGACCCACCTCTCCAGCTCCCTTATCTTCTCACTGAATCTGGCTCACTAATTTAGCTGGGCTGACTAGTACGCCAGCGTGCTGACATTTTATGTGCTGCCTGGGGATCAGATCCTTCAAGGCAAGCACTTTACCACTGAGCCTCCGCCTGGGCCATGTTTCATTAGGTTATGGATAGGTGAGCATCCTTTTTTTTTTTTTTTTGGTTTTTCGAGACAGGGTTTCTCTGTTAGCTTTGGTGCCTGTCCTGGCACTAGCTCTTGTAGACCAGGCTGGCCTCGAACTCCCAGAGATCCGCCTGTCTCTGTCTCCTGAGTGCTGGGATTAAAGGCATGCGCCACCACCGCCCGGCATAGGTGAGCATTCTTGAGACATGCTCTGTCTCTGTGTAAGATGCTTGCTACCCACGATAGCCTCCTTCACACGTCTTACCTTGGGAAGGAAGTAAACGTGAAGCCACACTTTTGAGAAAATAGAATATATTTTTAAGGATTTGAGAGACCTAGTCTTACAGGTTTTCTTTTGGGTGTGTGCCTATGTATCCGTGTGTATGTGTGTCTGTGTGGGGAAGTGTGCATGTATATGTGTGTATATGTTTGTGGAAGCTCAGGTGGACATCGGGTATCTTCCTTGATTGCTCTTTGAGACAAGGTATCTCCTGGGCGGTGATGGCACATGCCTTTAATCTCAGCACTTGTGTGGCAGAGACAGGTAGATTTCTGTGAGTTCGAAATTAGCCTGGCCCACAAAGCAAGTGCAAGAACAGCTAGGACTATTATACAGAGAAATCCTATCTCAAAAAACAAGAACAAATAAACAAAAACAAACAAACAAAAAAAGAGACAAGGTTTCTCAGTTAACCTGAACATCACAGAACGGCTAGTCTGTGCAGTGGGCTCCAAGGATCTTCCTGTTTCTGCTCCCCCAGCATTGGGATCACAGGTTTATGCCGCTCTTCCAGCTTTTGTACAGGTGCTGGGGATTGGTCTGAGGTAGGATCTCTGGCTTGCTAGGCAAGCACTTTGCTAACTAAACTCTCTCTCCGCTCCCCACTCCTCTTAACCAAGCTGGAGCTCAAATCCAGGGCCATACCCAAACTAAGTCGGCATCCTATCTGTTCTGCCGAATTGTGCCCTCTTCTCTCTGGTCTTAACAAGAGCTGGATTAAGATCTGTGGGCTCCCAGTGCAACTAATCAGACGCCCCTTCAGGAAGTGCATGGGCGGGGCCGGATGAGAATCAACATTGATTAATAAAAAGTCTATTCAGGAAGAGGTCCAAGGATGGATTTTCTTCAGGAGCTCAATTGGTGCTTTGAGAAACCAAGGGCAAAGCACTCCCTGGCTTTCTGCACACCTTAGTCTCTACTGGGCCTTTTTCCAAGCAGGGAGAGATTTTCCAGCTAATAGAAAATGTGGATGTAAGGTCTTCCACCCTTCCTCCCCAGCCTCCTTTTCTTTCTCAAGACTAGGAACGCAGTTGGATTCTCTTGTATGTCCTAGCCCCTCTCTCAAGCTGTTCTGTGAACACGGTGCCCTGTTGCCCTTCCTGATTTCTTAGGGTGCTTCATGAGCAGATGCCCAGTGGCAGGCTCATCACAAAAATATATTTAAGAGTGTTGTGTTTTTCTTTTCCACCTGAGAGCCCTGCGTGTTTTAGGAGAAAGAGTGGCTGGTTTATATTTGACAGTCAGTGGCAGGGATGTGAGACTCTTAAGTGTTGAGTGTCAGCCTGAATGTGGTGTTTCTTTATATGCCAAGCCCCCACCAGCCTTCCCAGTTCTCCAATCCCCCCAACCCCCAAGTTCTCCAATTCTCCCAGCCCTCAGTTCTCCCCTACCCCCAGTCCTCCCAGCCCCCAACTTCCCCAGCCTTCCCAGACCCCTCAATTCCCTAGCTCCCCCCAGCCTTCCCCTACCTTGTGCCATAAAGAGGAGGGAGCCACTCATGCAGGGCCCAGACTTGGGACCAGGCAGAGAACTTGTTTTTTTGTTTTTTTTTTTTGTTTGTTTGTTTTTTGTCATTCCTCCATGTCTGTGTGAGGTCCTATGAAAGCCTCTCTCTTGAAGAAAGACAAGGCACAGTGCATGGATCCTGCCTGCCTGCTGTTGCTGCCCTGTGAGGCCCTCAAGACTTCCTCTGCAACTCTGTTGGTCACTCTCTGCTTCTGTCACATCCCCTCCACCTGCACATCGGTATCCAGTGGGACCACTCAAACTTAAGTTTATTTATCTCCTTTGCTTTTTAAGGCCATCAGGCAGCTTTTCCTGCCTAGAGTATGCCTGTTTTCTGCAGTTGCTTTCACTCTCCAGCCTGGGATGTCTCCAGCAGTCCCCATACCCACTCTCAGGCTTTCTGAGAAAGTCCCCCACCCCACTGTGACACATCCTTGACACTCTTGCCTTCAGTGCTCACGCCTTTGGCTTGTTGGCTGTCAGTGTGTCGTCAGCAGGTCCACACAGGTCCCTGGCTCCTTTGTCAACACCACTGTGTTTTCTGCGCCGTATTTCATGGTTTGATAATATCATTCGATAGTCAAACAAATGTCTGAGCTCCAGAAGGCCGAGGGCCGTATCTTCTGGGCATTCAGCAGGCTTTCAGAATAGAGGATACATTGAGACAAATGGGGGACTGAGTGGGAGCTGACAGCAGCCTCTCTGTCCCTGGCTTGTTACTTCTTCCTTTACTTATTTATTTATTTGTCTGTCTGTCTGTCTGTTTGTTTACTATTCTCTCATGCATTCCATCCCAACCTCCACGCCCCCTCCCTCCACTGCTTCCAGTCCCCTGTTGTGTTGCGTGTCCCCTTAGAATCATAGCTTATGGGGACTGACCGAGCCATTGAGCCACTGCAGGGATGGGGGGGCTTCCATTTTTCCTTCCTTCAGCCTGATCCTTTCTCCTTTGACTTCTGTTTCAGTCCAGCTCGGGCCAAGACTTGCATGCCCGTCTCCTGCGCTCTGTCTCAGCTTCTCGGGGGGGCGGGGGGGGGATATGCCCTTTGCTGCTTCATCCCCTTACCTTTGGGGTGCAAACCTGTTGCTGTAGCAAAAGCCTGGGTCCCACAGCAGGAATCCACGTGTGATGAAGAGTCCCCCACAACAATGCTCCCCGCGCACGCTGTCTGATGCCTTTCTCACACCCGCTTTGTTCTTGTCCTGTCCGCCCCAGTGTGTCGGCCGCAGCCAGCCTAAAAGCACTGCTGACTGCTCTGTTAACTTGTGTGAGATGCTCTGTGAAAACGATTTGATCAGGGGGCTGGAGAGATGGCTCAGTGGTTAAGAGCATTGCCTGCTCTTCCAAAGGTCCTGAGTTCAATTCCCGGCAACCACATGGTGGCTCACAGCCATCTGGAATGAGGTCTGGTGCCCTCTTCTGGCCTGCAGACGTACACACAGACAGAATATTGTATGCATAATAAATAAATAAATATTTAAAAAAAAAAAGAAAACGATTTGATCAGCCGATGTGATCAGAGATCTGCATGTGCGCAGTGAACTGTTTCTGAGAGCAGCTCCTAGCGCATCCTCAGCTCTGGCCATGAGTAGGCATTTGCGGCAATGTTTGAAGATGGGAGTTCAACCTAGGTTGAGCATGGCGTGTTTAAACGTCTTTTGAAAAGAAACAGTGACGTCCTGGAATGACAGTCTCTGCACTGTGTCCTTGAGGAAGGGTTTCTCAAGGGTTCCACTTACATGGTCCTTTGGGATGATCTGGGGTTTGGGATCATGGTCTGGCAGATCCGTCTCAGGATTTTGAGACCTCATCTTTTCAGAGTTAAAAGACAGACTCTTGCAAGGTGGCCAGGTTAGTGCAAATAGAAGTCAGTAACCCGCCAGGTGTGGTAGTGCACACCTTTAACCCCAGCACTCGGGAAGCAGAGGTAGGCAGATCTCTTTGAGGTCGATGCCAGCCTTGTCTACATAGCAAGTTCCAGGGCAGCCAGAACCACAGTGAGAGCGGGAACTGAGGCCTTTCCGGAGCTGTCCTGGCTTTGGTTTAGCAGTGGCATCGCCTCTCTTCCTTCTCATCGATGTCAGAATGCTTATTCCAGCAACAAGTCTAAAAAGTACTTCATTTGTTTGCTGTGTTCTTTGGACTCGGTAAAGATACTGTAATGACAAGCAATACTACTTAGCTTCCATTTGCTGTTATAGTCTGTACAAATGACCGTTGCAGTTTCTTCACGACCCAGGGGAGTGCTCTGTTCAGTTGTATGGCAGGCTGGATATTGGTGCCATCAGACGGTCATGTGGGTTGGAGGCCACGATCAGTGATATTTAGCTTCTCCAACAGAGGAAATCTGTAGGGAGTCGGTTTGGGGCTGTTAAACTCACACAGGCAGAGGGAACTGCACGGGGGATGCTCCTGAGATGGCCAGCTCCTGATAAACAAGGGTCCCTTAGTTCTTCCTATGCTCTAGGAAAGGGAATGGAGTCACTTCACAGACTCCACACTGCTCCTCCTGGACAAACACAAACTATCAGATAGATAAGAACTTCAGTGTCCAAGAGATTCTAAACTTGATTAATTTTAACACGTTTCCTAGTAGCAAGACATCGGACATACAGACAAGCAGAGAGGAGAGGACAGTGTTTGAACTTCTGTGTATCCTATGATTTAAATTTCAACACTCAGATAATTTCTGTTTTTCCCTTTTCCCTATCAGGCGGTCACAGTCGTGAATTTGGTGTCTATCAGTGTGAGATTCTTTATTTACTACTTCATGGCTTCTCATAATGCAAGGGTCTCTGCTTACTGGGATAGAAGTTGCCTCCCAGCCTTAAAATCTTTCTGGGGGGCCCTGTGAGACCTCTGTGATTATTGAAGTGCACTGAGGTCAGACTTCAAGCATCAAGGTGATGCTTCAGACCCGTAGTTCATCAATGAAGGATGACAGTCACCAAGAGTCACTCCAGGGAGACTTCAGACAGTCTGGGGGAAACATAGGGTCTTTTCTAGCTTTTTGATTGTAAAGCGTAATAAAAAAATATGAAGTTTATACTGTCGATGTGTGCAGCTCCTAGACACATACCTAAGAATGAGAGGCTTTGATCATCTTACCCTTCACACCACAGGGCTGGCCTTCTCTGGGTTTGTCGCCTTACAATAGTTTATTTCCTTCTTTTGGTTTCACACAAGTTACTTTGCTCCAATAAATTGATTTCATTAGGTAGGAATCCACAGTTCAAAAACAAAAAGGCAAACCATCTCTGCTGAAGAGAACTGTTATTTGTCCTTGAAGTAGAGGATTTTTCTTTTCTTTTCTTTGTTTTTTTTTTTAGTGTGTTTAGTTGAATTCTGCTGAACACATTTATGAAAGGCTTTTCTTTACCACCGAACTTAAAGATTTATGCCACAACTTACTAATAACAAATCCCACATAAAACTAAGCAGAATCTTCAGCTCTTCTCTGTCATGCTCCATCTCCCCCTTAAAGCCCCTGACCACTCGGACCGCTGCTGCAAGGCAGTCTGTCTAGATGGAGTAAACATAACTCCTACGTGGTGGCTTAGCCCCACTTTATAAATTAAGCCACAAAGTCAACCTTTCAAAAGAAAATGGAGAGTAAGCCAAACCACCAAGTGAAAGAGAACAGCTTTGGAGACTTTCCTATCCCTTCAGCACAGTTTGCGCGGGACCATCCTAAAAGGGTCCTCATGAGGAGTGGCGCGAGTCAGCACCGCGTTCCTTGCACTGGGCGTCATCAGCTTCGCCTAACCAGGCTGTCTTAGTGCTCTTTGGAGGTGCTAGTCCTGGCCACAGGAGCAGGGGATCAAAGAGAACCTTTGTTCCAAAGGGTTTTAGGGTTTAGGGTGCAACGCAGCAGGAGTGTACTAGCCTAGCACGCAGTGGTCTTGCATTGCAAAATAAGATCATTTATGTAAGGAGACCCAGAAAGCTCCATCACCTTCTCCCAGGGATGCAAAGGAGAAAATGGCACTTAAAATGAGTTAAACGGGCAGGAGATTTTCGAGCTATGCTGATTCTAGGAGACTCAAATGAGTCAGTTTGTTCCAAAGTGGTGTGTGTGATCAGTGGCCTTACTGCACATGACTGAGGTAATGGGTTTCTAAAATAGGGAAGGAGAAGGTTTTGGTTAGTGTGCCTCTCCCCCGGCTATTTCTAAGAAGAGCAAATGCAGTTGTAGCTCAGGCAATTTGAATGAAGGAATGTATCTTTTGGTGGGAGCATCAGGAGAGTCGATTTAAGACAGAGAAACAAAAGTGATGCCAGTGTCATTTGGTGTTCAGTTACTTGTATGAGGCTGTGACGGTCAGACAATTCTCAAACTTCTTGGTCCATGGTGCCTTTCCACTTAAAAATTATGGATAAACTTTAGATTTTTTTTTTTTTGGTGTGTGTGTGTGTGTTGGGGGCAGGTTACATCTGTTACATTTTCTTCCATTTTGGAAAGTAAAACAATTTTTGCAAAGTTACTGATTTGCAGGCCAGCAAAGGGGTGCAGCGGGAAAAGGCATTTGCCGCAATGTTTGAAGATGGGAGTTCAACCTAGGTCGAGCATCCCACATGGTGATAGAAGAGACATGACTCAAAAATGGTTCTCTGATCTCTGTAGGCGTATCATCTCTCTCTCTCTCTCTCTCTCTCTCTCTCTCTCTCTCTCTCACACACACACACACACACACACACACACACAGAGAGAGAGAGAGAGAGAGAACAAACAAATAAATTTGATTTTAAAGTTATTGATTTGTTATAAATACATCTTTTATGAAGACAATCTATTTTTTCATTTTATGTTTGTGTGTATGTGGGTGTTTTGCATGTGTGTATGCCAGTGTGCACGTATATGTAGTGCCCAAGGAAGCCAGAAGAGGGCAGCAGATCTTTGGACTTGGAGTTAAAAGTTGCTTGTGAGCAGCTGGGAATCAAACTCATGCAAGAGCAAGTGCTCTTAACTGCTGAGCCACCTCTCCAGTCTCAAGGCAGGCATTTTAAAATTAAATGCCATGTCTGAAAGATTGGCAAGAGGGCATTGTATAGCTATACAAATCTCTTGAATGCTGGTTTAATGGATGGTACCTGTGTTCTCATTTCCACCTCCCCATACCACCTGTCATGACAGATCTGTTGTTTCGGCCGATGTGTGTAAAAAGAATTTAGTTTCCAGAGCTGTGCATTTGTAAAGGAGACCTGGAAGGGGTCTCAGGAAGCTGCAGTGCTTCCTGGGAACGCACTCTGAGAACTGCTGTCTCAAAATACTATACAGTGAGATCTGCGCAATAGGGTTATTGGAGACCTCTGTGTCTTCCTTTTCACTTGCATTTGCCTGTGTGAATTTCCTGCAATGCAGGTGGACAACTTATGCAACTTGGAAATAAAGAAAGAGCACACATGCAGAGGGAGGGGCGGGGAGTCCTGGAAACCCAGGCACAGCCTACATTTAGTAGCTGAAGGAGCCACGCCATTTCTTACCCAGGAAAGTAATTTGATGGGGATTGTATTTAGGAAAGAAAGAAATTGGTGTGGGAGAGAGCGTGAAGGAGAGAAGTCATATTGGGGCAACAGCCATGCTGGGGTAGACTATTAATGGAGAGAAAGAAACGGCAGTAGAGATTTGGAAGGCTGTAACCAAGATCTGGCTGGGAGAAGGAAGAGGAGGGCAGGGTCAGCAAAGACTCGAAGGAGTTTCCAGGTTAAAACATTGGGAGGGTGCTTTGTCCCTTCTATCCTTCCTCACCTCTGAAAATCACTCACATAGCTCAAGAATGCTTGTCCTGTCTTTCAGAATTGGACCATCCACCCACCCAAGGGTTTTGGAGGAAGTCAGCCCACTTTCCAACTTTAATCTGTCCCCACCGCTTCCAGAAGAAAAGGCAAACTTGTTCCTATGCCATCCATGGACAAGTGCTTGATGCTGATCCTCCCGGGGCCCTGCGAGCCTTGAAAGGCCTCAACCTCTTTCCGTGTGCAGCAGCCTGAGGTCGGCCTCCTATGCACCCCAGCACCCCCATCAGCTCCCTCTTCTCCTTCACCAGCCCGGCAGTCAAGAGGCTGCTGGGCTGGAAGCAGGGGGATGAAGAGGAGAAGTGGGCCGAGAAGGCCGTGGATTCTTTGGTGAAGAAGCTAAAGAAGAAGAAAGGAGCCATGGACGAGCTGGAGAGGGCGCTGAGCTGCCCGGGCCAGCCGAGCAAGTGTGTCACCATCCCCAGGTCTCTGGATGGGCGACTACAGGTGTCCCACCGCAAGGGGCTGCCCCACGTCATCTATTGCCGCGTGTGGCGCTGGCCAGACCTGCAGTCCCACCATGAGCTGAAGCCCCTGGAATGTTGTGAGTTCCCCTTCGGCTCCAAGCAGAAGGAGGTCTGCATCAACCCATACCATTACCGCCGAGTCGAGACGCCAGGTGGGTGCTTCCACCAGTCCCTGCTTGCTTGGAGGTCGAGATCATCACAGGTTCCCCCGGTATTGGAGCATCCACACAAAATGACCTCTGTATGGGGTGGGGTGGGGCACTGAAGAAATGTTCCAAAATCATGCAATCAGAAAATTATGATAGTCTTATACTAAGAGGCTTGGCAGCTTGCTAGGATTTTGAAAAATGCAGTTTTATTTGGACAGATTTAGGAGATCTAAGCCCTTCCTAGTTTGTCCTTCCTTCCTCCCTCCCTCCCTCCTTTCCTCCCTTCCTTCCTTTCTCCTTCTCCTCCTTATTCTTCCTCAAACTTGAACTCACACTCATAGAGATTAGACTGCCTCTGCCTCCTAAGTGCTGGACTTAAAGGTGTGGGCTATCTGGCTATCTGTCTTAGTTCTTAAGTAGTGCCTTAATAATGATTAACTGTAAAAGCAAGCAAACAAACAACAACAACAACAAAAAGACATCTTAAACATCCTCCCTCCTCCCACCCCTAGCAGACTGAAACCAATAACTATTAGAGCTGATGTAGGGTGTGGGTGTGGGCTCCCTTTGCTAATCTCTGGTACGTGGAGGAAGGCATCCCACATCAGTCTGAAACAGCCAAGGGGGATTGTGGAAGGATTCCAGTACTGAAATAAGGGCTTGAGGAAGGTGGGCCATTGTCGTTCGGTGGCTTTGTTGGGATAGCACCCAGGGCTTCATATATGCTAGATCGTGCTCTTTCACTCAGCAACCCCTTAGCGGCCCTGTCCACCTCCCCCCGCCCCACAAAAAAGAAATTCTTTCTGGGACTGGAGAGATGCTCAGCTATTAAGAGCATATACTGCTCTTGCAAAGGACCCCAGTCTGGTTCCTAGCACCCATGTTGGGTGTGACTCCAGATCTAGGGGATCTAACTTCCTCTGTGATCATCTGCACAAACCCTCCCCAGCACGCGCATAATTAGAAAATAAATCTTTCAAAAGAGCTTTCTGAGTCACGGTTCTAAAATGTAACCATTAGAAGGAAAACCAGCCTACAGGCCACAACCCCAGAGAAACTAGACAACAAAGAGGACACTAAGAGAGACATACATGAATCTACACAGGACGGTGAAAAAGACAAGATCTCCTGGGTCAGTTGGGAGCATGAGGGTCACGGAAGAGGGTAGAAGTGGAGAGGGGAGGTAAAAAGGGGAGTGGAGAAAAATGTATAGCTCAATAAAAACAATAAAAATATAGATAAAGAAAAAAAGAAGTGTCGTGTGAAAAAAGTACCTGCTTTTCCTTTTAGATACTCAAAAGCCTAATTTTAAAGAATATTTTTTGAGTCTCCATTTCTCATTTCAGTTTAGATTTCTCTTAAGATGACAGTCTGAATATTTCATGTATGTAGATAGCTTTTTACGTCCTTGGTTTTAGGTTTAAATTTCTAAGAAGATGGGCCAAGATTATATTAATTTAAAAATCACCTATAATATTAATTTTAAATAATATTTGTTACAGGGTTCTTTTACCCATTCCTAACACCTTTTTAATAGAACGAGGTGATTTTCCTTATAGGCACCGAGCTGGAACTGACCTGAAAGCTTCTTCCCTGAGGGCTGCTTCTCAGTATCTGAAGGCGCTGTGCAAGCTTCTCAGGGAGAAAAGTGGTCCTACCCAGCCGCAAACCTATGGACCCCAACAATGAGCAGCCTGGCATGATACCCCCAAGAGTACAACAGTGGCACTTGTATCTTAGGGTAACCAACAACTGTCTATAATTTGACAGCCCGCTAGAACCTCATGTGGTTGCTATGGTCTCTGCCCTCAGCATTTTCAGGATCCTATCTGGTCCTCACATGTGACTGGGAAAACTGGAGTTCCTTCTTTTGGGTTCTTAGTCTCATTAATAAAATAATTTAGGAGCGGACTTGGAAGAAATCTCAAGGCCAGGTAATCTGTCTGCTGGTCTTGACAGCTGTCCAGAGGAGGGAGGTGGAAAGCAAGAAGAGAGAGCCACGCTCATTAAGTGGGGAAAGGAAACAGGAAAGTTACTCTTTGCTGAGGGCCGGCTCCATAAGCAGCTGTCACTCATGTTTATTGTGATGATTGGAACCCAGGCTCCCACAGGCCCATCTACTCTGAGGCGGAGGCAAGAGGATGCAAGCGCAGTGCCTGCCTAGTTTACTCACTATGTTGAAGGCCAACCTGGGTAATTTATGAAGATCCTGTCTTAAAGTTAAAAGGGGGGCTGGATGTGGCTGAGTGGTAGAGCACTTATTTAGCCGTGTGAGGCCTGTGGGTTCCATCTCAGTACTTGGGGGGAGGTGGAGGGAGGCCAGAAGGGACCCACTAACCTGAACAAATTTAACTGGCAGATTTTTCATGTTGCCTCTGATTGTTTCTTCGCTTATCCCTTGTATTTAACTTGATAGCTTTTGATCACTTGCTTTTAGATCATTGTGGTAAGGACATAGAATATTTCATCAACAGCAACAAGTCTGAAATTGAAGCTGATCGTCTGAATAATTCAGTGTGGTCTCTAATAGCAAATATTCTGGACTTCACCTAAAGTTTGGTTGAAAGCATTTGGAACTAACTTTGCCTCTTTTTTTTTTTAAATTTATTTATTTTTATTATATATTCCTTCCATGTATGCTTGCATGCCAGAAGAGGGCACCAGATCTCATTATAGATGGCTGTGAGCCACCATATGGTTGCTGGGAATTGAACTCAGGACCTCTGGAAGAGCAGTCAGTGCTCTTAACCTCTGAGCCATCTCTCCAGCCCCTAACTTTGCCTCTTTTAAAGAGGATTTTATTGACAGAGTTGAAGAAAGACGCAGGTACATGGATCTCCATAAAGTCACTATGAGGCCGTTATCAAGGTGGGCGTGCACGGGAGCATCCAGATCTTGGTCCCCGATTGTGACTGTCTGCTCAAGACGCAGGTGGCAAGGAGGGGCTGGTGACTGAGCGTAGCCCATAGGCTCCTGGGTAGCGATGGGACCTCCGTGCAGCATTGCCCATGAGCCAATCTGTAGAGAGGGGTCTGGCCGAGGAAACCATCACAAATGGCCAAGGAAAACTATTCACTATCCCACTTCATCCTGATGGGCCAAGTTCGGGGTGCCCACTTTCCTTCTCTTTGTTCCTAGTTCTGCCTCCGGTCCTGGTACCAAGACACAGCGAGTACAACCCCCAGCTCAGCCTCCTGGCCAAGTTCCGAAGCGCCTCCCTGCACAGCGAGCCCCTCATGCCGCACAATGCCACTTACCCGGACTCCTTCCAGCAACCCCTCTGTCCTGCACCTCCCTCCTCGCCAGGCCACGTGTTTCCGCAGTCTCCATGCCCCGCCAGCTACCCACACTCTCCGGGAAGTCCTACCGAGTCAGACAATGCATTTCAACACTCAGGTCAGTCTGTGGGAAAGGGGATCCACGTGGATGTTCTTAAGTGTGATTGGTTGTCGCATCTAGCCTGTCTGTGGCGCCTTTAGGCTTAGAGCGCCATCTGTGGGCCTGATCCATCTAACCCACCACCCTCCAGGAAGACCAGGAACAATTTTGGAGCAGACCTGCCGATACATATTTTGGGATCCAGTCCTCTTTCCGAAACTAAATAGAGTTTAACAGCATCCCTGGAAATTTACAGAACGTGGGATTACTGTTTGTTTTGAAACGTGATCTGCTTTTAGCCTAGGCTGGGTCCCGAACCCACCATTCTCTTGCTCCAGCTTCCCGAATGCTGGAGTTACAAGCCTGTGCCACTTTGCTGACTGTAGAAGTAAGATTAACATATTGATATATGACGAATAAAAAAATTAAAAATGTAGATACTAAAAGAAAGGGCTGGCGAGATAGCTTAGCAGGTCAAGGCACTGCTACGTAAGCCTGCCAACCTGAGTTACGCCCCCAGAACTTCCGTAAAGGTAGAAGGAGAGAATGGACTCCCCAGAGTTGTCCTGTGACTTCCACACACGCATTGTGCATACACGGTAATAACTAACTTACTAAAGGCATCAGTGAGATTTGGCCCGAGAGCAGGCCGCAGGGGGACCAAAGTTAGGCTATTGTTTGCTCGCCTCTTTGAACAACCCAAAGGCAGGCATCTTTTGCTTGCAGTGCCATGCACGTGACCTCAACGGTGTGCAAAGCTAGGCCCCCCAGCACCAGCCGGTACACACTCTCTCCTCTGAAGCCAAGGCAGCTACTGAAGGTAGCGTTTTAGGAGCTTCGAGCTGTATTGGAAAAGCATATGCAAGAGGGAGAGACGCTCTAGTGTGTCTCCATGGTGTGTGTGCTGCCGCCTCTGTGAAGTTGGCGTTGAAGTTGAAGAGGAGACATAAAGGGAAGATATATAGGAGCCTCTAATGTGTGCGATTACTAATAACTGGAGTGGACAGAGGCTGCACACAAACAGCTGGCACCCATGGTTACAATCTGCCCTGCTCTTTTATTCATAAACCCTACTTAATGTATATTTATTAACTCTTGCTAAGTGAACAAGTAAATAAAGCCTTGCCCTAGGTTGCTGTGAAAGAATTAAAAGAGTAGCAAAAATTATCCTTACTCTCAAAGAACATAGAAGATGTGAGATAAGAAATGTCAGAGTGTGTTTAATGTTTTCCCTTAACAAATCCTTACATACCCAGTTCACATGTATCACCTCGTATTATGTTGTTCCTCTCCTCTGCGTCCAATGTCCAACGGAGAGCCTGAAACGCTCGGTCATTCATTACTTGTTGCATAGGGAATTTCCTGCATGTGTTTGATACTTAGTATTAGGGTCAGTGGTTAAAAGACAGGATAATTAAATTATAAGATACATAGTTGCCTAACACACACCTGTGCTCTAAAAGATCACCTGCACTGACTGCATTCTACCCGGTTACCCTTTGACCTCCTTCCATCCGTGGACAGACCCTAGCAATGCTGAGAAGTCAGCTCTCTGTGAAATATCCTTAGATCATATGTCAATAGATACCCATGTTTTTATAGAGGGGAATATGAGCCAGTCTATTTAGATTTTTTTCTTCACTAGAATTCATTCAGCGCTTTCGATTTGGTTATCATATTCAAACTATCGGTTTGTTTTTAATTGTGTTATTGTGGACTTACACCTTATGACACAGGGGTTCAGTTCAGTCCTGTAACAATAGGATGCCACCTAGCTCCTAGCAGTGTTTACTCGGGGACTGGCAGCATCTGTCTGTCCATGGCTACCTTTCCCTGGCCCTGCATTATATCACATCTCTAAACAAAAGTATTTACAGATGCCCTAGCTGCGGGAAGTTAACAAGGACCATGGCCTTAGACTCACGGGTGCAATAAACGAATGAGCTAGCTCCAAACAGCTTCCATCAAACACGCACGTTTGACGGATTGCCAAGGGAGGCGGACTTGGTCCTTCAGCCAACTTTCTGGTTTAAAGTGTTCATCCCTGTTTCCTGTTTGGAATCATGACCTTGAGAGCCGAGAGATGACAGTGATGGCGTACCTTCTCTCTTGTTTCTGTTTTCAGACTTCCGGCCAGTTTGCTATGAGGAACCCCAGCACTGGTGCTCAGTTGCCTACTATGAACTAAACAACCGGGTGGGAGAGACTTTCCAGGCGTCCTCCCGGAGCGTGCTCGTGGACGGCTTCACCGACCCTTCCAATAACAGGAATAGGTTCTGTCTTGGGCTTCTTTCAAATGTGAACAGAAACTCAACAATAGAAAACACCAGGAGGCACATTGGAAAGGGTGAGAGCCAACACAGCGTCTCCATCGCTGCTTCTAAACGCTGGGTTAGACATCAGCAAAGGCCCTGTAGCCCGTGGGAAGATCTCCAGGCATGGGGAGGGACCTGTTCTCTTGGGGTCTCTGCCTCTGAATTCAGTAGACCATCTTCAAGGGTGGCATGGGGTCAGTGCTGCGAGGCCAAGACACAGCAAAGGGCCAAAAGCTGACACAGCCTGTGATCCCAGCCCTGTCTCCCCAGGAGGAAGCGTAGGGCAGTATCAATGTGTACTGAAATGTACATTGCTCCCTCACTAGGCCGTGGCTCAGTGCACAGCATGTTTGAATGCCCCTCAATCCCACCAAGTGATTTCTATGCTAGCTCAACCCTGAGAACAGATCTGCCCTGAGGTGATCTTGACACTCAAGGGCTAAATGAAACCGTGTGGCTAGCGCTCCTTCTGGAGATGCTGCCCTCACTAGCCAGAGTCCAGCCTGCTTCCGGATTCTGCCTTCACGTGATACTCAGAGCAGGCTCTCATGTTCCACCTTGGGCTCTGCTTCTTCCCCTAGGTGCCCACCTTTCCATTCTCTCCTCTGCTAACGTGTGCAGGATTTGCAGATAAGGCTTTAACATGGTCTAAAAGCACCCTCTAAATACACACAGACCAGGCTCAGGGGACAACAATCTTCTCGTTAGTATGCGGTAGATTCCGGGAGGATTATACGCTTGAAGGTCATTTGGTTAAAATACCCTCTAAGCCTGTATGTAATACCCCACCCCCAGGCTGTTCCCAGCAACTTTCAGGTCTGTAGGGTCAAGGAGCAAGTGTGTCTCTGTAGTCCTCTTCTGCTGTGGCGGAGAGATAGCACGGCCACACTGAAGAGGAGCTGTCAAAAGGCAGAGGTGGGTAGCATGCCCCTGTGCTCTCAAGTGCAGGGAATACACAGGGAGGGGCCACCACAAAAGGGAGAGTTCAAGACGACAGCGACAGCGAAGCTCAGAGAATCCTGCTGCCTCGCTGTCTGCAGCCAGGTGGAATGATCTCCACCCATTAATACAGCACCCGCCCCCACCCCCGCCCCCCAAGCTTGCAGTTGGCTTTCCCCTGGCCTCCATCGCCTTCCCTTCTGCAGAGCGTTTAAAAGCTGGCTTATTATCAAGATGCCTGGAGCTCTGGACAGCGCGGAACAGACCGCTTTGAGCTCAGCTGAACAAAACTGAACGCCCATCACTGTCAGTCAGGGTCTGTCACACCGACCCCCTTCGTGCACGGGCGTGGCTAAGGGAGGCGGCACTGCAGCTTTGCTGAGGGTTCAGCCAATCAGAGCCATCCATCCACTTCCTCATGGTCGCTAGTGCCTGCCTTGTCGGGGTCAGGCCTGATGCTCATCATGAAAAAAAATAGAGAGGAAATCTGAGGGCAAGTAAGAGGAGAAAAGAGAAGAGGAGACTGACTGGGTGGGGTTGGGGGTGAAGGTGGATGATGGTGATGTGACTGGTGGCGGCGGTGGGTTTTGTTTAAATTTGGCCTATTTCTGATCATCTCCAGTTCCATCATTTTATAATCTCATGCTTTCTTTACAGCTGAATAAAATTCCATTGTGCGTCTGCGCCGCACTCTGTTTATCCAGGATGTCGCTTTGAAATGTAATTATAGGAATGTTATATAAACTGAGACAAGCTGCATGTTGCTGTGTTTTCACATGGCTGTGTGCGGAAGTATGGTAGGAGCGTCCCTGTTCTCAGGGGCACATGGTGTTCTTTATGGCTGAGTGACGTGCATCTGAGAGGAATCCCGACTCTGAAGCCTCTACTCACAGGAATATTTTAGTGCTGAGTCAGGGTCTCGCTGGGCAGCCCTGGCTGGCCTGAACACTACGTGGGCCAGGATGGTCTCAAACTCACCTGCCTCTGCCTCCTGAGGGCTGGGGCTGAAGCTGTGTGCCTCCACACTGGGCTTCAAAGAAATAGATTTATAACTGTTAGTAAGACTCAAGTTCTGGAGTAGGTTCAATGTGTGGGTTTCAGTAGCATTTACATGATATTAGCTGGGCTTCTGTTTAGCTGTGGGTGTGATGACTTTGTGAGATTTTGTTTTGCATGATGTGTTTCTCTTGTGTCTAGACTAGGCTCATGGATGCTTTTCTGAAGTGAGATCAGAAAGGGTGGGAGCCGTAATAAGTGAGAGACTACACACTCATCTTTATGAATGTCCATTTATGTGGGTTGGGCTTAAATTTCTTTTTTTCTTGGGGCTGGAGAGATGGCTCAGTGAGTAAGAGCACTTGACTGCTCTTTTGGAGGATCAGGGTTCAATTCCCAGCTCCCCCATGGAGCTCACACTTGTCTGTAACTCCAGTTCCAGGACTCTGACAGCTCCACAGAGGCATACATGAAGGCAAAACCCTCATGAACATCAAATAAAAATAAATTAAATTTGTTTTTCTATTTTGTGTGTATGGGTGTTTTGCCTGTATGTATGTATGTGTATGTACCGTGTGTATGCAGTGCCCATAGAGGCCAGAAGAGGGCATCAGATCCTCTGGAACCAGTTCATTGCAGATGGCTGTGAGCTGCAATTTGGGTGCTGAGAGCTGAGCTGTCTCTGCAGCCCTCAGGGTTGAACTCTGTAGGGGATTTTGTAGGAAAAGTCGAACAAAGTGGATATTTGGAGCAAACACCTTCTCCTCTATGACCAGCGATGGTATAAGAGCTAACCTGACTGCAGAGGCTCCCATCCCTTGAGGTGCTAGGAGTCTCTGAGAAGGGAGCAGAGTAGAAGGAGTGTGGGTTTTGTGTCCACAGGTGTGCATCTGTACTACGTTGGGGGCGAGGTGTATGCAGAGTGCGTGAGTGACAGCAGCATCTTCGTCCAGAGCCGGAACTGCAACTATCAGCACGGCTTCCACCCCGCCACTGTCTGCAAGATCCCCAGCGGCTGCAGCCTCAAGGTCTTCAACAACCAGCTCTTCGCCCAGCTGCTTGCGCAGTCAGTGCACCACGGCTTTGAAGTTGTGTACGAGCTGACCAAGATGTGCACGATTCGGATGAGCTTTGTGAAGGTGAGGATGCTGGCTCTGGGGTTGTAAAGAGGAAAAGGGGCAGGAAGCGCAGAATGCTCCTGACTGGACGTGGCATTTGCTCAGCCAGCTCAGGTGGATAACAACTTTTGTTTTTTTTCTTCTAAAAATTTTGATTCTTGCCCTCTTTTTTTTTTTTTAATTATCTAGTCCAACTTCAGCTGCTCATCTATCCCTGGGTGTGGGGCCAGCCAAAGGAAATAGTATAGCTGAGGCCACCATCCAGGGGGTCACAGCCTTAAAGAAAATTACCCTCCGTAAACGCCATCAACTGTCTTCAGTTAGGGGTGGGGGATTCGTGAACATTCTTGGCCCAAAAGGGCCAGAAGAGGGCGCCAGACCCCCACAAACTGGAGTTACAGGTTGTGTGAGCTGCCATGTGGGTACTGAGAATGGAACCCAGGTCTTCAGCAAGAACAGCCAGTGCTCTTAACTGAACCACATCTCTAGGTCCCGTTTGCCTCTTTAAATAGCAGCACTGGGGGTGGAAACGAGGGCTTCCTGATTGAGTTAGGTAAGTGCCCTCTACTGAGCTATGTTCCTAGCCTTAAAGTAAGTTTCACTAGCCATTTAAATTTAAATGATAGCCAGGCAGTGGTGGTGCACGCCTTTAATCCCAGCACTTGGGAGGCAGAGGCAGGTGGATCTCTGTGAGTTTGAAGTCAGCCTGTTCTACATAAACAAGTTCCATAATACACAGAGAAACCCTGTCTTGAGGGGGAAAAAAAGTTAGTTACTATGACCAATGGTTGTCTTATTTTTCTATACCCAAATTATATTTTATCATATTGATAATTTTAGTAATTACTTTAAAAGTAAGGATCAGCACATATAGTTTTCAATTCTTTTTTTATTCATTTTTTAAATAAATGTTTTCTTTATTATTTATTATGTGTACAGTGTTCTGCATGCATGAACACCTGCAGGCCAGAAGAGGGCATCAGATCATTACAGGTGGTTGTGAGCCATGTGGTTGACTGGGAATCGAACTCAGGACCTCTGGAAGAGCAGTCAGTGCTCTTTACCTCTGAGCCATCCCTCCAGCCCAGTTTTCAATTCTTAAACTGAGTGATGGTGGCACACACCTTTAATCCCTGCACTTGGGAGGCAGAGGAAGGTGGATCTCTCTATGAGTTCGAGGACAGCTTGGCCTACAAGGCGAGTTCCAGAACAGCAAGAGCTGTTACACAGAGAGACTCTGTCTTGAAAACCAGGAAAAACGTCTTAAAGGTACCTTTTAAGAGGACAAGCCAGCTTTTTTTTTTTTAATATTTATTTATTTATTATGCATACAATATTCTGTCTGTGTGCATGTCTGCAGGCCAGAAGAGGGCAGCAGACCTCTTTACAGATGGTTGTGAGCCACCATGTGGTTGCTGGGAATTGAACTCCGGACCTTTGGAAGAGCAGGCAATGCTCTTAACCACTGAGCCATCTCTCCAGCCCCCAAGCCAGCTTTTTTCATCTTTCAAGGCAAGAAAATTTCCAGTACACTGTCTCATTGGAGCCAGCAGGGGGCAGTAGCTCACCGTTGGTGAACCATCCTTGAATGGGACAGTTATTTTTCCTGAGTCCATGATTTTTAATGAGGACGAGCTGTGGGCATCTCATAGGTAATACAAGCAAACATAGAGATGCTTTTTTCCCAACCCCCTTTCTACTCCCTCCTCCCTGCGATGAGGCAAAGAAACCTCAGGTCCTCGCACAGGCTAGGCAATCACTTTAGCACTGAGATTCACTGCTAGCCCTGCAAGGACTTAAACAAAATAAGAAGTGGCAATGATTAGTTTAAAATTTTACAGATGACTCAACACAGGTGTCAGTGAACGAGCAGAACATCTTTAAAGGTTTTTTTTTTTTTTTTTCAGCTGTGATTTTACTGGCCATAGCTCTCCGTCAGTCAGACAATCAACAACTCTTTATTGGGCAGCTGCCAGGGGCGAGCCAGGTGCTGCCCTGGCGTTGAGACGTTTCCAGGCCTGGGCGTTGGTTACTCATAGGCCTCTGCCTTGCGGGACCAGTGTACAGGCAGAAAAAGACAGGCAGCAAGCCACAAGCGAGTGGAAAGAATGAGATAAAGGGAACTAGAGAGGTTACAGGCGGGGAGGCATCGCGGGAGTAGTGTGTGCCAGCAGAGGCCAGAAGGTCCTGGCTCCTGTGTAGGAAAGCCGTAGGGGTGGAGAAAAAGCAAGCTCAGAAGCCCCTGGCCGCTACAAGCCTGAGTATGGGAGGGAAACCGGACCGTCTGACTGCAGCCTTGTGCAGGGAGGATGTGGGTGCAAATGAAATTGGAGCATTTCCTGAGAGCTTGTTGTTTTGTTTGTTTGGGCACACGGTCATTCTGTGTTGCCCAAGCTGGCCTTGAGCTCTGTCTCTTCCTGCTTCGTTCCCTCTTCTGCTGGCGTGACTGGCATGAAGCACCACACCCAGTTCCGGTCTGTCTGCTGACTGATTCTGATTCTGACTGCTGAGTGGAGAAAAGGTGGTGTGCCGGGCTGCAGTGAGAGAGGCTGCTTAGGAGCCACTGTGGGAGCTGGAGAGGTTGGCCAGGGGTTAAGAGCACTGGTTACTCTTGCAGAAGACCTGGGTTCAGTTCCCAGCACCCACATGGTGGCTCACAGCCATTTGCAACTCCAGTTCCAGGGGATCTGACACCCTCTTCTGACTGTGCAGACACTGCACACACATAGTGCATAGCTATGCAAACAAGTAAACATTTACAGGCACCGCACATACGTAGTGAATAGCTATGCAAACAAGCAAAACACTCATACACAAAAATAAAACCATAAGAGTTAAAAAATATTTTTAAGGAGCTGTTAACAGAATCCAGGTGGGAGTTGAGGGTCATTTCTAACTAGGAGACCCCTGGCAAGAAGCACAATTCATTCTGGGCTCTTTTCTTGCTTTTCAGGGCTGGGGAGCCGAGTATCATCGCCAGGATGTCACAAGCACCCCCTGCTGGATTGAGATTCATCTTCATGGACCACTGCAGTGGCTGGACAAGGTTTTAACTCAGATGGGCTCCCCACATAACCCCATTTCTTCAGTGTCTTAACAGTCACGTTGTCAGCTACATTTCCACAGAATAGATCCAGGCAGCGGTTCCTGCAGCCTGCAGCCAACAGAAGCTTTTGGATGCAGATGTAAATACATATAATGTATACTATTCACATTTTTATCACTTTTTTTTTTTTGTGCTACTAGTTAACCCAGGGCTAGTACTGTGTGGTTGAAGAAGAGTGTTTTCCAGGCCGGTGCTAGAATGAGAAGCCATGTTTCTAGTGAGAGGGGAGACAACATGTAAAGGGTATCGGCCACTTTAAGTCAGCTTGTCACGGTACAGAATGTCGGGCCCGCTAGTGAAAACACAAAGCTGCTTACATTAAGAAAAGGGGGGGGGGGGAAGAATAGTGTTTAGGAGCATTAGAGCAAAACCCAATCAAATCCACATAGTTTAAAAGCTCTCACTTTCAATGTGAATGGCAAGAAAGAAAATCAAACTCGCTCAGTGATCTGTGGGATAAACCTCAGAAACTCTATCTCTGAAGTTGGAATAGGCAAAGCCGGCTTCTGTGCCGAGGTCAGCGGTACGTTTAAACAGATTGAAACTGTGATTGGAAACGGAGAAACTGTGAAGCTTAGAGTCGTGTCGCCGCTGCTTAAAAACGAAAGAGGCTGATGAGGGGAATCAGCCTGCGATGAGGCACGGCCCTGAGTGTTAGAACAGAATTCGGTCCCAAGGAGCGCAGAGGACTCCTACTTCCAGTCAGACTCCAGCTTCCGGTTCTCCCGGCCAGGCAGCCTTGCAGATGGCTGTGTCTGCCTGTGTACACTGCGTACAAAGCCTGTGCAGAGACAAAGCTGTAGACTAGAAGGTGGGAGGAGCATCGTGTGGCCACTCGCACTGTCCAGCATGCGCAGACTGAAGCCTCCAAGGCAGGGCACCCCTTTGCCACATCTTGCATCCTGTGACAAATATCAATTAGTTACAGTGATTAAAACAACAGCAAAGCCTTGGGGGCAATCTAGAAGCGCCTCTGGGTCATGTTTCTATAGTACTTAGCCTGGCACCTGTGTTGGCTGGCTACACCTGGCAGCCTCTCCTACAGCTATGAAACACCTGGATATAACTTCCCAAGTGCAGTGGGGATGCTTCATCTGGCCTACATTTTTGAGGAGACAGCGGTAGCGAATAACAGAGCATCTTTAGAAATGTGTATATACATGCATATGGCACTGTGCATGTATTCTTAAAGTCTGCTATTTCCGTCTTTGGATGATAAAGGGAAATTTCCTTCTGATTTCATGGCATGTGCCTCTCGATGATCACCGCATTGCTTGTAAGTTTACTTCATGCCCTTTGGGAAGCACATTTCTTAAGATGGTGTTTGTGCTTGTGAAGGACAGAGCTTCTGTAATCTGAGTTTCCTTCGTTTAACCCGTTCTACCTAGCATCAGTGCACATACATTTGTTGTTCCCATCCAATTGTATTTAAGATAGATAGGATGTGACAAGTTATACTCACAATGCCTAACTGTATCTATAAAACCTATCATATATATATATATCATAAATACGTATGATATATACATATCATTTATGTCTCGCATTAAAGCCTGGGAGCCCACTTAGAGTGTAGAAAGACCCAAGCTCATTGATTCATTCAGTCTGCCTCGTGCATTTGTGTGTACCAGGTACAATGTCAGGTGCTGCAGAATCAAATGTACATCAGAGGCAGGCCCCGCCTCCAGGGAGCCACAAATCTAACAGTGAGTCATTTGCCCAGGCAATGGGTCTCAGAACTTTTAAAATCCACACATGCAAATTTTCTTGAGCTTGGAAAAAAAAAATGTAATCAAGTTCTTAATGATTACTCTATTGGAATTTTATGTCTTTTCAGAACAATTATGTCATTTATCTTTGCGGAAGTGCCACTCTTCGTCCTCGCCACCCCACCTCCTGGCCTTCCTATATTTCTGATAGTTCTCCCAGCTTCTTTTTTGGAAAAATCATTGCTATGGCAGATCTTCTCTGAGTAGCCACGCAAGGCCACAAAGTGTTTGTCCCAGATTTCCAGCAGTCCTTCTGCTCTCTTCCGCAGAGGTTAAACATCCTCTGGCGATAATGTAGCTTTACTGCACTGTTCAGAGGTAGAAGCTTCCAGATGTGGTGGAGGCACACTGGGGAGGCAGAGGCAGGTGGATCTCTGTGAATTCAATGCAGCCTGGACCACACAATGAGTTTCGGGACAGTCTGTCTCAAAAGTAGAAGCTTAAAAACAAAATTTAAAAGATGAAACAAACCACTTGTTTCCCTTGCAGTATTAAGAAAGCAGACAAAATATCTAAGTGTGCCTGATTTCTTTGAGAAAGGAATCGTGACATAGGTGCATATGTACCATCAGAGAATTTAGCATTAAAGAGATGTTAGCCCTCTGCTTATGTAACATGGTCACATTTTAATAGGTCCCCCCCTCCTTTGGCTGCTAAGGGATCTAAAATATCATAATGTAAAATACTTGACTTTAGACTCCTTTGACCATTTGACACACAGTCAAGCAAAAATATGCTGCGCAGTGTTGTCTTACAGGATAAAGAGGACAGTGGGCAGGCCAGGTCTCTACCCACTGCAAACCTGGGTCCAGTTGTCCTGGGCAGGGTCATGCAATGGAGAACTGCATCAGTCTGGTCTGCCCACAAGAGGCTGGATGCTTATCACCCTGTTCGAGTCAGTATTTGTGTGAGCCTTAACAAAAATAAGACATGGTTAGTTTGTTTCAGCCAGGTGATAATGTTAACAGCTGCCTTTTTAGCAACAATTTGGGTATTCTGTTGCATAGCCAGCAAAGGTGGCAACCTCACTAGCATTTAGAATCCTCTTTTCATTGTCTTCTAAGGATCGAGTTATCCCCATGACAACAGAAGGAACAGTAGCAAAAGCATTTTATAAACATTGCCTACTGGATGTCAAGCTCCTGCTTAATTCTGAATGTGTTCCAGATATTTCATGTATATATTTAGTAAAGCAAAATATTCCATGCATTCCACATCTTCTTAGCTGCTCGGGTTCAGCAGCTGAACTGTACAAGGGTGGGTAACCCTCACATATGTTAAACGTAAGTTCAAATGAGTATAGAACAGACCACCAAGAGATGCCTTTGATCCAGCAGCCTCGCTTTCTGTCCTGAAAATGCTATACACATCTGGTGGTTCATGGTAGACAATGCTGTAAATACATCTTGGGCTCATTTTTTTTTTCTTTCCGACTTTAGATAACAATTCTATGTATGTGATCCGTGGTTCCTTAAGATGCTTATTCATAAGCTATCCTACTAGGAGAATGGGATTTTAAGACTTCATGCTGTAAAAACATTGGCGGCACTTTTTTTTTAAATCTTGAAGTAATCAGCATTTTATGTGTAATTTTAAGGATACTTTGCAGAAATTAGGGGTGGTTGACAGCCTCTCCCCAGCTTAGCGCCAGGCCACAACTAAATAAACCTTTGCATGATGAAGTATTGGAAGTAAAACGTGAACCTAATACACATCTTCAGTTGAGCGTCCTACCTTAGCGACTCAGCATCGTGCATGTTAGTCAAGGAACGTGTATATAGTAAGAGCATTAGCAGGTGATGCGTCAAACACCTGGATGTGTAAGGAAAACTGTCACTCAGAATCATTTATTTTTCATATGCCGTGAAATATGTCTAATTGATTAAAATGTTTTCTAAGAGAAGCTTGTACAATTGTGGATGACTTGAAGCGTTTGTGAGCTGCTTTTGTTTCCCCCGCCCAAATTGTCCTATTGGTTCTAAGTTTTACCACTGTAAGCTGGTTGGGGTTCAGAAAGCCTTGGTAAGGGGCAGAGGCTGCACTATGTACAATCAGTACTGTCTTAGAACACTGGGGTGCCTTTTAAACTCGGTAATCCACACTGTTCCAGCTAAAAGTATCTTCACTTGTGGGTTTAGTGGCTTGGTATGCAAGCTAATATCCTCTCAGAAACAAAAAACCCAAACCTAGCATTTCCAGGTAAGCTGTTCATGGAGTCTAATGAGTTAAGCCCTCCCTTCTTGCTGCTGATAAAAAAAAAAAATAAAGTACCACAAGACAGTATTATTTTAGAATTCTGAAAACCACAAGTCTGAAATCAGTCCCTGTGCGCCAATGCCAAGGTGTTGGCAGGGCTGATTCTGGAGATGCTGGAGGAAATTGCATTGTTTTTAAATCATGGGGGCTGGGCACATTTCCCTTTTCTTGAAACCTCCAGTGTCTTCCATCCATCCACCATCACATCTACTTCCTGCAGGGTAAGAGCTGACTATGTAGTCTTCACTGTCTTCTCAGATGAAGTTCACCAATTTTAAAATTTGTTATCCGGTGAAAAATAACCCTAACAGCTAAGTGTATCAGTTACTCACTAGCATAGATATTGACTTGACCACCCCAAACTCTGGCCTTCAATCCCAACCCCTCAGTAACTGTTCAGCACTGACAGGCCTACAGGGTGGTTTTGTACACCTTAGGCTTAGGCTGGCATCAGATTTACCTCACAAGGGATGGATAGCTTATGTCACATAGCCTCAGTGGTGACATGTGCCAGGTTATCAGACGGTATAACAGAGATTAGACCATAGACTCATTGTTCAGGCTAGGGCTTGTTACTATGGTAACTAGGTGGGAGTCTAAATATATAAGTGTGAATGTTCAAAATGCTCAGAGGTTATCTTAAGGCTGGCACGCCATTATTTCCTGAACTAAGGGACAGGTAAAGAAAAGCCTGTTGGTGAAGAAGTTCTTTTTCTTCTACAGAAGAACTCATGAGTATATAGAATGGGGGAGTGTGGATAAACTGCAGAGCATCTACTCTAAAGCAAGATCCTTATGGATTTTTTAAGGGATAAAAATTTCCAATATGACAGGTAATAATTAAGCTGTATTGGAAATTATCCTAATTCCTACCTAAATCCACGAATGGGTATCTATTTTATTCTTAACACCCTAGAGAAAGACTCTGAAGCCCTTGATGATCTCTACTCTAGGGCTTAACAAGTATTTAAGCCACTTCCAGATTTTTAAAACATGGATCTATTTGTTTTCTCTATTGATGTCACATTTTTATAACTGAAGTATAAGCTGGGCTATTTTGCTACAAAAGTTAACAAGTTCTGTCAGGGATATCCACCCTTTCGACACTGCGACATGACACAGTCACTACAATGTGCCGGGCAGAGTCACAGCTGCCCTAGGACGTGTGGCCCATGGGCTTGCTAAGTGCAAGGCCTGCAAGTCCTCTCACAGAGCCTGTCTGAACTGAACAATAACGCTCCATTTACTTAAGAACAGTACCAGACAGTCAACGAGTTCCTCTATAGCCAGTGTGAAGCTAAAGAAATAAGTACAAGAGACAAGTCAAAGGTCAACAACAGGACTTTAATGAATTTGGCAAAATGGTCTTTTTCAGGTACACAAGTGTACAGCACAAAATGGGGAAAAAAATACTTTTCCCTCTATTTGTTTGTTGTGGTGGTGATGCAGGGAATTGAATCGAGGGCCTTTGCACAGGCTAGGCAAGTGTTCTAAGGCTAAGCTCATCCCCAGCCCTTGAGTACTTACTATAATAGCTGTAAGCTTAGCATCATGTACATTTCAGAGCTTAGGAACCAACCACACACTTCTGCAGAGTTCAGCCTGTGACACATTTATTAACCTACTCCTGGATATACTCTTGACATTTGAGTCTTCATCTCATGGTATTTTTGCCTTTTTAAAGTTTTCTTAGGAACAAGTAAAAGAAAAAAATAATTCATGAATCTTTTAATAAATAGTACTTAGGAATAAGAGTTAAAGTAGTTCTGAAAACCACTGACAAAATGTGGAGTGTTCCTCTATTTTCAGGATCTCCTTTATGAAGAATGTAAGAATGAATGAATATAAGAAAACCAACTCTGCCCTGGCCTTGGTGGGCTGAGATGTCTAAACTGTTGACAAATTCAAGAGATGGTCTGCCTTGGAGGAGAGAGACACAACAGTCAAGGTGCCAGCTTTGTGCGCTCTGTAGTTTACACTCTCTTCACAGGTGTGAGCACGCTCCGCTCTCACAGAGCCTGTCTGAACTGTAAAGAACGGTTATTACGAGAACCTGACCTTGGCACTCTGACCTCAGGTTATCGCTGCAGCTGAGGTGCAATAATGGCAAGGGAACATCACAGACCCTGAAAACATTCAGTATTCCTGGCCCCTCACCCCAGCCTAGCTATATTTAATGTCTCTACGACAACCCAAAACACTCCGTTCCATGCCTCCGGAGAGAATCATGGTGCCGGATGAATTGATATTACTCTGAACTATAACTTCCACAGAAAGTAACTGCCTCATTAGCTCCAGTACCCACAACTGAAGAAAAACATTAAAAACTGGAAAGGTGATTTTTTTCAAACCCATAGCAGTCTGGAAGGATTAGATGCAAAAATGCAATACTTATCTATCCCCAAATGCACACGCACATTTACAGGAAAATATTTTTGCTAACAGCCTCTCTACCTCTTTTTTTTTTCTTTTTGAGAAAGAAGCTTGCTATGTAGCTCAGGCTGGCTCAAACTTGGGATCCTCTTGGCTCAGTCTCCAAAGTACAGGGATTGCAGGTGTGCACCACCAATGCCTGACTATCAGGATATCACCTTTAGAATAAAAGTCCATCCATCCATTATAGTAAGAGAAATCAGAGTTTGTGAGCCACTCACACTGGTGCTCCTGGAAACTGCTGCTGTCTTTGCTCCAAAACTTGTTGATTTAATAGCTGCTGCTGTTTCTGTAAAAACTGGACAACTTCTGGACTTCTTAGTAATGACTTAAAGAGAAAAGAAGGAAAAGAGATTATTAATAGAATTAGCATATTTTTGTTGGTTGAGATCAGGTATCACACCATAGCCAGGCTGGCTTTGAACTCAAGGCAACACCCCTAGCCTGAGTCTTTCAAGTGCTGCTGGGATGTTATAATAATATCAAACATACCGACCAGCCTTTTATATCTATTGCCTCTATTTTTCCTATGTCACTTTGCAGTTTTAATTTTCAGCACTGCCTTTGTCTACATTTTTATATTGTCAAGTTCAAATCTTTGCTTCACGATTCTTCAATATTATAACACCTCATTGTGGAATTTTGAGATGAAATCCGAATTCAATTTTTAAAAAAATTTCTAATAGTCTACCAAAAAATTTATGTAGTATGAGTTAAATTCTTTCCTTCAAAATTACTATCCAAATATTCCAGTATTTATCAAACAATCGCTTCTTTCCTGAATGACTTCTGATCATTCCTATCAGTTTTACATCAGAGACCCTTATTAAATACCAGTAATTATATCTCAATTTCATTACAGTACGATTCCATATATTTAGAGTGTTTTAGAATTTCATCTCACTCAAACATTAGTCAGTGAAGAAACAGGGCTCAGGGTGTTCCTTCCGCTACAGTCCTGGGGAAGGGGCATGGCCAGCGTGTCCAGAGGCACAGCACTATGCCTTCTGATGGCAGTGAACCACTTCCGTCTTAGAAAGGGAAAACAGCTCCACTGAGAACAGATCTGCATCTGCTTTACAAGAAAACACTTACCAGTCTTTTCTGATTTAACACTTGTTCTAACAGAGTAGGCCTTGCAGGGCGATCCCCGAAAGATCCTGTTCTTTGCTTGACAATGGAGAGTATGTTGTCTGCACTTTCCTGGGGTTAATGAAGAACATTTAACATGGTATTATAATCTACAACAGCAGGCCTTGCAGTGATAATGAACACATCCTTGATTTTCTTCCTTTTGTTCAGTTTCTGTGAAACTTTAGGAAAGCCTCTTGGTAAGTCACAGGCAGGGTGCTGGCCATTAATTCAGAGAAAAACCCCTCCCTGAAGGCTTTCCAGACAGGGTTCTGTAGTCTCCTGTGAAGTCTCAAATTGAAGATTTTGGGCAGAGGGTCTTACCTGTCAGCTGTTTTCAATATAACAGAAGAATGCCAAGTGAAACCAAATTCTCTCTACAGAACAATCTAAGTCAAAACAGTCTGCCTGTTTTTGGATAAAATAAATGAGTTAGGCAATCGACTGCTAAGGAGATGCTGGAGTCACACCTGATTCACACCCCTCAGGTGTGAAGCAGACAATACAGCTTTCTGAGTAAAGCTAGAAAGAGCTGGTAATCACAGGTGTGAAGCCACCAGTGCGGAGTAAACAGGCAAGCTGCAACAGCAACCTTACCTGAGCCCTCAAATCCCAGAAAAAACAAGCAGTGTTTACTCCCAATATGAAAGAATCTAAATACTTAGCTTTTCCTTGCGTAAGAGAATGTTGCTGAAGTTACGTGAACCGCTCTGCCCCTGATAAAAACCACACTATGACAATGAAGAGTGGGGGACATGGGCTAGGAGTTGGATCTAGGGCCTTGCACATGCGAAGAACTTGCTGTACTTAAACAAAATGCTTTCCACGAGACCAGACATAACATGAATTTAGCAGTGTTATCTTTATTTGGGATTTTGTTTTTGTTTTGGTCTTGCCCTTTTATCTACTGGCTCCCTATTAAAATATCCCCTTCCCCCTTCATTATGAGATATTTAGCAAACTTCGGTTATAAAAATCTTCCATACATACATACATACATGCTTTACATCTCAAAACTATAAAAGAGGATTCTAATATCACAGAGAGCAAAGACAACTTCTTCCTCTAACTCTCTCCAGTTACCCTTATTTACAGGACTGTTTGGCTTATGTGCACAGTACATGCTAGAACGAACTGACTGACTTGACCCCAGTCAAGTGCACGCTGTAGGTAGGTTTAGGATGTTAATACCACAAAATCAAAGACACTTGTAGTAGAAATACTTTTTGATTAATCTAGGCCCAGCTTCCACAAGTGGTAGAATTCCCCTTTCAAAAGGGATGTTTGTGATAAGGGGTGTTCCTACCTTTTAGGGATTCTTTTGTTTGTCTGTTTTAAACAGCTCAAACATTTAGGTGGAATTTGCCGAGTATGAGCTGAAATGCACGCCAATTAGAATTTTCACCTACCCCAAATAAAATCTGAAGAAACACTGATTGGGCATTGTTTTAAGGCCAACAAACAAAATAGCCAAAACTTGAGCGAGGTGAATAACGGGCCCAAATCCATACCGCTAGCAGCAGAACCCCAATTGAGTGTATACTTGCTTTTACTCTCCCAAGCGAGTCAGATCAAGCAACCCCAAAGTGTTTCGTGACCTACCGCCCCACTAACAATCCAACTTTTCGGGGGTGGGGCGGGGTTAAGAAAAGGATAGGGGCACTGAAGTTACTGACAACCAAAGACGGGGTAAGGCAGGATGCCACACGGTAGAGAGTAGGAATGGGTTAATGACAAGAGGGGCAGATCACCTCCAAAGTGCCATCATCAGCTGGGGTTCTCGCTGTCTGCTCCCTTACCTCCCGGGAGTGGAAGATGAGCCTAGCCCCCTTGGGAGCAGGTGGGGGAGTCCCTGCATTTGTGAAGAGAGTGGAGTTGCACCCACCTGCCCTGGCCCGGGACCCGAGGCGCATACCTCCAGCTTGACATTGCCTGCGCTGGCCGCCGAGGCGCCGCCGGAGCCCTGGGCCTCTTCGCTCTTCTTCTTCTTGTACTTGTCCTTGTACATCTTGTTGCGGTGCTTCTTGCACATCCAGGGCTTGCGCTGCTTGGCTACCTGGCTGGTGGTCTCGCGGCAGCCCTCGTAGGTGCAGGTCTTGGAGCCCCGCCTGCGCGCCCCGCCGCCGCCGCCCTCGGCACCCTCATCCTCCAGCTCCTCAGGACTGGCCGCACTCTCGCCGCCGCCAGCCGGGTCCGAAGTGTCCAGCAGGTCGGCGTCGTCGTCCCCCGCTTCGTCCTCGGCATCCACCGCCGCCTCGCTCCCCGCCGGGCCCGGCCTTAGCGCGCCATCCGCCGCGGCCTCGTCCTGCCGCATCACTAGTACCGTCACCGGAGGGGCCGTCCCGGGACAGGGGGCGCCCGGCCCCGAACCCTCGGACAAAGCCTGCGCCTCCATGATGCCGCCAGAGCCCCGGGTCCGCCGCCGCGGCCCGTCAGCACTTGAAGAACACAACCGTGTCTCCCCAGCCACCGGCAAGACGTCCGGAACCGGGAACCTCCGGCAACCCACTGCGCCTGCGCGGGGAGAGTCAGCGAGCGGGAGCTTCTGGGCTCCGTGGGCGGGGCTGAGCAGCTGCCAGACAGCACCGATCGCGCCTGCGAAGGGCGTCCTCTCGAGACCCGTAGTACTCGGGTGGCTGGGTTAAGTGGCCCGGTGGGCACCGACTGCGCCTGCGCGTGGTCGTCCGCTAGAAGGCGCTAGGCTGCCAGGCAGGGCTAAGCGGACGCCAGAAGCACCGACGGCGCCTGCGCAGTTGCCGACAGCTGGCCTCAGGGGCTACCTCTAGCTTGCGGGGCGGGAGATTAAGGCCGCGCTGCCCCCGGTACCCGGGCGGCGCCGGGAGACTCTCCCTGCCAAGCCACCATCGCTAAGGGGCTCAAAGATCTTCTCTAGTGGAACGCCCCCGGGTAAATCAAGAAGATTCCCGAGGGACCCCAAGAGGAGTTGGGGGACAACTGGAGGAGAAAGCGGTTTGGTTCACGCATCCAAGTCAAGCCCCATCCTGAAAACAAATTCGGAACGTGGAGGAAAGTTTGCTCCCAGGCTCACGTTCAGCCAGCTTTCCTATCCAGTCCTGACCCCTCTGTCTTTGCTGGCACATTTCCAGTGGTGGGCTCGCAGGATCACGTGACAGTTCTAGTTTTCCCCACAAGCTCCATGCTGACTTCTATGGTGGGTGCCCAGATTGGGGTGCACACCGGCCGTGTGCGAGGGGTCCCTTCTCTCCACATCCTCACTTCTGCTGCTGATCTTGTCTCTAATAATAACCACGCTTCCCACTGGGATGAGTTACACATATATTTTTACACACACCTATTGACTCTTAGTATCTTCCTTAATGAATTGTTATATCGCCCATTGCAATTGGATTGTTAGGTATTTTTCTTGTTTTTTTACTTGTATCTTCATTATATTTATGTGAATTCCCTAAATATCCTGGGTGTTAATTACCGTCAGCTATTGTTTGCAAATACTTTCTCCGATTCTGGAGATTGCCTGTTCTCAGCCGCAGTTTTGTAGTTGGATACCCATCCATTTTTTTTTTTTTCACTTCTTGTGTTTCTGTTTTTTTTTTTTTTTTTTTTTTTTTTTTTATCGAATTAGATCTTTGCCCATTCCAATATCTGGGAACATTTGCCCTATTATTTCTAGTCCCATTTCACATATTTCACAGTTTTAGGTCTTATATTTCAACCTTCAATCCCTTTTGGGCTGATTTTTGTAAATAATGTGGGAGGTGCATTTAAGTATTTTCTTTCTTTTTAATATCAACAATCCAACAATGAACTTTATTTAAGAATGAACATAATATAAAAATATATTTATATATAAAAATATGTGCATTTGGCTTAAGCCTTTTGCATGCAGCTATCCACTTTTCCTGGAGCTACTTAATGAAGTGTGTGTTCTTAGCACCTTTGTTGAAGATTATTTCTGTCAATTTATAGGTACTTGTAGGTTCCCTATTCTCTTCCATTGGTCTATGTGCCTGTTTTTATGCCAATATCGTATATACATTAATTCCTCCTACCCCCAGGGTATCTCTATGTTGCCCTGTATGAGTCTGAAACTCTCTATGTAGATCAGGCTGGCTTTGAACTTACAGACATCTGCTTGCCTCTGCCTCCCTAGTGATGGGATTAGAAGCATGAGCCATCACCTCTGGTGATATAACTTGCTCATTTGATTACTACAGTTTTGTAGTGTATTTTGCTTTCTGCTTTGTTCCTTTTGGTCATGATGGCTTTGGTAATTTATATTTTTTGTGGTATTATTTAATTTTAGGATTTTCTTTTTCATTCATCAAATATTGTTTCTAGCATTTTGATAAAGACTGTATTGAATCTGCAATTACTTTGGGCAGTGTAAATATTTAAATAATACTGATTTTTGCAATCCATAAATATAGGATGACTTCCCATTTGTGTGTGTGTGTGTGTGTCCTCTCCTAAATTTATTTCAGGTGTATTTAAAGTTTTCATTGAGGAAATTTCTCGTGGCTTTGCATAAATTTTCTTTTATAGCTACTATAAATTGTTTTCTTTATTTTTCAGATATTTCATTATTGGTATATAGCAACCCTACTGAGTTGGAATGTTGAAGCTTTGCTGAATTTGTGTATTATTGTTAATAGTTTGGGGCTACTTTCTACATATGAGATCATACCAGATCATACAGTCTGTACATAGTGACTGTTCAACTTCCTTCTTTACAAATTTATACACTTTTTTTTCTCTTTCTTGATTACCCTGTTTAGGATTTTCAGTACTGCACTGAATACAAGTGGTCAAAGTGGGCATCTTTATCTTGTGTAAATCTTAGCAAACTTTTGGCTTTCTCCCTACTAAATATGTTAGCTTCTATTTTGCCATGATCTTTATTATGTTGAGGTTTGTTCACACTATATGTTGACTTAGAATTTTTATCATGAAGGGATATTGAATTTTATAAAATACCCTTTCTACATCTATTGATATAGTTTGTACTTATCAGTTTGTTAATGTTTTATTATTTGTGTGTGTGTGTGTGTGTGTGTGTGTGTGTGTGTGTGGTGGCCAGGGGTCAGCCTACTGTCTTTCATTATTGCTTTAACTTTATCTTTTTGAGAGACTGTCTTTCACTGAACTCAGGGCTCATTGATTAGGTAGGTAAACTATTTGGCCAACTGTGGAAATTCAACCATCAAACCTACCCTATTCTTAGGATTTCAGGCATGGGTTACATTTTTGCAAGGCAGCAATTACCCAGTAAGTTATCGCCCAAGTTCTCAGCTTTTTTTATTTTATTTTATTTTTTTTTTGTGAGGTCTGGTGGATCAAATTCAGGTCATCATGCTTAAAGGGTAAGTTTTTGACCAACTAGGCCACCTCTTCATCCTTTTGCCAAAGATTTTTGCTTTTGTCAAAGATCAAACTTTGTTTTATCCATCATATTGGTCTTTATCTACCTAGTTTACATTCTGAATAATAGACTCATTCTAGTATTATTACTACAAAAACGTTTCCTTATTTGGTGCCATTTTTGTACTAGGCCTTCCCTCCAGAACCTAGTACCAATGATTCTGATGGAAGTGCCATTCAGGCTGTAAAACTCAGCAGGGAGACAGCACCACCTGCCAAAACTAAAACAAAGACCTCAGTCATCAAAGTCCATAGTTCTGGGAAACTCTCAAAATGTACCAACCTTGCTCTTTAGCTTCTGTAGTTCTGCTTCTGGCTAACTATTCTTGTTAATGGAACTCTGTGGACCCAGAATATGGCTTCTGTGCTTCAAAAGTCCACCCTGAGAAAGGCTCAGTGCTGCACTGGGATTCCAAACACCTAGCATATTTGCCAGCTGGCTAATAAAGACTTTTTATTGGCTTAAACCCATGTCCGAATGTGGTGAATACATCACAATACATCACATTTTCATTTGGATTTGATATCTGAGTAATTCTAGTCTTAAGTCATTCAATTTTTAAGAATAATCAGTATTCACTATTTTTTTGTTTGTTTTTCGAGACGGGGTTTCTCTGTAGCTTTGGAGTCTGTCCTGGAACTAGCTCTTGTAGACCAGGTTGGCCTCGAACTCACAGAGATCCACCCACCTCCGCCTCCCAAGTGCTGGGATTAAAGGCGTGCGCCACCACTGCCCGGCTATGGTATTCACTATTATTCAATTATTTTGTTGTTGCTGGCCAATCCAGAAGATGTACATGCCTAGAAATTGGTCCATTTGTTATCTCCTAGGTTATCAGTTCATTGGCAGTTGTTCATAATATTCTATAATAATCCCGTGTAGTTCTGAGATGCCATTTCTAATGCTTCTTCTCTCATCTCCTATTTTAAATCTTATTTTTTCCAACTCAGTCTTAGTTGTCATTTTTGTTTCAACCTGTTTTTTTTTTTTTTTTTTTTTGGTTTTTCGAGACAGGGTTTCTCTGTGGTTTTGGAGCCTGTCCTGGAACTAGCTCTTGTAGATCAGGCTGGTCTCGAACTCACAGAGATCCGCCTGCCTCTGCCTCCGGAGTGCTGGGATTAAAGGCGTGCGCCACCACTGCCCGGCTCAACCTGTTGTTTTTAAAGTTTCATTTCCACGGCCATAAAGTTCATTCATTGTAAATTTGCATTATAAAGAAAAAATATGTTGATAAAGTTGGCTTAAATTGCCTCTAAGCTAAGGTTTATATATAAATAGAATATCCCAAACTCACAATGGTTTGCCTTAAGGGTTTTTAAATTTGTGATGATACAAAAGTGAAAAACACTGTTCAAGAAAATGTTATTCCCTGGATCGTTGAAACTTTATTTCTGAAGTTCCCAATGTCAAGCATAGCTTACATTCTTTAAATTTGTTAATCTTTGCTTTGTTATAGAGGTGCCAGTCATGAACTTTGCAACAGAGAAAAAACAATGTAAAGAATGATAACATTTTTGGTTAATTATGACATTATTATGTTCTGATAAGAGGACCTTGGACCTGGGTCGGATGGTATGTGGGAGTGGAACAAGAAATAGTAAGTTCAAGGCCATCCTGAGCCCCTTGCCTCAAAACAAATAATAGGAAAATATACCCCTCAAAGAACAACAGAAAAGAATATCTCAAGTTACATATCCTCCTAAAAATCTCACAATTTATTGATTCATACCTATTTCTATAACTTAAATGCACATGAAGACTACTTCTGGATAAGTGGCAGTGAAGGAATAGTTTGGGGAGATACATAGGTAAGAGGCTATGGGGAGATTTAGCTAGACCTCTGCAAACTGAGAATAGCTTAATTAAATACGACAAGAATATGTCACCGAAAACAAACACACAGTTGTAAAACAGAAATTTTATAATGCATGTTCTCTATAACACATAAATTGAAATACAAGCTCCTTGAAGTTCAGTAAGATGTCTGTTTCTTAGTGTTGGTGATTTAATATTCAGCTACCAAGACTTTTAAAATTAGTTTAAAAGTCATTTTTGTCACTGGAGTGCTCCATGGCATTGGCAGTAACACACAGAGTCCGTCCTTGTCTGTTTGTGTCAAGAGATGCTGGTGGCATGGAACTCTTTGTCAAAGAAGTGCGTGGGACAAGCTTAGCTGGGTCTCAGATCTTCTTAATTAAACTGATTAATTTTTCTTTCCCCTCAGTATTCTTTCCAGGATTAATTAAGTTTTTAGACTTAATTAGCTTCTGTTGAGAATGCTGGCCAGCCTGTCTCACGTTTGTTCAACACCAGTTAGTGTCGACTGTTCACCGTAGCATCCAGACGGGGGCAGTATACTTCTGCGGCAGTTTGCTCAGTCTAGCCTTCTATTAGATGCTAGCTAGATTATGCTACGAAACTGAAAAATCTGAAGGTACTTGGGGAACAAGCACTTTCCCCTACAGTTCATAGCATTCTTAATGTCCTCCTCTTCAAGCTGACAGTATTAAGAGTTAGACCTATAGGTGATGATCAGGAAATAAGGGCGGAGTTTTCATGGCCACGGCTAATGTCCTAAGAAAAGATATTCCAGGGCCTGAGGAAATGGCTCAGTTGGTGAAGGGCTTGCAATACTTGCATGTGTGACTGAGCTCATACCCTCAGCACTCCTGTTAAAAGCTGCGTTTGACGTGTGTCTGTCACCTCAGTGCTTGGGCTACAGAGACAGATGGATTCCTAGAGTTTAATTGGTCAGCTTCCCTCGCTGAATTGATGAATTCCAGGTTCAGTGAGAGACCCCTGGCCACATGCATGCACGTACACCACACATACATACGCCACCCACACATATAACATGCACAGACACAGATTCTAGAAACATTCCTTGCTCCTTCTGTCTTGTGGATCTAATAGGAAGGCAGCCCTTTATGTGCTAGGGAAGAGGCTTCTAGTAGATAATCTACTTGGAGCTTAATCTGAGACTTGCCAGCCTCTAGAACTGTGAGGAACACATGGTTATTACCTATTTATACCATCTCTATAAGGTGGTATTCTCTCATGGCAGCCTAAACAGGGTAACAAAGTTACTTTTAAAACATTACACTTGTAAAGCTATGAAATTTTCTTTTACTGTAGTATGATTGACCCCCGTCTCCTTAAATGCAAACAGAGTAAGCGTGCTTTTCCAAAGGAGAGGGAGGGCTGTCACCTCCTCCCTCGTTATAGCCTTAACAGGAGAAGAGAACGCAGACTCCAAATGAGAAATGTGAAATTTTACAAAGTGGGGCATTATACATGATGATGTGTGCCAAAAACGGTAGCATGAATTCCATTAATTCTATAGAACTCATTTCCTGTTTACAGAGACACCGGGAGTAAAATATTAAAACCACAGGATGTGGGAACAATTAGAAAAAATCCCATATGTGGAAATAATAAATGACAGATGGTATTAGATCATTATCCTGAATTTTCAAAGGTGTATTAATCATATTTGGTTAGGGAAGAAATTGTTCTTAAATTTATAAGACTCATGATTGACAACTTGAGGATGTGTTTATGTAATAACTACATTTGACTGAGATGCTTCAGCTCACATGCACACACACACATGAACACACACACAAGAATGCATACACACACATACAAGCAGTTACGATACAGAATTTACAAATGTTGAATCAAGGCATATGGGTACTCATTGCCATGTTTTTAAAAACATTTGTATGCATTTGAAAATATGTGTATTAATAAAGGCATATATTAAAATAATTACAACTATGTAAAGAGGAGGACTTAGTCAATTATTCTTGAAAGATATATTTTTATTGTCTTTAAATATTTAAAATTTGATTCTTTTTCATTGATTACATTTTTAAAAAACAAGTTCATAGTGTAAATCAAATTCTTTTTTATTTATTTAAATCTTAACGATTTATTTTTTAATTTTATGTGCATGAGTGTTTGCCTGAATGTATGTCTGTGCACCTTGTACATGCCTGGTATTCATAGAGGTCAGAAGAGGGCGCCAGAGTCCCTGAGACTGGAATAACACGATTGTGAGCCACTATGTAGATGGTGGGGAACCAGATTTGGGTCCTCTGAAGGGTAACCAGTGCTCCTAACTGCCGAGCCATCTCTCTAGCCCCTGCAACATTTTTGAATAATAAAATTTAAAATAAATTTTAAAAGAAATAAATGTTTGTGCTCAGGCTACTTTTCATACAGTCCAGGATACTGGCCTAGGGAATGGTGCCACTCTCAGTGAGTGGGGGGGGGGGGCTTCCCGCCCCAGTTAACATATAACATAATCAAGGTGATCTCTGATAGGCCATCTCCCAGCTGACTCGAGATATCACTGAGTTGACACTTCAGATTAACCATCACAACTCTGTCCATTGTCAACCTGACATCCTAATACATCCGTTTAAGCCACAATGTTCTGTCTCTTCTCCCCAAGGTGTCGCATTCTTACAATGTAGAACACAATCCAGTTTCAAAAGTCCTCGTAGTCGTTACCAATTCCAACAGTTTCAAAGTCCTTGCGACTAATCTGAGATACAAGGCTGGATCTTAGCTGCGGACACCTGTAAAATAAAAATCAAGTTATATACTTCCAACATGAAATAGTTAGAGAACCAACACCTTCTGTTTCAAAATGGAAGGACTGGGTGCAGCGAGAAATTTTTGGACCTAAGACTAAACCCAGCCAGCGAAACACCAGATCCCGCAGTTCCGAGTCCAGCATCTGAAGCTTGTGATGAAGGGATTGGCCTCCAAGGCAGAGCATCCTTCGCTTCCCCGGTCTGCCACCTGAAGTCCGTGTAGCCTTTATTTCAGTTCCACTCCGGCCTGCAACTTTCCTCTGTAGCTGACCCGTAAGTCTATCATCTCTAATAGGCTGAGGTCTCCACCGCAGCTTGAGGTTCACTTTTACATCTCCTTGCGGGAACTTCAGTGCCGACACACACACTCCATGGCCGTAGCTGCTTTCTTCATCAGTTTTGCAGCTTTCATGCATATAAAACCAGTCCCTTTTGGATGGTACTGGGAAGCTCAGCTGTCCTCTTGAGAGATGGCTCACAGTGGTGTCCATTTCCGTGTGTTGAGCTTGGGAACACATTCTCCTAGGCAGTTGCCTTTGAGGAGCTGGGGAACCCTCTACTGAGGCTTTTGTCCTTCAAATGAGTTTGGATCCTCACAAGATGGAGCCTCTGATAGGTGGTGTTGCCTTCAGGATACCTCTCAGATTAAAAACTCTACACAGGAAAACTGGGTTTGGAAAATTGGGTGTGAGTGTGTGTACGTGTGTATATGCACGTGTATGTATACACATGTGTTTCTCTATGTGTACATATATGATGTATGTGTGTGTTTCTGAATAAGGAACCACCACATCAAGATTTGAGTTGTAGAAATGAATGAATTAAGGACTGGAGATGTAGCTTAAATGCTTAATATTGGGTCCGTGGGGGTTGCACAAAGATGGGGACAGACCCCCAAAGTTTAGTAAACCAGAAGCAAACTTTATTCCAGGAAAAAATTTTTAAAACTGTAAAAAATAAATTTCCATGGGGCACAAAAAGCTTATCAGCTAGCTGAGACCACAGCCAGAGATGGGCTTGTAAGGCTGTGGCAAAGGCCAGTTTCTGAATTCCTTTTTATAGCAAAAAGAAACAAGCATTAGCCGGGCGGTGGTGGTGCACGCCTTTAATCCCAGCACTCAGGAGGCAGAGGCGGGCGGATCTCTTGTGAGTTTGAACCTTGAGGCCATCCTGGTCTACGTGAGCTAGTTCCAGGACAGGAACCAAAAGCTATGGAGAAACCCTGTCTCGAAAATCCAAAAAAAAAAAAAAAAAAAGAAACAAGCATTAGCCCATATTAAAGAATTTTTACAATCTCAAGGTAAAACTCAGATACAAATTGCCCTTCTTTGCAATTTTCATTAACAGAGTTTTTAATTAGGCCGATGTTTGTATTTTAGGTCTTTGTTTTTCCCTGGAACTCCCTGATGGTGTTTACCTAAGCTCTGCCCTCCCCTGTTGCTATCAGTGTCACCTAGCAAGGACAATGCATAACAGAAAAGTCAGGTACATCCCACCCTCTAAAGGTTAACTCAGCTCTTGTCCATTGTTGATCATGGGGCTGCGGTAGTATCTTGGGGCTAATTCTCAGTTTGCAGGGCTGACCCTCAGTTTTCAGAGGTCTTATAGACAGATAGATGGGTTGTAGAGCAAAGTAACCCACTGTTAATAGTTAATCCTTAAGCTTCTGAGAAAGCTGCCGACAGCCTGCTCTCATTCTTCTAGGCTTATAATTTTGTCCTTATTTATACATTCTTATTTCTGGAATCTACATTTCTGTATTCTTATTCTTGGACTCTTCACCTAGCACAAGCAATCCCTATACCACAGCAGTTTTGACAAAAGGAATGGATTATAGGGGCTCAGGATGGGAGGCTAGACAATGCCCTGAATAATGCGCTATTTAATGGTTTCCTGGACCTGAGCCCTTCTAGAGCACTGTTTTAATGTACTGCTCTTTTTCCTGTCCAAATCTAGAATAATTATGAAATTTCTTGATTCTCCACTTCTGTTCTTGTAACATCTAAACGCAAAACATCCAAACCCCCTACTAATGAGTTAGATTTTAAAAACATTCTCTTGTGCCTGTTATGTCTAAGGGCTTTGCATTCTTAATTTCATTTAATTTGAGTATGTTTCCCAAGATTTAGCCTCAGTCCTATGAAAATCAACAGTTATCTAGCTTAATTCTGCCTCTTTATTATCAATATGCTTCTGCTTGTGTTCTGACATTAACATTGATATGTTTTTCAAAAAACACTCCAGGGTTTCCGTGGTATTTCGAAAAGGCATGTTCCCTAGAAATGGTATTTTAAAATTATCACCTTTAAGGATTTTTTAAATTACATTTGTGCACTGTGTGTTGAGGAGGGCATCCTGGGAACCAAATCCAGGTCCTCCGCAAGAAGTAAGTGCTCTTAACTTCTGAGCCAGTGCTCCAGCCACTGACCTCTCTCCTGTCTTCAAAGGGCTCCATACCCTAGGGTCCTCTTTAGGTGACTCACCCTGCCATCATCACCGCTGTAATTGTGAATTGCTACCAAAAGGTGTGGCCCAGTCTGTATCACTCCAAGGGCTTAAAGAGCTCCACACAGTCCACCCACTTGGTAAATCTGAGATGAGGATGGTGGTGTTGATGTTGGGAGATCCAGTGCTTTCCTTACTGCTGAGATAGCTCTGCCTTTCGAAGGAGACAGAGAGAAGAGGCAGCTATGAGAACAGACTTGCTCTAAGCCTCCCAGAACCCTGTGTAACTGAGACAACACTGTAGGATTTGAGTTGCGTGAATGATTTGAGTGTTATGGCAACGACCCTCCATTTGTTCCTGTCTCCTTTTATCTCCCTCCTACAGTCTCCTCTGGTGTGGGCTTTGGCACTGGGCGTGCCACTCTGTCTAGTAGCAGATGTGGTACAATTGTAGACTCCAGCAGTGCTGGTGACATTAGCTTTTCACGCTGCCGGGAACATACTGCCAGGCCAGAATGTGAGGGAAACAGGAGTCAGTAAACAAGTGGAAGATGAGAGTGTGTTGTGTACAGCTAACTGGGAAGAAGGGTGACAAATCTTGTCTTAGTTCAAATATACACGAGCATGCTGGAAGAGATAGAAAGTGAATTAAAGCTTCAAATGTTTACCACTCTGTTAGCTCTGTTCACATCTCTTTTTGAAGGATTCCCTTGAGAATTGCCTTTTTCCTTTGTTAATTCTCTGAAAAGCATCTTTGTTTCATTTTGTGCCTAACAAATGTCATCCACAGATGTTGGCACTTTGTTGGGAGCAAAGGTGTCTATCTTAGATCACCAGTTAGTGTCTTTCAGAACACTGAAGGTATGATTTCACTCTTTCTTTGGATTGGGCTCTTGGTATTGGTAACCCCGTTGTCAATCTGCTTATTCTTTAGTGAGTAAGCATCTTTTTTTTCTCACTTTGTCCAAAGGTGTCATTGGAGAGCTGTGGCTTCCCCATGAAATGTATGGATATAAATTGTCTCAGATTTTCTTGACCAAGAACCATTGTGCTTTCTAAACCTAAGGGTTATTGTTGTTGTTGTTGTTTTAATCTTCTATTAACTCTGCAGAAGTCCTCGTTAACACTGTCAACTTGACACAGCCCTAGAGTCCTCTGAGAGGCAAAACTCCACTGAATTGTCTAGATCAGATTGGCCTGTGGGGGATTGTCTTGATTACTGATTGATTTAGGAGTGACCAGCTCACTGGGGGCAGCACGGTCCCCTGAGGAGGTCCCCTAAGGGTTGTATAAGAAAGCTAGCTCAGGAGGAGTCTGTGAGGCAGCTAGAGAGAGAGCAGTAAGCAGTGACTCCATGGTTTCTGCATCTGATTTCCCTCAGCGATGGAGTGTGACTTGGTGCAAGCTAAATAAAACTTTCCCTCCACAAGTTGCTTTTAGTCAGAGTAGTCTGTCAAATGTAAGGGGATAGTGACGTCACCACCCCTTAAACACACACCTACCTCTTATAATGACATTTACAACTCCTCTCTTAACAATTCTTCAGGAATTTTACCATTTTGCTTTTTTTCCTCTCTTATCATGTTTATTTCCTGCAATAGCACACTAAATAGATGTAAGATACCATATTTTATATTTCTGCTTTAGACCAAACACATTTGTTTTTTAACTCAATCAAAGAATGTCATATAAACAACTTTAAATACAAAACTGTAGCATGCGATAGAACTGACTCAACTGTGACTTTGTTGACCACCTCTAATCACTACCACCATTCTTTTGATTAAGTCTCCCATTAGCAAAAACAGTCAATGTCCTTTGTGCTTATGAATAAACTATTTTTTACTTTAAAGTATAATTTAGTTCATATACTTTATAAGGATATATGTTTCTAGTGATCAGTTGATATAATTTACTGTGTGGAGATAATATAATTTAATCTTTTGGCTATCTTGGGTTGGGAGTATGCATCATTATTTTCTCCATAAATGTTAATGAAATACTTTTCACCTAATAACTTGTATTTAACATCATTTCCAGTATTGTACTATAGATCTAACCCATAGCTTGTACATGCTATCTTCCAACACACAGCTAAAGCCCCAGCTCCTTAAAGAAAAAAATGAGACAGTCTGTAGCCTTGTACCAGAACGCCATATGGGGAACATTCTAGAGCAGTGGTTCTCAACCTGTGGGTTAAGACCCTGCAAGGGTTGCACATCAGAGATCCTGTATCTCAGGCATTTACACTACCATTCAAAACAGTAGCAAAATTATATCTATGAAGTAGCAGTGAAAATACTCTTTGGTTGGGGTCACCACGCATGATGAACTGTATCAAAGGGTGGCAGCATCAGGAAGGCTGAGAGCCGCTGCTCTCTGTTTTACGTGATATCCATTCACATTCAGCAATGGTTTCCGAAGTGTGATTCCTGGGAACAGCAGCTACATCACCTGGGAACCTGCCAAGGCTGCAAAGTCTCTGTAGAATTAATGAATAGCGTCAGGAGGGGGACCGTGCAATGTAGGTTTTAATGAGTTCCCTAGGGAATTGCTATAAATACCCAGGTTTGAGAGCCAGTAATCTGCACCACTTTTCCTGAGGCAGCCCAACTCAGGATGGAGCCCTGAGACAGGAGACAGCTAGGCACGTTAGTCCCTTGCTCCTCAGCTTGGTCACAAGCAAACGAAAGAGATGAGTTTTGGGCTGAAAGTCTGCTTGGATGTTCTGTGGATGCTTGTTGCACATTCCTCTGGTCAGGAAAAGCACCTTATTCTAGAGCAGAGATAACCCCAAGTGTGTTCTTGCTATTCTTGTGTCTAGCTTTGATGTTCATCTGTAGGATACTGGGCGTCCTTAGGAATTCATTCATGAACTCATTTATGAACAAATACGGGTATATGTAGTATGCCCAGCTCTGTGGTAGGCATTAAGGGTATAACAGTAAGCAACAGACATATTGTCACAGAACTTAACCGAGGACATTTGTAAAGAATTTATGAAGAAATGTTAGCTGAGCAATAAGATTTAACAATGCAATTAAAAGTGATCAAAATATTCTACCAGACACCTTGTATAACATATGCATGTGCTCAACACCACTTATCACCAGGAAATGCAAATTAAAAACCTGAGGGATATTGCCCATCACGATGGCTTCAGTTTTAAGGAGGTCGACAGTAGTGCTGATGAGGACCTGAAGAAACTCGAATATCCACTAATCAACAATGGGCCTTCAAGGTGGCACAGGCACTTGGAAAATGACTTGCAATTTTTATATAGTAAAGCCTACTATGGTGTCTTGAATAGGAATGTCCCCCATAAACTCATGTATTTGAGTGCTTGGCCCATAGGGAGTGGCACTGTTAGAAGGTATGGCCTTGTTGGAGGAAGTGTGTCACTGTGGGAGCACTTCAGTTCCAGGGAATCCAGAGCCCTCTTCTGGCTTTGTGGGCACTTGCACCCATGTTCATACATACAGGGGAAATACCCATTCATTTCTGAGATGACAGCTTTTCCTCATGGCCAAGCAATTCACACTGACCATTCTGGCTTTCTTCTGATGTTGTGATGGGATCTTCAGTTTCTTTAAAAACTCTTCTGACGGGGGCTGGAGAGATGGCTCAGTGGTTAAGAGCACTGCCTGCTCTTCCAAAGGTCCTGAGTTCAATTCCCGGCAACCACATGGTGGCTCACAACCATCTGTAGTGAGGTCTGGTGACCTCTTCTGGCCTGCAGATATACACACAGACAGAATATTGTATACATAATAAATAAATAAAATAAAAAAAAACTCTTCTGAGTATTCTTGGTTTATGTGTGGGTTCTAGAGTTCCAACCTTAGATTTTCATGCTTGGAAAGCAAGCACTTCACCCACTCAGTCATCTCTCCAGTCTAATGACAGGAAACTGACTTCCTGTTTCTGGAATCATAGTTTCACTAAGGTCATAACTACCTAAGCCAGGAATATCTGAATACTTAACTCAGGTGTTTTAACTGATGCTTATTGCGTTTTGTTGCGACAACATCAGTGACCTTTGGGAGAAAAAAATCTTAAACATATTGCTTCCTACTTTATGCAGAGAGTGCTGTCTCCAAGTGTTTAGAAACCTGCTGTTTCTTTTTCCCTGGCCTTCTCCTACCCTGGAGATGTCCCACAATGACCTGGCTGTATTTCTATTTGTCAGGGCTACTTAGTCCTGTTTTGAATGGGTTTAGAGATAATGTCATAACTACTTAGCCCAAATTGTCCCCATCCCTGCTCTCCACAGTATTTGGGATTATAACTGTACATTAGTGTGTCCTGTCTCTGGCCTTTTTATATACATGCAGACTAAGAGAAAACTAGAAGGACTTGGAAGCAGCCTTGTGTTCTATGGAAAACACCCTGTTATATTTTCTCAATATTTAAAAGTTTCTCCAAAACAGGTGGAATTAACTGGAGTTGAATGTGTCAAAATTTTTAACTCACTGAGTTTTAAAAAGGTGACTCAGATTTTTCTGGAAGAGAAAAGAAGGGAGGCATGAGGGAGACCCAGCTATGTCTCCTAAGCTTTTACCATGGTTTCACCACTTGCTCCATTGCCTCAGAATTTGTTTTCTGTACTCATTTTTAGTGCCAGCTCCCAATTCTCTTTAGTACTAAGTCAGAAGCTGAACAAAACCCGAGAACTACTTTTTATATCAAACATGTATCATAATATTGAGCTCAAAGTAGATGCAATGCTAAATACCAACCCCCAAAGAATATCCTACATACAGTCCTCTGTGTTACTGGGGCTCCATGAATATCTGCAGATCCGGCTAATCTCATGTAGAAATTTTGAAAAAGATCATGTCTGTATGTATACAGACATTTACCTTCTCATTATTTCTAAATTTAATAGTAACTATCATAGAGATAGCCCTTACACTATATCGTAAGAAGAAATAACTGAACTATAGGAATTATATAGGAATATTGCTCCACTTTGGCAACAGTCTTTAGCTACTACTAATTTTAATTTTCTTAGGGATCCTTGGATGGATACAGAGGGACAATGATAATTACGTTTTTTAATATAATTATGTACTTTCTCAAAAGAAAATGTAGTTATATTTCACTTCTCAAAAAGACAAAACAATTTTTGTTTGCTGGGAAAAAATAGAAATTTCTATTTTCTTCAAAGGCATGGAAAAAAGAGACAACAGGTCAAATAAGAAAACACAGTGTTTCTATCCTAAAGAAAATGGGAACATCTTATTAGTGTTCAAGCAATTGTTTTTTAAAAAAGAGATCATCCCCTCAGCACTGAGTAGTACATACGGTAGAAAGTCATTATGGGGCTGGAGAGATGGCTCAGTGGAGGCGGCATCCCAGGCCCTGGCATTCATCCTTGGGGCGCCAATGGAGCGCCAATGGAGCAGAAAGCTCCATCTTAAGCCCCTCCCCCTGTGAGTTGCCTTGATCCGGACTCCACCTCCAGGAAAGCCTGCCAAGCGCCAAGCCCTTCCCAGGGAGGGTCCGGAGCGCTCCCACAGGCTATTTAGGCTGCAGTTTGTCATTTTTATTAGTGGTGGGTGGGTTTCATGTGAAAATTGAGTTATTCCCAGAGTAATACTGGATCATTGCTCAGACGAAAATGAAGCACCATCCCCACATCTACAAACGCTGGCACTTTCCTTGACTGTGACAGATGGCTTGTACTCTTTCTACAGGAGAGGCAGAGATGCTAGCCAATTGTTATCAGATTCTACCCCTCAGGAATTAGAGTGAATGTTAAATGATGGTGAGGAAGAAGGAATTCCTATACACTGCTGCTAGGAATATAAATTAGTAGTTATTATAGAAAAAAAACATATGGAGGCTCTTCCACAAACTAAGATTAGATGTACCACATCATATATGGTAGGTATATACACTACAGATACCATTTCTGGGCTTATGCTAAAGATATGAAATTGGTAGATCAAAGAGATACTTGAGTGTCCGTTTTGTGTGACGCTGTTTATAAAAGTTAAGATCTGGAATCCATGTAGGTGCCCAGTTATGGGTGAATGATAAAATGTGGGGCCTATGTGCAGTTGAATATTATTCAGCCACAAGAAGGATGAAATCTTGTCATATGGATGGACCTAACTAGAGGACATTAGCTTAAATAAAATATGTCAGATATAGAAAGAAAAGCACTGTGTGTGTGTGTGTGTGTGTGTGTGGTTTTAAAAATAAAAAAGTAACCCAAACCATGGAGTAACAATTACTAGAGGTTGAAGAAGTGAGTGGGGAGGAACCTGGATGAAGGGAGGCTGAAAGTGATCGATGAGCATCCTGGGGTATCACACTAAAGTGTATTGCCGCGCCTAGTTAAGGTGTTAATCACACATAGATTCAAAGGGAATTATAAAAATGTTAATAGATGCTACTAACAAAATCTGCAATTACAAAGCATGAATGGTGTAAGAGGCTAAAGCTCAGATGCTTTTCCACCATGCTCCTTCCTGCTCCAGCTGCACCGGGAGACGTGCAGTCCACTGTTGAACAAGGTCCACGGATGAACCTGTGCAAGGAGACTTGGTGCCAGTCTGTCTTCTTTCCATTTAAAACCTGTAGAATATGCCTGCATGTCCCTGCGAAGGCCTTTCTGGTCAGTCGGAAGGGCCAGGTTAGCGTCCTCTCGAACCTCTGCCTCATGGACTTGCCTGCTCTGGTTCGTTTTGGTTCTTGCTGCCTGTGTTCCACCACAGCTGTCCTCCTGCCTGCATACTTCCATCCCTCATGCATTTCCTGCACTGTGGGTACTGTATAAATGGAAGAAATGAATGAATGAATGAATGAATGAATTTTCACCAAATAAATTCAACGGGGCTAGGGCAGAGACCCTATGAGATCAGTTAGCAACCCATTTGAGTCTCCAAGGAACAGACCAAAACCGCACCCATTTGTGGCAAGGAGAAATCTGCACATTTATTTTTAACTCTATTAGACATATAAACACCCTTCACTCTGGAAACCTACACATATCATCCTTCCTCCAGCTGGTGACTCATTCCTTACAAATATGTCCTTTTACTACTACTTAATTCCCTTCTCATACATGAGAGCTCCATTAATACGAAGCTTTTTCATTTTCGGTGTTACGGGAAACGTTTTAGGGAACAAGGGCTGGTGCTCAAGATCACACATTTTCTTGCCCATTGTGACTTCACAGTGTTTTGTTTCTACCAGCAATGCACGAGGGGTCTGGTTCCCTCCGTCTTCACACACACCTTTCATTATCAGTTTATGTCTTTTAACTAATAGTCATCCTTATTTGTATGAAGTAGCATCTCGGTGTAGTTTTGTTTGGTGTTTCCACAACTAGTAGTAACATCAAACATCATTTCCTGAGTTATTGACATCTTTAGAGAAGCATTCAATACTCGGTGTATATTTCAGCTGAAGCTCTGTCTTCTGTTGTATTGTAAATCATAGGGAGTTTTAAATTGTATTAACCCCTTTCTCTGCCTGACTTGCCGGAGTCCTCTACCATGCTCTGTGCTGCTTTTTCATGCTGTTAATAGTGCAAAATGTTCATAGTTCTAATGAAGTCCAATTTATCTGTATTTTCTTTAGTTGTTTGTGTGATATTCGGTAAGTCGCTGTCAAACAGCTCTGTATGATGATTGACATATATATTCTAAATTATAAACTTGAACTATATGCTAAATATAAATAAATTCAAATTTTAAAAGAATAAGGAAGTATTATGATATTTTACTTATTTGATTGAGCAAACTATGTTGGTTTAAAATGTCTAGGTTTTAAGTTCTGGTTCTAAATTTTGTTTCTTTGCATAGTTTTATTTTGCCCATGGTGGTCATCTTTCAGCAATAATTACATCCAATCCAAGGAAGCTCAAGTCTAAAGCAAGGATGGGTGGACATGCCTGGAGTGAAGATGTCTATGTTTAGTTCAAGCATGCATATGCCCAATAAAGAGAAAATGGTACCCGGTGCAAGGATGCATCTTCCCCACATGAAGTTGCCTGTGTCCAATGAAAAGGTGCTTATAAACAGTGCAAAGGTTCTAATTTCCATGTCAAGGATGTGCTATTTCCTGGTCTGTATGAATCTTAGGTTGTGCCTATTACAGATTACTCTGGTCTTTAATTTCCACTTTAAATGCATTATGCAAATGTTTTTAGTTAAAATTACTTGCAGAAGTCCATTGTCTCTCACGGCTGTCAGTCAGTCGTTATTTGTGCTAAGTCATCAAAATGCTCTACATTTTATAAATTTTTTACAGACTTGTCCAAACTTACTGAAGTTCCACCAGTTAAAAATCTTAAAAATAGATTTGAAATTTTTATTTTTCAGTTTTAAATTGTGAACAGAAGGGTCACCACAGGTGCCGTACATCAGTTTCAACTTCATGTTTGTATAATGCTGGAGTTAATACCAAATATACATTTTCTGTAATATTCTCCCCTTGGCACATTTCCTTTAAGAGGTGACAATCTCTTCCAGGCAGTGGTGGCGCACACCTTTACTCCCAACACTCTGGAGGCAGAGGCAAGCAGATCTCCGTGAGTTTGAGGTCAACCAGGCCTATAAGAGCTAGTTCCAGGACAGGTTCCAAAGCAGCACAGAGAAACCCTGTCTCACAAAACCAAAAATAAATAAATAAATAAATGATGAAATAAAAATAAAGAAGTGACAATCTCTTATTCATTATTAATACGGCAGCTTTATTCTGAAGGAAAGAATTAAAGTATTTGCTTTTTTGAGTCATCTTCGTATCCTGACAGATTCTTGTCATCAAAGACAGACAGCAAATTTGGAAATGTTTTGTATAATAAAGAGGTATAATGCCTTTAAGCAAGTTTTCTAGGTATTTTGTCAAAACAGCCCTCTGTGTCATTCAAAATCTAGAGCTATTCCCATGCTATTGCAGAGTTGTAAAAGAGCCCATTATATTCCAGAATTCTTGTTTTTTGTGGAAAGTAGCAACATTTTTCAAAACCATTTCTGGCACTTAGCACCTTCCCGGAACATGTTGACTGTGAATGATGTAAAATAGAGTTTATTTGTGGAGCAGTCTCTTTGATTTTGCCTCAGAATGTGTTTTTATGACATTTAAAGTAGCCTTTAAATTAAGAATATTATAAAAAAAAGCTCACTTTTTTTTAAGCTGTCATAGAGAAAATATCTTGTTTGGTGTGTTTTCTTTTAGTTTTGCCCAAAATGAATTATTTTTTACTTCCTAGAGCCCAACTAGAGCAGGACTGTTCCTGGCCCTGCTAGCTACCCCTTCCTCTTGTTGGTGCAGGAAGCATTCCTGTTCTTCACACTCTGTATGGCTTCAACTGTGTTTTCAGAGAATTTTTAATTACAGTTGGTGATATATGATCATTTAGCTTATCTCCATGTTGATTTATTTGAATTTCAATAGTTTTTTTTTCCCCACCACTATTGGAAGAGTAAGTATTTACCAGGTACCCAATCATGTCTGACTGTCTTTTTCATCTTTCAGTATTAAAAAGACCTCCAAAGAGGCTTTATAATATTTTCATTACTGTGATGAATTTTGTGAACACCGAGGATTGCAGGTTTGAGGCCGGTTAGGGCTGCAAAGTGAGACCATATCTCAAACAAAACAAAACTCTGTAGAACATAAGATAATTACGGACAACCTTGAGGTGATAGGACTGGAATTGCCAGCAGGAACTGGAAGAAACATCAAGTAGATCTTTGGACAGGCAGAGATGCAGTGGACCTTAGCCAAAAGATTTCAAGGAAAAAAGCAACTGTGATTCCTGTCCCAGGACAGTAGTCTCAGAGTGCTGAGAGGGTAGAAGGGAGTGAGGAGGTAACTTAAGGCCTAACCTTCTGAACCTTTCCATCATTTCATGGGAAATGCAGCCTGATTCCAGCCATGTGGGATATCTCCAAAGGCTATCCAGTACATCAGAGCGTAGAGGGAGAAAGAGTTCATCTGCTACCACTTCCTTCTTTAATCTACCACCGAACAAAATTTATGCAGAGGTGCTGACTTCTTCATACTTCTGGACCACATCACCCAACGCATTCTGGAAAGCTAGATTCCATGGTGTGGAGAGTGGCATCTGCTTTGAGTCTGAGTAGGAAGAGAAGCTGGATGTCTCCAGGTGACATCTAGCAATACTAGGTGTCAGCCTCAAGCAACAGGACTCCATCGCCCACTAGATTTGGACATCACAGCAATGGCAGAGGCATTCTTTTAATTTCCTTTTCGGTGTGAATAAATCAAGATATTGATGTTAGACTCAGCTCCCAGAGGGTCTCACAAGATTCACAAGTAACAAGAAAGCCGGGCTCAGATAAGCACGCAGAGCCTGCTGTACAGACTCATCAGGCTAAATCTGCATAACTCAGCCATAAAAAGTATCTGCAACCATCGGATTTTATTTCCATACAACTCGGAGTGCAGGCATTTTAAACACCTGAATATTTTATTAGCCAGACAAAAAGTTTATCTGAAAACTCCCTGTAAGGAAATCTTGTAAGTCTCCCTGTAAGTCTCAACTCCCCCGTGTCAACTTCATCGTGACAGATGCTTCTCATTCTGAATTCTTATTTACACAGAACACAGACATATTGTCATTACAGATAATTAGTCTTAAAAGCACTAACTTTCATAACACTCGTTTTAGACTTCTCGTTCATCCATCAGCCTCTTAAGAAAAACATGCTCCCCGTGAGGTTGTGGATCTGATTGTGTTTCTGCTCCAACGCTGAAGAATTCTGATGCACCCATCTTTCCGGTTTTCTAAACTTATTAACATTTTCTTTTTCTGTGAAGATAATTGGATCACAAAATTCAATGAAAGGTCCCTGAAATATCAGGCAACAGATTTGGGTCGGAGAGGTTGTCTATGAGCACAATGATTAACACATGGCAGAATTGTAAAGTCGGGGCAAGGTTTTCAGAATGCTTTCAGTTCATCTATGTCTTTCGTGACAGGCATTTAAAAAATAAATTACCACATATTGGTAGAAAATACGGCACACGGCAACCTTTCTGTAAATGAACATGTTGCAAAGGGTCTCAGTGGATCCATTGCACAGTTGTCTTTGATGTGTTTAAAGAAAGGCTTCAGTGCACTGATGGCTGTAGGTTAGTACAGCATTCTCTCCCAATTCCCTGATTAGCTGTCATTTTTGGGGTAGATACTTGTTGACTTAAATTTCTGTAGGCATGGCCAATTACATAATTCATATTACATTATTTTTTCTTTGTAAGACAATAGTAATGAGATTACTACACATTGATCTATATTAAAAATGTTAGGAAGGGGATCTGGGTAGGATGTCATATGCTTATAATTCTGGGACTCAGGGGGAAGCTATGGAGGTGAAATTGTGGTGGGTTTGAAGCTAACCTGGGCTGCTTAGTAATTTCAAGACCAACCTGGGATGCATAACATACACTTGTCTCGCAATGAACTAAAGCAGAAATATAGGATGAGGAAATAAAAATGTGTGGAATAGACATTTTAGAGTTGTCAGAGGATAGGCAGAGAAGGCCAGATTTGATGAGACAGTGGCCAGGGACATCCAGATTAAAAAAACACGGAAGACAAAATAAAGGAAGAACAAATCTTTAATGAATCATAGGCAATGATTATTTACAGAAAATGACATAAGTTTTGAAACATGAGCAAGGTCATTCGGTGCATTTATAGTGAATGCACACATAAGATAAAAATCAATTTTATTTTATCTCTGAGGCAAATAGAAACTGTTATAAAGAGACCGTAACAGGTAAAGCAGGAGCAGAATGTAAAGACACAAGTCAAAGAAAGTACAACGATGGCTTAGGGCATGTGAAGACATCATGGCTGTAACATGTACAAATTGCCCCTCATGGTTTGCTTTGCTTAGCGTTGATTAAACTCCCTCCACACCAGAAATGATGGCTTTGGTCAACTATCCTCTTTAACAGCGAGAGTTCTGAATGCTGGCCAACACTCTTCAGATGGACCATTTGAATCTGTGAAGAGACAGAGTTTCTTTTTGGTGCAACCTTCTATAACACTACACAAAAACCACTTTGAAGATGGCCATGCTTGGTATATGACTCAAAACTATCCAACCAGAAGAGAGGTAATAGAAATAACGCAAACATGGTCCTTGATACAGTAGTCAAGAGCAGCAAAAAGATTAAACATCTTCAAAGACATCTAACCCCGTGACATTTTGAACCCACCTGCAGTGCACACCGCATCAATGCACCCCATCCCCTTAACTCTCCCACGGTGACTTCTGGCAATAGTTCTTTATTGCCTCTAAACTTTACACAAGTTTTGACACTTAGCCTATGCAGATTGGTGTCCTAGTACTTCGATTTATTTATTAAACATAGTGTAGGAACAGATTAGATTAGAGATGAAACCCCGCCAACTGATAATGGCAATTATTGGTTGTAGGGTTTGTTTGATTTTCCCTGAACTTTTCCATATTCCTTTCAAATAGATGTTAAAATTTTCTGAGTGACTTGTGAGATAAGGAATTACTTCCATTGGTGTAAGTTTGTCAATTATAATTGGAAATGAGAAAAAGAGAAAACAAAAACTCTCCTCTCATGATTTTCTGCAGGTTTCCATGAAATTTTGAGTTTTGGGGGGAGGGGTGGATGAGGTTCTGTGTTCTGTGTTAAACCACCATGGCATTCGACATACCGACTGCCACAGCATAAGGGTGGACAGAGGACATCCTCACTTGAGGTTAGTGACCTGTGAGGCCTCGCGGTCAAGGCTTGCGGGACCTCTTTCAGCCACAGAAGTTACTTGCTGGGTTGGAGAGGCTGAGGGACAGATGAACATTGAAGGTACAGAAATCTCAGACGAACGTGTAGTCCCTGACTTGTCTACCTGGGAGACTCTCTGGAAGAGGCCATTATGGGAGGGGCCAGGAAGGTTTTGATATTTGGCCATGAAGACATCCTTCCTTGCTGTGCCCACTCCCGCTTCATGGACTTCTAAACCCTGTTTTTCTTACAGAACCAAAATAATGTAGCTCGCATTTCCTTCTCTGGAGATCAGGCTATTTGGAAAGCAATTAAGCGGTAGCATCCTGGGTAATTTATATAAACTGAGTGCCCATGAGTTTCTTTTCAAAGGAAATGAAGAATTATTACTCACTCTGATCAGTTTCCACTTCTACTTCTCTTCCCATTGTCGCCTTAATTACCGAGCTTCCTTTCGTGAAATCAGATCTCTAAAGCAGACCTTCGCCATCTACTTTTAACTAGAGGAAAAAGACATTAGTCAGAGAGCAGCCAGGACCCAGAATACATGGCTTTTGTTGATGTTTGAAAGTGTTTGTCAGAAATGTTTCTTCTGATTAGAACGTTTTGTGCAAAAAAACAAAAAAAAAAGCAGACAATAACAAAAAACCTCTTGTCTAAAAGACAAACTGAAAAAAATAATTCAAGTAAGTCTATAATAGAAGATGATGACTCAAATTTTTGAAATCTAGTCATACAACCCCCATAGTGTAAATGATTATGAACACAAGTAGCCTAGAAACAGTCATTGCATTCATATAGCCTCTCTCTCTCTCTCTCTCTCTCTCTCTCTCTCTCTCTCTCTGCTTTACATCTTAAATGATCCAGCTAAGATAGGCTCCTTTCAGCCTGACTTATCTTTTAAGAACCCATCAAACATACTTCATATTCTTCCATAGAAATGATTTTCTGTACAATGAGTCTTTTGAAAAATACTAAATTACAGAGCTTTTTATCTTAAGGAATAAAACTGTCATTTTTTTCCTTTACTTCTCTGTTGTGTGTTTTAGCAGTCTGTCAAGGGAACTTAGAGAATGATTCTCATTGGAAGCCTTTAAAGGGACTAGAGATCTGTATGTCTTGTTCTTGGCTTTAATGAGTTTCTACCCAAATAGATAAGCAATAGACAAAGTCGTTGTTGAAAAGGATGTGAAAAGATGCTGAGGAGTTGCTGTCTCTGGTGTTGCTGGAGCCTGTGTGGGATGCCTAGGCAGACAGACATCAGAGATTAGAGCCCGACAGACAACAAGACTGGAAGGCAAAGCTCTTCAGCACAGGGACAATGCAGTTCAAACATACACCGAACCGGAAGAGGACTGAGGACACAGGCAAGTGAAGAGAGTGCTTGAAATGGGCAAGGACCACAAGTCCCTGTGACAGCCTCGCAGGGGCGCATCTGTAGCTCTGGTCCACAACGCTGAATAAAAATGGAAAATGGGACCCCTGTATTTGAATCTTATTTTCCAAAAGATGTTGTTGAGAGAGGTGGATAACAGAATATGAAAAGAGGAAGCCAGGAGAGACTGTGGACCGGTGTCTTCAGAACAATGTGGAGGCTACAGGAATAATGCCCTCTGGGATTGCTAAGTGGGAAAAGTTAGAACCAGGATCTGACATTAAAAAGAAAAGAAACGCAATGTACCGAGAGGTCTCAGGAAACAGAGTCACGGGACAAGCTCTAAGGACTGGGGTGAGATGAGATCAGCTCATTCTCTGCCTCTCTCTTAATGTCCCTGGAATTATCGCTCTAGCCTTGATCATCCCTGGTCATTACTTAGCTCATATATCAATATCAACCTAATTATTATTTGGGTAAGTTAAGTGATGCTTTTGAGAATCAAAGGGCATGAATTCTGCTTCTTCCATGGTCTTTCTCAAAACAAAGATGATGAGTTTTCTGATGAGTATATTATACTTACTCATGGATTTGATGAGGAAATAAGGCCTGCTAACGGCTAGTGTTTTACATGGTTATTTTGTATCCAGACACTGTCTGTTTGAGTGTTTAAAACTTAGTTGACTTTTTTTTTTCCCAGTTTGTAAGTTAGCAGGTTTGTGTTGCAGAAAGTTTTGTTTTACCATCAGAAAGAAAGTGAGAAGTGACATAGAAGGAACATCCTCACCAGTCGTTAAAAACAGATATCCTGGCCAAAACAAGTTTAATTGCTACTGGAAGCTTAAACAAAACAAAATTTGATTTTTTTTTCAGGCATAATGCATTAGTAAAATGTCAGTCAGTGTGATTTTCGGAGGAGACGGGAAGGATATCCTTGCTCTCATTAAAAACCGCCTCTCATTAAGAGGAATGAGAACACAACCATGCCCTTTCTTAGTAATTATCTCTGAATTTGTGTATTTGGATATTTGTTTTCATTGACTTTCTATTGCTATAATAAACACCATGAACAAAAGCACCTTCTGGGAGAAAGGATGTGCTTGGTTTACATGTCAATGTCATCATGGCAGGAACCAGACAGGAGCAGTCCCTCTAGATTTTCTCTGACTGGCTTGCTTAACTTGCTTCCTTGGTAGCTCAAGATCCCCTGTGTAGGCTGGTACTGCCCACAGTGGCCTGTGCCTCCCGTATCAATTAGCAATCAAGGAAATAAATTGTCAGTAGACCGACCTGATCTGGGCAGTTCCCGAGTTGATACTCCCGCAAGTGACTGTGGACTCGTGTCAATGTCTCTTATCATCGATGCTTATATTTTTCTGAATTATTATTCAGTAACTTCATAGAACCGAACAAACTACACATTAAACCTTACTAGTAAAGCAACATCTCATTACATTCCCTAATAGCAATTCCTCCTGTCTGAGTTAGCTGGGACCAACTGTATGCAGTGGCCTCCCCTCAAACACTCAGCACTAATAAAGGGGGAAAATTACCTTCACTTGCCTTAATGAAGATAAGGGTTTGCCATTCAGACAGCACTGGGTTGGGGGAGTTAAGGCTCAGCAGGAAGGTCTCTGGAGATTTGTTCCTCTATCTCCAGGAAGGGAAAGGAAGAAGGTGAAAGAAGGATGGACACTTGAGGGTTTAGAGAGCCCAGTGGGGTGAAAGTTGGAGTATTGAGGGGCTTCAATTACCAATTATTTTTGAGCCTGTGTCTCCCAGCTTGAGAATATAGCAGCTCACAGTGGGAATGAGGTTGGGTTACTACACATGTGTGTTTCTCTAAAGAAGGAAGGGAGAGTGTTTGACAAAGCGGAGATGGAAACTTTAGCTAGTTTAGACACTAATTTGTTTAAAGTTTAGCAATGTGACTGAAGGTCCCCTCAAAGTAAATGAGAGCTGTAGCTGGGTGCTTGCAAGAATATCCGTCATTCTTATCCAGTCCTTAGCTCAGCCCTGGTGCTCCTGATAGTTATTCAGAGAGGGGCCATGACTTTCAGATGCATGTTAATGCCCAGAAGTCCCCAGAGGCAGAGAGGTGTTGATGGTGAAATCTCACCATGCAGAGAAGGGAAGCAGTAGCCCTTTCTTCCACCTACCTAAAGAGGGCCGGCCGAATAGTCTGTGCTTACACATTCTACCACCAGGGGGAGAATGTGTTCTCGGTTGCAAAACTGGCAGCCTGGACAGAGTCAAAAGGCTTCCTCCTCCGCAGCTGGTCAGGAGACACAGCCCAGGTGTGCTCTGCAGAATCACGGGCTGCAGTGAAGGCCCCGCACTCCCTGCTCTCACCCACAAGATCAAGTTAAAGTGAGTCTCTTCATTGATTGTAACCCCCAAGGGAACAGTGCCATAAACAAATGGGCAGGATTATTCTAAGACAGAATACTAAAATATAGTTTAACTGATCGAGTTAGAAGAAGAAAAGCCATTTAATCTACCTGTCATTTCATAATTTATAATTTTTACAGGCAAGTTTCTAAAGGGTTAACTTGGAGAATTCAACACGTTTATACCATCTGTCGCCTATTGCTTCAGAGAATTAAATAAACGGCAACAGAACAGAGGCATCCCTAAATCCCTTCCTATCTTCCTAAATGTGAAATTACTTATTAAAGAAACACTAAAGATTTCCCAGTGCAGTTCAGCTATCCCATTTCTCCTTTAATGAGGGCACAAGCGTTCCGCATTAACTTGCAGTCTGAAAAACACAGCCAGTTTCCGTCTGTGAGCACTTGATCTCCTTCATCCGGGAACAAATTATAAAAGTTCCAGGTGAGGTTAAAAGCCAACCGTGCCGTGCTTATCAAATCGCTCCAGGCTCTGCAAATACAAACACAAAGGTACATTTGCTGGACATCAATTTTTCAAGCTCATTTGCCGCCAAAGCTTAGAAATGCCTGTCACTGACTTCATCTTCAAATGGGGAAGGTGGAGACGAAGGTCCTTCTTAACTTGCTTTGTGCAGTGTGACCCATGACCCATGCTTGTGGCCCTTCTTCTCCCAGGAGATCTTACTCTTCAGATTTCAGACTCAGTTTGGTGCTCACTGCTCCCTTTAGGCAAAAGCAGGTGTTTTATTAGCTACTGTCAAGTACTCTGGTCCCTGCCAAGCAAATAGAATATGCATAGTTCTTTCTCATTTACTATGAATTGAAATTTAACCCCCCCCCCACTACCATAAACTCCAGCCTCTAATAAATTTGTAGATGGCGCACATGGGAAATAATTAGGTTCAGATGGGCTTTCTGAATGGCACCCCTGTCCTTATCAGAAAAAGAGAGAGCTGGCAGGACTTGTTCTACTACACAAGGATACAGGAAGGAGTTGCTTGTCTGAAACAGACAAAGAGCACTACCAGAATCTGGGCATGCTGGCACACTGACTTCAGATGTTCAGCCTCTAAGACTGTGGGAGAAGGTTTTTCTCCTGTTAGAGCAGCATAAGCTAAGACAGTATCCAACATTGAAGACCAAATTTCTCCTTCAGTACTGTAGGCAGCGCTGTCTGTGCAGAACGTATTCCTGTGTGGGGTACCAGTTTACTGCAAACGTTGATGGGTCATCAAGTTTGGGGCACTGGAAATCCTTCTATGAATGACCTTTTATCTCTGCATCTAGAGCCTCAAATTTTAGCCCAAGCTTTCAAAGCTGCTATCCCTGAAGAGAGGAAGAGGGGGGCAGACTTCTCATATCCAGAGGAACACTGGCTTGCAGCATTAGACTGGGGACACATGTATTTTTGCATTTTCTAGAGGCCACTGAAAGAGAAGTAGATGAACTAACTTTAGCCCTGTATGCTGTTCAACCCAAATATATCATCAGATGGCAGAATATTATTATGAAACATGCAACTGATATAAAAATTACTATTGAAATATTTTGGTATTAGGGTTTAGAAATCTGGGGTGTATCTTACATTTCTGGTACACCTCAATTCAGACTAGTTCCAGTTTAGGTGCCCAGGATGGTATAGTAAGGTTGCATGTAGTTAGGGGATAGGATGTGGTGTGATAGGGAACTCGTGGGTTTAAGAAACGTGCAGGGTGTTCTGAGGAGTGAGAACCTCTGCAGAGAGAACTAGAACTTTCCATGGTGCAGACAGTTCTGCCACATGGGTGACATAACTTCTCAAAGGTCAGGTTTCCTTCTGTGAGAACATTGTAGGCCAGTCTGTAATCTGTTACTAGGAAGTTACTCATTTTAACAGGCAAGCGAAACAGCCATAGATCTCCATTATGATAACCTAAAATATTCACATTTCCAAAATTGGGCCTCTCCTCTCTCCAGTTAAATTCATGACATCCCCATTGATTCTGAGTTTCCAATCAGGCCAAAGAGCATCAAATTAGCCGTCTTTCATTTCTCCTGGGAGAGAATCTGGGTGATTACTTTAAATAGAAATCTCCAGGCACACTGCCATATAAGTAAATCAGAGTCACCATTTTCCAATTTGGCTTCCCCAAGGGTGACTTCCCATGCGCAGACCCAGGACTTGCCTGGGATGAGAGAGCTGACCTAACCTGGAGGAACCCTCATCGTGGCTGTGGCCCAGTACTTCACTGATGAAAATGCTTTGTCTAATTCCATGTTTTCTGTTCCAACCATAGAGAAATTTCTTTTCACCAATTATTCTACTTTCTGCTCACGTAGCATCAACTCACAGTGTGTTATCCCTGTCAACACATCAAACTGAAAAACCATTTAACTGTTGTGTCTGTAGCAGAGATAGAGTTGCAGTAGAATTTCTGTACTTCCAGTTTTGCAGAAGTTCATTTTCATTCTGCTTCCTAGATGAAGTCACCACAACAGGTCACTAGTTGGCAGTAGACTGTGGCATGTGATGAGCCTCTCATGGTTTATCATGAAAGAACTATTTTGGGTTAAATTATGCAAAAGTACTATTCTTATAGTCGATGATGGTTGAACACTGACAATTTTACCACTAGAAAGGGTGGTAATTTTCTTTTCTGTTTTATCTTCAGTGGCATTTAAAATTGAGTGGAAAGGAGGAAAAGTAAGTATCAAATTTTCAAATACGTCCTATTTTCAGTGGAAAAGAAACAAAGCAGAATGCATTAGAGTTGTGTCTGTCAGTCTTGGCTCCCATGGAAAGCTCTGTGTGCCAGTCCAAGCACACCCCACAGTGAACCCCACTGAGTTCTATCCAATGGTGTCTGGAAAAGTTGGTGGATGTCATTGCCTTAGTGAGGTTGCACTTTATGACAGGGTGATAAGAACCTCTCTCACAATTACAATTTTTTTTTTTGATTTAGCCTCTGTAATGACCAGAGAAGGAATTTTTCTTTGATGTGGAGTCCCCTCTGTGTGCTGTGATTACCATTAATGAATAAAGAAACTGCCTTGGACCTATAGCAAGGCAGAACTTAAATAGGCAGGGGAAGCTAGACTGAATGCTGGGAAAAAGAAAGGTGGAGTCAGAGAGATGCAATGGAGCCGCCGCCAGAGTCAGACATGCTGAAACTTTGCTGGTAAGCCACTGCCACGTGGCGATACACAGATTAATGGAGATGGGTTAAATTAAGATGTAAGAGTTAGCCAATAAGAAGCTAGAGCTAATGGGCCAAGCAGTGATTTAAATAATACAGTTTCTGTCTAAGATAGCTGGGTAACTGGGAACCAACAAGCAGCTCTTACTACATTTCTTGCTGGCCTTCAACTGGATATCAGAACTTTGACTCCTCCCTTTCTCCATCTCATCTGCTTCTCAGACATATTAGGTAAGCAGTACCTGCCATGTGCTTCCCCAATCATGGACTGCCTCACCACAGGCACAAAAGCAATGGGGCCAACCAGCCAAGGGACAAAATATTTGAAACCAAGTGAGCAAAATGGTTAACTTTCATTGTAATGTTGATTAGGTTTAGAATTACCACAGAAACGCATTAATGTGGGAAAATGTACCACAAGTAAATTATATTAGGAAAACCAGGTATGTTTGACAAAAACTCTAACCAAAGAGCAGCAATCTTCCTGAATGTAGGGAGCTCTATCTATGCACTGGGATCCTGGACTGAAGAAAAAGGAGGAACTGAGTTGAGCCCCAACATTCCTCTCTTTCTCTGCATACTGATTTCCCAGGACTGTGCATGGCCCCTCTAACAAACTCCTAAATGGGTTTGTTGCATGTTCCGTGTTTCCTTTTCACTCACACCAGGTAATTTTACCCAGCATTCCTCTCTTTCTGCTTCCCACATTCCTGCCGCCCCATCTTCCCTGACACAGTGGTTGGACTTGTATTAAAGCTGTGAGCCCAAAAAGAGTTGCTTCTTGTCAGGTGTTTTGGCTATAGCAATAAGAAGAGTAATTAGTACAATGGTTTATTTCAGGTGTTTTGTTGTAGCGATGGAAAGCTGACCAACTTAAAGCCAAGGGCACGGACACATTTGTAGTGGGTAAAAGGAGCACCATACACCAAGACACAACACTCTGGTGGAGTGGAGCATTTAGGGGGCTTCCATGGTGGGCATGGCTGGAGAGAGGCTGGCAGTGACAGGTAAAGGAAGGGCTGTGTTGGATCCCACAAGACTATACAGTAAATGTACAGCTAACAGACCAATGGGCAGATCCAAGGGATGTGCATAGGTACACATCCACACAGAGTAACCCATTCAGCAGAGCTGTGGAACACTTGTCTTTTGGAAAAGACACTGTCAAATCTGTAAAAACCTTGTGAGGCCATGATTCTTCCCTCAAAATGGGATTCATTCCCCAAATACCTCAGCAGTATAACTTCTCCTGCAGGGGCAATGGAATGACCTTTCCACATTCCCACACTCCAAGAGCCCTTAGAGGGAAAACGTTCACTTTGTTTTAACAGTCAAATTTACAAAGTCAGTCCTCCAAAATTACCTGCTAACAGACCACATAGGAATTTTAAAAGGATAGGAAGACACAACCCTTACCAGACAGATAGGTCTGGGTGTGGGTGAAGGGCTTGGAATGTCAGGTATTCCCTCTTGGATGCTGGCTCCTTCCTGGGTAGTGTCACCTGTTTTGGAATGCTGCCTTGTCAGGTTCTACCTGCCCATTTTGTGATTCTAAAATGTACATGTTGTCGTTGTTTTGCCCATGGAATTTTTTTAGCCAAGTTTGTAAAAACTAAAAACATGGTAGAGATCATCCCCCTTTCCCCCTTATTCTTGTTGCTTCTTTGCCCAAAGGAATAAAGAACATGTAGAGGTAGCCTATACAAGTTGATTTATTCTGTTTGCCCTCATATCCAATTAGCCAGGTTTTTGCCTGCTATAGCAAATCTTATCTGGACCCTGTATGTGTGTCATACAGGAAGACAGAGAGGGGGGGGGAGGCAGAGAGACACAGAGAGAGATCACTGGAAAATTTTAAGCTCAGAGAAAGGTCAAGCTGGAGGTTCTGTTAAAGACAGACCAGAGTAGGCTAGAAAGGACTGAATAATAGAGTCAGGGAGACGAACTTAGATGCTATCAGGAAGAAACGTGGATCATATGAGCCAGTGACAACAGGGAAGAGAGAGAAGTCAGGCAGGAGTCACACAGATTATTTCAGTTCAAACTTTGGACTCTGGACCACTAACCCATCTTCCCATGAGTTTCATTTTTCCAATTGCCAGGGGCTAGAAGCTTAAATGAATTTCTGCTTTAAAACCACGGGCACAGAATCAATCTGCGCCTCAAGTAATTGCTTAGCAATTGCAAACTTTCTGTGATGGTTACTCATTCTACTGGGCCCCCACTCTGTGATGGACATGGAACAGGGGAACATTAAAGCTGAGAAAGACAGGAAGTTAAAAGGACAGCAGATAATGTCCACATGCTGCATTATGTCAAGGGCATGAGGTTACTGTAGTGGTCTGTCCTGTTCCTTTAAGAGACAAGTCCCACCTTCCTCCCCCCACCCCCCAGTCCACTGAGGCAAGCAAGGCAAGCAGATCTTCCTTCCACTTCCAGCCAGAGCTCTCTCCTTTTCCTTTCTCCTCTGAAGAGATAGCTTCTCTTCTCTCTCTCCTATCCCCTATCTTCTCTCTCTGTTTCTCTCTCTCCCACTCTCTGTGCCTCTCTCTCTTTTTCCCCCTTCTCCCTCCCTCCCCCTTTTCCTTTTCCCTCTATAACCCACTAAATAAATAGCCACTTTCTCTGCTTGGTGTGCCTATCCATCTCTGTCTCTTACTACTCATGGGACAGGCTGACCTACCAAGGTCTCTTTCCTGCTGTGCGGTTCCCTGCCTGGGACCTGCTGTTCTTATGGCCCATGGGCCCCTCAGGCCCCTCAGGGAATGGCACCATTTTATTTTTACCATAACATTTGACTTTATTTTTACCATTATAGTTACTATGAAAAGTAGGTGTTCAATAAATATTTGCGACTTCAAAGAACCGTGCAAGTGCTGTTAGCGGAAGAGGAGGCACTAAGCTTGGAGTGCTTGGGAAGGCTTACCAGAGAGAAGGATAGTTGAACTTGCTTTTAAAGAATGGGCACATGGTTTCCAAGAATCCCAGGAACAGCACTCCTTGAAGAAGTGGGGGTAAAAGCAATGGGAGCACACAGTCAGCTGTGAAGTGGTGCCTCTCTTTTGAGATCTAGCTGAGGTCTACAGGCATATTCTGATGAGGCAGGAAGGAAATGATTTCATTCTGAAGAAAGAGACCTAAATAATCACAGAAAACCAAAAATAAAAATGCCGTTTATTTCTGGTTCCTCAGTTAATGTATAATTAACATTTAGAATAAAAATCAAGGGAGAAGCTAATTCTAATGTTGGGAATGATTGAAGAAAGATTTCAGAGCATCGAAGAAAGGCCTGAACTTTCCTCGAGCCTTTGAGGAGTGGGGCCTCAAGAGTTAAACCGAGAACCCCAAGTTTCTGTTTACTTCAGTAGTGTCTCTCCTCAAATGGTCAGTAAAGCACACAGTTCTGCTGTGATGCCCCCGGATGTCACAGAGGGTCTTTCAGGCCAAGCAAGCACATGAATTTAGTTCAGGCTAGCTGTGGACCTAAAGGATCTGGGAATGACCAAATCTCAAAGCTTCTATAGCCATAAGCACCTGTCCCCATCAATCAACTCTTCTCTTTAGCTCATCACACTTTCAGTAGGGCATGGATCACAAATCAATTGCACAATTCTGAGAAAGTAGTGAAAATCTGCCAGAGGCAGATATTAAATTCTGGGTAACACTGAACGAGTTTGAAGAAGGCTTTTTGTGGAGCAACAGTGTAGATTTGCATTTGCTGAGGGTGTGCTGTGAAGAGCAGGTGTGGGGAAAGAATGGGAATGTGACTTTGATCTGATGGTCACCAGAGGAACACGAGACTTCGGGAGCTACTCTGCAGCCATGGAGACTTCAGTGTCATCTCCACTACTGTGTGAAGAATACTGACATTGACGTAAGACACCTTCCCAAGAGAGATTTAATAAAGATCAGCAAAGTCACAGACCCTTATCTCCAAATTATCTAGCTGGCCTTTAGTTTAATTGCCACATATACTTTGCACGTATTAATGGGATGATTTAATGCATGTATAAGATGTGTAATAAAATTATGGCAAGTAGCATGTTCATCTCCTTAAAAATTTATATTTTCTGTGTTTTGGGAGCATTTGAATTCTTCCATTTAGTGCCCTTGTTCACAGGACAGTAAGTTACTGATTTATCATTGAACGTTGATGGTCAATAAGCAGGAAGAGAGAGGCTGACAGAGGCTGAAAGATTTGGACACTTCCTTGGAAAGGGAAGTTTCATTCATAGGATGTGTAAGAACCAAAGTTGTGGATTTTTTCTTTTTTGGTTTTTCGAGGGGTTTCTCTGTGTAGCCCTAGCTGTCCTGGAACTAGCTCTTGTAGATCAGGCTGGCCTTGAACTCACAGAGATCTGCCTACCTCTGCCTGAGTACTGGGATTAAAGGTGTGTTTTAAGTTTTAATGACTTTTAGTTTAACTGCCTAAGAGATCCAAGAAACAAAAATGGCTCTAACCTGTAAGAATCCTTACTCTAGGACTGATTTTTTTTTTGAAATGCTGGAGGCTGTTGTTTATAGGAGATAACAAACCACATGTTTAAAGTTTGTTTGACTCACCTGCACCCATGTGCTTGATCACATGTGGGCGGGAATTATGTGGAAAGGAAATGTCAGGACGTATGCTTGCCCTTGATTGGGCCTGACTAGAAACATGTTGGCCTTAGGGGTTTGCTTTTATAAGCCTAAGCAAAATGCACCTTGTCACCATTATCTGGGGACCTGGGAATGGTCCTACCTAGAGTCTGTCATCCTGGTCAGTATTTAGTTAAACCTTACTTCAAATTTGGCTCAAAAACTGTGGAACTGGTCTTTCTCTTCTGTTTCTCAGGTTTAACAGATGAAACTGTTAGGAGTACCTGAAAGGGGAGGAAGGCCTTCCCATTGGTGGAGAAGTGGAATAAGGGCAAGTGGTGGGGTGGAGACAACCCTAATCAGAAAGTACAGGAGGACTCTTCTTCCTGCCCGCACAATGGGGGTCCCTTCCAGACCCTTGATTAGGCACAAACCACTCATAAACACCTATTTTCACAGAGATCCTTTACTTTGTGGGGGAAGAAAAGTTAAAATGGCTGTTTTCTGACTGGGGTGGAAAAACAGGAGCAAATCACCTTGCAGGTGTAATTTTTAAGAGGAGGAGGAGAAGGGGATGACTGTGTTAGAATGGGCTAGGATGCGGTGGTAAAGGAGACAGGCGACAAGAGAAAGGGGGAAAGGGTTTTTGTCATAGAGGGACAAAGTTCTGCCTCTGGACAGAGAGGAGACCGATGTGGCACATAGGAAAATGGCAGTTTATAAGGGTAAAAGTAGATTAGTTTGGCCTGTGGGCATGTCCATGGGGGACTTTTTAAAAAAAATTATTACATTGATTGATGTGGGAAGGCCCAGCCCACTCTGGACAGCTGGACACTCAGGACTATTTCCTGTGCTGGGCCCTGGGCTGAATGAAAAGCAGAAGGTGAGGTAGCACTGGCGAGCGTGCATCAGTTTCTCTCAGCTCTTTCCTGTACATATGGTGTGATTAACTTCCCCAGTTCTTGCCTCAGTCTCTCTGCAATGGTGGACTCTAGTCTGGAACTGTAAGCTGAAGAAGCCCCTTCTCCTCTAAACTGCTTTTTGTCAGACTGTTTTTCATCATAATAGCATAAGTGAAATCAGGAGAGTGGCATCCAAGTGTGATAAGAATATGAATATTAACCTTCATAAAAAATTTTTGATCAAATTGTGTCATATGAGTGGTTAAGTGCTTACCTTACATGTAAGAATACAAGAGTTCTAGCCTAGTACCGACACACACACACACACACGGAGGTAACAAATGTATCATTCATGTAAGAAGAAAGTATTCTCCAGAGAGCACAGAGAGTGATTGCTACACAGTTTATTTAGATTGTAGAGCAAGGGTAATGTTGCCACCGAAGAACATATGATCATTATAAACGCTTTCTTGAAAGTATAGGTGAGTTAAAAATGTACAAAATGATTGCTCTGAAGAATGTTGAGGAGCCCATAGAAACCCTGAAGAAGAGTCTTGGGGTTACCAGAGGAGAGCATCAGAAGTGAGGAGAGAATTGTGAACCAGATCACCTTTGCCAGTTACAGGGAAGAAAGGACCCCTAAAGGGGGAGAATTATTCAGGCTGCTCCATGGATCTCATTCGACCTAGCTAACAGCTCAGGGTCAATTTTCTACAGGGTCACTGAAGTAAAAGGTGCAAATGAGCCTGAAATATGGTGATATTTACACAGAACAGATGATTAAAACCTTAATTTCCAGAGTCAGCAAGGGAGGGTTAAAGTCTCAGAAAGGCCAGGTTCCAGGACTAAAGGTCCCCTTCCTCTTCAGCGGAAGCTTGGAGCTTATTCTTGTGTCCCTGGAGCTTTGGGGGATATTCTTAGGACATGTACCCTGCCTTGCTTTATCAGAGAAGCAGTTAAATCTCCCAAAGCCAGTAATCCAGACACCTCATGGCTTCCAGATGACGTCTGCCCACTCCCCTGTCCAAGCAAAATATTCTCTGAAGCAACCTCAATGCAACAGAGAGGATCTCCAGGAAGGTGCCAGTGAAAGTGGTGGGAGTCAGGTCACCTCGTGGTTCAGCTGCTTTCCTTCTGGGAGCGGAGGGAATGTGTGTCTAAATGTACATTTGTCTTTTAATCCCTCGTTCATTCTTTGAATGTTACTAGGTCATCCTAAGCACCAGCACGGGTCCCCAGGACTTTAAAGTTTGCAAAACCACTTTCTCTATATGTCATGGCTTCCATTGCATGTGAAGGTTCCATAGCTCCCTTAGTTACAGGATGACACCCAGATCTATTGCAGCATCCGGGCCTGTTCTGTGAAGTTCTTATTGGTTGAGCCCATTCGTCACTATTTACTGAAAGAGCGCTAACTATAATTCATTCTGGGGTCTTCTTAGATCCTCCGAGGGAGAGGCACATGGATGAGGTGAGATGGATCAACCTCCCTGTGCAGCGCTACTTGCCCTCAGTCTTGAACTAAGGTCCTTGCACTGTCATCGAGCTGCATGAGTGTCTAGTTATCAGTGTCCAGGAGTCAGAGGCACAAGGAGTTAGATGTTGTCCCAGCTATAAGGCTGCGGGCATTCGGCTGATGGCGTTAGTGCTGTGGCTAACAATAGGGAAATGCCCAGCACCCTAGCACAGACTGCATCTTCTCTGACCGTCTTGCATTTCTGAGAGAACTTGGTGTTGTCTCAGACTACCTCCCCTCAGTACCAGACGTGTGGCCAGCAGTTGGCTCAAGTCTCCTCAACTTGAGCACAGATTTCTCCCCGTGGGTGCCGTACCCGACGCTTCCTTCCAGCAGAAAGAACATGAGAGCTAACATGTGCTGATTTGGCTGGATCGTGGCCCAGAAGAAAAGACCTGGTAAAGGCATGTTCCTTGGGTTGCCCAGGAGGCTGAGATGGTTTTGTATGCACACTGCAGAAGCACGAGTCCTTACTGGGTGTTGCATAGTTTTGCCTCTAGCATGTCAGTGAGTAGGGAGGCTCACAGGATCTATACCCACATTTGGGTAAGAATGCCTACACTAGCCTTAGATTTAATATAAATCTTATTGTTTAGTTTATCATCATTCCTCTACTAACTTAAAGATATCATTCCATTTACTATTTGAAAATTTTTTATGTTTATATATAACTATATATCCTTCTTCTAATTCCTTCTAAAACTCCCCCAACATGGGTACCTCACAACTTAACATTCTCTTTTTATAACCTACTGAGTCTAGTTATGTTACCCATATGGAGAATGACAACCTACCAGGGACCATATCCCCAAGAGAAAAATGACTCTCCAACCCCCAGCACCCATTAACTGCCAATAGGTCCCCATCCAGGTGTGGAGCCTCTGAGTCCCTCCCTTACTCATGCAGAAGTTTTGGCTGGCTTGATCTTGCACAGGTCTTGTACAGGTAACCCCAACTTCTATGCGTTCACTAGTGCAATGGTCATGTCACGTAGACAGCATTTTACTGCACTCCTCTCTATCCCATGACTCTTACATTCTTCTTGCCTCCTCTCCTACAGTGTTCCCTGAGCCTTGGCAGGGGCCTGATACAGATGCTCTATTAGGGCTAAACATTCGGTCACTGACTCCTTGTGCTTTGGCAGTTCTGAGTATGCATTAACCCCTGTCCACTGCAAAAACAAGCTACTCTGCCAAAAATTTTGAAGAGCATAGCACCTTACCTCACATGACCTTCCCTGAGTCAGTGCCAGTTCGTTGCAACCCCCACTTGCCCAGCACATTGGTGATGCTTTCTGAACCGCAGGGCACTCAACAGACGTCTGAGTTTGGATATTTCCTCGCCAATTCTGCTGGCATGAGACCCATGAATATCACCTATGGTCCGTGGGAAGGGATAGGCTGAATAAGTGGGCGGATCCCTTGGGAGAAAGGGCTTCAGAAAGCCCCCTGTATTTCCCCATATACCTATGCTGGGGCTGCAGACTAGTGATAGGCTAAGCCAGAAGATGTCAGCAGGGCAGAAGGCTCAGCATGTGAAAGGTTAGTTTAGGGTTGCCAAGGAAGAAGGGGAGAGGAATTAGGTGGAGAAAACTAGAGAGCGTTGGCGGTAAGAAGAAACCAGTGGGAAGATTCGAACCCCCAAAGCCAAATGTTCAAAGTGATGTTGGCTTCACACATGCATATATTACCATGTACTGAACAGTGGGGGTACCAGTTCACATATGGCTGTCTCTGAATCCGCACAGCATTTAAAGACATTATTGCTTCTTCATTTTTATCAAGACCTGGGGCCTCAGAACATGTTTTATGAGGTCACAGAGGGAACACCTGGAGCTTAGGGGCTTAAACACCTGTATAGATTGATCCCACATTCTAAGAAGGTTAGCAGTAATTAACAGGCAGCAATTAAATAGCCAAGGAGAGCATATCTCAAAATATCATCTAGCTACAGGAGGTGGGAATCATAAGGGGTGGGCTTTCTAGGGTACAAAGGACAATAACTTGTTTAGAAATGGGATTTTTGCAAGACTTTTAATGCTGCAACTTTACTGTGGCATTAGAGTTTTGTTAGGGCGTTAGTCATACAATATGTTAAAAATACTGGAGTAAGAGTGAGTCCCAGTGTGCGCTGAAAATGATTGAAAGACTTTAAATAAGGGCCAAATGGGGACAAGTCGGGAGAGGAGGGGGGAGTGTAAGAAGGTGTGTGCGTGTGTGTGCGTGCGCACGTGTGTGCATGTGTGTGGGTGCACGCACGTGTGTGTGTTTATCTGTGTGAGAGAGGGGGGTGGTAGGATTGGAAACAATTAGTGTAGGCGGAATGGGCTGTGTGAGAAGCTCCCCCTCAGCTCAGGCTGTCTCCATGGCTAGAAGATGAGCAGGTATTTGTATCAGACAGAACGCTCCTCCCACTCCCGTATCCCACTCAGCATGCATCTGACTAGCACTTTTCATCCATCTTTGGTCACTTTCCCACAAAGAAATTTCAGCCATGAAATTTACAAGCCCCTGCTTGACCTGGACCTCCTCCCATCACATCACATAGACTCCAGCACTAACGGTTCTGCTTGCAAGAGCCAAGGCTCTTCCTACTACCGTGATTTTGTGTATTCTCTTCCCTTTTCAGAGAACACTCTTTCTGACACCTCTCAAGCATTTTCCTAAGTGAATTGCCCTTGGGGTCTGTCACTTCACAACTGCTTTTTCTCAGTTGCACTCAAGGACACTACAACTGTATATATTTCTTTTTCATATTCTTCTGAGTCCTTCCTTCACTAGATTGTATGTTTCAGGAGAGCAAGAACTATATCTGTCTGTTCTATTCAGTACCAAAGGATGCATTCATCTATTTTGCAAATACTAGCTAACCATTTCTTATAGTGTTCAGGATGGCATACTTCCTTCAGACTGTGGACTCCAGCTAAGAAGAAGAAAACCTACATTCGGGATGGTTTGTTGTGGTCTCTGCTGTCAGAAGAATGGTCAGAGTCACAATCAAAATCAGTACGAACAGGGAGCATTTCATAAAGTATTAATGACTTGGGCATGGTTTTGATATGGAAGGATACATGAGGGGGAAGTAACATTCTGTTTGCCATGGAAGGCTGGGTTAAATTGAGTAGAGACGACTTTAAGAATTGAGGTGGTGTCTTACCCTTAGTCTTTCGACAAACAACATGGACCAATCTCTCTTGGATACACAGCTTAGCTAAAGGATGAGGAGCTGTGCACTGATGGAGATGCATCCCTGAGGGACATTGTAATGAAGAATGGGAAGGTGGGACCTGGTATTGGTGACAAGGCAGGGCATCAACGAACCTGGGGTCTGTCTTTGAAGATTTGACTGTCCGGTCATTTTGTGATTCTCCTTTAGGATGTGGGAGTGTCTTGGTATACAATGTACATTTTTTCCCTCATCATATAAATCCTTCAATCCTCTAGCCCGCTACACATGCTTCATCTCGTGAACGTAGAGTTGTAGGAACAAAGGGATTTGATGAGAGAGATAGGATCTTGCTCACCTGTCTTTTCCTCCAAACCCTTCACGGTAGTAGCATTCTCTTATGCTTAGGAAGGGCCTGGACTCCACACTCCAGCAGAAGAGGAGGCTGAAGTGGGTCTGTGAGTGGGTGGCAGGGGTCACTGTTCAAATTGGAGACACTGATGTCAGGTGGGCAGTGCCCGAGAGGAAAGTTCTCTTCCCAAGTGTATGTGAGCCCTATGTACTGCCTTACTCCAGGGACGTGTGGAGAAGAGGGACACTTTCCTCCTCCTCCCTCCTCCTCCTTCTCTCCTCCTTCTCCTCCTCCTCCTCTTCCTCCTCCTCTGCACCTGGGGCCTTCTGTGATTTTTAGATGCTTGATTTGTTAGGAACTTATAGAATTTCCATGTATTCCTGTGAAATGATTCTTCTCAATAGGCCAATCTGAGACTCCCCCACTGCCAAGAGGGAGTGAGGAGGAGAGAATGGCACTAGGTCAAACATTATTTATCTTCCTTTAGAGAAAAGCAGGGATGATATGCCTATAAACATGTCCATACATCCCATAGATACACTAAATAAAATGTTCGTCTGTGCAGTGTGTGTGTGTGTGTGTGTGTGTGTGTGTGTGTGTGTGTGTGTGACTGAGGCCAGAGAAGGGCACTGAATCTCCTGGAGCTGGAGTTACGGGTGGTTGTGATACACACAACACTGGTGCTGGGACTTGAATTCTGGTTCTATGGAAAAGCAGCAAACACCTTTTATCCACTGAGCCATGAGCCATCTCTCCCGTCCCCATAGGCATTTAGCACATGGCTAATATGTAACTACAAACATACTTAGAACTCTCAGGTGAAGTGTCTTCTCTAGGGAGAGTAAATTGCTGAACAAAAGAAGAAGCCAGGTTTCCAACAGACTCCATTTCTTTATTCATATTCCTGCTCTCTAGTCTCTCTGAACTTTCTCAACAAGGCAAACTCATCTCAGCTTGTACAGTGTGTGGTGGTGACACCTATTTTCCATCTTTGAGTCTTGCTGGTAATTATCCAGTTACCACAGGGAGAAAGAATCATGTGGCCGGGGAGGACGCCTGCAGAGGCGAGCGAATTTGACTCACGTGGTTTGCCGGTCTAAAGTCCTTGAATCTATTCCAGGAGAAAAGAATATAACGTCACCTCCACAGGACAATACCTAGCCAGGCTGTCTGTCAAATGGGATGTTTGTCTTTGTGTTTATTAAGATCTCTTTACCCAGTAACTTCAGAACCAAAATAGTACAAGAATAATCAAAAGTGTCGAAGTGACATTACAGGTGCTTCTGTAATCCTGATGGTGGTCACGCAACATTTCCCTGGAAATACGTGCAGACGTGAGTATGTGTGTGTGTGTGTATGTGTGTACACTGTGTGTACATAGTTACACATATACATGTGCCCATGGTACTCAGAGAATGGCTATAACCACCCCAAAGGGAGAACTTCTCTAATCTAAGATTCTACACTTTAAGTGACAACAGAGGCAAGATTTTCACTGCACATTTGAGGGCAGCATTTGTACCGGTCCTATTGTGTCTGTGAATGGTTTCAATATATAAGCAGCTAAATGTGTCCTGATTTGATTGTGAAGCAAAACAAAGAAAGCAACTTTTGATCTTCCTTTTCAAACCTCTGCATGACTAGGACGTCAGGCAAGGCCTGACAATCCACCTGGGATTTGTGTTGGAGTTTCAGTGTTTAAGATTAGAAAATATTTTGAGTAGGGTTTGTCCCAGAAAGACTTGTATATTGGCACAGTGGCACTCAAGGGTCCTCAACTCAGTGCTCAGGCTGTGGATAGTTTATTTGAAAATTTGGGTTTAAATTCCTATCCACAAGAAGCTGTGGTTGGCTTTGCCCGATCCCCTGCACATACTATACATACCATGCTTGTGCTTACCGCCATGCTTCGTCGCATGGACACCCATGCCTGGCCTCAGTGCAGTATCTTTCAGCATTCCTGAAGGATCTGCAGCGACCCAGTTGCAATGTCTGGAGCTTTTAGTATAAGCTCTCACCCTAGAAACTCAGTGCAGAGAATTTTGTCAACACAAAGAAATTATCAGAGGCTCGTCACATTCACAGAGTGTGGCACAGTATTATAGTCCCTAAGGTTTGCAAACTAACATGAGCAAATATGGCTGCCTCCGTAGAGACAGTGCTATTCTGTAGTAAGGCTTTAGAGATGAACTCAGCGAAGGATCACACAGCCGCTAAGAGTATTACTAGATGAAATACAACTGAACAGACAGTTCTCTATGTTTAATTCCTACTGGATGGAAAAGATAGTGAGGAGATTGTGCCTCTTCTGAGCTTCGTTTAGTAACAGCAGCAGCAACTGTCACCAAGGATTCCGGAGAGCTGGAGAGCATTAGGACTGCAAAACGAGCCAAGAGAAAACCCAGGAGCAGAAGAGCAGTGCAAGCTGCATCACGACACACATTCCTTGTGCCATTGAAGCTTTTGACTCCCCCAGAATGTTCCCGAATGACTTCTCATCATGGGTGACATTTGCTAAGGTGAAGTTAAAGAAAAACATCTAGCCTATTTTAACCTCCATTTGGAAACGTGTGTGTGAAATCTAAGTTTCTCTTTCTCTCTCTCGTCTCTTATATATCATCTCTGCCTTATCTTTTAAATACAGAAAATATTAGCCTTCTTGTTTTGTTCCATTTCTGCTGACTTAGTTAGTCTCAGGGCTTTGGAAGAGCCTCTACCCAGCATCCTCAGCAGTCCACTCAGCTGAGTCTGTGGTGTCCAACACAGTGCTGACCAGCCTCCAGGCTGGCCAAGAACTTTGGGCAGAATCCCACACCTCAAGGTTTACGTACATTTCTGTCAGCATTGGCTCCTCCTCTCACAAACAGAACGCATCCTGAGCAGAAGAGAAATAAAACATGAAAGCAGGAAACACAGCTACCAGAGTGATCATTTCTTTCATGCAGCAGCAGCTCCTTCTGCCTGGAGAAACCAAAGCCATGATCGCTTGGCCTGTCCTTCCATTTCCTTCATGATGAGAGGTTTGAAAACGTAGACCTCTGAGAGGAGATGCTACAGACTTCCAAATTGGTGAAAGAGCTCCCAGCATCACTTGGGTACTCCGGGTAGGAGGAACTGGAGGAGATGATGTTTTTCAGCCTCTGGAGAGCAATGATCAGCAGCAGAAGCAGGAAGGCGAGGAGGCTGAGGAATATGGACACATAGATGTAGACGCTGGACAGGTGGCCCGAGGACGGGTCTACCGATGTGGACAGCGACGTGGGAAACAGCTCCAGAAAGGTTCCGTTCTCCACACTCCCTGCAAACGCAGAGGAAGGGTCAGCCCCGGACATCTCTACAAGCAGGGGAGGCAGGCGTGAGTAGGTGCACTCGAAAGTTTCACACTGGGCTCAGGATCGATGGCATTGGCATTGCTTTTTCATGATGACAGCAGCAGAGATCGCAGGCCGGAACATCAGCGCAGTGAAACGTCTTGGTCCTTAAACAAAGGCAACATTGGGATCAGCTGTCCGCAGAGACTGTAGAAATAACAAAGGCACAGCTCAGTACACTTGTCAGGAGATAACACATCTGTCATCGAGTCTTTTAGTTTTTCTTTCAGTGAGGCTTAATTATGAAACCCACCAGGGAGGGGAAAGAATGAAACAATTCCCTGAGAGACAAGCAATGTTTATGTCTTTTTTATTATAAAAGAGATGTAAAATGATCTTCAATTTTTCCCTTCACAGGATCCTAGATGCCAGGTTTCTACAAGGTACTTAAAAGAAAGTAAAAAGAAAAATATACATCTGATGTCTTCCACTGTGATTCTACTCGATACTCCAAGTGGATGCTCTGAGATGGGAACCAAAGTTCAGATCCAAAACTCCCTCCTCCATAAAAGTCAACCCCACACAGGCTACACCCAGCCCACTCCTGACAAACACAGGACCCAAGGTGTTCTTTTTGTTTAACATTTTGATTTCTTAATAAAACTTTCTTGCCATGCGATCAGGGCTCATTCTTATGTGATTCTCTTTCTTGACAGATTTTTTTTTTTTTTTAATTTTTTCGAGACAGGGTTTCTCCGTAGCTTTTGGTTCCTGTCCTGGAACTAGCTCTTGTAGACCAGGCTGGCCTCGAACTCACAGAAGCTATGGGTTTCCTGTGTGGCCTTAGGATAATGGTGGGAAATAAAAGCAGAAAAATCTCTGTGTCTTTATTCAATGTTACAGTAAAATATTTTCTGCCTTGAAAGCCATTTTCCTAATATTGCAAATTGAGTATCATTTCCAGATTGTTTCTTAATGTAAAATGACAGCAACCCACATCTGATCTCATTGTTCTACTCTGAAACAACTGAGTGCATGCATTGTTGGAGCTGATTTTAATTTGGTAACATCAATTCTCATTTCCCTATTGGAGTTTTTAAGAAAAGCTGGCAGATCCTCTTTCTGTCTGGCAAATGGTTTATCCAGTGGCAAGTGTATAATGCTGGTGATGGCCAAACCCATTCTTGTTTAACGCTGTGGCAGGTGGCACGGTGGAAAAGAAATCACAGGAGAGTGTTTCAGGATGGCCCTTCCCTGCTCTTTTTCACAGATGAGGTTAAGCAAAGAAGAAAGGGGTTTCATCTTAAATGCATAGCCTTGGGGCAGCGACAACAGTCTCTTATCGAGAGTCATACTTAGATTCAGAGTAAGATTTTGATTTCTTTTTTTTCAGAGTCATTCTCAGATAGCAGATTTTTTTTTTTTTGAGGCAACTGAGACAGTTCATGGCCAACCACATCTTTCTTTGTTTCTTGGAATAAAAACTTGTTCTGGGAAGAAACACTCCAAGGGTAGTGAGCGATCTATTAAGCCAGCAAGGTGGAACTTGCCATGCTCTCCACGAGCTCAGTGATATGGGGGATGGTGGGACTGCACACACAAGACAAGGTTTGTTTACCCCTTTGGCACCATGCCCAGCCTCTCATAGACAGTGGCTACTTTTTTCCCATGAGATGGTTATAAAGAGTGTAAGTTTAAATTTTTTCTCTATCTTTTGAGATAGAATCTCACTATACTGCCCAGGCTTGCTTTGAATGTACAATTCCCCTGCCTTAGTTCCCGAGAGCTGGCATACACCTCCATTGTGATGGTTTGGAATGAACCTCCCTCATCTCAAGACTTCTCTCACACCTCACATGATGAGATATGTGGAGGAGGGGTGGCGTGAGAGCAGAGACTTGACACAGCCCTGAATTCTAACACAGTGATTTGTGAAATCCAGCCTGACAGCCAACCTCCATCGTGGTATAGGCTCTGTGCTGGGCTCTGAGGCTGCTGTTCGAATTTCTATGTGGGTAAGAAGTTTTGTTGTTGTGGAAAACAGGGACAGACTACTCTGTACCCTTGCAGCCAATCCTGAAGCCATTATCTAGCTATTATGCTCGACAAAGTTATGGCAGCCTGTCACCAGTATCAAGTCCTGCTGGGTTAGACGGAAAGGTGATCCTCCCAAGGCCTTGGAAAGTTAGGGCTGTGTGAGAAGGTGCTCAGGTGAGTGGCATCCTCCTGCCCAGATGTACAATTAAATACTGTAATGCAGTTGGTTGTTTCAGGTGATGTATCAGTTATCTTTCTCCCATTGAACAGTTAGGAACTACTATTGCCAGAATCCAGAAGAGATTTTTCTCCAAGATCTGAGCAAAGCCTTTTATTAGAAAGAAGGATGTATTATGTAAGACCTTGCATTTCCACCATCCCTTCCCATTTTGTGTAATTAATTCTTCTCTCATTCTTTCTTGTTGCCTTGGCCTTTAGGTTGTGTGAGATGAGAGAGAGAGAGAGAGAGAAAGAGAGAGAGAGAGAGAGAGGGGACTGGTGTTGACTGTGATTCTCTTCACCACTCTGTCTAAATGAAAAGCCTTATTTGCATTCAATGGCAAACACAGGCCTAGGCTTGCAGCCATCAAAGTAAAGTTTATCACCTAATGAGCTATGCTTACCCAAAGCTGATTCAGCCATCCACTGTTTTCCCATCTGAGAACTGTTCTTACTTATCAGAACAGTATGTGAGTAGACTTCTGTATGAACGCTCATCATGACTCATTGTATCTGTCCAATACAAATCGATACCCAGCTAAGGAACCCAGCTGCATGCAGGGGCTATCAGCCATTGGGCTGGAGCAGTGATTCTCAACCAGAGAGGTTGTGGCCCCTTTGGCAAACCTCTTTCTTCGAGAATATTTGCATTATGATTCATAATGGTAGCAAAAGTATAGTTATGAAAGAGTAACAAAAAGATTTTTGGTTGGGGGTCACCCCAGCATGAGGAACTTTCAGTCAGAGCATTAAGAGCACTGAGATCCACTGACATAGAAGGAACCTTAGCAGAAGGGACTGGAAGCTATGAGCAGTGCACTGGAATTCAGGGGTCCCTATTGGATAGAGTGCAGTGGAAAATTAAAATGCACTGCTCTCACAAGTCAAGTGAACGAACAGAAAACTTCCTTATTGCACTTTGGCAACACTGAAGTGAAAACTTCGTGTCAGTGGCTTATTTTTCACATCAGTTCTACAACAGCTGTGGACCCAATCTTCAGTGTCTCCCTCTCAGCCAAATCATTTATCTACTCAAGGTGTTTTCGGAGTCAATCCAGTGTTTACTGGGAAATGACTGAGCGAACGACTGCACAGTGAATGGATGTGGAAGCTAGAGAGATGGCTCAGCCGCTAGGAGCATGGACCACTCCCGTTGAGGATCTGAGTTTGGCTCCCAGCCCCCATGTCAGGTGACTCACAACTATCTGTAACTCCATGGCCAGGGGATGTGACACTTCTGGCCTCCTCGAACACGGCACTCATGTGCAAATGCAACCACACACACACATACACAAACACACATAATAATAACAAATGAATAAAAAAAATAAGATCAATACTGCTTTGTTAGGCAATGTATTTTATCCTAATTACGTTAGAAATTATTCAATTAAGATATAATATCATAAACATACTTCTTTGATGTACAAAGCAGAATTGATTCAGAGATGTTACAAAACCATGAAAACATTGCAAAGGGAATATAGTCTTACTTTCTATCTTCTACATTCTCAAAAATCATTTAGGTGTAAGTCCTTTTCATTTATTTGAGAGTGTTTTAGGGGAAAAAATGAAACTATTACTCCAGATAAATGTTTAGTGTATTCATGTTCCACAAAAAGATTTTATGTCTAAATCACTGCCTTGGCAAAAAAAAAATCATTCCCAAAATACTAGAAACTTGGAATAAGATGGGTAGGTAATTTAAATAGGCAACTGCCTAGATTAAAAAAAATAAAGCCAACATAGAGGCTATTCCAGGCATAGCATTGTAATGTTCTTTCATGGAGTTTGGGAAACGACCAAGAAGAAAAGTTCCCACACTTGTGAGTGGGCCCACTTTGCACGGGATGACTGAACTACATCAAAATGACAAAAGTGGTGACTTCAAGGTCAAATGAAACACGACTTCAAGGTCAGATGAAACACTAGTTAAGAAGTAGTAGAGTGATGGACATCAGTTTTGGGAGTGGGAGTAAAGGTCACAGCTAAAGGGATCATTTACAAAAAAAGCGCACAGGGAAGTAATGACTTGATCACAGGTAAAATTGTAACAAATCTGGGGAAGAAGATGTCAAAGCCAAGGATGCCTTTCAAAATGCTACTCCAGTTTTAATGAGGGCTTTAGGTTCTGTTTTCTCCTCAGACGCAAGTCTGATTATTTCCAGTTTTTAGAGTTGTGCTCAGAAAGACAATTTTGTCCTTAAAGTTTCTAGGATTGTTTATACCATAGCATTATCATTAGTATACAAGAAGTCTTACATACTGTTATACAATCTGGATGTGTTTTTAAAGAATTCACTTAAGCCATGCTGTGGTAGGAGTGAAGGAAGTTCTATTCTTTCTTGTCATGCTCCATTTTATCTCTTCAATTAAAATAATTTTATAATAATTTTTATTCTTTGAGAATTTCATATTTGTATGCAACATGATCTCTGCCCCCGTTTTTTTTACTTCCCCCAGTATCTGCACCAACATGCCTCCATCCCAACTTCAAGTCTTCTTTCTTCTTTTGATAACACACTAAACCAAATTAGTGCTTGTCTACTAAGTCCAATTGATTAGTGCGTGAATGGGAGGTCACTTGCTGGGTCATGGGACACCTACCAGTGGCCACATCCTCAAAGAATAATGCCTGTCCCTCCCTCCACACCTATTAACTGCCAGTAACTCCTCAGTTATGAAATTAGGACTGGAGATTGCATCCTCAATCTGAGCAAGTCTTGTGCAGGTAACCATAACTGCTTTCTATTTAGTGTATGCTTTTCCTGTGAAGGTATGCTTAGACTGGTTCCTTATCTAGTGTAATATATAGGAAAAAATTGTTCTTGTAGGGTTGTAATTGTCATAGATCTGAGATTGAAACAGCTTTAAAATTCTTTACACCCAATGCCAGCTATGCTTCAGCTTCAGAGCTTTTGCGTGTCCCCTAGACTGCTCCAGGGGAACAGGGAAGAGCTTGGGAAGTGACTGTTTGTACTGCCGATGATCAAGTTCACCCTCAGAGTGGGGCAGCTGCAGGCTGCTGAGAACAGGACAATGTGACTTGTCATCCCTCCCCCTGCCCATGCTACCCTGCCTTTTCAGTCACCCCCACGACCTCCCTCCTCATACACACAGACAGGCTTTCCAGTTCCTGCCCTGCTGTGATCCCAATCCCCTTCCCTTCTATTCTTCATTCCACTTCTCTATATGTTCATAGACATGCAAGATAAGGTAGTCAACGAATGTGCCTCTGTTTGTAACGTGGGTTACTATAAATGTTTATTATTATTTGAGTGTGTGTGTGTGTGTGTGTGGCCTGTGCATGTGTTTCCAACCTACAGAATGTTTGAACACTGCACGGTTCGTTCATTCTAACCAAGATCCCAAATTTATATCCACTAGAAATACCTAGATAATTGAGGCGTAGAGAAGAAAGGAATGCAAATTATCTGATATAGCCAATTTTCTGGGTTTGCTCATTGCAATACGCTGCAGACTAAAATCTAATCGATCCATAAAGTCATGCACATATCCACACATTGAAAACCACGTGATGACACAGCTTGTCTAGCGAGCCCCAGCATTAACAAAATAGTCAGCCAGGTGCTTTTCATATCCGTATCTTTATAAATGCATCCCTGCATTTGTTTAAAGTGAAGCCTCAGACAGCAAAGCCTCACAAGGGTGTATAAAATGCTACGTAGCTTGCATTTCTCTATAGGGATTCCAGCTCAGACAGTAAAGCATCACAAGGGTGTATAAAATGCTACGTAGCTTGCATTTCTCTATAGGGATTCCAGCTCAGACAGTAAAGCATCACAAGGGTGTATAAAATGCTACGTATCTTTCATTTCTCTATAGGGATCCCAGCTCAGAGTCTTTGGCTTAAACATAAAACTTAGTTGTAACATTTGCTTGAGTTAAAGAGCCATCATTGCTTGTAATGCAGCCACAAGTAGAACTTAGTTGATTATATAGTATACAAATTGCACATGTTATCTGGATATTAGCCAAGTATTTAGTGTAACACATCCAGATGAATTTTGCCAAATAAATCCCACCATTCTTCCAGTCCTCAAAGCGTGATGAAGCTTTTTGTAGAAAAAAAGTGGGTATTTAAAAAGAATAATGCTTAGTAATTGCTAGCTTGTACTGGCTAAGTTTTGGAAGCATTCAGTTTTGGTCATATGACATGATTTATGCCTTCTGAATATGGAGAGCAATGAGAGAAAGACCCAGTTTTCAACATTTATCCCCCTTAATGCAATGCAGAATTTTTGATGGATCTAAGATAAATTAATTTTTTAAAAAAAGCTTTGTTATAAAGGATATTAAGGATCCAAGATAGTGAAACATATCAATAATCCCCATAGTACATAGAGGATCATAGGTTCAAGGCCAGTCTGAACTAAAAATATAAGATGACCCAAGACACTGAGGAATTTGAATAAAGACTATATGTTAGATTATATCAATAGTAAATTTCCAAATGAAATGTTAAGAAAATAAGAAAGATTCTCAGGAAATATTATGTTGAAATAGCTAACCACATTAGCAACCTTCAAGTAACACAAAAGTGCATACATGTACGTATGCATAGAACTATGACGGAACAAATGTGTCAGTGTGTTAACAACTGGTTGCTCCAGTCTAAGGCTATATGGATGGTTACTGTTAAGACTCTTGCAATTTTTCATGAATTATTTGAAAGATTGCAAGAAAATATACTTAGAATAATAATCTAAAATTTAGCCAAAACGTTAGAAGCTTCTAAAGAAAGCATGATGCTTCAGTAAGTATCGAAACGTTCAACCTTTTGCTGCTACCATTAGTTAGCTCAGGATGACCCTTATCTCACAGGTGGTTGCAGTAAGCAATTGCAGGATGGTTCCTGGTAAAGGGATCCTGTAGGGGAACCAGAAACCAGTGAGCCTTTCTCATGAATTCATTTCCATTACTATTCTCTGAAATGAATGTCCTGTGGATCCTCTGGGTAAAGGAATCCAGGCATGTTCCTCTGTCATCCGTCATATTCAGAGGCAGCCACAGATATCTCTCCTATAGCTTAAATACCCAGGCAAAGGCAGTACTATGAAAGCATCCTAGTTCTACAGAGCAGGTGGACTCTGAGACGCTTGTGGAAAGCCCACAATAGCTACTAAGGTCCAGGTTCAAAGTAGAGACCTGGGAAATAACAGTAGTAGATAAACGAGACAGAAATAGAGCCGTTACCTAGGCAGCCAAATAAAGCACACAAGCTGCAAACAGCAAGTTTCACAGACCAAAGCAGTTATGCTTCTCACAGTCCCACAATGGGGACTACCTCCTGGATCATCCAGGTTTGGGTGAGTTCTCCAAAGTGGTAGGAGGCCAAACCAACATCATCCTACAATGTCTTCTACAGTCCAGGCTCAGAATTCTTTGAAACCAGGAGCCAGTAAATGATTTGTAAACTGAATCTAGTCAATTGCAAACACAGTTGTGAATAATTGGGAGCACTGATTGGAGAAGTGGGCTTTCCAGTCTTGACTGATCACACAAGAGCGCAAAAAGGTACTCTTATGATGAAGACTGGACAAGCTGGAGTTGAGATGTAGATTACAAATGCCACCATCCCTACAAGAGGATAGATACTCTCTTCCCTGGATCTCTATGTAGATCAGAATAGCAGGGAATAGAGGATTCTGTGCTTTTCACTAGGGAAGTATGTTTCCCCATGGGACTTCTGAGGTCCTACTCATCCTATGTGTGAGAACAGGGTAGTAGAACTTGCCTTCCTCCCCTCTACATCCTGCAGAGTGAGCTCAAAGGTCTGGCTTACAAAGAATATTGACATATCCCTTGTAACACTGAACAAAATAAATGATTCTCCAGGCTAGCTATAGACTGTGGGAGCAACTCAAGCCCTCAACAGCTTCTTATCATTTTAGATAATAACTCAAGACCACGCTCTGGCAAATGCAATATGGAAGCAGAAAAACAAGTGTTGGCTCAGTTCCCCTAGAATGTACTTCAACTTTGACATCAAAGAAGGCAACATTGAAAAATAACTGAAAATTATTTGCAGAAAACAAGACTACTGTATGGGTGATCTATGCAAAATAGTCATATATTTTTCTAAACTATAAACAAATACAGTTTGAGAGAGGAAATAATGAATAATCTTTTCTACAAGCTCATTGCCTTGTCCTAGTCATAAAAACAGTCTTGGTCAGAGATGCACATTTAATCACAATTATCTGTTCTTCATTCTTTCTTGTTTTGTTGTTGAAAGCTGGCATGTAGGGATATATCATGAAGAAGAAAGTTATGAAGTAGAGGGAAGAGGCAGGGGATGTGTGGAAGGGCAATCCAAAGATAGGAAGAGGGAGGGAAAGCCTGGATGCCTCTAGAAGAAAGAATAGCTAGACAAATCAGTGGGGAAAACAGCAGTACCGCATGGAAGCTAGTTGTGAGAATTTGCTGGTAAGCAACATGTACAAGTTCTGGGAGAAAGGAAGAGGAAAAAGTACAGGGAGAGGGGGAGAGGGGGGACACTGTTCATGTCTCTTTCCACCCTTATGACTCTTAAAGGTAGTTATTATTTTTACTTTTTATAAAATGATGCTACAAGTCACTCATGCACTTGAGGCAGAGTTGGAATCTCCATCTCCATCCCTATGTCTTCATGTTCTGTGTTCATTATATTTATTTTTTTCAGGAGGCTGAAAATGGGAGAGAGATCTTTTGAGGCTGGAAGTCATCAGTGAGGAAATGCTCCGATTATGTCCCTCCTTCTATGTCTGTTGTAGTGTTCTCACTCTGTCTGAATTTAGGGTGGCTGTCATATCACTTGCTTAGAGCTAATGAAATGTAGGAATTGTGGTATGTGCCATGACAGGGAACATGTGACCAGAGCAAGAGCTGCTATGCCCCACTCTGTGGCAGTGAGTGTGTGTAAGGGTCCCTGAATGAGCACAGCGACTGCCTTTAGCCCTTGCTGATGCTATTGGCACTGAACATTAACAGTGGCTAAACACTCCTTATGAGTTTTATTATTGACATGTCATCTACCGTGTGATAACTAATACAACATCTCAATCTACAGACGGCGGATTTTATGATGGGTCTCCAAGAACATGATTGCTAAGAAGCCTAATTCTGAGTAACAGCCACGTATATCGTATGTGTAATATGTTCACTAAGAATTTTGTATATTAAGAATTAGTATAGCAATCTACCAGTAAATAAAGCCAAACCCATCCCTTTTGAACTTGAGTGTGATGAGCTGCTCAAGTACAAAGAAGTCTTCAGCAGAAACAAATGGTTTCTAGGGGGACAGGTGACAATGATATTAAAAGCAACTTAAAGTTTAAAAAAAGTCTATCATAGAAATTAGGGTGAAGGCTGTTTCTTTTAGTTCAGAAAAGCAATGCTTTTCAACATTCATTCAATAAACAGTCATTAATTATGAAATACACAGGGGAAGGATAAAAGATCATTATGTGCATACAGTCGGTGCACATTATGTGCATACAGTTGGTGCACATTTATTTTCCCTCATTTATTTTTGATAATTTCATACAGTAGATTTTTATCATATTCTTTCCCATCCCCCAACTCCTCCCAGATCTACACCACAACTCATACCACATCATATTCTTTCTCTTTAAAAAAAAATGAAATAAAAAATGCCCTTAAAAAACATGGAGTTTGTTTTGTGTTGGCCAAACACGCCCAGCCCTGGGGCCTGCTTTGGAGTGTGGCTGAGATTCCCAGTGGCACTCCATGGAAGAAAACTGATTTTCCTTCTCCCATAAGCTATTCTTTGCTTCGTGGTGGGGATATTTTGTGCCCACTTCCCATGTTGTGCTGGGACTGGTCTGGCTTGAGCCTGTGCGGGTCTCATGCATGCTGTCACAGTATCTGTGTGTCTGTCCTGTTGTGTCTAGAAAAGACTGTTTCCTTGTGCACATGTTTCATACAGCATCTTGACCAAGAAATCTAAACAGACATGGTTTGTCCTATATTATATGTCGTAGGCTATGTTTCCAGCATAATCCCCCCCCCCCCGTTACATCTAAGAAAGATGTTCCAGGCATACCAAACTGCTAAGAATTTCCCAATTAATTTTTCAGCACTTAGGTTTAATCTCATAATCTCCACCTACTTTCTCCATGCAAACTTCTGCTTCCCTCCTCTGTATTCTCAAACTGTGTTCTATATTCTCCCCATAAGCATTTATACACTTCAGTATGCCAGCTATATCTGCATGTCTGTGTGCTTTGATGGGCTGTGAATCCCTAGATGGAAGGAGCAACATTTCACTTACCTTGCTACCCACAGAGCACACCTGTACAGGATCAATGATTATCTGCCAGACAATTGCATGAATGAGTGAAAGAAGAAAGAAACTTGAAGCTTCTTGGGGAGACAACCCATATCCTATTTTTACAAGCAGAAGAATATTTACTGAATGAATAAGTGATCCTGTATAAAATCATAGTTACTCAGAATGGCAAGTACTCAGAATATGCATGAGTTTCCCCTACGTTTTATAAAGAATTTATTTGTGGCAATTAAAATTAAGCTTTGAGATACAGAGTAAGATCTGCACATACATCCTCACAACCAATTGTGGTTTTTGCTAGTCACCTACAAATCTGGGATTTTATCTGGTCGGTCATTGCAGACAGCTAAGGAAGAAAGGGAAGGCTATGTTTGTAAAGCAAATGGAAGGGCATCTTTCAATTTGAGCACAGCAGTTAGTGGGCTACCGTGGGCACCATCCTGGCTTTCTAATTTAAAATTGGGGATTGTAGCCATCTCTTCTTCTGTTTCCCACCTGAAGTTTGAATTCGGTCCCTTACCTTCTTTAAGGAATTTCTTTAGTAATTCTTATAGGCCGATATTTATCAGAGCTTTTCATTATTGTTGGCAAAACTATCAATATCAAACAACCATCTCCCCAACACATACTTCAACCTAGACTAAGTTTATATCTTAAAGTGAGACAATAGATGGGAAATTCGCAGTTAAGAACTTGGATGTGCCAATGGCACAATGACATGTTCAGTTCCTAGTGAGAATTCAGATCTCTGCCATATTCATGCTGTTTTGGGTGGGGCTGTACCATTTCAAACCAGAGATGCTGTTAATGTAGATATGATTTCCTGAATGTTAGGAATTAGTCAGTCTCTCTCTCTCTCTCTCTCTCTCTCTCTCTCTCTCTCTCTCTCCCAGTTCTCACTGCCAAGCTTGGTTAAATGATAAACTGGACTCAGAGTGTGGGCATGGCCATGGTCAAATCCCTAGGGAACTCCTGAAGAAGGAATTCTGGCGTCAAGGGACAGCTGGCCTCAGACTGCTATACCCTGTGGTCACATCCCAAACATTAGAATCAGAACTCAGGACCAGACTCTGGCTCTGCCTCATGCCATCCTGGAATAGCCAGTGGATGCCTAGATAGACTTCTTGAATTTAAACCAAGAACAAGCCATGCATGCTTGCCCAGGACTTCACCTAAGCCTGTCTGGGTCCTTTACACGAATATATTATCTGAAAGGGGTCCTGCCTATTCACGCACTTACAGCCTGAGCACCATTGTTGGGTTTTCTAATCTATGAACCAACCAAAAGGCTTTGTTACTTTTCCTTTAGCTTTCATCATGAGCAATGATAAGAGTTAACAAAATTCAGGTGTATACCTTTTATTAATGCAGTTAATGTGAAAATACCTACCAATATGATCCACTCTTGCCATTTCTTCCTGATAATATGTTAAATGTAAAATTCACTGTATAAAACAGGGATGGTAAAATACAAGCACAGGGAAAAGTGTGAGTCTAGAACTTTTATCAGATGAAGTCCAAATTGATCCTGCTGGAAATAGAGGCTGAACGAGAGAATTTTTTTACCTGAGATGGGCCCATCTTTACTCTTACAATGAATGGCAACCCCAAGGTTATTCAGTAACTCTCTTACACAGTTCATCATGGTGACCAATCATCTCCACTATCGCTCATCTGCCTCATTAAATAGAATAAAGGAAGACAGGAAGAGGAATTCAGGAAACTTGCAGATGAACCCATCGGTGGCGTGCACAACAGCATGGCCGTTGTCTCAACACCGGACAGAGCTGTGCACCTCACACATGTCTAGTAAACATGCTAAGCTAAGCCGACCAAGAGCAAGAGAGACCAGAATCTATCTTACCTTACACCAAGCTTCTTCAGTGACAGTCATGACTGTGCTCTGAGCTGCTTTTCAAAGAACTTTGTATTTCGAAGGGGAATAAACACAAGAAGTAAGCCCCCCCCAGCTGAAAACACAAAATGGAATACTCTACCCACTTCCTAGAGCTCAGTGGCTCCAGAGTATTAGAAAAGCAGGCAACCTTTCTCCATCTCCCCTTTGCCCAGCATGTCAAGGTGATCAGAGCGTAGTCCCACTGGGCAACTTCACTCACAAGCACCTCAACTTTCTCTTGTGCCTTGGGTGTATGTGGTGGTGGTGGGGGGGACAAGAAACCTCTCTCTAGCAAAAATGAAGCACATTCAATTACAGACCCATATATAAGACCTACTATGGGCTAGGTCACAAAGTAATCTTATTTATAGTCTAGTTGGCCCACTAAGACAATTACATATAATCCTTAACACAGTTTTAAGGACGATGTATTGCAGGATGGCACAAAAAGAAAATATTTTAAGAAAAGACTCAACAATCTTTCCTCTTTTCAATTGTTTGAACAGCGAGTCAGGGAACTAGAAAGCGAAAAGCACCCTAGAATAAACATCCTTAGGAGTGGTTCCTGACTGGACCCGATGGCTGCCCATTCTCCTGTCATGGGTACCTGCAAGGGGAACCATGCCCATGACGGAGGCTCTGACCATCTCTAAGTATCTGGCTGCCAGTTAAAAGCCTCCGAACTGAGCGCTTCCGCAGAACGTTTTCCCCCAGGAAAATAAAGCGGCAGAGAAAAGGAAGGACATTAAGAAATAGACCCCGTCATTGGAACCTGGCATCAAACCCGTGTGAGCCCGGGGGACCAGACATCTGGGCACGCAAAGCGCACAGGCATAGTCCTGGCTTTCAACAAGACGTTTCTGAGAATGAATGTGTCTCTCTGCTCTCGAGGGGAGGGGGCGCATTGCCTATTATTTCGTCTTAATGAGAATTCAAACATTTGCCCATAATCTGCGAACCTTTCTCTTGCCTGGGAGGCGCAGGGCTGCAGGCAGAGTCTCTCGCATCCTGGGAAAGCGAAGGATTGAGGGTGCATTACTTACCCAGAGAAAGCCCCGCCCGGGAACCCGAGTGTTCAGCGCCAGGGAAAAACTTATCCGGATTTGCAGCCACTGAAGACAGGTGAGAAGACTCAAGCGAATACAGCACAGAGCAATGCCAGCCGTCAATGTCTGCGTGGCGACTCCCCAGGAAGGAACAAATGACCCTAGAAATGAAGAAAAGCTCACACACGCCGCAAAACCCACACAAAAGGCACCAGAAACGTATTACAAAGTGTACACAGTAGGCAGCGGAATTAACCTTTGCCGCTGTGGACTGGAGGGCCGACTTTCCTGACTCCCCGTGCAGGGAACCACGCAGGTCATTCAGGGGCCAAGGACATTGCAAACTGGGCCCCAGGTGGATCCAGCTGTAGCTGGCTGTGTGTCCCTAAGACCCTGAGAGCTGGGTTGCAGGGCCTGCTTTAGGACCCTAAGGATGCGTCCCCCTACAAAAAGGAAAGATTCAAAGGTGTTCCACAGCAAGGAGCCAAATCTCAAGTAGTCCCAGGAGAGACGGGGGAATGAAGTCCAAAGCTAAGGGATCCCACTGCCACCCTAGGTGGGGCATCCGGCGGCCCTCTCTGGGGACGAACCCACTGCCATTGCTCCTTGCCCCCTACGTCTCAATTCCCCACTCTTGTGCCCGGGCTCACTGACTTGCGGATCTGGACTCTGGCGTTGGAGTGGGGCGGCGGCCCAGCCTCGGAGCTGCGCGCCCGCCGGGCGGTCCCAGGGAATGCACCGCCAGCGAGCGGACGCGATCAGAGCGCACGGGCGGCAGGCTCAGTGGGAGTGGGCACCCGCCTGGCTGTGCCCGGCTCTGCGGCGTCCCTCCGCCCTCAGGGGCCGCGCGACCAATGGCTGAGAGCCGGGCCCACTCCCAGCCGCCAGGCAGTCGGGGCGCTCAGGCGCTAGGACAGCACCAGGCTCTGACGAGGGAGGAGCTTACACCATGGCTGGAGGATGTGGAGGCGTTTGCGCGGGGAGCCCCATCTGGGGAAGGCAGGTGTGGTGCGGTGAACTTTGGTGGGGGTATATGGTGGGGCTGAGGTTTCTTTTAGGCGCAGGGGAAAGCATCCCCTTCCTTTCAAAGTTTCTCCTCTTATGTCTTCAGGAGCCCCACTCCCAAAGGCGAGCTGTGTGGGGACATCGCCTCCTCCTATGACGAATTTTACCTTAGACTCCCCCACCCCCCGTTTAATCTTTCTTCTCAACTCCCTCTCAGTCTGAGAAACCATCAGATGAATGAGTAGGACCTTGGTTTCTATGAGTGCTAGTCACAGATAATCGTAAAAGTCTTTGTGAACAACTGTCACAGTCATATAAAGGAATTCTGGAACGGGCGCCTTAGACGCCTGGGCTTCCTTCCACGCCTGAAGGTATTTCAGTCGAGATGGGTGCCTTTTACTCAGACATCCAAGGGCCCAGTTGACTCCCTGGTCTATGTGCTCTGAAGCATCAAGTCCTTTGGTCACTTTCTATTGATGGATTTCCACCCCGAGACCCATTTTTCTTTGCCTGAAAGCAATTAATTCAACAGAGCACTGGGATGCTGAAGTCTCTATGAGCATGTGCACATCCAGCTCCTGGACCACACAACTTCTGTCCATGCTTGTTGATTTTCCAGATAGAAACAGGCAGGGAGCTAAACTCTGAGGAGGCACGCTACTGTAAAGACTGTGCTGGGTCTCTCCTCCTCCTCCTCCTCCCACTCCTCCTCCTCCTCCTCCTCCCACTCCTCCCACTCCTCCTCCCACTTCTCCCCCTCCTCCTCCTCCTCCCACTCCTCCTCTTCCTCCCACTCCTCCTCCTCCTCCCACTCCTCCTCCTCCTCCCACTCCTCCTCCTCCTCCTGGACATGTGAGACTTTTCTACATGGGTCTTCATGGGCCTCATTTAAAATGCAGGGGTGGGGATGAATAGCTCAGAGTGCTTGCCTAGCCAAAGAAGGTTCTGGATTTCATTCTTAGCACCACATAAATTCAGCATGGCGGTGCCTGCTTGTACTCTGAACAACTCCAAAGGTGGAGGCAGAGGATCAGAAGTTCAAGGCCATCTTTAACTACCTAGCCAGTATTAGGGCAGTCTTGTCCACCTATCTCATTTCAAATAAAATAAAAACTGCAGAAAGGCTTAATGAGCTGTATTGTCAAGAAGGCAAGCTCAAGGAAGCGTATCTCCCAACATTCGTACTCCAAAGCTCGCCCACTTTGTGTTGTTTGCTTTTGAGACAAAGTCTCACTCTATAACCCAGACTGGTCTGGGATGCCCTGTGTAGCCCAAGCCAACCTCTAAATTACGATTCTTCTGCCTTAGCATTCCAAGTGCTGGAATTGCTGACGCGTGCTTACCATACCTGGTTGGTAAACCTCACCCGTTTGTTCATTTGACACCTCCATGAGTTCTGTTCCGTCATCTACCTCTGTGCTGGTTGGTTTCATTGTCACCTTAACACAAACGAGAGTCAGAACCTCAACTGAGAAAATGACTCCATCAGATCTGCCGATGTGCAAGGCTATGGGGGCATCCTCTTGATTAGTTGTTGTGTGGAGGGACCCATGGGCAATGCTACCCCTGAGTAGGTGCCCCTGGGTTATGTAAGAGGACAGGTTGAGCAAGCCAATAACTAGTGCTCCTCCACGGCCTCTGCTTCAGTTGAGCCTCCTGGTTCTTGTTTGAGTTCTTCCCCTAGCTTCCCTTCATGATAAACTGTAACCTATAAGTCAAATAAATCCTTTTCTCCGCTAGTTGCCCTTGGTCATGATGTCTGTCGCAGCAACAGAGATGCAGACTAGAACAGCCCTGTACTGACTATTTGGTGAATTCTACCTTTCATTTTCATGTATCCTCTTCCTGAGCAGTAATATCCATTACATCGGGTTGTTATATCCTCAGGAATGTTTTACCATTGAGAGAGAAGTTCTCTCTGCCTCCTAAAATCATGCCATGAAGCCGGTTGACTTTTCTTACACATCCCCTTGGAAACCCTGAGGATTCAGAGAGGAGGGTTAAGCCTGTCAGCCTTCAGGACAGTTGTCCTCAAACCTATCTGTGTCTAAGATCTCTAGCCCCAGCCCTGTAGTAGTCGGCTTCCATGCTCCATGTGATTCTAGCTCAGGGTCTCCATTGAGAATCCTGCAGAGGCCCTGTAAACTTCAGACGGGGAAGGGGCTGGTTGCTGCCTGAGGGCCTCTCTCTCTCTCTCTCTCTCTCTCTCTCTCTCTCTCTCTCTCATCATAAACTGACTTCTTTTCTCACATTGGCTTTAAACAGGAGACATCAGATTGTCACTTGGTCCCTTTTGGAAGCTCTGAGAAAAATTGCTGCATGGCTTTCCCTTAGATTCTGGCTACCCTGATGGCCCTCAGCTTGTAGGCAGATGGCTCACCCCAATGGCCACCCATCTTCATCACCATCTTTTTTGTGTGTTTCTTCTCCTTTTCTGTGGACAGTTTTTACTGGCTCCAAGTTCCACCCTAGCCTAGCAAGACGACATTTGACAGTCTAGTTAAGACCTTCAGAGATCCTCAGAGCATACATTCATAGATTATGGCTGTACATATATTTTGGGGCGAGACCACTCACCCCATTATAGAAAGTTAGTGATTTTCCAAGTTCTTTGCTTTGGGGCTTTGAGGCTAGGACATCCTGCCCTCCCAGTTTGACATCAGGTACATTCTAGCGATGTTAGGCCTTTTAGCTCATTATCAAAGTCAATTTGCTCACATCACACAAGAAAATGGGGCCCTCAAAGATGGCCTAGAGACACATGCCAGTGTGTCTTTGTATTTTTGTTAGTTGTGTATAACTTTTCTTTATCCTGTTTCTTTAAAATAAAATGGATTAATAATTGCATCCTCTATTTTAAATGATATAAAACTCTTCTATTGCCTCCTACGGCACTGAAGAACTGGATGGTCGGTTGATATGAATCAACTCTCCTCCTTCTCCTCCTCTTCTTCCATGAACAAATATCTAGGAAGCATTAATGGAACTCGCGAGCAGACTCTGGAGATGTAGCTTCTGGTGAGCTTGAAACCTAGCTCTTCACCCAATTCAGTTTTATTCAGAAATGGGTGTTGAAATCATGTGGAACTTGGAATAATAATGAATCATTAAAGCCTGACGCTGACGCTTACTGTGTGTGTGATGGTGATGTAACTCAATTATATTATACAAAACTCTTGGAGCCTCATATTTTTCTTGATCTATAAACTGGATAGAGTAGAGTCTGTTGTATGAAATTGTTGTCAGGGATGTTTAATGTACACACTTGCAAAATGGTACCAATGTGCCTGGTTCTTAGTTACAGGTGAGTGTTACAAGAACCAAAAAAAAAAATCTCCTTTTAAGAGAGAAAAGAAACCACATCCTAAAGCCAGTACCCTAAAGCTATCGGCAGAATGAATTCCCACAACAGGTCAGAATACAGTGCACACTTGAAATATTACCTCTAGGGCTAGAGAAATGACTCAGTGGTTAAGAACATTGGTTGCTCTTGAAGAAGATCTGGGTTTAGTTCCCAGGACCCTAATCTGTAATTTCAGGGGTCCTGATACCCTTTCTTCCAACTTCTATGGGCATTGCACACATGTAGCAAACAGTAAACACATGTATATGCAGACAAAACAACATGAAATAAAAACTTAGAAAAATCCCATCTTTTCTTCCTTGCTACCATTAAAGCAATATTCAAAGTTTCTCTGTCCATTCACTGATACCCTTCTAGGTTATCAGAATCTTACACGCCCTGTTGCTCTCCAGTTCGGTCCCCTTTCGATGCCCCTCCCCCACATCTACCTTCTATTTCCTGCTTCCACCTTTCCGTCTTCAAGCAATTTCCTCATCCCACCTACCCCAGTTTCAGAAACCAGTGCTCTCTGAAGATAGTGAGAAACCATAACTCTAAGGAAATTATAGATCATAACAAATTTTTATGACGTGTCAATATATCTTTTCTATTGTTTAAATTGTTATATTCCCCAAAGTACGGAGAAGTTTATGGCATCTGATGTTACATAAAATGTTCTGGTCTGTGGGTTCTGTTAAATCCAAGAGTCGGTTTGCGAGCATCTTCTGGCGTCCAGGAATTAAGGATATAAGAACCAAGGAGACTAAGCACAAGCCCTAAAATTTGCACGCACGAGCCAGAAAGACAGACACGTCACAAAACATGCTTTAAATGACCTTGTTTTTATGCGTGTTTCGTGGCTCATGTGAAAGAAATCCCTGTACAATTTTGTGATATTCTCTTGTCTTGGTCAATGATGCCCTCCCTACCCACAGTCCCCTCTAAGTGAGCAGCCACATTCTCCTTCCTGAGCAAGCCAGCTGGATGGGGATGGATGTGGAACAGAAAGGCAGCCATGTCTGAGTTACTGGAATTGGAATTGACCTCTCCATTTTTTTTTTTTTTGTAGCTTTGCCCTATACTACAGCTCCACTGCTTGAGACTCAGTGGCAAGTGGAATGCATGTCTCAACAAGGAGGTCTAAGAGTCCATGTACCCTTCCTCCGTCTCAACGTGTAATCGCTAGGACAAGAGCACATGATCTAGACTTGGTCCTTCTAATGTATATTCCTTAGCCCTGGAGTTGGGAGCTGGGCTCCTAGGATGAGCTTCCTCTGGTGGTAGTTAAACCAGTGTAGGATTGTAGGACCCACCAGGACAAGGGGATGGATGGATGGTTAGTGACCTGTGGTTCTAGTGTCCAAGGATCAGTTCCAAGTCACAGCGCCTGCTATTGAGATGGCAGGAGACTCCCCTCTCTGCTAATTCACGGGTGTGATTCTGGCTTCTTTGTTTCTATTCATTTGTCTGCATCTCTGATCATTAAAACATACCAGGCAAATTGATTTCTATTGCTGAAGCTGGCAATACTTTTGGCTAAAGCCTGGAACAGGTTCTGCTTCAACAAGAAAGACAATTAACTGATTCAGATAACTTCTCTTCTTATGGTATTTGAGTCAGAAATATTAGGATGTGTTCATTAGCATCTAGAACAGATGCTAGAAACACACACCGAGGCTTTGGGTCAGCACAGCTTGGCGAAAGGCTAAAATCCTGAATAAATAGAGATTACAAGTGAGGAAAATTGCCAGATGTGGTGGCGCAGGCCTTTAATCCCAGGGTTTCGGAGGCAGAAGCAGGAGGATCTCGGTGAGCTTGAGGCCAGCCTGGTCTACAAAGGGGCAGCCAGGTTTGCAGAATGAGACCCTGTCTCAAAATTAAAAAAAAAAAAAAAAAGTTGTGAATTAGCAAAGAACACAATCCATGCTGAGGAGAAAAGGGAGAAACAACGGTTACCTGGGAGCAGCAGGCCAACAGAAACCCGAGCATAGCGAGGGTAAGGGAATGAATGAGTCACCCTCTTGGGGGGGGGGGGGTTCAGCTAAAGCTCAGGAGATCTTCCTGGAGGCCGGAACTGTTTTCCTATTTGTGAACTGCATTTGCATTTCTAGGAAGCTGAGCAGCTCTGGCTATTTGTGAGTTCCCATTTGCCCTTATTTGGGCACATGCTTTCCAAGCTCCCCAGTTATCTGAGACAATTAGGCAATGTTCCGTCCTATATGCACCACCTCAAAAGTGACAGCGATGGGACAGGACCCTGCAATGGCTGTCGTCTGGAGTCGCTGATGCGCCTCCCAAGTTGCTGCTTGTCCAGAAACCCCCAGCATCAGAGCCTGCGTCTGAACTGAACGACTGCGTTCAGGAATAGTGTTCCACAAAGAGAAAGAAGAACCACAGTGGTTCGTTTGTTATTTCTCAGCACTGACTCTCCGGACTGACTTTGCCGTCTTAGGAACCAATCATGCAGACACCTCATTATTTCCTATCTTCTTGCTGTGTCCGCTCCCTCTCCCATGCCATCTCCTCTCCCTCCTCCTTCCTTCCTCCCTTCCCAGGCCTTCAAACTGGCAGTGCTTCTTCAACATCACCAGAGGCATCTACTCAGCATCCTTGCTGCTTTCCTTGCCTGACTGTCCCTGTGCCTCAACTTCCCTCCATCTTCAGCTTGGGCTCCAGCTCCTGTCATCCCAGGAGACTCTCAAGCAGGAGCCCATCAGCCTAAAATGACTCACAAGGTGAGGTCCTTGCAAAGACACTTCGTGTCACCGGCCAGCTTCACATCAACTACTTTTAAGTTGATGTATCTGAGATGCTGCTGCATCTGAGAAAGGCACAGGCATCCTTCACTCCAGGTCCTACTACTGTATGTCCAACTGTGCTGCCAAACCTTTAGCATGCTACGTGAAAATATACCACCACATTAGTTAGAAGAGAGTTTTCTTAAAACTAACTTAAACTCTTGAGACTTCCCATATTGCTTCTTTCCTATGGATTTTTTTTTAAAAGGAGAAATAGTCTATCTTTGTCATTTGTAATGTTCTAAATTCAGACATTGAATAGGATACTGTGGAAGGAGAAAAACAATAGTTTTCTTTAATGATTTTGGCTCTTTTATCTTCACCCCATCTGCAATAAAAGTTTAGTTCTGAAAATGAAACAAAGAGGAATCTCCAAGAAATGCCAAAAACCAAACCCACATACTTGAAATGTTTACCTTATCCAGCCAAGACTTTTCCCCTTGAGCTGTCTGACAAATACAATTCGAAACTTTTGAACAACTAGAGTTACCAAAGAATTACAAAGACATTGGCAGAGGGCCCCCAAGAAGCTCTGCTAATGACATCTTACATTGTGATGTTTATCACAATTAACAAAACAATTAATGTTCCCTTCTTAGTCATGGGTCATGTTTTATTCAGATTTTCTCAGCTTTTAATAGGTACCAGTCTGGACCGCATCCAAATTGCCATATCACATTCTCCATCCTGTCTCCTTGGGCTATTTTTGGCTGTGATGTTTCCTTAAAATTCTTTTTGTTTCATGACCTTCCCAAACTAGAACAGTACTGACTAGGCGTTTTAGCAAATGTCCTCTCGTAGGCATTTGCCTGCAGTTTTTCGTACAATTTAACCAGTTTTAGATTTGCCGAGACCCCACGGGCCACCACCATCTTGTTTATCAGCTCCAACTTTGCCCACTCTGCTGAGCTGGTGTTGGGCAGTGACCTCCGCGAACAGAACTCTAAAGTGATTGCTGAGTTGACAATGGTAAAAGCCCTCCCTAGAGCTTGTGGTTAGCCGAAATAAGAAGAACCTAGGAAACATCAGAGTCAAATAAGTTCATTTGTTGATTCTTACGGATCAGTACCATGTTTTGTACGCCCGGCAGTTTTTGAAGATTGTTTTCTTACTTACTTGATTTGTACTTTTGAAGACAGGGTCTTGGGAAGCTGTCCTGGAACTATGTAGCCTAGGCTGGTCTCAAAGTCACAGAATATCCTGGTTTCAGTGTCTCAAGAGCTAGGATTGTAGGTGTGCACCACTACACCCAACTAAAAAATTACAAGCTAAAATGTTTATGTGTTGTGAATTGCTAAGATTTTTTGAGAAGACAAACCTCCTTGTAACAAATAATAAAAAAATATATTCTAATTTTGCTAGTAATCTTAGGCTACAAAATATTTAATGATTTCTTCTTAGTAACAAGAAATACTACTACAGTTGCTTGCTGGTTGGTAAGTTTTCAACAGTAAAAGTTGCTAATTTTTTTTCTTTCATAAGATCAGAAGAAGAGTCAGAATCTATTATTAGGAACCTCTACAGTCAACAAAATTAATGGAAAATTATATATTTTTTATTTATTTGTTTTTGTTCTTAGAGCGAAGGTTTCCCTAAGAAGTCCAGACTGGCCTTGATTTCATGACCCTCCTGTGCAGGCTCGGCTCACAGATACTGGGGTTATGAGGCAAGAGCCATCGGGACTGGTTCAAAATTCTGTTGTCATATTAATTCTTTAATATTTATTTCAGAAAAGATAAGAAGCAAGCTAGATGCACGTTTAGAAGACACAAAGGAAACCACGCACATATCATTAGTCTCTTCCTTCATGAACAGCTGCCATTGTAGTTGACCATTGCATAGTTTTAGAAAATCACCATGGAGACAGGACATTGATGCCTCGTTTTTACCATAACTGATTAGGAAACATCATATTGAGTTCGTATATTGATTTCATTAGTGAGTAGTGTCACAGAAACCTTTCAGCAATTTCTCGCTATTTTAGTAACATCATCAGTGCACATGAAGGACAGTTTTAAAATGGAGTCAGCCTCTGCTAAAGGCATTGAAGTATTAGCTCCCCGCCTGACTTGTCAGATATTAGGTTTCTCGGTTGGAGCGCATGCAAAGTTTTCTCCATAGATTGAGTAAGCCATTTCTGTTATTTTAAAGTGCTGTTGAAACTTATAAAAATCGTGTGATCCGAAGGAGCCAGACACGGGGCCTGTGAGTCTTTCTGCACAGCTTCTTACAACCACTTGTGACTTACAACCCCTTACAAACAACATTTGTCTCCAAATAACAGTTTTCATTTTTAAAATGCGATGTGATAAGAACAACCCACGAAAATACGGTTTGGACAAAAGTGTTGTGAAATGGGGGTCTTTTGTTTGTATCCCTGGCTGGAACTTGCTACGTAGATCTGGCTGGCCTTGAACTCGTGGCAATCCTTCTGCTTCTGCCTCCCCGGTGTGCAACCATGGGTGGTGCACCACTGTACCCAGAAAGATATGTGTGATGAAATCAATATTTCTGCTTTGAGTTTTCTATGAATTTTTGTGAAAACCAGGATTAAAGGAAGTGCCTCTAAAGGAAATACCAAGTATAATTTATGTTCAGATAAGTCTTATAAGGCTTTTTTGACATATGTCAAAGACACTGGGAAAGAAATGATTCTAATAGCTGAATAACAAACACGCTGGCAAATTAGAAGACTCTTTACCGTTACTGTTAAAAATTGCTGATATCTGACACCTCGATAATAGATTCTTACATAACTTATTCTGACTTTTAATTCAGGAAGGTTTCACGGAGTTGATCCTCGTGCTGTTTAGTGTTAGCTGTCAACTCGACGCAGCCTAGGCTCACGGGAAGAGAATCTTTATAAGGAACGGTCTAGACCAGGATGGCCTGTAGGCACGTCTTCAGAGGGGTTGCCTTAACTGTTAATTGGTGTAAGACCCAGCCCACCGTGGACAGCATCATTCCCTGGGCAGAGAGGAGAAAGCTGAGCACAAGCAAGAATTTGTGTATTCTTCTTTTGTTCTTGACAAAGGAGATCATGTGAATCTCTGCCTTGAATTCTCCAAAACTGTGGCCTGTGACTTGGAATTGTGAGGCATGTAGACTCTTTCTCTATAAGTTGCTTTTCATTAGTGTGTTCATCACAGCACAGAAATGAAGCTAGAACAAGAGTTATTGTTATTAGATTTCTATTGTTTGAGTATCAGAGGAAGCTTCCGAACATACACGTATCAGTAAAATATGGGGATTAACAATGGTTTATATTTTCTGCAACAACCCAGAAATAAGTAACATTTAATCACTGATGAAATAGTGATGATGATGATGATGATGATGATGATGATGATGATAATGATAATAATAATAATAATGTATTCCCATTTACTCTGGTGGTTTCATTGAAACATTTTGCCCATTGTCTCCACATTGTGACACTGTTTCCAGAGGTTTAGGCGATGTGGTCTTGTTGAAAGAAGTATGTCACTGAAGACAGGCTTTGAGATGGAAAAGCCTCTGCTGCTTCCAGTTTGCGGCCTCTGCTTTGGTTCCTGGTTCTGATGCCATTGTCACCATGCCTCTCTTCTGTCATCACAGACGTGAATTCTCCCTTCTCTAAGTTTCCTTGGTTATGGTTTTTTTTTTTTCCAAAGCAACAAAAATATAACTAAGACACTGACTTTGGCTGTCCTCATCCTTCTAAGAGAGAGTCCAACAAAGTGTTAGCTTTTATGTTTTAGTAGCTGTTAAATTAAGTTTTAAACATGTTTTGACAAAACATTTGAATAGGTAAACAGTCTAACTACTTTATTATAATTGCAGTAGCAGCTCGGTCTGAAAGAAATGTTTTACCATCTAGAACCCTATGCTCATAAAAACAGAAAATATATATTAAGCTTCATTTTATGTACATATTTGTGCAGAGAAATGTGTGAGGGTGATAAATAAAAGTCCTATGAGTACAGAAATATAAAATTCAATTACGGGGGTAGGTGTGAAGGGAGTGGACTGAAAGTACAGGCTCAAATAGAAAGAAGATAAAAATTTTCAAATTAAGAAACCCTTTTGCATGTATTTTTAAATGGATGATGGTGGGTACCAAAATTATATGGAATTTAAATTCATGGGTTAGTCTTTAAAGAGTGATAGATAAAAGTATGTCTTATATCAAAAAGTCTACCACATTTAAAATTACAACAAAGCATTTCTGTATGACGGTAAACACGTGTGGGAGGTGCGTGGCTTTCCGAAACTCTTTCAAGAAAGGAGTTGAAGAGCATGCAAAATGGGTGCCGCTCCTCTCCAGAGGCTTTCCTTTCCTGTGTTTCTCATTTCTGCTATTAGATGCATCAGGACGAAACCAGCACATCGGCTCATTTCTGGTTAAGTTCAGTTGTCTACTAGCCCACTGTGATTCTGTGCTGGCGTGCACACACACACACACACACACACACACACACACACACACACACACGGTGGCGGGGGGCAGGGCAGAGATAGAGATAGTGCGACAGAGACATAGAGAAACATGGCCCCTCTAAGAAGTGTTGTAAGTCACGCAGTCATCTCCGGTTCCTGGATTCCCTAGAAGTGAGAATTAATGACTGAAGAGCATTATGCAGCATAAGCATCACTTGCTTAGTCTGTTTACAATTTAAGATAATTGTCCCGTGACTTGCGTCCAAAAAATTCGAGGATAGGATTCTACTAACTCGTGGTCAAGTAGTCTATAAATTTATTTTGAAAGCCATTATCACTCTACAGTGAGAGGTTTTGTTTAACATGTTATTTACTATCAGTGTGTGTGTGTGTGTGTGTGTGTGTGTGTGAATGTATGCAGGTGCCACAGTGTGCATGTGGAAGGCAAAGAACAGTTTTGTGGAGTCACTTCTCCCACTTTTCTGGGGGTTCTGGGGGTTGAAGTCAGGTCTTTGGGCTTGAAGAGCAAGTGCATCACCGAGCAAGCCTTCTCACCCCTCCCCCGCGAAGATGTTGTTTTGATTGACATGTATAGGAAGTGCCAGCTTCCTACAGGTAAGCTATTAGAAACGTTTTAAAAGCCTTTTCAGAAAACTGCATATATTCTTAGACAAGCGTTCCCAACTGCAGCTGTAGATAGGAGAAAAGTGGCATTTTCCTAAAGGTAAGATGGAATTTGGAATCTGCAACTGTATCCATGAACTTTACAGAATTCTGCCATGTTGAAATTTCCCAGCCTGTCTTCTGTTCTGAATGTGCGTTTTACCTGTGGTCATAAAGTGTCAGCTCACCGCATTGTGTAGATCTTCCACGTGTTGGTGTATTGGGTTACACAATAAACCTCAATGTTCGTTATTCTTTCTGCTAATCTCATCAGAAACCTTCTTGAGCTTTAAGATCTGCCAGGTCTCCCGCAACAGATGTGCCTGTCAACAACCCCAGTTCCTAAGGAAAGCTTGAGTCCTTGCGTTGGCAGCAAACACTACCAGGCTTCTTCCTTGAAGTGATGTCTCACTCAGTCGGTTGTGGAGAAAGTGTCTGCCAACTAACAAATCTAAATGAATGAGGCTCTTGGCTGAACCAGATGTAGGTTGCGTTCCTGGTAAAGAGTGACCGGTTCTGATCATACCTGGTTTTCCTTTGAGAAAACCATCACATGTTATCAAGCACCAGTAGTTTTTGTTTGTTTGTTTCACATGTTCCAATCTGTCAAAAAGAATATCAAAAAGCCTCCTCAAGGGTTGGTATTTACTTAGCAAAATTAATTTTGCGATGCTTGATCAAAAGAAATTTTAAAACGGACATCTTCTGTCCTTTTCTTATCAACCAGTGAGTGGCTGTGGAGGGCAGCCTAATAGATGCCCACAGACACCGTGCCAGGACGCTTACCACTCATGCCCATTATCCTGGTTTGCCCTAAGCCGACATCAGCTTTACCCGCCATTGTGCTCCCCCACCAGTGCGAATACCAATAGTATGAAAAGGGCCAATAACATCCCAGGACCTCTATGCACATAGTTCTGAGCTTTAGAATATTCTGAGGACTCTCACGTCCACGGCTCTTAATTCTGTATTAAGGATATGCTAGCCGGGCGGTGGTGGCGCACGCCTTTAATCCCAGCACTCGGGAGGCAGAGGCAGGTGGATCTCTGGGAGTTCGAGGCCAGCCTGGTCTACAAGAGCTAGTTCCGGGACAGGAACCAAAGCTACAGAGAAACCCTGTCTCGAAAAAAGGATATGCTAGCAACTTTCTCCCAAGGAAGCCTGCAAACTTCTCCTGCAATCTTCCTCTGGCACAAACCGTCCACTCTCACCTCCCTGCTCCTCACCCCCAATGCCACCATCCATCAGGTTAAGAAATTAATTGTATTCATATTTTTGGAAATGTCTCTCATTTTGCTCCTCTGTCCCCCCACATCCTCTGCCTCCTCCCCCATTTTCTCCTGTTCCTCCCCCATCCTCTCCTTTATCCCTCCCCCATTTTCTCTTCCTTGCCTCTTTATTCTTTACCTTCCTCCACTTTCTCGGCCTCTTCTCTCTCCCTCTCCTTTTATCTTTTATTTTTTTTTTTAAATCATGCTAACACAGGATGCCATCTCCCTTCTCGACACCTTTAAGTATAGAATGTAGCACTGTTGTCTGTCAGTCCAAGCCCAATGATGCACATAAAGTGTCCAGAGGTGAATCAACTTTTACAACTGAGATTTTATACCCGTGATTGACAACTCCTCCCGCCCCCTCCCTTCAGGCCTCAGAAAATATCTTCAATCTATTTTATTCTTTGTTTTCATGCATGAGATGACTACTTTATATGTCACATAAAAATGGCTTGTTTTCTTCTGTGACTGACTATTTTAACTTAGCATAATGTCCTCTGGGTTTATGCATTTTATCCAAGATAAAAGGATTTCCATTCTTTTGAAGGAGAGATTGCCATCTGACCTAGGAAATTCTGTAGAGATTCTTATACTTATTAATTTTAGATAACAAAAGGATATTCATATCAGTAATGGAAGTTACTTTCACATACAGAACTTATTTATTTATTTACTCATTTATTTTTTATTTTTTTATTTTTTTCCGTTTATTTATTTATTAAAGATTTCTGTCTCTTCCCCACCACCAACTTTTTAAAGACTTATGTGCATGTATGTGCACCACATCTGTGCAACTGCCTGTGGTGACCAGAAGAGGGCATCAGATCTCCTGGAACTGGAGTTACAAACAGCTATTAGCCACCACGTGTGCTAGGAACTGAACTTGGGTCCTCTATAAAAGCAGAAAGTTCTCTTAATTGCGGAATCATCTCTACAGTCACTAACATGCATAATTTAAAAAAAATCTTACTTCATCTTAATTTTATTGGAGGTCTGCCCTATCATTTTCATTAAAGTTTAGTTCCAGGCAGTTAGTGAATTCAAAGATGAAAAGCGAAGCCTGCGTTTTGCTAATTGCATTAAACATTTATGAATTCTTCGCCCATGTTTGTCAAGATGATTGACACCTATCTGTGGATCAGCTCCAGGTCTCTGTGACAGTTTGATCTTCTGTAGCTCAGTGAGTAGAGCCTCTAGAAGACATGGAGGTGTGGTGTTCAGAGGAATCAAGCCTTTAATGTACTTGCTGGCTAGTCACCATGGTGTAGGTGGCTGCTGAATATTCTCAGGGATGTTGAGCATGGATTTCAGTGGGAGATTTGGGGGCAGATCATGCAGACCTTGTAGGAGTCTCCTTAGCAACAAGACTGAAATTAACACCTGCGTGGTCATTCTTAGTGCTTGTTACACTTGTTGCTAGGACAGTTTGCAGGGATATATCTAAATTAGAGATTCCATTTGCCTCCACGGTTAGTGTTCACTTTATTAGCCCCAATCTCTGAATGATTGCAGAGGAAAATCATTCACCCATTCATACAAACTATGGTGAGGGGCTCTGACGAGACTCATGAAACTCAATTGTAAACTGTCATTTGAAATAACACACTTGTTTTGCAAAGAAATCCTTCTGAGGTAGAAATCCTTCCTGAGGTTTGCAGGGCCTGAAACTTTCACAATTTCAGAAAAATAAAAAAATACAATAATCTTACTTAAAATGAATAAATTCACCTCTACAAATTATGTCAGCCCAGGCAATTAAGAACTTCTTCGTGTAGTTGACTAGGATGGGTTATTGAAAAAAAAAATGTCCCTGAAGGAGCATGGCTGAGTTTTCTGGACACTACAGTCCAGGAGCTCAGAACCCTCCTTACCAGGTTGGCAAAGAGGGGGTTGTCGTCTTCATATTAGACTCATCTTGACCTTGGGAGAAGGTTCCACACAAAACCATCTCTCATGCCTTGTTGGAGAGCATGGCTGTTGTCAAATGACCCTGAATTATATCTGATGTTTGTTGTAGTGGCAAAGATAAGTTGATTCTTTCCTCTCATTAAACCATATCATATTTTAAATGACATTTAAAAACCTGTAAGTTATATTTAATATCATCTAAAATTATATTTAAAAATTACTGGGCATGGGAATGCCTCACAGGGCACAAATGTGATCTTTTTCTGGAAGGATATTAAAAAGGGATACTACCAGTTTTGCAAACTTAATTCCTAACTCTCATTATTTTTTTTAAAAAAAAGAAGTCTCACTCCAAAGGCAATATGAAAGACAACATTTTCATAAGGCTTATTGGATATGAGGTAGTTCATTACCCCCAGTGTCACAGTTATTGTATTAACATATTTGTGTGCTGATGAAAAGGCAAATTTCCATACATGTGTTTCTGGTTGAACATTAAATATTTGGAAGTCCAAGGTTAAAAATGATTTTAGTTGAAACAATACTAAAAGCCGTTAATAATCATGGAAGAATTTCCTTCGTTTTGTCTGCCAATGTTATTTAGAAATATCCTCTATTCTGGTATTGTTACTTCCATAAATTACAAAGTACATGAGCACAGATAGGAAGGTGATAACATGGGCCTCCTAAAAAGTTTGCAGCATAATTATATTTTATAAACACCACGCATATTGGATGACATGTTCCCCCAAAGAGAACATGTCTGTAATCCAGCAGCTAACCCAACACTTGAGTGATAAGAGCATCTTTTGGTGTATGGCCTTTATCACTAGCATAGAATTAATACATTCTATGCACATGTCTTTGAAGCAAGCATTCAGTCCTTTATTTCACTCCTGTGCAGTAGAAGATCATTACAGACACCTCGCCAACTGAGTACCTTCTCAATTTGATTCTGTCATGATCTGATCCTCTACATTTGCCCCTCAGCGAAGTATGCTTTAGTAGAGCGAGAAAAAGATCACTTTTTCTTGCTGCGGTGAGGAAATATATGAAGAAATCAGTGGAAAGACAGAAGGCTTGATCTCAGTACCTGGTGTAAAGGTGCTGCCCTTCATGGCAGGCCAAGCATGGCTGTTGAGCGTGAGGTACCTTGTTACTGCCTACGACAGACAGAGAAGAAGGTTTGTACTCTACAGTCCGTTCTGTTCTGAAAACTTCAGACTGTGCTTCTTAGGTTTTGTCAACTTGATACAAACTAGAGTCACCTGGGAAGAGGGAATTCCAGCCATGAAATTGCCTCCATCAGACTAGCCCATGAGCAAGCCTGTGGGGGCATTTTCTAGACTAATGCAGGAGGGCCCAGTTCACTGTGGGTGGTGCTACCCCTTTTTGCAGTCCTGGGCGTAAGAAACTAGCTGAGCAAGCAGTGAGGAGCAAGACAGTCAGCAACATCCTTCATGGCACCTGCATCAAGGTTTCTGTCGTGAGTTCCTGCCTTGGCTTCACATTATGATGGACTGCAACCCTTAAGCCTAGCAACACCTTGCCAAGGTCCTGCTGCAGCCTGGGTTCGTGTCCTGAGATGGGGAAGGGCTGTCAGTGCAAAGAAATGAACTGACCACCAGATGAGTTTCACACAAGCCCCAAATAGTTCCCACAGTCTTTATTTATACATCAAAACAAGCATGTCTTACCATACTAAAAAACAAATTTTTCCATCCTCCAACATTAACCCCCGACAAAAACAAATACATCAAATTGCCCCTCCCAACTTTTACATCAAAATGTCTCTTTTAAAACAAAAACAACACTTACCATTTTGTTATCTTGGCTAAATATCGAGCCAGGTACATCATGTCTTTACAAAACTGAAAAGTAATAAACAAAGGCACACATTTTCAAGAGCAATAATATTGGTAAAAACTTACCAAACATATTTACAGGAATAGGGGTGAATTATCTCCGATCCTGTCAGCACTGAATCAAGACATCTCCCAAGGTCTGAAGTGGCATCTGGCAACCCCAAGCCAGAAACCTGAAAAGCATCAGCTCTCAAAGAATTTGAGGGGAAATATTTGAAAAAAAAAATGGGGTTTCCAGGAATGATCACATCTGTTCCATGCATGACTGACATGACAAGAAAACTGCCAAGAGAATCATCAGTAATAGAATAGAGGGCATGCAAGCCATGCGGTCTATGTTGTCCCAAAGTCCACTGGTCCTTGCCGAGTGAGGTTGTCACTGTGGGCTTTGTGTCACCCAGAGACCCATTGGACAAGCACCCAGATGCTGGTCCAAAACTAGGCTGCACAGCTCCCAACAAAATCTCTTTATCCCAAGTTGTTTTCAGTCCTGGTGTTTATTATAACACCAAGAAAAGTACCTAAATCAATGTGGTACCCTAGGCTGTGGATTGGTGCCACCCACATTCAGGGTAGAGCTCCCTTTTTTGTTAAACCTCTGTGGAAACACCTTCGCAGACACGCTTAGAGGTCTGTCTCCCAGGAAATCCCAAATTCCATCAAGTAGTTGACCAAGATTAACTCACAGGTTCTCCTTATGTAAAACCTGATATTCGAACAAATAACTTTTAAATTATAATTACGCGTTTCTGAAATTCCGTTCATCTCCTCTCTAGTGGTTAGGATTTGGTGTGCTCACTGCCGTGGCCTGGGTTCAATTCCCGTTGAGGGAACCAATATTGTAATTTTAAAAAAACGCCACGAGGGAGAAAGATGCCATGCGACAGAGCTCATGTGGAGGGGTTTTTCATTAGGGTAATGGAAACGTAGAAAGGGGGGAAGGGGATGGGAAGACTGGCCTCTAAAGACAGGAGCAGCAGAAGAAAAAAGAGACACACAGAGAGAAGGGAAAGACAGAGACAGGCAGAGAAGCAGAGAGAGAAAAAGGAACACACAGAGAAAGACAAAGAGAAAAAGAAAGAGACAGGAGGTGCCCCCCACCCCAGGGTTTCTCTATAGCTTTGGAGCCTGTCCTGAACTTGCTCTTGCAGACTCACAGAGATCCACCTGCCTCCTGAGTGCTGGGATTAAAGGCATGCACCACCAACACCTAGCTAAAGCCCACCTTTTAAAAGGGAACACAGTAAATGTGCACAGGAGATGCTCTTAGTGGCTGCCGCTGAGGACGTATCCTGTCAGGACCCCAAGGGTAGGCCAGTACAGATGCCTGAATGCTAAGAGTTGGTCCATCCTTTAAAGTCCAGAAAGCTTAAACAGTTCCAAAACTGTTCTAAGTCATTTAAGTGCGTTTCTTCTGAGTCTCAGGCCACTGAAAAGAAAACAATTTGCGTACTGATAACAATCACATGCTCAGAGAAACATCAGGTCAAGGCAAGAACCAGAGAGCCAATCACCAAATCCTGCAGCTCCACGTCTGCCTCTGGGTCTCAAGACAGAACCATCCAGGCTCCAATAGCCTCGAGCAGCCAGGTCTTCTGCCTTGTAGACCATCGGCCTCTGGCTTGGCCAGCTCCACTCCATGCTTCTAGCTTTCCTAGGCAGATTTTGTGTGGTCCTGGAATTCTAATGCCCTGGAGTCTCTGATGTTTCTCAGGCTACACTTTTCCAGCTTTGTGCAATGGTCTCTCGGGAGCGGGGTTGGGGGGGTGGGAGGGTGGGGGTTGGGGGGGTAGTGGTGGAGATCGCGGGGGGGGGGGGCGGGCGGGGGGGGGGGGAAGCTGCTTGAGGAGAACGCAAAGTTGCTCTACGTTGTTGGAGCTCGGTGGCTTTCCAGAATCATTTCAAGGCTCTAAAACTCCACCCTTGCATCTTCCATGGCTACAAAACAGGTGCCGCGCGAACAACACAACCGAGTTTTGATGCTTGTTTGAGCTGCGACCTGGTCTGCTTGGACTACACAGTTAAGGTGGCCTCTCTGGGCATATTGTTTGAGACAACGAAAAAGTCAGAGGCCATAATAATGTAGAGGCACTAGGGATGAATTCATTGACTGGGGACAGACAGGCCTCATGATGCAGTTACTTACCTCTAGACGTACGTCATGGCTGTCCTCAGAGCTGCACTGGGCTGATCTAATGGGTGTTCTTTAACCTATTTGCCGTTAAATTCCCATTCCAAACTCCAATTTTAAATGCGTGCGTGTGTGTATTCGTGAGTGTGTATATGAATGTGTTTGAGCGCTCCTACAGCACTCAGAGGAGGGTGCCGTGAGTCCTGTTCTATTATTTTCTGCCTTCTTACCTTGATAGAGGGTCACTGAGCCTGAATCTTACCCCTCCCAACAGGCTGGATAGTTACTGCGCTAGCAAGTCTCACTGTCTCTGCCCTCCAGCCCCGAGGTGACAGACCTGTTTACTTTTGTTTTGTTTGTTTTTTGTATTTTTGTAACATGCGTACAGGGGGATTCAAACTCATATCTGAATGTTTCACAGCTAGAATTTTTACTCACTGAGCCACCTCCCTAGCCCCCATTTGTTGTTGTTTAAGCAATACAAGTAGAGTGTGCTGGTTTGCTAGGATCATAGGGTTGTTTTCTGTTATATTTATCTCCTTCCTTCCTTCCTTCCTTCCTTCTTCTTTCTTTCTTCCTTTTCTGTTGTTGTTTTTTTTTTTTTTTTTTTTTTTTTTTTTTTTTTTTTTTTTTTTTTTTTAAGACAGGGTTTCTCTGTGTAGCCTTAACTGTCCTTAGCTGCCCTGGAGACCAGAGAGGCCTTGAACTCATAGGGATCTGCCTGCCTATGCCTACAGCGTGCTGGAATTAAAGGTGTGCACCACTACTAGCTGTTGTAAGAGATGAGCTGTAGCAGTTGGGATGAAACTGGCAGAGATCACAGGATTGCTATCCTCCCACTCCATTCACGAGGGAAGTAAGAGTGACTGACATTGCCTATCTGCTAATGTCACATGAGTATTAATGGGCTTCATTTTCATATCTGACACAACAAGATGCAAAACATATGCGTGATGCGTGATGCTTAGCCATGGGAGTCACTTTCAGATGTCTGCTGAATAACTTCCTCCTGTCAGCAGTCAGATTTTATTCAGGGCAGAAACACCTCCTCCCCCCCACCCCCGAAAAATTCTGAAGTCTCTTATGCATCTAGGTATTCATTGTTGTTCTAGACAATGAATCAGCTTTTGAGAAAAAGCACTTGGTTTCCTGGCAAAAAAGAACTAGGCATCTATGCTTCTCCACGCTGTCACTCTCCTTTTCTTCCCCCAGGAGCAAAAGCTCGAGCTTCTTCTGTGAATTTGGGGTAAAAAGCCTGAAGTAGACGCCCACAGACTAGCGCTTTGACTCCGATGTCTTTTGACAAGGCCAGCAGCTCACCCCCTTTTCATGGCTTATCCTACTTATTTGAGTAAGTATTCATGGCTTTCCTGTGGCTGATAGTTTGAGAAACAAAAAATAGCTAATATCTCAACTCAAGAATTAGATTGTCTTAAAGCTATGAGTATTCTCTGTTCTAAATCTGAAGGCTAAGGCTTAGTGCTGGTGTTGAAAATTTGATTCTCAAAATGATCCCTGCCGTCCCATTCAGTGGGTCTTGAATGTTAGTTTCAGCCATGTCAGGCTGCATCCATCTGTGAGGGCTGGGATACAGGGGCTCCTGGGCAGAGGCAGCCACACTAGGATGTGGTGATCTGAACCCACACAAGGTGACAAATCAAGAGGAACATAGCCTATCCTGGAGGATCAAGGGTGGGTAAGGACTTGGGCTCTGTGTTCTCCATTCTGAGCAAAGTAGTCTAACAACTTGAAAAAAAAGTTTAAGATTTTAATTGATCCTTACTGGTGCTTATTTGTGGTCAGTTCCTTTCTGGGGATCTTCCACGTATGGACTTGTGGAATCCTTACATTGGCCCTAGCTAGGGAACACCAGCGTCCTGGGTTTACAGAGTCGAAAATTAAGACCGTAGTAGGTTCCTTCATTGGATGACAGTTACACCTGGTTAGGTAGGGTGTGAGACTTGTGTATTAGTTGCTTTTGCCTTCTTATTGTGACAAGATTACCTAACAGAGGTAACTGAAGGAAGGGTCTCTTTGGGCTCATAGCCTGAAGAAAAAGTCCACCATGGCAGGGAAGGCAAAGCTGCAAGAGCATGAGGCAGTGGTCATGTGGCATCCATAATCAGGAAGCAGGGGTCATGTAGCATCCACAGTCAGGAAGCAGTGGTCACATGGCATCCAGTCAGGAAACACCGGTCACGTGGCATCCACAGTCAGGAAACAGTGGTCACGTGGCATCCACAGTCAGGAAACAGTGGTCACGTGGCATCCACAGTCAGGAAACAGTGGTCACGTGGCATCCACAGTCAGGAAACAGTGGTCTCGTGGTATCCACAGTTAGGGAGCAGTGGTCACATGGCATCCACAGTCAGGAAGCAATGGTCACATGGCATCCACAGTCAGGAAGCAGACAGCAGTGCACTGTGGTGCTCAGCTGTATTTCTCCTTTTCATTTAGGCTGGAAACCCAGACCTTGGGATGATGCCACTGACATTCATGGTGAGTCTTCCCTCTTGAGGTAAGTCTTTCTGAAATCACCCTCATTGCACATGAAGATTTGACACACACAGGTGTGCTTTCCTGGGGATTCTCAGTCCTATCAAGTTGGTTGACGGTGGAGACTAACCATCAGGATTTGGCCACCTTTCGCTTAATGACAGGAAGTACTCCTGGGGATCCTCCCATTCCCCAGACTGAGGTTCCTGTTCTTTTTCAAGTTGGGTTGTAGGAAGTAAAGAAGAAAAATGGGTGTATCTTGGTCACTATTTTAGAAAAGAAATTGACTTTTGGATCACTGGACTTTAAAGGAAAAGGCTCTTGTGTCAAACTCAGATTCATTCTGAAGAACTGCTGGCTTCTGTGACATCTCAGTTACCTGAGGGAAAGGTGGAGGCATTTTATAAGCCCACAGATTGCTTAAGGCAGCGTCACACAAATCAAATATGAAGATTATTAGCATTAAAATCATTTCTAGTTTAGAAACATTCTGAAGGCTACGCCAATGGCAGGCCAAGATTGATTGATTGATTGATTTGGGTGGCCCAGGATGACTTTGATCCTCTTGTCTTAGGCCCCAAGCACTGGGGCTACAGGCACATGCCACCCCTTCTGGCTCTGCATAGTCCTTCGGAGTTAGTGTAGAAACAATACCCTCCTTGCTTTTTTCTACTTTCTAAGGAACAGATGCCCAATATAAAAGCCATAGAACATGGTGATGCTATTCTTTGTTATTAACTTGACAACATCAGGAATTAACCAAAACCCAAGTACCTGGGTACACCTATGAGGAATTTTTTTCTCAATTAAATCTTTTGAGGTAGAAAGATCTACCTTTAATCTGGGCCACACCTTCTGGTGGCCTATATAAAGGACAAGAAAGAAGGAAGCTTTTACTGTGTGCCTGCTGGCAGGCCCATTCCTTCACTGGCATTAGAGCCTGCTTCTTCAGAATTCTGGCATATACCAAAGCCAGCTGAGACATCCAGCCTCATGGGCTGTACAACTACTGAATTCTTGGACCATCTGTTGGTAGACAGCCATTGTTGGATCACATAGCTAGACCACAGCCTGTAAGCCAGTCTAATAAACCACACGTGTATGTGTGTGTGTGTGTGTATGTGTGTATGTTCTCTATGTTGTTCTGTTCCTCTGGAGAACCCTACTAATGCACCCAGAATGGCTTAGCAATCTCTTAAGTTGTCCACAGCCCTGCTAACTCTCAGAGCGAAGATGTCGGAGAGCCTGTTAGTGGGTCCAGGGTGGCCAGCTAAGGGCCCCAGGTCCCAGGATCTTCAGTCTTGAGAGCAAATGCAAGGCAGAGTTGCAGTGCTTTCCCCCTGCAAGTGTGCCGGAGATGCTAATGAGCATCCAAGACGTGCACTTGATCTCCATCATCTGGGACATTCTGCAATGATTTCTACAGCAAGTAATTTAATTAACATGATGGAAAGCAAAGCCTGGCATGAACACCTAGGATACCACAGAGCTTCCTGGAGGCAGCTCACCGTGAGAGAGAGCAGAGGGTGACATTTCAAAAGAGAGACGGAATTAGCCACAAGATGAGGGTTTAATGAAACTCTGATTGAATCAAGGTTTCGTTACCTGATAGGTGCAATGAATACAAATAGGGTGGCAGGTGGAAATTTTATTAGTGAGAAAAACAGAGCAGGAGAGAGTTCTGTAGCCTGTATAGTAAAGCAGATTTTTTTTTTTTAGAATGGCAACAATTATGTATCAATCACCCGAGTCAAGAATTGAGTTTCAAAGCAAGTTCCATTACCTTTCAAGTACTCAAGTGTCATTTCTTTAAAGCTCTAACTTGGGAACTGTGGCACACTCTGGTTCTATAGTATATACTAGAAAAAGAATTGGGAAGGGAGATGTGGCTCAGCTGTTAAGAGCACTAGATCGCTTGTTGCTCTTGCAGAAGACACAGGTTCTGTTCCCAGCACCCACATGGTGATTCACAACCATCTGTACCTCTAGTTCCAGGGGATTGGATGCCTTTTAATCTCTGTGCACACCAGGCTACTGTTTCCACATCAGTAAGGAAGAACCTGCTACAGGGGGTTTGATGAGGAGGAATGAAATGTCCACATAATTTATAGACAGAGGTCTGGCACATGCTACCATGCACAGAATAAACCCACTACTATGGAGTCAAAGTTCCAGATTTCTGGATTCATACACTTCTCATTCCTTTTTACCTGCCCCCTTTTATTCTCTTCTTTTGGGCAATTTCACAGTTAATTAGCACCTCTATCCTATCTGGAGTGGCAAAAATAAGGAGAGAAAATCAAGACCACCAATATTGGCACTAATTATCACCTAGTTAACATATAAAAAGGCAGAAGGCATCAGCAGAAATGAGATATCAGGCTGTCTACAGATTTATCTGTGTTCTCTCCAGACTACAGTTCTCCCAACCGGCCTGTTGATTCACTTCGTTTGAAGGATGCCTTTCAACAGTATTGGCTCGTGATCCGGGCTGTACGTGAGAGTCCATGACAATGTGTTTTACGGGTTGCTTTCATTTTTGTTTTTAACTTGTCATTGTCATAGCCTCACCCCAGATCAGTGTCCCTGGGGTTGTCCTTTTGTTGTTGGCTGTTTGTTGTATTGTTTATTTTCAACACTCCACTGTGATTGTGTTAAGTGGTTTTCTATAGTTTAGGGAAGTGATCATTGTGATAAAGTTTGCCTATCATGGACACCCGGCCAGCTAGACTGAATTTCCCATGCAAAGTTCCTTGGTGGACCCAGTGTAAACTGGTCTTCATCAGCTGGGCAGTTGATGACTCCTACCAACGTGCACCACTGTGTCTTCTTAGGTGTATCTGCTGAGGATGGCATGAAATGCTATCCCTGGACAATCAAATCCTGCTGTGGAAAAATAACCGCTGAACTGGAGGCTGCTACCACAGCGTAAAAGCCAGGGCTTTGGGTTTCTCTGGAAAGATTGTGCCCACTGGGATATAGTCTCTGGTGTGTTCAGTTATATTGCATTCCTCAATCAGAGTTAAATCTTTAAAAAAAATCAGCGGAAAAATGTAGAGAACCTTTTGAAATCGTATTTTGCTGTCTGTGTCAGATGTTGAGAAAGCAATGTTTTCCGTCATGTAGGGGAGCTGACTGAGCTGGGGGAGGGGAGGATGTGACTTGGGAAGGGAAGCAATACACATTTTAGGATTGGCGTTGTGGCTCCAGAGCTGCGAGTATGACCGCTCCCTTTAGAATGGGCTGAGTGGAGTCTTCTTAGCCTCTGTGTATGGATCCACGAGGAAAGTGGGGGTACGAATAAAGAATATTCGCGTGGATGAAATGTAGGCAGAGAATAGAAAAAAAGACAAAGATTTTTGTGGACCTGAAAATTGCCATTTGTGAATCTTGCCATTTAGTTAACTGGAGGCAGGAGAACACTTGAGATAACGGAAACTATCAATGTATTGATCAGTGACAGAATGCACTGGGTACTTTCTTGCTTTTGTAAAATATTTGCAGAGCTTTGAGAACTGAGTGAGAAAGAAAAATATACTGCAGTATAATTATTATCACATTGTTATAAAGGTAACCTTTATTCAAAGTCCCATCTGAGTTTTCATCCCATTGGATATATCTTTAATCCTGCATGTTTTATTATTTATCTATTTGGCTGGCCTTTTCTCATACACTTAACCCTTACAGTTAACGGTAAGATTTGATATCCCTTCCAGTGGTTTGGAGGGACATAATAAATATACTCTTCTTAACTGTTCCCAAATGGGATGCATCTGAGCTCTTCAGCTGAGCGCTCTTATTTAAATGAAACATGCACAGTCTGACCAGTATCACCACCATGCCCTGGCTGACCGACGACTGCTGTTCTACTCTCTGCTCTGTCAGTTTGACCTTCTGGATCCCAAGTGTTCCAGTTTGGTTTCTACTGCTGTGATAAATATCATACCCTCCCCCCCCCAAAAAAAAAACGAAACAATAAAGTTAGGGAAGGGAAGGGCTTACATGGCTTACAAATACCTTCCCCTTTATGACTAAGTGCTATGTATTGTGTACTGAAGTTTCCAGACAAAAGTCGTACCTATGTTGAAGACTCCACAAGAGCGGTCCCCTGATTAAAACATTTCTATTTTACAGAATAAGGATGTTGCACATTAAGGAAAACTTCATCTTGAGATATCTTCATTCCCTCCACTATCCATTCATTGCTCAACTCTGTGTCTAAGCTAACATTCACTTGGACATCAGGGAAAAACTTCGGATTTTGTTCTTAGCAGACCTGTAGTCTCTAATTCTCCAAGATTTAAGAATGGCACCAGAAAGCATATGAAACCTATAACAGAGATTTTCCTGCTTCACAGTGACCCATCTCCTTGATGTCCCTACCAACGTAGTTGATAAATGCATTTATTTATTTATTTGCTTATTATTTAGTTCCGAGTCTAAAAAGCTTTTGAAACAATAACTACACCTAAGCATGTCTTTTAAGTCACACTCAATCTGTGTTCCCAAACTATGGCCATTTTTATTTGACTCAGAAAAAAAATACAATCTCTTTTTCCCTCCGTGTCGAGAGCTGTGCGGATATTGACAGCATAGATATCACGTTTTCTTTTTTGTCCACCCGTTGATTAGCATCTCAGATAATTCCACAGTCTGGTTGTTGTGTACAGCTCTGTAATAGATACCACTGTGCAGAAGCCACCATAGTGAGCTGGCTTTGACTCTGTTGATATACCCAGCAGCAGTATGGCTGCTCTTAAGGGTACTCTATTTTTAATTCTTAAAAGAAATTCCATATAGACAAAGATTCACGTGCTGGTCTGGGGCTCTCTGCCCTGAAGGTTGAGAGAATAGGGATGCACAGGGTTGGACCTGCCCTTCACTGACTGTAACATGATATTTGCTTCACTGTGGTTTGTTCTTCATCCAATGGTTTTCTTTTTTAGTTTCAGTGTTTATAGTTATATCTTACTTATTAATGTCTAGTTTTATTCTAGTGTGTCTAGAGAAGATACTTTATAATTAATTACTATAAATTTGTTGAGGCTTGATTTATATTGCAAAACGGTCGTAGTAAATGTTCTATTCTAATTCAAAAAACAATGTATAAGTTGCTGTTGTGGAGTGGGATGTTTTATAAATACCTTCTAGCGGTGTAGGAATTCCTTCTATCTATGTGTTAATTTCATTGGTTAATAAATAAAGAAACTGCCTTGGCCTAATTGATAGGGCAGAACTTAGGTAAGGGGGAAGACAGAACTGAATTCTGTGGGGAAGAAAGGCAGAGGAGGAGAGAGACACCATGGAGCTGCCAGAGTCAGACATGCCGAATCTTTCCCAGTAAGCCACTGCCACGTGGTGATACACAGATTAATAGAAATGGGTTAAATCAAGATGTGAGAGTTAGCCAATAAGAGGCTAGAGCTAATGGGCCAAGCAGTGTTTTAATTAATATAGTGCCTGTGTGATTATTTCGGTTCTGGGCAGCTGGGACAAACAAGCAGCCCTCACCTTGCAACAATTGGTACCCCCCGTGGTCAACTAAATCCTCTGAGCAAAACTCCATACCTTTGACCCAAATGTAACTATCTTAACTGCGATGAGATGGAACCTAAGTGAAGGTTTCATATGTATTTATTTCCCTGGTGGCTAAAAGTGTTGAGCATTCCCTCGTGTGTTTACTGACAATTTATAATTCAACATCTGAAAGGTGCCTCTTCATGGCCATTAGCCATTAGTTAGTGGAATTTTCACTCTTTCAAAAAGCCATCTCGGTGTTAGGTGAACAGTGGGCACCTCTGTCCCAGTCGCTCTGCCCTCTGTCAGTCATGTTTACTTGCTGAGTTCCTGGAGCCCCTCTTCAGAAAGTTGTTGCCTGTGCCTACAGCGTGAAGCAATTTAAAAGTTTTAGGTCTTCAATCCATCTTAAGTTTTGGATTTAGCTTATTTCGTTTGCACATAAATGCCCAGTTAGCTCAGCACTATTTATTAGAGAGATGCTCTTTTCCCCCCAGTGTGTGTTTTTGTGTAGGTTCAGAAGAGCATTAGCAGTTTGGACTTATTCCTGGATCTTCAGCTCTGTCCCATTGCTTTATATGTCTGTCTCGGTGCAAAGACCATGGTGTTTGGGTTACCATAACTTTAACTATATTTTGAAATCAGATATTGCGCTATACAAAGCTTTGTGTATATGTATTGATTTCTCTCTATTTGTATAGCACAAATACTTGATTTCAAAATATGCTTTTCAGAAGCAAACCAGCAAATCCAGAACCCAGGTTTCCAGCCATCTCCTTTCCCACATGTGCCAGACCAATGTTCATCTGCTGTAATCCCCACAGGGCTAGGTACCAGAGAGCAAGGCAGGGCCTCTGTCTAGAGTCCACTCATGTTAGCAGTCACCCTGCCTTCCCGTTCTTATTCGTGGGGACTGAAGTAAGATTCTTACACATGCTTCTTGCTTGTGACTCCAAACTGGTCCTGAGGCTTCCTTCTATGGTTCATGCAGCATTGTGTGTCCCTTCCCTTAGATCTCTGGAAACAATCAACTGTCCATTCAGTGGCTGTCAACTCTTGACGCATTGCCCTTAGTACACCTCCATTCTGAAATTAATACCTTACCTTTGAAACACGTGTAGGTTATCCATGGACTTGATGTTAATATCCTCTGTCTTTCGAAGACACTACCAGATGATTCTGTAGTGACAGCTGACCTTCACAGACATGATCAAAGACAAAAACTACACATTTAAATACAACAAAATCTTTGACTCCACCAATGATGCAGAAAAATGATTTGGAGGGTGACTAGAATTATTGTTGGAGTCCTAGAAGCACAGTAGAGTGAACCTGCCCTGTCTCCTGCTTTTCTGTCACCTTGGGGGCTGTCACTTTTCATCTTACGCTTAGTTAGACCACGATTGATGGTTTGGGGTCACTGACGGCACAATTGGCATTGGGGCTTATTTCATTTCATTTAAAAGCCATGCCTAACTGTGCAACATTTAAAGTTTTACAGGAAAGAAGTTGATTAGGTAAGCTGAAAGCATTCCCACCAAACTTTTCTAATTAAGGTTCATAAAGAAAAAATGTGTGATAATTCTAACCTATTTTTCTCCTCTCCTCCGCAAAAACTCATAATAATAGAATAATAACATGTTTCAGGATAAGAAAACAAGAACATCTCAGGGGCCTGAGGTTCCTTTGAGTAGTTGAGAACTTAAAATTTAATGCTGGGTTCAAGTTTGACATGATGAATTCTATATTAATTACAAATTTATTATACTATAATAATCATACTAATTAGCTACACAGATGGAAGAAAATTATAGGTATCCTAACAACTAGAGTTCCTCTCTGAGTCACAGACAGAGACCGTTTTCACTCCTTTTTCTCTGCTCCCAGTCCCATAGGGAGTGAAAGCAAGTGTTCCCTGCCAGGGCAGTTGTGTGGCATTTGTACAGAAAGTGGCTAGAAAGTATACTAAATCTACTTTTAAAATACAAGAAAATTACCACTGAAATTCTAAGCAATAAGAAAAGGAAAATAGTAAGATGCTATTCTAATGACTTTCGAATAGGAAATATTTGTAGAAATGAGGATTTGGGGGTTGATGAAATGACTTGGTGGTTAAGGGCACTGTCTGCTCGTGCAGGCGTTCAGTTCTCAGCCCCACATGGTGCCTCACAACTGACTGTAACTCCAATTCCAGGGGATCGGACACCCTCTTCTGGCCTCTGTGGGCACTGCACACATGGTGCACATACATACATGTAGGCAAACACTCATATACATAGAATAGAAACAATGTCTTAAAAAAGAAATCAAGATTTTACATTTTAAAATTTCATGCTACATGCCCTTTATATTATGTATTTTTATTTTATTTTGGTTTTTCAAGACAGTTTATAAGAGAGCCAAGACAAAACCTGTGAGAAAAACTGTGACATGGACTCGGGGAGAAAGGCCATCAGGATGAAAATCCAGACAACTAAAGGGGAAAGGGATGTCTTCCTGATTTAGAAAAACTAATAAGATGAAGGTTTGTTTCTGGCAGGGGAAGCAATAGGAGTGGGTTGGTTTTCTGCCAGTTTTGCAAACTGTTGGTGTCTACATGTCAGCCAGACCTTGCAACCAAAGCAGAGCGGCTTGGCAGTACATGTGGAGAAAGAAGAGCTGCAAGCCCTGGCTGTGCCATAGGTGAAAGGCTGAGCAGGCCCAAAATGAACAGTCAGGAAGGGAAGGAGCGAGCCAGAGTGGAGTGCCTCTGAGAAGACAATCAAAGAAGGCACTGAAGGGTGGTGATCTCAGTGTCAAGCTGTTCAGAGCAGTGGTGTGAGAGGCAGCCTGGGAGCTGCTGCTGGGATCTGATAGTGCAGGTCAGAGGAAACTGAGGCAGGAGATGGGACAGGGTGGGTAGTATAGGAAGGCAGCTTATCCTGGGTTACAGATGCTTCAGCTTGGGCCCAGTTTATCCCCCAAGAGTTTCTGTGCTGAGACTTAGTCCCCTGATGCAGGTGTTAGACTATAGAGCTGCAGGCTTTAAGATGTGAAAGTTAGATCTTTAAGAAGGGTTAATTCTTTTTCCCTCAGGAAAAATTTAGGTCTTGTGGGAATATGTTGTCACCGACCACCATTCAGCCGTTGTTACAAAGTTATATGTCTCCACCTGCTCTGCCATTTGGCATCCTCTCTTGTCTATGACCTCTTTCGTCCATGTAGCTCTGGGGTTTTCCATGGACTACCACCATGTGACCTCATCTAATCTGTGGGAGAGGCACAGGGTCTTTCTGTCGTGGGAGCTGCGGGCTGCATTCCTGCTGCCCCAGCTCCTGGTTGCCTGGCTAGCTTATGCCCCGAAATAACAACACACAAATTGTATTCTTTTAAACACTGGTTGGCCCATTATATCTAGCCTCTTCTCAGCTAACTCTCGCACCTGGACTAGCCCATTTCTAATATTGTGTGTAGCACCCCAAGGTGTGCTTACCGGGAAGATTCTAGCCTACGTCCATCCTGGGTCGGAGCTTCATCACGTGTGCCTCAGAGAGCAGAGCTATCGAGTCTGTCTGAGGCATCTTACCTCACTTCCTCTTCCTCCCAGCATTCTGTTCTGTTTACTCCACCCACCTATGTTCTAACCTATGAAGGCCAAGCAGTTTCTTTATTTTTTAACCAATGACCTTCCTCCATCATCTTTCAACTCCTCTCCTCTCCGGAGTTGTGAGTCACTTTTCTTCCGGCTCTGAATAGCTTGTCACAGCAAGGCAGGATGGACTCACTCAGAGATGAAGCCATTGGGATGTTGCTGGGAAGAGTGCAATAGAGAAGAAGGATTTGGATGAGTCAGGAATGCTAGAGAAGTGATTGCTTGAATGTTGCCCTCAGGGAAGCATGGATGAGCAGGATGCTCGGGATGCTTAGCCCTAGATCCTTCGCAGTGGCTCATCATCACAGCAGAAGGGGAAGTCGAGTGTGTGGGTTTGGATGCCATTTAAGAAATTACTAAATATTGAAGTATCACTTGCTAAACTTTGGCTCAAAGACAGACTGATGCTAATGAGAAGCAGAAACAGAAGCAGAGCTCACAGATGTGAGGTCAGAGGGATTGTAATCTTCACTGCGGTTTGGTTTTGTTTGATTTTAAATTTATTACTTTTAAGAATCCCATGCTTGCGAGTATTGTACTCACATCATTTCACTGTTCTCTCTCTTCCTCTATTGCCTTCTGTCCCTCACTTCCAACTCATGCCTTCCTCTTCTTAATTATAAGTGACACACACACACACACACACACACACACAAATGATCTACTGGGTCCATTTAGTGTTGCTCACATGTATGTGTTTAGGGCTGACTAATTGGGATTACATAACCATTTGGGGAGCTCATATCTGATTTTTTAAAGCTAACATGGATATTACTATTTAAAATTAATTTTTATTGCTTCTTATTTTCAAGGTATTAGGTGGCACCAAAAAAATCTTACCTAACTTCTTCTCCCAGTAAAGTTATATCTCAATGAATTTCTGCTGCAAGTACTTTTATTGTTATCACTATCCAGGCCTCTTCTTCACCCTGTGCCTAAACTATATCAGAAGGCAATAAGAATGCTTGAAAAAGAGCTGAAGTGAATTATATTTCAGTGCAGATGGAAGGAAGGGTACATAACCAAACAAGCACAATGTTGGCATCAATCTTTAGAATACCGTCAAGACAGCTGAAGCAACCACAGCTCTCACAGGATGCAGATAAAAACACAGTACGCGTTTTTGAGCTATTTCCAAGCTAAGAGAACAAGAGAGAAACCAGTGATCATTGGGGAGAGAAGAAGAGTGGTGATGTCACTGTTAGTGACATGTCGGTGGCGCATCCTTTGAAGAGGATCTGAGGCTATTCCCAAAGATGCAGCAAAGAAAAGTCGTTTAAAAATGAAAAAAATAAATGGAAACAAGGATAAGAAAACAAGAGGAAAGCCAGACACACAGAAGGCACCCAGATGCTGGCATTATGACCTTTTTCATTTTGCAGGAAATAGGTCTAAAATTAGTGTCCAAAATAATGAGTTCACTTAGGCTCAGTTCTAGAATCTAGGATTGAGTGAAATGATACCAGATCAACACATAATACCTAGGCAGGTTACTCTAGACAGGACTACAGGGAAGACAGAAAAGCAAGGAAGAAGGATTGCTATGTCAGTCCGTGCAGTGAACACACACACACACACACACACACACACGAGAGAGAGACAGATACAGACACACACATACGTATGTACTTATACAAGTACACATACACATTCTATGCACACATATGTACATATACACACTACAGAAATAAAACAGTGTAGCTAGAAAAATACATAAATCAGGAAACAGAAGGAAACAAAACACACTTGCTTATACTATAGAGTAACTTACTGGAACTACTTAATAAAACAAGAAAAGATAGAATTAAACTAAAAGAGATAAAAGATATTCTAATACTGAAGGGAAATACAAAACTGAAATTATTTTAAAATGAAATTAAAACAGCAAAGAAAAGAACAGAAAACATTGAAATCAAATTTTGACAAAGGAAGGGCTTAAGGTTATTATGAAAAATTAGAATAAAAATGCCAACAGTAAAATAAATGAAAAAAAGAGAAGGATAAGAGCATATACCAACATTAAGACAAGGAGTTCCTTGATGTAGAGAACCCAACAAATGGGACATAAGATGCAGCTAAAGACAGAATACAAAAGAACAAAATGAAATTTTAATGATTAAGAGATACTGTGTTCTGGTAATTTTTGATTCTGACTGTCTCTCAATGATGTTTACTGAAGAATAGCTACTGAACTTTGAAGATAAGCAAAGCATTTTTTTAATGCATTCCCAGAGAAATCAAAATCACCCTGTAAGGTGAGCTCTACCAGGTTTGGCCTTATGTTTCCACAATGGAGAGAGTGGAGCACTTCACTCAGGACTCGAGGGTTCCTGGAAGTGAAGATGCTGCTGACGTCCAAAGGGAAGAAGTGTGTTTCTCAGAGAGGAAGAGCTCAGACTCCAGCACTTACAGCTCCTAGAAACACAACTGTGGGCTGGGTTATTCAACTTTGTGAATAACCAGACAGTGCAGTGGTTAAGAGTCCTGAGGCCCTGGGTCCAATTCCCAGTACTCAGAGGACAGCTTGCAGCCTTCTATAACTGCAGTTCTCTGGGAGTCCCACACTCCCTTCTGTCCTCTGTGAACAAACAGGTACACATACATGTGTGTGGTGCAAAGACATGTATGCAGTCAAACAGTCATGCATATGAAAATTAAACAATAAATATTTTTTTTAAAAAGAAAAACAATTTAATCAGAAATCCACAGGAGCCAAAACAAATTACTCAGGAATGGAGACACCAAGGATCAGGGTAATGATAAGCAGCGAGTTTGGTTAACTATTGAATGGCTCCTGTGTCTGCTGTGAGATGATGCTCTTGTACACTGTAAAGATTTTTCACTTGTATTCATTTAATAAAACACTGATTGGCCAGTAGCCAGGCAGGAAGTATAGGAGGGGCAACCAAACTAAGAGAATTCTGGGAAGAGGAAAGGCAGACAGACAGTCAGTCACTAGTCAGACACAGAGAAAGGAAGATGAGAATGCCTCACTGAGAAAAGGTACCATGCCATGTGGCTAAACATAGACAAGAACTTCAGATTAATATAAGTTGTAAGAGCTAGTTAATAGTAAGCTTGAGCTAATAAACCAAGCAGTTTATAACTAATATAAGCCTCTGTGTGTTTCTTTGGGACTGAATGACTGAAAGACCAGGCAGGACAGAAACTCCTGTCTACAAATGGCGCCCAAATTGTAAACAGAGACTGTGCTTTGTTTCCCAGCTGCTCAGACCTGAATAATCACAGATAAACTATATTAATTACAACACTGTTTTGTCAATTGCTTAGGCATATTCCTAGCTAGCTCTTACATCTTAAACTAACCCATTCCTACTCATGAACATAACACCACAAGTTTGTGGCTTACCAGTAATGTTCGGGTATCTTTCTCCTTTAGCGGCTACATGGCATCTCCTTGACTCCACCTACTCTAATCTCTGCTTGTATTTCCTGCCTGGCTATAATCTGCTAAACCATTGGCTGAAACGGCCTTATTCATCAACCAATAAAAGCAACACATATACAGAAGGCCATCTCACATCATATGCCAATGTGGGAATTACATTTTCTGAGCAATAGGTAAATGCTATTAGCCTGAAAAACTAAACTAAGACAGAAATAAAAATCTTGGAGAGGGTAAGAAAGATGGAAGAAATTTGGGAGCAAAAGAGGAATGGGTGAATTGCAAACCTTTAAGGCACTTTCACACACATTTCTCTCCACTCAAATCTCAAGAGACATTGAATGGCACCAACTCTGAGAGTTATTCCCTGAGAAGATGTTGTAGATCACATCGGTAAGAACAAATCCATTAGCATTTGGAGTTACGGAAACTGACAGATCCATAAGCTTTTAGAGCCAGAAAGGCAAGAGGACACATAGGCTTTTAGAATTAGCGTGATTTATCTGGGTTAGCTGATCTCAGAAGAAAAGGGGGGCCACTCTGTGCCTGTTTGTGCTTTCATTGCTTTGAGACAGAAGAAAGGAGTTCAAGCTAGAAGGATACCATAGGAATGCTTTGCATAGAGCTAAGGGCTTTAAAAAAAAAAAGGCAGGAGTCACCTATAAACAGCATCGCTATTTACAGAACCAGAACAAAGCCATCCCAAAGGAAGCTCTCAGCCATCCAAATATCTGAAAGGAGAATCCTAGGGACTAGGAAGGCTTTAAGCACAGGAGATAGGAAACATTTGCCATCTTTGAGAATGATGAAATAGGAAAATTTGGAATATACGTTAACAAGCTTTTGAGGTCTAGAAAAATCCTTAAAGAGGCTGCTGCATGGTATGCGTACTTTGAGAGGAAGGGCAGCCACTTTTGATGACAATTTCACATTTATCCAATTCAGCACTCGGAATAACGCTACTACAGGAGCATTGTTCTGAGCCCAACGGACAGTCACTTTGAGACAAATGAGCACATACCCTGTGTCACACACTTAACAGATGCCTGAAGCATAATTTAAATCCAGGACGTGTTGCCCTTTATGAAAGAAAAAAAAAAGTGATGGGCAGATGAGCTGACCCAGGAATAGCAAGATAAATGGTCAAGATATCTTTAGTGCTGTGTCTGTAATGTAGATGCTGCTGTAACTTTGCAGAGACTAGTACATCCTGGATGGGCTACATGTAGAATGATTATTTTTATTTAAAGCATTCTCACCTTAAAAGGATAAGGTTTAGGAAATGAAAACATTTTCCAAAACCTGAGACCACACCTTCAAATAGTTTTACAGTTTTTGTCTTTTTTTTTTTCATACATTTTCTGGGCTATAAGTGATCAGAAATATTTGATGGGAAGCCTGCTGAAACCGGAAGGCAATGTCCAGAGCTAAGCTATGGAGTGTTGCCCTAGTAGGCGCTCTTATCCGGGGCTTGATGAAGACACAGAAGGAAGACAAACTTACTGAGTTCGCCGATGACAGAAAGTTGGAACAGGGAGTGGGTATGATTGATGATACAATCAAGATTCAAAATGTTCTTGACAGGTTGGAGTGACAGGCAAAAACCAAATGTTCTAGTTCATATTTACCTTCAAACGCACAAACCCCTCAGTGTGGATGGGAAGTGTGGCTTGGCAAACAGTCTGTGTGAAAAACAATGTCTATAAGCATAAGCAAAGAATTCGGTGTAGTTGCTAAAATTGTATTTAATTTGCACAGATATGATAGCGACATACAAGACACAGGAAATGTCATCGGACTTGGGTTTTGTGCAGATTTCGTCAGGCGGAAACTGTATTTTCCATTCTGGACATTAAAATTCAGCTGAATTTATTGACAAATTTAGAGCTTCCAAGAAATGATGGCCAAGAGGGGGAGACATGGCTTTCAGGTGGCTCTGAGGGGTCACACAGCAAACAGCTGCCTTCCAGTATGTAAGGGGCAGATGGTGTCCATAGTGCGGTGCGTGTCAAAGTCTTGTCCAAAGTGAGGAGATTTACTTAATGCTGAAATGGAAGAAAGAAGGAAGGGGGAGTTTCAGTTCACAAGGGAGAATTACCTGACAGATCCATCCGCTGGAGTCATTGGACGGCTTTCAAAAGGCCCCCGGAGTTCTCCCTGAAGTGTGAATATGCAACGATTTCTGTATAGGAAACAGTCAAGAACATCTCTCCAGTTTTAATTTACATCTCACGGGTGGCTCCTGGTGCTCACTGTTTCCTCCGATTCTTCATCTTTGACAGCTGCCTGCTCTTCTCGTTTGTTTGTTTATCAGTTGGGTTAATTTGGTTTCTTGGTGGTCTTTCAAGTTCTTTACATATTTCGGCATCAGTGCTCTGTCAGTATAGCTAGTCAAGCTACTATCCCATCCTGTAGGTTATCTCTTCAGACTGCCCGAGCCAGAATGACTCTCAGCAGAAAGAAACTGGCAACAAATGCTGGGAGGGAGGAAAGGGGAATCTCTGTTCACTGCGGGCAGGGACTCAACTGGTCTAGTCACTATGGAAATCAGTATGACAGTTCCCCAGGCAACCAAAAGGACTATTGTGTGCCCCAGCTGTCCCACGCCTGGGTAGCTCTCTGAGGGACTTTCCATTAGCCAGCAGAGAGACTTACACATCGGGGTTTCTTGCTATACTGTTTCCAGCAGCCGAGGAACGGAAATCAGCCTCCATATCTGTGGTGGTATAAGTAGAATAGGAATGACCCCCAAATATTTGAATGCTTGGTCCTTAGAGAGTGGCACTTTAGGAAGTGTGGCCTTGGAGGAAGTGTGTCTGTGGGGAGGAGGCACTTTGGGGTCTCAGAAACCCAAGCAAGGCCTCATGGCCCTCTCTCTTCCTACTGTCTGAAGCGCTGGATGTAGAACTCTGGGCAGATCTTTCTCCATTCCCAAGCCCACCTGCAGGCTGCCATGCTCCACACCTTGACAGTAACGGACTAAACCTCTGCCACTGTAAGTCAGTCCCAAATAAATGCTTTCTTTATAAGAGTTCCTGCGTCATGGTGTCTCTCGACAACAACAGAACATCAGTGAAGACAATATCTATCAAGAGATGAATGTATAAAGAAAATGGGGTTCATACCCACAGGGGAGTTTTACTCCACCATGAAGAATTAAGTCATCTTGATTGAAAAATGTGGCCATCTTGAGATTTTCAGATTAAATGAAGGAAGTCAGACTCAAAGGTTAACCACAGGTATTCTCTCATTTGTGGATCCTGAGTTTTACATAATAACTTAAAATCATATATGTGATATGAAAATAGTCTTCCTTTATGCTGTCTGTCCAGCGGTTTTTGGCCTTCCTCTTCACCTTATCCCATGCGCTCCTCCAAGCAGTGCTATCTTTGGGTATCTGTTGTCATTCGTTCTCATAACATGGCCAAAGTAATCTCCAGGGCTGTTGCCGTATCTTGTAGTTTCCTTCCTTCAGTAGATGGGGATGTTTCCTAATGTCATCGCTGTACAGCCTATCTCTTCATGTGTCTCCTAGAATACTCCTAAGACAGGACATCTAAAACACATTCAGCCGCTGTTCTGAGGAGAGTTCCATGTGGACGAGTTCAAAAGACATGATATACTTGCGTGCACATTGTCTTTATGGAACTCACCACTGTGTACAATGAATATACACCGATGAACGTTTAAAATTAAAGAAAAAAGGAAAGTTCCTCTGGTTCCTCCCAAAGGACTTCTGTTGGGGCATAGGGAGGCTCCTGGGTCCTCACGAAGAATCTCTGTGGTTTTCATTCGCTGTCTCTATCACAATTTCCTTCTTTTTTATCTTCTTTAACTAATCTTGCATTCCCTTCCCACAATCTATTTCCTTCTGGAAGCAAATCTGTGTTCATAAAGGCAAGAGACATATCTCATCTCTCTGTCAAACACGTTATTTTATAACGTACGAATTAAAGAAACTACTAAAAGCCAACTTTTTCTCAGGGATGAGAACTAGGGAAAGAGTTGGCCGTGAGAACTATTTGAAATCATTAACACAAAGCACATTTGTCTTCATATGAAATATCTCCATGTAGGTTTCTTCCTTGTCAATATAGAAGCAATTGAATCTTTTCTCAATTGTAGTAAATTGCTATTGGCTACAGAGTAGCATGGAACGAATCTCTCGCTGAGTGTACTCTGCAAGCCCTGGCTTTTAACAGTCATTTTTAGAGGCAGGCCCAACGCAGCCCTTGAAGCCCAGCACATAATTAGATTGCTCACTTTCTGGCAAGAACAAAGGCTTCTAATTAATGAGGTTTGCAATTTTCTTTAGGAACTATTTACACATTTCGCAGGAGAGTCCTGGTAATGTGGTGGGAGGGGCCGCCCTTCCAGTGTGTTCCATCCGTAGTCAAGGGCTCTCCTTTGCCCCCTTTCATTTTCCTCCTCCCTGATCAGCTCACCAACCATGACACCTGCAAAATGAATTACATCGGAGGCTTTACTTTACTCGTGTTTTGGTTTTTGTTTTTTCCTAGAAACTATTTGAGGCTTTAGTGTGTCACAGACCCTTATTTTCTTGGGCTCCAATTTAGAATTCCCACAGCAAGGTCTATCAGCAATTTTGTTAAGTGGGTTTTCTCCTTGGAAACATGATGCAAACGTGAAGAAATGCATCTAGATTGCGGTCTGATGAGCTGTTTATAATCCCGCATCACTGAGCAGTTGGTCTGGGGTTCTACCCTGCGTTATGAATGCTATTGTGTCTGCTCATCTCTGGAAGGAGAAATCAGGTCCAGAATCAATATTCATGAGCTCTCGCTTGATCGTTCCTTCCCAATCAATCTGCATTCCTTCCCCTGGCTCTGACTGCCACTTAACAAGGCTGAAGATTGAATTCCGTGGTTTTTTTGTAGGTTCAAATTGCTAGGCACATCTGTCAGCCTTTGCGTACAAAATGATCACTCACCTCTCCAGAGAGAAGCCAGCTATTTCTAGGCAAGGTGCCTGTCACCTTGAGGAAAATATTTGAACCCCATCAAGGAACTAAAGCAAAGGAAAGATGCTAGAAGAACATAAGGGAATCAAAATGTGTTTAATTTTTAAAAGTCACTTAACTAGTCTCATTATTACGAGGAACTTCTGGAATCCAAATATTTCTTCATAATATTAAGTCTTTTATACCTGAGTTTGAGAAAGAAGCTTTTGTGTCATTAAAAAGCATAACTTTTGTATGCTTTGGATGCTGTGTGTCTTTAATAAGAAAGACACTGGTAATGCTTTTTCAGTTTCATCTCCAGGGCAGCTATCACTCGTGAATGGTGTCTTTACTCCTTCTCAGAAGACAACTTCTGACATTGTTTGAGGTGTCTTTTATGGCATTTAAGAGAAAGAGGAGTCAGCACCCTAGGGGCATAGCTTGTTTTCATTCATAGATCAGCTCCTATATCCATTTTTCCTGCTGTGTGTCCCTTCCCATAATGCATTTAATTTTAATTATATGGACTCTCAATTATGCCTAAGCATAAGGTGGTATATAGGGGCCCTGACAGGTTACTAAAGGATACAGTTTTTTTTTTTTTTTTTTTTTGTGTGTGTGTGTGTGTTTTGGTGTGTGTGTGTGTGTGTGTGTGTATGTGTGTGTGTGTGTGTGTGTGTGTGTGTGTTTGGATTTTCGAGACAGGGTTTCTCCGTAGCTTTTGGTTCCTGTCCTGGAACTAGCTCTTGTAGACCAGGCTGGCCTCAAACTCACAGAGATCCGCCTGCCTCTGCCTCTGCCTCCCGAGTGCTGGGATTAAAGGCGTGCGCCACCACCGTCCCGCTAAAGGTTACAGTTTTGTATTATGAATATATATCCCAAACCAGTTCAGGTCTTACCAGGCCTTCTAGGCTGTGCACCCAGATACAGCCAGGGTATATTTAGAGAAAAACTCTCTAAACTTGGTTATTACATAGGGCAGAGAAACTTACGTTATTCAGTTATGGGAGTACCTGCAACCTACTGCAGGCAGGAGGAGAGGTTCTTAAGTAGCTAGGTGCACGGTTTAGAGGTGTCTGTGTGTGTGTGTGTGTGTGTGTGCGCGCGCGCATAGTATGTGCATTTGAAGGAGTTAGGCTGCCAAGTGCGTTGTTATAGAGAGGTTTGGTAGACAGTTGTTTTATAGTGTCTGCCTGTACACAGTCATGCATGCACGCCTGTACAAACGTGTACTTGCACAATACAGAACACACATGTATACACTCACACATACAGTTGCACGCACACAATTTTAAAATTCTGCTCATGTTGAGTGTGCAGTTTGATGAGTAACAGCCACAATCACCAAGAAACAGAACATGTCCATTGGTTGCCTTAAAAGGCTCCATTATGTTTGTGAGCTAAGGCCATATCCACAGCCACAGTTTTAGAAGAACACAATTATATAATAAGTGATCTCTCCACCTGTAATTTTTCTGAGGTTCATCTGCCCTGCTGGATACAACACAGTCTGGTGTTTTCATTGCCTGGCTATACAGTTATGACCATAGCATGCTTGCACCTGGCTCTTGAAGGATAGAATAGAATATCTCAAATTTTAAGCTATTATTAATAGTAGTTGACTATAGCTGTCCAGCATATTGGTGAAGTAATTCCTTCGAATATACATGTTTACTTGTGTGGATATACATGCATGATTACTTAAGAATAGAGATGTTGAAAAGCACCACATGGCAGGTAAATATTTAATTTTGCAAGAGAGTAAGTGTTTGTGACGTTTTCCACTGCAAGGAGCATGAGAGTCAATTGTATTGTGCGGTGCTGCGAATGGCAGCAAGCAATGGGTTAAACTTTTAAAAATGAGTTTCATGACCTCATTCACTCAGGGCTCATTGTCCAGGAGGGGGTGGGAAGAGTTCCAGCGCAGAGGTGGTGATGACCACAAGGAAAGAATCTTCTGGAAACATAAGAGCAGTTCATAGCGGTTGGGACAGATGCATAAGACCTGGCCAAGCTCAAAGCAGCCCAGATCCCCGCACAGCGAGGGCAGATGGGCATGAAGTCCACTCCTAGCTGAGTTACTGCTGGCATTCGATAGCTGTTGGGAGCAGGAGAGGAGGTTTTATTTCACGCATAGAAGTGAGTGTTTTTAGCAAAGGAAATTAAATGGGCAGGGGAAGGGGTGGATCTGGGAGGAGAGTGGGTGGGGACGCCGGTGATGAAAGCCCATGGTGCAAAATTCTCAAAGAACTAATAAAAACGAGAAAAAAAGGAGCCTCATGTGAAGACAGCTTTTAATGCTGATTCCCAGCACTTGCAGGGACTGGAGAGATGGCCCAGCGCTAAGAGCACTGGCTGCTTAGTCATGGGCCTTGGAGTTCCCAGTACCCATCCAGCTTGGGCAGTTCATTGACAGCTATAACTGCCGCGCCAAGGATCAACTGGCCTCTTCATGTCTCTGTAGTCACCCCCCCACACACACACACATGCACACAATAAACAAAGAAAACTGAAATGTTATTTAAGTTCTTAACCATTCTTGCTGATGTCAATCCTTAGCCTTATGGAATGACCAGTTTTTCTACTTCCACACAGGGCACGAGAGTCCAGTTTTTATCATATTCTCCCCCAACACGTGACAATTTTGGAGTATATTGACAGCAGATGATGGTGGTCTGAATTTTTGAAATGGATTAAAATTTTAAAATGCGTCTTGAAAATTTGAATTGCAAATTTTTCATCAACTACATCTCAATTACTATTTTTCCCTCATAGTCAAAAACCAAAAACCCTGTCCCTGCGCCTCAGGTTATTAACTTTGCTTCATCCTTTATGTGGCACACAAAAATGGTACCTCTCCTGTGTTGACCCTGGGTCCTTCCGACACTTACTGTTCTAGGCTGCTCTGAACTCCTGCCCTCTAACTGTGTGGAGCACAGTCTGGTGTGCCCATTCATGTCTGGCTTGCACAAGTCCTTGTCCTACTGAAAGGAAGCTGATTATCATCCTTAAAAGCCCATCAAACACAGCATTGTTACATTCAGAATCTTGGTGAAGCTTTCAGGCAGTCACAGGATGTACTTGCTAGCTCTTTCATCTATTACCCGGAGCTGGTGGTATAAGAACAGGGTGCACAGCTAGTTATCCGTCCCCGTGAGAGGCTTCGCAGAGCAGAGAGGGTAAAGAGCACTGAGCCCAAACCCGAGTCATTAAAGACAGCAAGAAACACCCATCATTTAATGGCTTAACAGGTACATAAATATATTGTGCCATCTAAATTTTGTTAAGACACAGGCCATAAGCAAGTCATGTAAACTCAAGTGGGAATGGGTAACTCAGATCAGGTATGAGGTATGACTCTCAAGCTGGGAAACTGGCACTGTAAATATATTAGCAACACCTTTTTTATTTTTAATTTTATTTTTTAAGTTTACCCAGGAGATAGTGTCTGTTTCCCCATCACGGGGGTATCCATGTGTCCCTCTTAGGGTCCTCCTTGTTACCTAGCTTCTCTGGGGCTGTGAATCATAGCTTGGTTATCCTTTGCATCTTATATCCACTTACGAGTGAGTACATACCATGTTTGTCTTTTTGACTGGGTTATCTCACTCAGGATGATTTTATCTAGCTCCATCCATTTCCTTGCATTTTCATGATGTCATTGGTTTTTTTTTTTTTGTAACAGCTGAGTAACATTCCATTGTGTAAATGTACCACATTTTCTTTGTCCATTTTTTGGTTGAGGAGCATCTAGGTTGCTTCTAGGTTCTGGCTATTACGAATAATGCTGTTATTAACATGTTTGAGCAGGAGTTACAGCATGGGAGGGAACGATATCTTGACTTGGTTGGGAAGTCAGGCTATACCTGAAGCCATGAAGGGACAGCCCTGTAGGGAAAGGTTCCCTGACTTACTGGGAAGTCAGACTGTATCTACAGCTCAGAATGGAGGGATCCTGGATATCTGCAGCTGTGGGGAGAAGGTATCCTGACTTGTCTGAAGCTGGGGTGCAGTGGGAGGATGGTCTCCCGGCAGGATGTAGCGATCCTGCTCCTCTCCTCGAGAGAGACGTTAGAGAGGAGTTCTGCCCTGTTTCCTCACTGTTTCTTCTGGCCTAAGATGTTGCTGCTTCTCCTTCACTCTGCTAAAGGGGAAACACCTGCAGAAATATAACTAGCTCTTACCGCTGTTACTTTTTTTCTGCTTAGCACCCCACCAAGGGAATGTCTTAGCTAACGTTATTTTTTTCTGCTCAGCCCTCCAAGGGAACATCTCAGCAAGGGTTCCTCTGCTCCTTACTGGCACAAGAAGATCTTTACCCAAAACTCTTTTAAGAAAGAGACTTATTTGGGAAGGAGGAGTCTAGGAGGGTGGCTGCTTCCATCTGGGTGGGAAAGGACATGTAAGCAGAGACCGCACTTTCGTTTTCAGGCCACCCAGACCGGAATAATCACACAAAACTATGTTAATTACAACACTGCTTGGTCAACGGCTTAGGCATATTCCTAGCTAGCTCTTGAAAAGGTTTGCAGTTGGGGAGGCGGGGGGCATCAGATCAGAGCCCTGACAGAGACCAGACCTTAGTTTCACTTCACTAAAATGGGACAGAGCTGAGCTGAGCTCATGAAAGCCACAACTTATGGGTGGCCATCAGCAAGCACCCCCACAAGCTCTTCTGCTGATTCAGCAGGTCCCCAAAGCCCTTCTGCTGGCACATCACAACATGTTTCTAAGTTAGAGGACACAAAACAATACAACATCTGAAAAGCCAGGTTTCTTTTTATTATTATTTACTTTATTTTATGCATATGAGTATCTGCATACATGTATCTGTGAACCACATACATGTGGTATCCACAGAGGCTAAAAGAAGGTGTCAGATACCCTGGAACTGAGTTACAGATGGTTGTAAGCCCCCATTTGGTTTCTGGGAACTGAACCTCAATCCTCTGCAAGAGCAGCCAGTGCTCTTCATCACTGAGCCCTCCTCCACACTCTGTCGCCAGGTTCCTTGTCATGTTAGAGATTCAGACTACAATATCTGGGGTGATCCCGGTTCCTCCTCTGGTAGCCATTCTAGGTTCTGACTTTGTGACTTTTTTTTGGCAGCAGGAGGCCAAGTCTGGTGGCTCATGGTGGAGGATATTCACAGCCCTGACACATGGTTTGGATGAGTATGTTTCTCTGTGTGGGCACCAGAGCATGGGCAAGAAGAAGGGTCAGAGAGCTGCTTCCTCTCCAGCTAACAGTCATAAGACAGCTTCTAAGCACTGTAACATTCATCTTGTTAGTTATATCAGTTACATCACTTCTCTGGCTGGAGGAGTGGACCTCTGGAAGCTCGTCACATGACCAGGTGGTACCCCAAGATTCCTGCCAACGCATCCCATGCTCCCCAGTTAGAAATCTTCAGTGCCCACAAACCAGCCCTAGAACGGCTTAGGCACAATTTCAGAAATGTTTTCTTTTTATTTCATGGCTTTGAACTCTCAACCTTAACCTTCCAAGAATTTGGGGGAAAAAAGAAAAGAGAAGTACCTGTTGTTCTAAATTAGCTGGACGCTAGAAGATTATTTTCTATCCCGAACAAGAGGAAGTTGGAATGGGAAATGATGTCTCTATATAAGACTTTTTGTTAGGTTTGATTATTTCTGAAGGACCTGTAGCCTGACTTTCCAGGGTGGAGGTCACGTTGATTTAAAGTAGAAAGTTGTTCAGAAGCAAGCTTTGTCTTGCCAAATTATTTTCATCATAAATTAGATATTTAAAAAGTATTTCTATGTATTTCAGTGAATCATACTGTGTAAGAGGGGGTTGTACTGAGCCACCATTGTGTTCCAGAATGAATAAAGATATGGTATCTTCCAAAAACTAATTTCCTTTTAAATGTGGATTAGTGCCTATTCAGTGAGGCAGGAACATTCTTCGCATTCGAAAGCCATTGTGTGAAGCGGAGCATGAATGTATCTGCAGCCATCTTTCATCTCAGAATTCTTTTTGCTTCTCACAATAAGGAAATAGCGAGGACAGCATTTCCAGAATGTTGTTCTATCCTGAGACCCTGTTCATTTTTGTGTCTGTCTCTCTTCACAATCACAGCAATCCCATGTGTCAGGATCCGTAGTCATTCCCAACTTTCAGTAGATAAACGGAGACTTGACCTGTATGACCTGCTGAAGACGCATATCATGTCTACTGAGTGGAGTTAGCAGGCTTTGGATACAGCTGCATGTTTGACTTTGGGTCCATATACTTCTCACAGAATGTCATGCTTCCCTGTAGCACTAGACGCTCATTCCAACGGTAGAAGTCATGTGACCAGAGGTAAGGTCTCTTATTCAAAATATATTTACACGTGCTTCCCGGATCTTTTGCTGATGAAATTATTTTTCATTTCCTTGCATTGGTTTCCACTCAGAAGAATGCACTGGGAAGGGTAGTGGTGAACCTTCATTGTCAGGTTGACTGATTGACCATAGATGTGCACAGAGCTCTGGCTATGACGGGGATCCACTGTCATGCTTGGATGAATGTGTGAATACAGGCTTCGTCCATACCAAGGCTGAAGAGTAGCTCAATGGATAAAGTGCTTGCATGAAAGTTTGAACGCTGCCACCCAAGCAGAAAGCCAGACACAGTGTGAGCCTGTGACTCCAGCTCAATGGGGAGGGGAGCAGAGTCACGTGGATCCCTGGAGGTTTCGGTCCGGCTAATATAGCTGAACTCTAAGCTCAGGTTCAGTGACTGACTGTATCTCAAAAAATAAGGTGGAGGGATGGAGGTGTTGGAGAGATGACTTGGTTAAAAGTTAAAAGTGAGCTCTGCTCTTACAGAGGACCCAAGTCCAGCCACCCACAACAGCCTGAAGATGTAGTTCCAAGGTTTTCAATGTCCTCTCTTAGTCTCTGTAGGCATGGAGCAAGATAAAGGACAACTAATGTCAACCTTCATCTCCACATGTGTCTACAATGTGTACACACTCACATATACATGTGCATACCCACAAGGACACCCACACAGGAATGCACCACACACACACACACACATACACACACATACACACACATACACACACACACATACACACACATACACACACATACACACACATACACACACATACACACACATACACACATACACACACATACACACACACACACACACACACAAGTCTGGGTTAATTTTTTGCAATATTTTGTCCTCATGATTTTAATGTAGCTCAAAACACAAGGCAGTTGTGGAATTATCATCTTGTGGCATTATGTCAATTTTTAAAGAGTTTCAGATATTAATACATTTTAGGTTTGGGGATTTACAGATTAGGGGGCGCTCAGTTTGTTATGTCTGTTATTATTTCTGTTATTATGTCAGTTATTATTCTGCATCGGAGGGGCCACTCTCCTCAGAGAGAACTGGACAAGTTCTATTTCTCCTTGAATGTTTGCAGGCACAGATTTAAGCACAGTGACGTTTTGATGCTATGTTCAAACTTTCATTCCACAAGCCTCACCCACTGCTCTGTCTTTAACGAAAATAAGATTGCAATCCAAAAACATTAGTAATACTGAATTTGTGAGTCAAAGCCTCTTTATACCATATATGGGCGATCAACGATTAATATGTCTAATAATTTGATGGTTCCGCTATGTGTGCAGAGTGCTCTTGATGGTGATGAGAAACGAGGAAGGTTACTTGTCTGTAAATTGTAAGCCATCTCTGTGTGACTCACTGCTTATGCCTCTGACACAGCTTCACCGACCAAACACTAAAGAGTCAAGTGGCCACGTTTGCAACGCTGAAAGCAACACAGGGCTGTCCGGACATCTGACTGTTCAGAGATTCCATCCTATTTTACAAGCCTTGGTTGCATACCTACCGATCAGAGCAGCGGTTTTAAGGACTCCGACAGCAACAAATTACAGCGCTGGCCGACAGGAAATAGGACATTCCGTGGGAGTGACAGCACACTGGACGGAACGCCGTTTTCCTCTCCCACGCTATGGCTGTTTGGGATTTGTGGGGAGGGGCATTAGTGACGGTGCCTAGTGCCTCATGCAGGCTAGGCAAGCATGCTACCCCTGAGCTGTCTCCTCAGCCCAGAGCCATCAACCTACAGGAACAGCTGGGGGCTGAGGTGGAAGACAGAATTCTCTAAGAAACTGCAGTGCAATGCGAAGTGGAAGGATGCGACATTTGCCGAAGAGAAGAGGGACATGAAGGACCGCTGGCGAGGGGTTCAAAGCACCAAGTGGTATCTGAGACAGGAGACACCCAAAAAAACAAAGTCTGAGGATGTCTTCAAGTATGAGTTTTAGAGATCAGACGCTAAGCTTCATCTTCTGATGAACTTGGATGCAGTCTAACAGATGCAATGCATTTAATCCAAATGGCTGTGAGTTCAGGCTTCCTAATTTAGAAAACAGGACGTTTTGGCCTTTGGAGAGTTATTGTTCAAAGTGAGGTGGACGTAGATTATGACAGGTAACGTGTTAAACACGGTCCATAGCTGTTTCAATGATAACAAATATTAACAACTTAACTGTTTTCCATTGCCAGGAAAGATTTCTCTCCTTTGTCTTTTTCTCTCTTCCTTCTTCCTTTTTCCTTCCTTCCCTTTAAATATGTAGCTTTGTTATGCCCCACGATCCCTCTGTCCCAGCCTCCAGGGTAGCCAAGATGTTGAGGTACATTTCACCCCACGCAATTTCAAATAACTGTGGGATATTCCAACATATGGATGATCCTTCATGGAGAAATTTAGTTTCCTAGTTTTTCATATTTAGATTGTTCCTGATTTCTACTGGTATAAATAAATCTGCCCTTAAAGCTCTAGTAGCTAAGGTTTCTTTAAGTGCCTGTCACAAGCCAGGCATTGCCTCAAGTGCTTCTGTGAGCACAGGGCTGGAACCCAGTAGCATCCTGGAGCTTGAACAATAGATGCTCTTCCTTCCCACTGCCCCCTTTTCTGGTCCCTCCAAGACACCACTGGTTTGCTTTATGTCCCTGTGGAGTTGGTTTGATTTCCTGGAGTTTCTGGAATAGTCCACTGTGCGCCTCCTTGTCATTGCTTGGCATCTGTAACTCTGCATAGTCATTTTGAGATGTATTCAGGTGGTTAATACACTAACAGTTCACACCCTTTCCCTGCAGTGTTGTATTTACTCATTATCTGTTGAAAGCTATGTGGGTTATTTCTAGTTGTTTGCTCATTGTGAGTACACAACAAAGATGTGTTCTCACCTTTATGTGAACATGTTCTTTCAGATCACTTGAATAATCCCAATATCTTAGTCGCTGTTCTATTGCTATGAAAAGACACCATGACTGCCCTGGCTGGTTTTATGGCAACTTGACATAAGCTAGAGCCATCTGAAAGAAGTGAACCTCAATTGAGAAAATACTTCCACAAGATCCAGCTGGGGAACATTCTCCCCTCTTCTCCTCTTCTCTTCTCTCCTCTCCTCTCCTCTCCTCTCCTCTCCTCTCCTCTCCTCTCCTCTCCTCTTCTCTTCTTCTTCTTCTTCTTCTTCTCTCTCTCTCTCTCTCTCTCTCTCTCTCTCTCTCTCTCTCTCTCCTTTGGAGGGATGGATTTCAAGACAGGATTTTTCTGTCTAACAGTCCTAGCTGTCTTGGAACTCACTCAGTAGACAGGCTGGTGTTGTGGAATAATCTTTTTATACACTGTGAAAGATGAGTCTTTGCCAAGGTGCCTTCTGGCTGGTTTAATGAAGAGCCCAATGACCAATAGCTAAGCAGGAAGAGTTTAGGCGGAACTTTTGGCCAGAGAGATGGGGAGAGAAGATGGATCTAGGCACGGGAGAGATCAGAGGACACGGAGAAGAAATAGGGGGAGCAGACAAAACATAGATTAATACAAATTGGTTTATTTAAGTGATAAGAGCTGATGGGACAAACCTAAGAAATAGGCCAAGCTTTCCTAATTAATATTAAGTCTCTGTGTTTTTTTTTTGTTTTTTTTTTGTGAGCCTGTGGCCCAAAGAAAAATAATCCATCTACAGGCTGGCTTCAAACTCACAGAAATTCACCTGCTTCTGCCTCCTGAGTGCTAGGATTAAATGAGTGCACCACCACCACACAGGTGATTGATGGGGAGGGCCAGCCCTTTGTGGGTGGTTCCATTTCTTGACTGGTGGCCCTGGATTATTTAGAATGCAGGGTGAACAAAACCATGCACACAGCACCCCTCCATGACCTTTTCATCAGCTCCCTCCTCCAAATTTCTGCCCTGTTTGAGTTTCTGTCCAGACTCCCTTCAATGATAAACAGTGATACAGAAGTGTAAGGCAAAGAAACCATTTCCTCCCCAACTTCCTTTTTCATCATGGTGTTTCTTTGTAGCAACAGAAACACTAAGACCAAAGAAACTCTTGTAAAAGCAAACATTTCATCAGGGACTCTTTAAAGTTTCAGAGGGTCCATGATTATCATGATGGGAGGTAGTCGGGCATGGCACTGAAACAGAGCTTTAAATCATCATCCATAGGCAGCAGGCAGAGACAGGGATATTGTGCCTGGCATGGGCTTTTGAAATCTCAAAGCACACCAACAAGGCCACACCCACTCCAGCAAGGTCACACCTCCTCCAACAAGGCCACACCCCCTAATCCTTCTATTCTTTTGCAAACAGTTCCACTCCATGGTAACTAAACATACAAATATAAGAGCCTGTGGAATACATTCTCATTCAGACCACCATACCCAGGGAGCAGGATTGCTGAGTCATTTGTTGCTGGTTCAGTTCTACAAACTGCTGAGCTGTTTGTTTCATCTTGGCAAGGAAGACTTGATGGCAGAAGCTTGAGGCAGCTGGCTACAATGTGTACACAGTCAGAAAGCAGAGACAGTGTTCTGGAGTTTTGAGATCATGGTTAATACTAGCCCGTTAGAAAGGATGAGTTGGAAACCAGTCTTAGAGTGTTTCTGTTTTGATTTCTATCATACTGTAAGGGTATGTACTTTGTATTGCTTGAATTATGTTAATCTCATGGACTTCTATGACCCTGGATGTGGTCTATTTCACAAATTCTGTTGGACAAAAGTGCAGTCTGCTGCTTGGTGACACAGTGTTAGGTAAAGAGGTTAAATCAATTGAGAGTGTCATTGATTTCATTTTTACCCTGCTTATTCCCCATCCTTTTGCTTGGTTAGCTCTTCCTGTGCAGTGGCTCACCTGTTGTTGATATTATGAAGACCATTCTTCATCTTAGACCTTGTAGTCTATGTTTCTATACACTCCTCATCTTCATTTCTGTCTTAGAACATATGAGATGCCATTATCGTAGCTGTTTTCATGTTTGTGTGTTTAGTTTTTTTTCTTTCTGATTAAAGGTGACTATTGTATGAGAAGTAAAGAACATTTGCTGTGTGAAGATGGAAGGAGGAGTGGTGGAATTCAGCAAAATACCCATCACCAAGTAGAATAGGTAGCTTATGTAAAGGACCCCAACAAAGAAAGGTTTGGAATTTCCAAGAAATATAGAGAAGGTCTGACTGGGCATGGGGGCTGAGACACAGAGAGCAAGACAGTAAAAGAGACCTTTGGAGAATGTGCTCAGTGGAACCTCCAGGCATAGCCCTTGGCAGCACAGACTTTCCAAACAAGGACTCATTAACTCAGTGTACAACAGAGGATTGCTTCCTACTCCCGTCCTGTGTTCCTAGGAAGATCATCACGTAGGACCAGTACTGAGGGAATAATCCCTAACTAGAGTATGCCAACACACGGCACAACAGGACAAGCCTCCTTAGAACCACCCTATGCATTAGGAAGCATCTGTTAGATTGGCAAAACATCATATCCATCCATGGTTCACTAGAAAAGAAAATTGTGTGGTTGAACCTCATCTGGACACAGATAATAGTCAGTGCCTCTAGCTAGATTCAGATCAAAATGAAGCAGGGGTGTCTTAATGTCACCCCATCTCTTAAGGGCCAGCGTCAGATACAAGATGGATGAGCATACTAAGAGGTGTTTAGGTGATAAGTAAAGAAAAATAGAATATTTTTATAATAAATTTACACAAGTAAAAAGTTTATTTTCTGTGCAATTTATGTCCAGCCATTCTGTCATCACTTTAAAGTTTATAACTGCTTGCTATAACCACTTTATAGGGAGTGAAACAGTTCTCCAAAGTAGAATTAATGATCCTAGGGCATTAGAAGTCCTTGATTCAGTATCCACCGGCAACTGAATGGTGCCATAGTACAAAGAGGCCATCAGGCCTTCCCACCGAGGCTGACATTTTCACTGTGACAATAGTCTCTGCTAGAAGATTCATGTGTTTTACCAAAGAGGACAACAGATTTCCTTTCAATAGATAAACTTTCTCATGCCTTAAAGAACTAAAAACCTACATTTATACACATTTCCATAAGTCTAAAATAGTGTTATTTATGATCTAAAATAATGTTACTATTTCAATACTCTTATTTATGGTCATGTGGTTTGTGGTGTCTGCATCAGACATGGGAAAGCCTTTGAGGAGGGCTCTCCTCCTGGAAGCTATCTGTAGACAAGGAGTCTGACTTTATTGCTCTATCAGAGAAAATGAACCAAACCCAGGGCATCCTCCTGCAGTTTATAGGCTGAGCCTACATGAATGGCTGTTCATACCCCCGCTGCAGCGCTTGACAGACAGTGGAAAAGATTAGTGAGATTGACTTTCTCAGATGCATCAACCCCATAAGGATATGAGAAGCATATGACTCACTGTTAATTCAGAAACACAGCCATCACCTCCAGGGAATAAGATATAGGTTATTCCAGAGGCAAAGAAAGTAATGAATCAAAGATACTTTCAAGATACATTAGTGGAAATACCAGGTAGGAAAGAAACAAAATCTACTATTGACTTCATATTTTTATCTGATTTTTTTTTTAGTTGGCCTTTGGGGTTCTGTTTGTATATTCCAAAAGGATTTACCCAGTAGTAACAAGGATGCTAGGTCAAACCTATAGGTGGTCACTGAATGGCTATTAGGGGGCTAGGATTATTAGCCCAGGATTATTTGGCTTGCAACATTCCAGATCTCTCTCCATAATCACAAAAGTTATGACCAACTTTGTGGACTCTTTAACATGTGTGTCGCCTTTTTTTTCTGTACCCATCACCCAGCATAGTGCCTGGCAGGTAATCAATCGGTTTACCCCACCTTGTATCCACCACCCAGCACATGGTCTGGCAGGTAATCAAACAGCTGCAGGAAGCACAGAGCATCGATCTAGCTGACTATTGCTCTGAGTAAGCTTGGCAGGAGCCCCACTAGGAAAGAGAGGCTTTTAGTCCTTTCTGGCAATGTCCAGGAAGGCTCCAGATGGGTATACAATGTGAAGGCTGCAAGGAGCCAGGATAAGGGCTGGCAGGAGGCCCTGTACAGGGATCCACTGGGAGGCAACGGTGCCAGAAGAGGGGGCAGTGAGCTAGAAGGACAGATTGCAGGATGATAAGGCATGAGTCCAAACTGGGTAGACGGACAAACTGTTGCTTCTTGTGTGGTAGGATCATTACTTTCCTGTCTGACTAGTTTGCACGAAGAAGAGTCAAAGGCCCTTCAAACACTATGTTGTGTAGATTTTTATAGGTGAGAACCTTTATAAAAAGGAAAATAGGGTACTCTCCCACCTGCTGTTTGAGTATAGCAGGTTATTTTTTTATTTTTTATTTTTTTGGATTTTTCGAGACAGGGTTTCTCTGTAGCTTTTGGTTCCTGTCCTGGAACTAGCTCTTGTAGACCAGACTGGCCTCGAACTCACAGAGATATGCCTGCCTCTGCCTCCCGAGTGCTGGGATTAAAGGTGTGAGCCACCACGGCCCGGCTATAGCAGGTTATTTATATCATTAGAAATTACTCCTTTGGTGATGAGTCAAATTTCCCTGTATCTTCACAAACACATAAGGCTATGATTAAATTATGCATCTACACTTGGCAACCGCTTTGCAAGAACTTGTCTTTGGTCTCTCTTCATCAAACTAAATAAAAGTGATCAGTTGTATGGTGTATGTTTCGATCCTTGGAAAACGGGAATTTGCTGACATTTAAAGCCTGGTGAGCACAAGTCTTAGACAGTTCTGTTCTCACCAACGGCCTGCTGAGTGTTTAGTCCGCTCAGTCTTTGTGCTGTTGCTCACTGATTCCCCTACTCTTCTAGAATGGGGTACAGCCTACCAGGTAATTGTTTATGTCCATAGATGTGGTGGTTTGAATAAGAATGCCCCCCATAGGCTTATATATTTGAATATTTAGTCACCGGGGAGTAGAAATAGTCAAAAGGATTAGAAGGATTAGGAAGACTGGAGCAGGGTCGGTGCGGTTGGAGGAAATGTATCACTGGGTCTAGACTGTCTCTGTTGCCCTCTGCCTGATGATCAGGATATAAAGCTCTCAGCTACTTTGCTAGTGCTATGCATGCCGCCATGTTCTTAGCCATGATGGTAATGAACTAACCCTCTGAAATTGCAATCAAGCCCCCCAATTAGTGCTTTCTTTCATAAGAATTTCTCTTATTTTGGTGTTTCTTTAAGCAATAGAATAGTGCTGAAGACAGTACATTTCAGTGAAACTAATCCTTCAGCTAAATAAATGTGGGCAGTCTGAGTTACAACAGACTACCCTGTCTTAGTGAGTGTTCTACTGCTGAAAAGAGACACCATGACCACAGAAACCCTTATAAGGAGACATTTAATTGGGACTGGTATCCGTTCAGAGGTTTAGGCCATTATCATCATGGTGGGAAGCATGGCAGCACACAGACAGACCTGGTGCTGGAGAGGTAGCTGAGTACTCTACACTCAGATTGGCAGGCAGCATGAAGAGTGAGCCGTTGGGCCTGGCTTGAGCTTGTGAAGCCTCAAAGCCCACCTCCAGTGACACACTTCCTCCAAAACGACCACACCCACTCCAACAAGGCCTCCCAATCCTTTCAAATAGTGTTACTCCTTACGAACCTCTGAGGGCCATTTTCATCCAAACGAAGTCAGAAGCCTTACTAAGTAAGATGTTGTGCCCTGAGGAAGGCGTCTGTATATAGCATTGCCCAATTTACTTGACCACAGGGCCCTCACCTCCAGACAGTGCACAAAGTGTGCTACAGAGCTTGCTCTTACACACCCCAGAAAGTGTAACACAGAGTTTCCAGTCTAGCTCCTCCCCAGAAGTCACCAGGCTAGGGAGCGTAGTGGCCATAGTCCAGAGCACTGATAAGAGGTATAGACATGCACAATTGCACGGAAACCTTGGAAATTGTTCGCTTATTTCTGATAGCATTAAACATACTCATAAGCATAGCTAATGGCCCAACAATCCTTACCCCAGGTGTTTGCCTGAAGGTATTTAAAATATAGTCACATAAAAATTGGTAGTTAAGTGTTCATAACCACCTTACTCACGATTGTTCACTATAAAGAATGCAAATTTCCATCAGTGAGGAAGGGACAATCAAATTGAAGTGTAAGCCTATCATGCAATATTACTTAGAATAATACGATGTAAACATTGACACATGTGCCAATGTGGGAACTCTAAATGCATCTTGGTCCATGACAGAGTCCAGATCACAAAGGGTACATGCCTATATAATTCCCTTTATATGACATTCTAGAGAAGAGAAAACTGCAGTGTCAGAAAACATCAGCTTTTCCAGTGACTGGCAGGGGCAGAGAGAGGGCAGCCGCTAAGGGGCAGCGAATGGAATCTCTAGCTATGATGAAACAGCTCCGTACTATGAGGGACACCTGCAGAATTCCATACTAGTAAGTCAGTTTCTAGGCTATGAAAAACTTTAAGAATAAAACAAACTGTAATTTATTTTAATTATTTCACGTACATTGGTGTTTTGTTCATATGTGTGTCTGCGTGAAGTGTTGGATCCTCTTGAATGGTTGCCACAGACGGTTGTCAGCTGCCGTGTGGATGCTGGGAATTTGAACCCAGGCAGTACTCTTTAACCACTAAGCCATCTCTCCAGTTCCCAAAATCTTAAATATATATGAAACCTATGACAGCTTTGGAGATGAAGAAAGCTAAACCTTATTCTAGCAGAGTAACTATTAAATGAAATAAATTTTACAAATTTTGGTTACAAAGAAATAAAGAAAAAAAATACACAGAACAAATGTCCCAAAACCTGGGAGACATTTTGTACACTGTAATTAAAATAAAACACTGTCAGTTTTTATAGATTTCCCAGCGTTTTTCAATCCCTAAAAGATCAGATAGTTACTGAGTATCTTTTTTTTTTTATAACCCAAAAAAGCTCTTTCTAGTTCATGGATTACAATCACATCCTCCTGTTAGATACATTGAATCCAAGGGGAAAATATTTTAAGTTCTATTTACTTCATCTTTTTAGTTGGTTTTCTTTTCTTGATTATTCAAATCAAAGAACAAGTTTAAACCCTTTGTTATTTGAAAGGGTTTCTGTATGGAAATTTCATGAAGCAGCTTTGTTGTGCTGTATTTGAGCAGTCGTGCTTTTGAAAGGCAAGAGCTACTGATCAGAGCGCTGCATCCCCGAGAGATCAAGAGCTTCCTGCTTTCATGGAGATTTAGATCAATTTACCTGGATGGACACACGCTTCTGCGGATTCAGGGGCAGATTAAAATCCTGTCTTTCTTTGCATTAGCGAATACATGTTAGGGTTTTAAAGCAGTGGTAGACAATTAGCTTCTTTAACATGGTCTTTTCTAGGAAAAAAAAAAACTGTAGGAAGCGACTGAGACCACAGATTGATGGGTTTTCAAATTAGTAAGGAGATCTGTTCATGAGGATGTGTGCAGCTTCTCAAGGGTATTTTGCTCCAGCCCTTGAGGCTCACTTTGACAGCAGAATGTGCATTCCCTAGTGTTTCAGGACTCTTGTGCCTCTGGGTCAGAGCAGCATGTGTTGTATTGGCAAACATAGCTCTCCCAAGCATACCCATTTCTATTCCAAGGGGAACAGTATCGCTGAGTCTAAGCTATCAGTCACATTATTCTAAAGGGTATTGCAATTGGGGAAAAAGAAATCTTATTCAACACTCTTTCACATTTGTGCAGATAGAATAAGGCAGAACTTTTTGAAAGTGGAAACTGGAGAGGACCTCAGGCTTCAGTTTGAGTGAGTGTGTGTGTGTGTGTGTGTGTGTGTGTGTGTGTGTGCTAGAGGAGGAGATAAGGAGACAGAAGTGGGAACCTGAGAATTACATCAGCTTTACCATCTCCCAGATAAAATGTATTGAGGAATCCGTATGCTGAAGGGAACTGATGACCGCTTTAGAAAACAGGAGAAGGGATCCTCTTCCATCTAAGCAGAAAGGTCTTAGAACTGATCTTACAATTGAAAACCCTTCCAACATCAAAGAATTACCATTGATAGAGCACCTGGAGCAATGGTTCCCGAAGGGTCTCGATCCCTTTGAAGGGAAAGTGACCCTTTCACAGGGGTCACTTATGATCATTGGAGAAACCAGATATTTACGTTACAATTCACAACAGTAGTAAAATTACAAATTAGCTTTATGGCTAGGAGTCACCACAACATGAGGAACTGTATTAAAGGGTCACAGCATTAGGAAGGCTGAGAACCACAGACTTGAGTGTCCCCGGCATAGTGCTAAGTGCATTGCCAATGTTATTTTATTGAATAAATAGATTGTATTTATTCCTATGCTTCTGATGAGAAAGTTGATAGCCAGAGCTTCAAGTCACACAGTTCGTGAGAAGTTCTGGTTCCCTAACAGCCAAAGAGCAAGCGACATCCTTGGCCTCTGTACTCTGCCAGTTTTGCCCTGTTTGAATGGTGTTAAAGGAAACAAGGTTCAAAGCGAGGGACGCTAGGGGAATCCTCTACTTATACCACAAGCTACCGGGGAAAATGTCTCCCATTAATTTTTGCCTGCATCCTCAGACAGCGTAAAGAGTAAAAATCCATAAATGCCCATTAAATGAACTAAGGAATGATCACTGTACTGGCTGGTTTGGGGTGTTATCTTGACACAAATTAGAGTCATCAAGAGGAAGGAGCTTCAGTAGAGAAAATGCCTCCATGAGACCCAGCGGTAAAGCATTTTCTCAATTAGTGATCAATGGGGGAGGGCCCAGCCACTGTGGGTAGTGCAATCTCTCGGCTGGTGGTCCTGGGTTCTGTAAGAAAGTATGCTGAATTGGCACAGGAGACCACTTCCTAAATATAACCCCAGAAGCACACTGGGAGAAAAAAATTAATAAATGGAACCTCCTGAAACTGAGAAATTTCTGTAAAGGAACAACAGTTAGCAAGACAAAACAGCAGCCTACAGAGTAGGAAAAGATCTTCACCAATCCCATATCAGACAGAGGACTGATCTCCAAAATACACAAAGAACTCAAGAAATTTGTCACCAAAAGAGCAAATAATCCATAAAAAATGGAGTATAGACCTAAACAGAGAACTCTCAACAGATGAATCTAAAATGGCTGAAAGACACTTAAGGAAATTCTCAACATCCTTAGCCATCAGAGAAATGCAAATCAAAACAACTCAGATTCCATCTTACATTTGTTAGAATGACCAAGATCAAAAACACTGATGACAGCTTATGCTGGAGAGGTTGTGGGGGAAAGGGAACATTCCTGCATTGCTGGTGGGAATGCAAACTGGTGCAACTGCTTTGGATATCAGTATGACAATTTCTCAGAAGATTAGGAAACAACCTATCTCAAAGCCCAGCAATACCACTTTGGGTATATACCCAAAGGATGGTCAGTTGTACCACAAGGACATGTGCTCAACTATGTTCATAGCAGCATTATTTGTAATAGCCAGAACCTGAAAACAACCTAAATTCCCTTTGACCAAGGAATGGATAAAGAAGATGTGATACATTTACACAATGGAGTACTACACAGGAGGAAAAAGATGACATCTTGAAATTTGTGGGCAAATGGATGGATCTAGAAAACATCATATTGAGTGAGGTAACCCAGGCCCAGAAAGACAAACATAATGTGTATTCACTCATAGTTGGCTTTTAGACATAAAGCAAAGAAAAACCAGCCTACAAATTCACAATCCTAGAGAACGTAGACAACAAAGAGGACCCCAAGAGAGACATGCATGGATCTAATCTATATTGGAAGTAGAAAAAGACAAGATCTCCTGAGTAAATTGGGGGCATGGGGATCATGGGAGAGGGTAGAAAGGGAGTGGGGAGGGAAGGAGGTGAGTAGAGAAAGATATATAGCTCAATAAAGACAATTTTAAAAAGAATAATTCCAAGCAAAAATAAAATAAAATAAATGGAATTGTGCGATATGGCGGGGGGACAAAGAAAGTGTGCTGAGCAAGCCAAGGGAAGCAAGCCGTCAAGTAGCGCCCCTCCATGGCCTCTGCATCATCTCCTGCCTCAGGTTTCTGCCCTGTGATGAGTTCTTTTACTAACTTCCTTCAGCGACGAACAGCAATATAGAAGTGCAAGCCAAATAATTAGACCCATTCCTCCCCAACTTGCTTTTTGGTTCGTGGTCTTTCATTACAGCAATAGAAACCTAACTAAGACAATCCCATTCTACATGAGCGTTTGGATAGAGTTGTAAAAGCCTCTTCTCATTTAAAAGTCACTTTCTTTTAAGTTCTGGGAAAGTCGGCATCTCCACCTAGCTGCCGAGAAAAATCTCACCACCTACATGTGTGACTCCATCACTCTGGTTTCCTGGGAAGATGTGTGTGTGTGCGCTTAAAGACAAACGACCGAAGATAAGAGCGAATATTTTACCTGCTGGAAATTAATCTAAGGTAATAGCACCATAGTTTCTATTATGGCTCATAGAGCTACTTGCTATATTTGTGATTTATACAGACACGCATGTGAATGCAAACACACACTTTATGTAAATAGAGGATACATAATGATGGCAGACAGACATTTGCATATATTCATTTTAAACATCAATCAAGATAATTGTGCATAGGAGCAGGATGATCATTAAAACTGAACACATGGGAGGATATAGAGAAAAATGAGAGAGGTGCCGCCTCCTCTCTGAACTGCCATGGTCAGTCTAACAGGAAGGAGTAGCATCAGCCACAGCTGGAGGGACCTCTGGGGGCAAAGTGCCGCTTCCACCAGCCAACAGCACTGGGAACGCGGCCCAGGTTGGCTGCCAACTCAGGCCACATCAACCCTGGCAAACCAAGCCAGGATAGAATCAGTTAATCACTTGAGCTGAATCAATGTTCTGCCTGTCCTGTTCCCATGGAGTCCCGGCGTCACGGCTGCTTGTGGTTGATCTGGTGTGACAGGTGCGGACACCATTAGTGCTGGATGAAGGCGGCCTGTTCTGAGTTACTGAGAACCAAAGCTAATCTCTCCAGCTGGCTGGGGTTCGGATGATGCAGAAGAGCCGCACATCCCTGACCCCAAGGGAAAGGCAGCAGGTGGATGGGAAGGGACAGTCCTCACTACTGGGCGATCCATGAGTGGAAAACTGGGAGTTGACTGTACTGACATCCTGCCCGATGCCACCTATGACCAAGACCTGTTGGAGTTCATAGACACTGCAGAAGAACAATGTAAAAACGCTTTAGCAGTTCTAGCAATGCTTCTCTTTCATTTATTTGTTTATTTGTGTGTTTGTTTGTTTTATATCCCAACCCCAACCTCTCCTCCCTCCCTCCTCTCTTCACACTCCCTCCACTGTCTCCTCTCACCTCTCTCAATCCACCCTCCTCCATATTTGCTCAGAGAAAGGCAGCCTCCCATGGACTTCAGCAAATCATGGCATATCAAGTTGCCCTAGGACAAAGCACCTCGCAGTGTATACAGGCTGGGCAAAGGCAATTCAGTGTGAGGAATAGGTTCCCAAGAGCCAGCCAAAGCACCAGGGACAGGCCCTGCTCTCATTGCCAGGAGTCCCACAAATAGACCATAATATTTCTCTTATAAAGGTGAATGGAATACATGCCCAAAGAAGATCTCATGTGTAAACGTTGTCCCCGACTAAGTGTGATCTCAGACAGGCCCTGCAAAAGAACAAGCAGCAGCATTTAAAAGTAACCAAAAGTGTCCCTGCTCTTGTCTTTGCTTATTCCCAATTCTACCCACAGTAAATAGTTTGCCTAAACACAAAAGAGCAAAGAAACTTCTCAGACACAATTTGCTTTGCAACACAAATGCAAACCGTCTGGTTTCAGGCACGCAGAGTGCTTCCCCCTGCTGCTGTGCAGAAAAGGGAGGTGCAGGCGAAACCATCACTGCCTGAGTAGCTGGTGAGACTGTGCATGTGGGCAGTGAAGGGGTGCCCAAGGGCACGTGGGCAACTGTTTAGGAGATAGCAGGCCCATCTCCTCTCTTCTCTGTGGTCATCTCCAGATAACACGATGGTCTGCACATAAATCTATGATCATAAGTTTAAGAAGGCTGTGCAGTCAGAGAGGAGAGGAGGGTATGGATGGGCACCTGTCTTCCCCTAAATTAGTCTGTCCACATGACTACAGATGTGTGGGCATCTCCAGGTGACATTTTGTTGAGTTCTTTCCTTCTCCCTGTAGGTGATCAGGCAGCTCAGGTTCCCTTCTGTACCTGTGTGTACGTGCGTTTTGAGAGCTGCCTGTGCCCACCTGGGAAAATGTGTGTGGAAGTCAGTTGGAGAAGAATCTCAGTATCATTCCTCAAGTGATGGCCATTTTATGTCTTGAGACAGGGCCACTCACTGGCTTCGAACTCCTGGATCAAGCCGGGCGGGTGACTAGTGAGCCCCAAGAATCTGCTTCTATCGCCCCAGATCTGGGGTTATAAACATGCACCATCATGCCTAGATTATTCTTTTTCAAAAATGTGATGTCAGAATGTGGAGTTTGGGTCCTCATGTGAGCACTTCATCGGAGCTGTCTCACCCAAGCCCAGACTCCGTCTCATCCGTGATATATTTTCTCCTTTGGCCCTTTAGCTAGGTAAGTCTCCACTCACAAGTCGCCCCGAGAAGTCCTTTGGGTTCCTCTACTGTGTATAAATTGTGGTAGAATTAATGCAGAGTGCTGCCACAGGCAGGACAGAGCAGGACAGGAGAGGAGCAGCAGACCCTGACAGGCATGACACGCTTTAACTTCCCTGATTGTTCATGTTTGGGCACCATGATAAGTTGAGAAGTTGTCACCTAAAATCTAGCCCTTTTATCTATCTATCTATCTATCTATCTATCTATCTATCTATCTATCTATTATTTTTTGTTTATTATTGTCTGATCCTGGAAAAAATATCCACTATTTCAAACTCTTTTTTTGATTCATGAAATAGAAATAAAAAGAGTCTGCAACCCATAGGGCCATTCTAAACATCAGGAAATAGGTGTGTGTGTGTGTGTTTCCCAGTGATTTATGCTGTTTATTGCCGTAAACTTGTTCCACAGTTCAATGTACTCATTCTTCAATATATCCAGTGATTTCAAATCTATGCGAGACGTCCTGGATTAGTGTCTGGACATTCCCCCAAACCCGAGTCCCTGATGAGCTCCTCCCCATGTGGAGGAGAACCGGGAAGTCTTCTGAGAAGCTCTCCAAGCCGTGCACAGTCATCCACTGCCTGCCACAGACAAAGTACATGGTGAGCACCAGCCGCTGTAGCGCTGTGTGTTGGGTTGGAAGTAGTCTACCATTCTCTTGAGCTTCTGACCTTGAGACCTGGACAGTGCCCTAGGAGAGAAAGCATCCATGCGACCAAGGAGACTTAAAAAAGCAGCTTGGGCCCATGTCTACTGTTCAAGGAAGTGAGGAGCTAATAAACTCCAGTGCCCCTGACTCTTTCGAAGTGACAGGATGTCCAAGAACGAGAACCCCAAAGATCACGCCCCAGGACATCAGGGAAACACATGTTTCACAATACAACAGCACACAATACCAGGCTGTCTCTGGACCCTGTACTTATTCCCAAAGTCATCACTGAAGACTTCAGAAGAGCACCGGACCGGTGTAAACACGGCCAGAACCTTCAGAGCAAACATGATTGACAGCCCAATGATTATATGCTCATGTTTAATTCAGTAGAGTGTCTGAGTCCTTTATTCTACAGCTTGCATTAAAAAAAAAAACCAGTTGTTTTTCTCAAAAAGGGTGAAACTTTAATTTTATATACATACATAAATGAAAAAGTAAGTGATTTTTGGTAACACTTTAGCAAGGGAAGATGCCTCTGGATGCCTTATAGACAGCAGAAACTATGCTGTGTATTTTTCTGGTTTTTTTCCTCCCCATTATCCAAACTCCAAACATGTGTTTTCTTTGATGCCTCCACCCACAGGTCAGCAAGCGCATGTTCACTAAATGTCCCACCAGTTTCAATGTAATCAGATTCGCTGTGTGGGTGTACAGCCCTTCAGGACATATTCAGGTACTTCAAAAAAATACTTGCTTTTGCTGATCTCTCTTTTGCTTTCTCTCTTCTGCTCTTTCCCCCTAGAATAGAGACCAGTAGTATGGAAGAAAGGGTCTCCGTTCACGTCACTGGAAAGAAGAAGGGACCCTGGCCTAATGCATTCCTTGGCTCTGTGTAGACTCATGCCTTCCTGTAGGCTACTGTCTCCATCACAGAGTAACACCACTGTCCCTCGGGGGTGGGCTTGTTTTTGTTGGTTTGGCCAGGGCCTGTGTGATGGCTATCAGTTGCCAACTTGGCTACACCTGCAATTAACTGAAACCCCACACTGGAGGGCACACCTGTAAGGGATTTTTGCTTAACTTAAAGTAGTAAGATCTACTTCTAATTTGGATCTTTGAGATAGGAAGACACACTTTTAATATAGATCTTTGAGCTGGGAAAACCCATCTTTAACCCAGGCCACACCTTCTGCTGGAAGTCTAAGGACGTGAAAGACAGAAGCTTTTGTTCTTTGGTTGCTTGCTCTCTCCTTGCTAGCAAGTCAATCCCGTCACTGACATCAAGGCCTACTTCTTCGGAATTCAAGAATATACTGAAGACCAGCTGAGGCATCCAGCCTCATGAATGAGCAACTTTTGGATTCTTAGACTTTCCATTCATAGGCAGGCATAGTTAGATTAGCCAGACTGCAGCCTGTAAGCCATTCTAATAAATCCCTTTTCCCTATACAGAAACTCCTATAATTTCTGTTACTCTAGAGAACCCTGACTAATACGGTCTGGAAGGATGCCTCAGACTAAGCAGGTTCTTCCTGGCTTCAGCTAGCTGGGCACCTCTGAGGCTGCTCCCCTCCTGCATCCAGTCCTTATTCCACTGCATGTCAGTCAGACTAGCTGATCCAGCAGCCA